>NC_087352.1:54570538-55183788 GCF_030014295.1 Loxodonta africana | reverse complement strand
ACTGTTTTTACTCACCATTATTAGCATCTCCTATAGTATTTAGCACTAATCAAAACTAAACCCATTGCCGTTGAGTTGATTCTGACTCATAGCAACCCTATACGACAGAGTAGAACTCCCCCATAGGTTTTCCGAGGAGCAGCTGGTGGATTCAAACTGTCAACCTTTTGGTTAGTAGCTGTGCTCTTAACCACAGCACCACCAAGGCTCAATTCAGTACATAGGAGTCCTAAAATAAATTTTTCTGAGTTAATTAATGCTCAACAAACTTTTTTTTTCCCCCAATGATGAAGGGGTTGCTTGGTATCACATTAGTAGACTAAATAAAGTCTTCTAAAACAAGGATTGAGCATGCGGTTTCATGACATAGATATAAGTAGTTTTAGGCTGAAGATGTATCAAACCAGAAAAAAAAAAAAACTCAACCTGTTGCCATTCAGTCAATTCCAACTCATAGTGACCCTATAGGACATGGTAGAACCTCCCCATAGGGCTTCCAAGGAGCAGCTGGTAGATTTGATGCTAGGGATGAATATATCTGGTATGCAATAGATGGGCATATAAGGGATTGAAATCAGACTAGAAGTCATTACTAGGTGGGTCATTCTGGTTGATGGCAAAGCACTTGATCTGTAATGTCAGGTGTAGCTGGCATGAATCAGGATAACAAATTAAGAATAGGATTGTGGAGTACCCAAGGGTTGGACTAAGAAGAAATGCAGATGGTAGGCAAGAGATCTGTAATCCTGTCTATTGAACTCATTTACTTATTACAAAATATTTATTGCAGACACTTTATTTGTGGACTCCTTTCAGCAGTCTTCCTTACCTTGTACCTGGAGGCCTACAGGCCCCTTTCTAACTTCCTGGGATACTGAAGCATTTTTACCTGTTAATGACTTGTACCTAGGACTGTGATTCCTAAAATTTGATGAATTCCATATTCCCTTGTGTCCTTGAAAATATAAGGGCTTTGAATTCATAGGCTTAAGAAGGGTCCTTATGGAATGAAGAAATAAGTTTTACTTGTATCAATACAACTATTCTCCCAAAGTACAAATATGATGTCGTTGATACAGCTTGAAGCCATCAAAAACACTTCTGAATGAACAGGTTTTACATTATGTATTATTTCTCTCTATATTAATGGAAGTAATATAACATACTAACATTAGAACCCAACCTTTGGAATCTGAAAGATGTGGCTATATTTTGGATCTGTTGCTTAATTCCTATGTAACCTTAGGAAAATCGCTTAACTTCCCTGAACACTCAGTTTCTTAATTCATAAAATGGGGATTAAAAAATGCCTTTAGCAGAAGTCTGTTGTAGGGTTTGAAGAAGAAAATGTATGTACAGTGCTTTGTACAGTGGTGCACAGTAAGAGTATCATAGTAATGATGATTATTATTCTAAAAAAAAAAGATATTTTCATGTGAGGGTGCAAAACATTTTAACATTAAAAAGCATATACCCCAATCAAAGACCTAAATATAAAATCTAAAATGATAAAGTTCATGGGAGAAAAAATAGTGACAACACTAGGAACCCTAATACACAGCATAAAAAAAATAAAAATTATTATTATTATTTTTTTTTTTTTCATAAACATATACAAAACATTACTAACAATGCATGAACACCAGAAGAGAAGCTAGATAACTGGCAGCTCCTAAAATCGAACACTTATGCTCATCCAAAGACTTCACCAAAAGAGTAAAAGGATTACCTACAGATTGGGGAAAAAAAATTTGGCTATGACAAATCCGATCAGTGTCTGATCTCAAAAATCTACATGATACTGCAAAAACTCAACAACAAAAATACAAATAGTCTAGTTAAAAAATGGGTCAAGGATATGAACAGACACTTCACCAAAGAAAACATTCAGGGGGCTAACAGATACATGAGGAAATGCTCACGATCATTAGCCATTAAAAAAAAACAAATGCAAATCAAAACTACAATGAGATACCATCTTACTCCAACAAGGCTGGCATTAATCCAAAAAACACAAAATAATAAATGTAGGAGAGGTTTTGGAGAGACTGGAACACTTCTACACTGCTGGTCGGAATGCAACATGGTACAACCACTTTGGAAACTGATTTGGTGCTTCCTTAAAAAGCTAGAAATAGAACTACCATACAATCCAGCAATCCCACTCCTTGGAGTATATCCTACAGAAATAAGAGCCTTCACAAGAGCAGATATATGCACACCCATTTCATAGCAGCACTGTTTATAATAGCAAAAAGATGGAAGCAACCAAGGTGCCCATCAATGGATGAATGCATAAATAAATTATGGTATATATGTTCACGTAATGGCATACTACACAATGATTAAGAACAATTATGAATCCGTGAAACATCTCATAACATGGAGGAATGTGGAATGCATTATGTTGAATGGAATTAGTCAGTTGCAAAAGGACAAATATTGTATGAGACCACTTCTGTAAGAACTCAGGAAATAGTTTAAGCACAGAAGAAAATATTCTTTCATGGTTATGAGGGTGGGGAGGGTAGGAGGGGGTACTCACTAATTAGATAGTAGACAAAAATGGTTTTAGGTAAAGGGAATGACAACATACAATACAGGAGAGGTCAGCACAACCAGACTAAACCAAAAGCAAGTTTTCTGAATATAACCGGATGCTTTGAAGGCCAGAGTAGCTGGGACGGGGGTCTGAGGACCATGGTTTCAGGGAACATCTAGGTCAATTAGCATAATAAAATGTATTAAGAAAACATTCTGCATCCTACTTTCGTGAGTGGCGTCTGGTCATGCTAGCAAGATCCCGTGTAAGATACGTCAGTTAGCTTCAACCCACCTGGAGCAAAGGAGAATGAAGAATACCAAAGACACAAGGTAAATATGAGCCCAAGAGACAGAAAGGGCCACAAAACCAGAGACTACATCAGCCTGAGACCAGAAGAACTAGATGGTGCCCGGCTTCAACTGATGACTGCTCTGACAGGGAACACAACAGCGAATCCCTGATGGAGCAGGAGAAAAGTGGGATGCAGATATAAAATTCTCATAAAAAGACCAGACTTAATGGTCTGACTGAGACTAGAGGGACCCCAGAGGTCATGGTCCCCGGAACCTTTGGTTAGCCCAAGATCAGAACCATTCCCAAAGTGAACTCTTCAGACAGGGATTGGACTGGACTATAAGACAGAAGACGTTACTGGTAAAGTGTGAGCTTCTTAACTCAAGCAGACACATGAGACTATGTGGGCAGCTCGTCTGGAGGCAAGATGAGAAGGCAGAGGGGGAGAGGAGCTGGTTAGTTAGACATAGGAAATATAAGGTGGAGAGGAGGAGTATGCTGTCTCATTAGAGGGGAGCAACTACGAGTACATAGCAAGACGTATATGAGTTTTTGTGTGAAAGACTGATTTGATTCGTAAACTTTCACTTAAAGCACAAAAAAGAAAAAACAAGAAGAAAAAAGGCATGTACCCCAAAAGAATAAGGCCCATTGATCTCTAGAACTTTTCTTCACCCAGGCCATCAATCTTTATGTGTCCTTTGTTTAATACCCTCAGGGAGAAGCTAATGTGTTTAACTCATCTGTGTTAATGATTTAATTTGTTTTCCCTTCCAAGTAACCTTTGCATTGTAACAGGGAGACTCTCAGTGCCTTAATAAAAATAAGTGACTAATGTAAGAATTGCAGGCACCTGACAGGGCCAGAGAGCGGGATGCACATTTCTCAGTGACTTCTAAAAAAAAAAGGAGTTTTTTTCTTTTTTTTTCTAAATCATACCACACAGGAGGCCACTTAACCTGTGTGTGGAGAAGACTGGCCATGTTCTATAGATGAAGCATTCTGTGCAAAATCAATACCAGCTCCTGTTGTTTTCAAGTCTTACTCCCTACGTGTAGGGTGCAGACGCGCAGTAGGAACTCAGTAAAATGTTGAAATGGGGTTAATGATGGGGATTGAGAAGCTGATCACAAGAGGTCAAGAACATGTCTTGGAGAAGATCATTTGAGCTCAAAGAGGGCATATAGCTGATCTAACATGATTTTCTTTTATTTTCTCTCATTCGGTCATTGTCCCGCTCCTTTTTTAGGTGAGTTTCTCTTTTTCCTTAGTCTGTGGTGCAGGACATGATAACTGCAACTCACTCACCAGTCCAGAGTAAAAAAGTAAAACAATTTATCCATTAACATTGCTGTCTTAGTTACCTAGTGCTAATGCAAAAAAACAAAACACAAATAAAAAAACAAAAAAAATACCACAAGTGGGTTGTTTAAAGAACAGAAATATATTTTCTCACAGTTCAGGAAGGTAGAAGTCTAAAGTCAAGGCACTGATGCTAGGGGAAGGCTCTCTCACTGTCTGCTCTAGGGGAACATCCTTATCTCTTTCAGCTTTTACAGCTGTGGGTGCTCCTTGGTTCCTTGGCATTCCTTGGCTTGTAGATGGTCTTCACATGACATCTGTCCTTCCTCTGTGTGAAATCACAGAGCAATTTATTAATTAACTTCCAGCCACATCTTTATAATCCTTTTTTAACCTAAATTTTTTTTGCTGCATATTTTTCCATCACTTCATTTAAAGTAATTTTTTAAAAATTATTTTTATTGTGCTTTAAGTGAAAGTTTACAAATCAAGTCAGTCTCTCACACAAAAACCCATATACACCTTGCTACACACTCCCAATTACTCTCCCCCTAATGAGACAGCCCTCTCTCTCCCTCCACTCTCTCTTTTCATGTCCATTTCGCCAGCCTCTAACCCCCTCCACCCTCTCGTCTCCCCTCCAGGCAGGAGATGCCAACATAGTCTCAAGCATCCACCTGATTCAAGAAGCTCACTCCTCACCAGCATTCCTCTCCAACCCATTGTCCAGTCCAATCCCTGTCTGAAGAGTTGGCTTTGGGAATGGTTCCTGTCCTGGGCCAACAGAAGATCTGGGGGCCATGACCACCAGGGTCCTTCTAGTCTCAGTCAGGCCATTAAGTCTGGTCTTATGAGAATTTGGGATCTGCATCCCACTGCTCTCCTGCTCCCTCAGGGGTTCTTTGTTGTGTTCCCTGTCAGGGCAGTTATCTGTTGTAGCCGGGCACCATCTAGTTCTTCTGGTCTCAAGATGATGTAGTCACTGGTTCATGTGGCCCTTTCTGTCTTTTGGGCTCGTAATCACCTTGTGTCCTTGGTGTACTTCATTCTCCTTTGATCCAGGTGGGTTGAGACCAATTGATGCATCTTAGATGGCTGCTTGCTAGCGTTTAAGACCCCAGACACCACTCTTCAAAGTGGGATGCAGAATGTTTTCTTAGTAGATTTCATTATGCCAATTGACTCAGATGTCCCCTGAAACCATGGTCCCCAGGCCCCTGCCCCTGCTGCGCTGGCCTTCAAACCATTCAGTTTATTCAGGAAACTTCTTTGCTTTTGGTTTAGTCCAATTGTGGTGACCTCTCCTGTATTGTGTGGTGTCTTTCCCTTCACCTAAAATAGTTCTTATCTACTATCTAATTAGTGAATACCCCCTCCCTCCCTTCTCCCTCCCTCCCCCCTCTTGTAACCACAAAAGAATGTTTTCTCAGTTTAAACTGTTTCTCAAGTTCTTATAATAATGGTCTTATACAATATTTGTCCTTTTGCAGCTGACTAATTTCACTCAGCATAATGCCTTCCAGGTTCCTCCATGTTATGAAATGTTTCAGATTCCTCACTGTTCTTTATCGATGCGTAGTATTCCATTGTGTGAATATACCATAATTTATTTATGCATTCATCTGTTGATGGGCACCTTGGTTGCTTCTATCTTTTTGCTATTGTAAACAGTGCTGCAATAAACATGGGTATCATTTAAAGTAATTTTTAATATCATTTTCTATAAAGAGAATAGAAAGATAATTCAGTCTTTCCTCAAACATTTTTTTTCCTCAAAGCTTTGTTTCTCATTGATAGTTTTTTTTTTTTTTTTTCCAGCTTCACAGCTTGTTATGAATTCAGAATTGTTGCCAGACTTGGAAAAGCCTCTGTCACATTTCTTTCAAAAATGAGCTTTTACAAATGCACTCTGTTTGTAGTACGCTACAGGTTTGTACAACCACAGGAATTCTGATAAATTTTATTTAGCCCATTTTGCCTCAAAAAGGACAAAAATTTTAAAATGTCTGAGGTGTTTACAATTACATACACTTTGCATTTTCTAGGATATTTCTGATGTGAAAGAACTTCTGTTTTGATTAGGTACTCATGACAATTGAATCATCCCATCACAATTTTATACATTGATGATTTGAAGAATTTTCCAGAAAAGCTTTGGCCTCATACATTTCAAGCTTTGTTTATCCCCTTTACCTGCATGCATCTGGTACTGGGCACTGTAAGACACCATGACCTTGGCCCTGTACCTTGGTGATGTATAGCAGCTAAGCTGGCACCTTTGGGTGCAGGATCTTCCTGGAAGCAATTCCCAGATTGTGACAGGTGGCAAACTCTTAATTATACATGGAAATGACTGTGAACCACATTACTAGATCCAAATACCTCCCCAACTCAGCTTTCTCTTAGAGCTTTCAAAAAACTGACCCTGCATTACAAGAGGCAGCCCCATGCAAGGGAGAGACATTGAAGTGGAAAGCGACAGCAACCTTAATTGAGATGTGATTAGAACATCTTATACTTGCAACTTTTACAAAAAAATAAGAGCTGTGTTAACACATTACTGGGATCGCTCCTTGAGACTTGGAAGGGCCCTGAAGTTTAAGCCTTATCAGGTTCATGATTAATCTGCCTCTAATGCCAGGGACAGGAGTCCTGCTGGCACAGTTGTTAAGTGCCCCTTGCTAACAAAAAGATGAGCAGTTCGAACCTACGAGCCACACCACAGGAAAAAGATGTGGCAGTTGGAACCCTATGGGGAAGTTCTACTCTGTCCTACGGGGTGGCTATGAGTCGGAGTCGACTCTGTGGCAATGGGTAAATGCAAGGGACTTCTACTGTATTCAGTCCAGGTCTTTAAAACTTCTAGTGCCCCGAGGCTCAGACCTTAATCTCCCCCACTCCCATTTCATGCCCATCCTTGGGTATCTCAGCTAGCCTCCTAGCTTGACATACAATCTACAATTCTATACTTGGTTACCAACCAACTTCTTTTTTTCCACTCCCTGGAGCTCCAAAATCACAAATCTAAGCCTCTTCTCAATATCTCCTCCTAGATGTCTAGGATACCTCCCAACAGGGGCAGATTATCTTTGATGTGGTGAAACTTATGTGAAATTGTTCAGTACAGATTAATTAGTAAGCACAAGTAAGCCTGTATTTATCTTGATTACTGGAGCATCTGGTCCTGTCAGTGACTATAAATTTGAAAAGAGGCTTTGATTCTGTAGGAAAGTGCTGTGGGGCTGGGGGAGAAAGACAGATGCCAGCCATACCTAGAATCTCTGATGTGGTGAAACAATGTGAAATTGTTCACCACAGATGATCTGATAAGCAAAGTAAGCACCATGCTTACCTTGCCTATTGGTAATTCTTCCCTGCATCCCAACTCAACATCTCTAAAACTGAACCTTAAACCTCTATCCACAGGCTTCTTAGTGACAACTTGATCTTTGTAATTGTTCATACCAAAAATATTGGAGTCATCCTGTGGTCTTCCTTTCAAAACAGCTCAGAATTTGATAACTTTGTACCTACTCTAACTGAATTAATCATCTCTCACCTAGATTACAGAAGAAGCCTCCTAAAGGGCCACTCTGCTTTCACCTTTGTTCCTTTGCAGTTGTTCCCACATAGCAGCCTTTAAAGTGTTAAGTCATGTCATGTTACTCTTCTGTTCAAACCCATTTCACTCAGACAAGCCAAAGGCCGTAAAAATGGTCTAGAAGGCTCTGTGTGATCTGGCCTCACTTTGCCTGCCTGACCTCCTCTCCTCTTACTGGGCTGAAGCCACGCTGGCTTCCTTGATGTTTGTTGACCACATCAGGCAAGAGCCTCAGGGTCTTCATCCCAGACACTTAACTTGGATAACTCCCTTTCCTCCTTTAACTATTTCAAGTCTTACTTCTTCAATGAGACTTCCCCTGGCCACCCTATGTAATGCTATGCTATGCCATCCCATTCACTCCATTTACCCTGCTCTACTTTTTCGGCCTTTCCATGGCACTAATCACTTGTTCACATACCATGTTTACATACTATTCACGTCTGTTATTCATGATTATTATTCACTATCTCTATATCCTTCTTAGAACATAAATAACACAAGTACAAAGATCTTTGTATTTCTTTTTAATTTTTATTGTGCTTTAAGTGAAAGTTTACAAATCAAATCAGTCTCTCATACAAAAATTTATATAAATTTATATACGCCTTGCTATATACTCCTAATTGCTCTCCCCCTAATGAGACAGCCTGCTCCTACACTCCACTCTCTCTTTTCGTGTCCATTTCACCAGCTTCTAACCCCCTCTGCCCTCTCATATCCCCTCCAGATAGGAGATGCCAACATAGTCTCAAGTGTCTACTTGATCCAAGAAGCTCACTCTTCACCAGGATCTTTTTCTATCCCAGTGTCCAGTCCAATCCCTGTCTGAAGAGTTGGCTTTGGGAATGGCTCCGGTCCTGGGTGAACAGAAGTTCTGGGAGCCATGACCACTGGCGTTCTTCTAGTCTCAGTCAAACCACTAAGTCTGGTCTTTTTGAGAGAATTTGGGGCCTGCATCCCACTGCTTTTCTGCTCCCTCAAGGGTTCTCTGTCGTGTTCCCTGTCAGGGCAGTCAGAGATTGTAGCCGGGCACCATCTAGTTCTTCTGGTCTCAGGCTGATGGTTTATGTGGCCCTTTCTGTCTCTTGGGCTCATAATTACCTTGTGTCCTTAGTGTTCTTCATTCTCTTTGGTCCAGGTAGGTTGAGGCCAAATGATGCATCTTAGATGGCCGCTTGCTGGTGTTGGAGACCCCAGACGCCGCTCTCAAAAGTGGGATGCAGAATGTTCTCTTAATAGATTTTATTATGCCAGTTGACTTAGATGTCCTCTGAAACCATGGTTCCCAAACCCTTGCCCCTGCTACACTGGCCTTCGAAGCATTCAGTTTATTCAGGAAACTTCTTTGCTTTTGGTTTAGCCCAATTGTGCTGTCTTCTCCCTTCACCTAAAGTAGTTCTTATCTACTATCTAATTAGTGAATACCCTTCTTCCATCTTCCCTCCCCCCTCTCGTAACCACAAAAGAATGTTTTCTTCTCAGTTTAAACTATTTCTCAAGTTCTTATAATAGTGGTCTTATACAATATTTGTCCTTTTGCAACTGACTGATTTCACTCAGCTTAATGCCTTCCAGATTCCTCCATGTTATGAAATGTTTCGCAGATACATTACTGTTCTTTATCGATGCATAGTATTCCATTGTGTGAATATAACATAATTTATTTATCCATTCATCTGTTGATGAGCACCTTGGTTGCTTCTGTCTTTTTGCTATTGTAAACAGTGCTGCAATGAACATGGGTGTGCATGTATCTGTTCCTGTAAAGGCTCTTATTTCTCTAGGACATATTCCAAGGAGTAGGATTGCTAGATCATATGGTAGTTCTATTTCTAGCTTTTTTTTTCTTTTAATAATTTTTATTCTGCTTTAAGTGAAAGTTTACAAATCAAGTCAGTCACATATAAGCTTATATACACCTTACTCCATACTCCCACTTACTCTCCCCCTAATGAGTCAGCCCACTCCCTCCTTCCAGTCTCTCCTTTCGTGACAATTTTGCCAGTTCCTAACCCTCTCTACCCTCCTATCTCCCCTCCAGACAGGAGATGCCAACACAGTCTCAAGCGTCCACCTGATACAAATAGCTCACTCTTCGTCAGCATCTCTCTCCAACCCATTGTCCAGTCACTTCCACGTCTGATCAGTTGTCTTCGGGAATGGTTTCTGTCCTGGGCCAACAGAAGGTTTGGGGACCATGACTGCTGGGATTCCTCTAGTCTCAGTCAGACCATTAAGTCTGGTCTTTTTATGAGAATTTGGGGTCTGCATCCCGCTGATCTCCTGCTCCCTCAGGGGTTCTGTGTTGTGCTCCCTGTCAGAGCAGTCATCGGTTGTGGCCGGGCACCATCTAGTTCTTCTGGTCTCAGGATGATGTAAGACTCTGGTTCGTGTGGCCCTTTCTCTCTCTTGGGCTCATAGTTACCGTGTGACCTTGGTGTTCTTCACTCTCCTTTGATCCAGGTGGGCTGAGACCAATTGATGCATCTTAGATGGCAGCTTGTTAGCATTTAAGACCCCAGACGCCACGTTTCAAAGTGGGATGCAGAATGTTTTCATAATAGAATTATTTTGCCAATTGACTTAGAAGTCCCCTTAAGCCATAGTCCCCAAACCCCCACCCTTGCTCCGCTGACCTTCGAAGCATTCATTTTATCCTGGAAACTTCTTTGCTTTTGGTCCCGTCCAGCTGAGCTGACCTTCCCTGTATTGAGTATTGTCCTTCACTTCACCTAAAGTAGTTCTTATCTACTAAAAAAAAAAAAAAACAGTAAATAACCCTCTCCCACCCTCCCTCCCTCCACCCCCCTGTAACCACAAAAGTACGTGTTCTTCTCAGTTTATACTATTTCTCAAGATCTTATAATAGTGGTCTTATACAATATTTGTCCTTTTGCCTCTGAATAGTTTCACTCAGCATAATGCCTTCCAGGTTCCTCCATGTTATGAAATGTTTCACAGATTCGTCACTGTTCTTTACTGATGCGTAGTATTTCATTGTGTGAATATACCACAATTTATTTAACCATTCATCCGTTGATGGACACCTTGGTTGCTTCTAGCTTTTTGCTATTGTAAACAGAGCTGCAATAAACATGGGTGTGCATATATCTTTTCGTGTAAAGGCTCTTATTTCTCTAGGGTATATTTCGAGGAGTGGGATTTCTGGGTTCTATGTTAGTTCTGTTTCTAACTTTTTAAGAAAACACCAGATAGATTTCCACAGTGGTTGTACCATTTTTTTTTCTTTGTACCATTTTACATTCCCACCAGCAGAGTATAAGAGTTCCAATCTCTCCACAGCTTCTCCAACATTTATTATTTTGTGTTTTTTGGATTAATGCCAGCCTTGTTGGAGTGAGATGGAATCTCATCGTAGTTTTAATCTGCATTTCTCTAATGGCTAATGATCGAGAGCATTTTCTCATGTATCTGTTAGCTGCCTGAATATTTTCTTTAGTGAAGTGTGTGTTCATATCCTTTGCCCACTTTTTGATTGGGTCGTTTGTCTTTTTGTGGTTGAATTTTAACAGAATCATATAGATTTTAGAGATCAGGCGCTGGTCGGAGATGTCACAGCTGAAAATTCTTTCCCAATCTGTAGGTGGTCTTTTTACTCTTTTGGTGAAGTCTTTAGATGAGCATAGGTGTTTGATTTTTAGGAGCTCCCAGTTATCTGGTTTCTCTTTGTCATTTTTGGTAATGTTTTGTATTCTGTTTATGCCTTGTATTAGGGCTCCTAAGGTTTTCCCTAATTTTCCTTCCATGATCTTTATCGTTTTAGTCTTTATGTTTAGGTCTTTGATTCACTTGGAGTTAGTTTTTGTGCATGGTGTGAGGTATGGGTCCTGTTTCATTTTTTTGCAAATGGATATCCGGTTATGCCAGCACCATTTGTTAAAAAGACTATCTGTTCCCCAATTAACTGACACTGGGCCTTTGTCAAATATCAGCTGCTCATATGTGGATGGATTTATATCCGGGTTCTCAATTCTGTTCCTTTGGTCTATGTGCCTGTTGTTGTACCAGTACCAGGCTGTTCTGACTACTGTGGCTGTATAATAGGTTCTAAAATCAGGTAGAGTGAGGCCTCCCACTTTCTTTTTCTTTTTCAGTAATGCTTTACTTATCCAGGGCTTCTTTCCCTTCCATATGAAGTTGGTGATTCGTTTCACCATCACATTAAAAAATGTCATTGGAATTTGGATCGGAAGTGCATTGTATGTATAGATGGCTTTTGGTAGACTAGACATTGTCACTATGTTAAGTCTTCCTATCCATGAGCAAGGTATGTTTTTCCACTTATGTAGGTCCTTTTTAGTTTCTTGCACTAGTACTTTGTAGTTTTCTTTATATAGGTCTCTTACATCTTTGGTAAGATTTATTCCTAAGTATTTTATCTTCTTGGGGGCTACTGTGAATGATATTGATTTGGTGATTTCCTCTTCGATGTTCTTTTTGTTGATGTAGAGGAGTCCAAATGATTTTTGTATGTTTATCTTATAACCTGAGACTCTGCCAAACTCTTCTATTAGTTTCAGTAGTTTTCTGGAGGATTCCTTAGGGTTTTCTGTGTATAAGATCATGTCATCTGCAAATAGAGATAATCTTACTTCCTCCTTGCCAATCCGGATGCCCTTTATTTCTTTGTCTAGCCTAATTGCTCTGGCTAGGACCTCTAGCACAATGTTGAATAAGAGCAGTGATACGGGGCATCCTTGTCTGGTTCCTGTTCTCAAGGGAAATGCTTTCAGGCTCTCTCCATTTAGAGTGATGTTGGCTGTTGACTTTGTATAAATGCCCTTTATTATGTTGAGGAATTTTCCTTCAATTCCTATTTTGCTGAGAGTTTTTATCATAAAAGGGTGTTGGACTTTGTCAAATGCCTTTTCTGCATCAATTGATAAGATCATGTGGTTTTTGTCTTTTATTTATATGGTGGATTACATTAATGGTTTTTCTAATATTAAACCAGCCTTGCATAACTGGTATAAATCCCACTTGGTCGTGGTGGATTATTTTTTTCATATGTTGCTGAATTCTATTGGCTAGAATTTTGTTGAGGATTTTTGCATCTATGTTCATGAGGGATATAGGTCTGTAAATTTCTTTTTTTGTGGTGTCTTTACCTGGTTTTGGTATCAGGGATATGGTGGCTTCATAGTATGAGTTAGGTAGTATTCCGTCATTTTCTATGCTTGAAATACCTTTAGTAGTAGTGGTGTTACCTCTTCTCTGAAAGTTTGATAGAACTCTGCAGTAAAGCCGTCGGGCCAGGACTTTTTTTTGTTGGGAGTTTTTTGATTACCTTTTCAATCTCTTTTTTTGTTATGGGTCTATTTAGTTTTTCTACTTCTGATTATGTTAGTTTAGGTAGGTAGTGTTTTTCTAGGAATTCATCCATTTCTGCTAGGTTTGCAAATTTGTTAGAGTACAATTTTTCGTAATAATCTGATATGATTCTTTAAATTTCAGTTGGGTCCGTTGTGATGTGGCCCATCTCATTTCTTATTTGGGTTTTTTGTTTCCTTTCCTGTATTGCTTTAGTCAGTCTGGCCAATGGTTTATCAATTTTGTTAATTTTTTCAAAAAACCAGCTTTTGGCTTTGTTGATTCTTTCAATTGTTTTTCTGTCCTCTAATTCATTTAGTTCAGCTCTAATTTTTATTATTTGTTTTCTTCTGGTGCCTGATGGATTCTTTTGTTGCTCACTTTCTATTTGTTCAAGTTGTAGGGACAGTTCTCTGGTTTTGGCTCTTTCTCCTTTTTGTATGTGTGCATTTATCGATATAAATTGACCTCTGAGCACTCCTTTTGCTGTGTCCCAGAGGTTTTGTGCTGGGAGCCAGGCTGCAAGGGCAGCCTCTCTGCACCCACTGCCCCCAGCATAAACATTGAAGAATTCCTGAAAAGTCAGGAATATCTCTGTCATCTGTGTTATGTTTCTGTTTCATTTTCAGCCTGTGTATAGCAGAATGTATAAGCATAAAATTCCATTATAGATTTAGGGACCTTTGGACGGGGGGCGTCCTACTCATAATCCCCTGGTGAAATCCCGGGTAGGGACAGCCTGTGTATTACTTGGGGATCAACATGAAGTTGTCTTAGGGGAAAAACAAATAGCTCGACTATGGAAAACAAAAACAGGATGGTGGAATCCTGGTATTTACCGAGGCCCTTTTGTTTTTAAACCACCACCCACACATGATCCCATAAAAATGGAAAAACAAAAGGCAGTGAGTTCTCTCAGCCAATTTCTCAGCCAATTACAGGTCAACCTTCTCGTCTACCCCGCTCACTGCTGCGCTTGACTGGTCTTTGGGTATAGAGATTGGGCTAATTGTCCTTGGCATAATCGCGGACAATATGATGTAACCTAAAGTGGCCGGACTACAAGAATTTGGCCACCCTGGACAAAATGGACAAAGCCTATGTGGCAATGGTTTTTGCAAAAAGATTAATTATTATAAAAACTGTGGAAGGAATTGCAAGATTAAGCATAAAGTGTAAAGCAGTATGAAGTCAATTGTTACTTTGTGTAAAAATATATCAACAAAATATTCTCTTCAATTAAACAAAAACTCATTGTACTTGTGTGTGTATGCGGAACTGTACTATGTGTCACTTGGAAAATTATGTCTCTGGGAAATGATGTTTATGATTATATCTTGTACTGCCCCTTTATTGATCATGCGATGTTATGCTTTTGTAAGCTTATGATATAAAAGACCATGTAAAAAATAAAGCGTAGAGGCTTCCTTTTCTGCAAAATGAAAATATAAGACACACTACCTCTCATTCTTTTTCGCCGAACTCTACCCCTCCTCTGGTAACCCTGTTCATTGCTGAGGCTGGCCCCCGGCAGTTTTGATAGGAAGTGTTTTCATTCTCATTACATTCTATGAATTTCTTTATTCCCTCCTTAATGTCTTCTATAACCCAGTCTTTTCTGAGCAGGGTATTGTTCAGTTTCCAAGTATTTGATTTCTTTTCCCTAATTTTTCTGTTATTGATTTCCACTTTTGTGGCCTTGTGGTCTGAGAAGATGCTTTGTTATATTTCGATGTTTTGGATTCTGCAAAGGTTTGTTTTATGACCTAATATGTGGTCTATTCTAGAGAATGTTCCATGTGCGCTAGAAAAAAAAGTATACTTTTAGCAGTTGGGTGGAGTGTTCTGCATAAGTCTATGAGGTCAAGTTGGTTGATTGTAGCAATTAGGTCTTCCATGTCTCTGTTGAGCTTGTTACTAGATGTCCTGTCCTTCTCTGAAAGTGGAGTGTTGAAGTCCCCCACTATAATTGTGGAGGTGTCCATCTCACTTTTCAATTCTGTTGAAGTTTGTTTTATGTATCTTGCAGCCCTGTCATTGGGTGCATAAATATTTAATATGCTTATATCTTCCTGGTCAATTGTCCCTTTAATCATCATGTAGTGTCCTTCTTTATCCTTTATGGTGGATTTAACTTTAAAGCCTATTTTGTGAGAAATTAATATTAATATTAAATATTAATATTAAATTAATATTGCTACTCCTACTCTTTTCTGCTTGTTGTTTCCTTGATATATTTTTTTCCATCCTTTGAGTTTTAGTTTGTTTGTGTCTCTAAGTCTAAGGTGTGTCTCTTGTAGGGAGCATATAGACAGATCGTGTTTCTTTATCCAGTCTGAGACTCTGTCTCTTTATTGGTGCATTTAGTCCATTTACATTCAGCGTAATTATAGATAAGTATGTGTTTATTTATTTTATTTTTTTAATGTGTTTAGTGCTGTCATTTTGATGCCTTTTTATGTGTGTTGTTGACAATTTCATTTTTCCACTTACTTTTTTGTGCTGAGACGTTTTTCTTTGTAAATTGCGTTGTTCCTCATTTTCATAGTAGTCGAATTTGTGTTTGCTGAGTCATTATGTTTTTCTTGGTTTTTATTTTGAGTTATGGAGTTGTTATACCTGTTTGTGGTTACCTTAATATTTACCCCTATTTTTCTAAGTAAAAACCTAACTTGTATTGTCCTATATTGCCTTGTTTCCCTCTCCATATGGCAGTTCTGTGCCACCTGTATTTAGTCCCTCTTTTTGATTATTGTGATCTTTTACGTATTGACTTCAATGATTCCCTGTTTTGAGCGTTTTTTTCTTTTTAAAATTAAACTTAATTTGTTTTTGTGATTTCCCTATTTGAGTTGATATCAGGATGTTCTGTTCTGTGACATTGTGCTGTGCTGGTATCTGATATTAGTGGTTTTCTGACCAATTTCCTTTAGTATTTCTTGTTGCTTTGGGTTTTACAAATTCTCTAAGCTTGTGTTTATCTGTAAATGTTTTAATTTCACCTTCATATTTGAGAGAGTTTTGTTGGATATATGATCTTGGCTGGCAGTTTTTCTCCTTCAGTGCTCTATGTATGTCATCCCATTGCCTTCTTGACTGCATGGTTTCTGCTGAGTAGTCTGAACTTATTGATTCTCTTTTGTAGGAGACCTTTCTTTTGTCCCTGGCTGCTTTTAAAATTTTCTCTTTATCTTTGGTTTTGGCAAGTTTGACGATAATATGTCTTGGTGATTTTCTTTTTGGATCAATCTTATATGGGTTTTGATGAGTATCTTGGATAGATATCCTTTCGTCTTTCATGATGTCAGGGAAGTTTTCTGCCAACAGATCTTCAACTATTCTCTCTGTATTTTCTGTTAACCCTCCCTGTTCTGGAACTCCAATCACACGCAAGTTATTCTTCTTGATAGAGTCCCACATGATTCTTAGGGTTTCTTCATTTTTTTAAATTCTTTTATCTGATTTTTTTTTTCAGCTATATTGGTGTCAATTCCCTTGTCTTCCAGATCCCCCACCCTGCATTCCAATTGCTCTATTCTGCTCCTCTGACTTCTTATTCAGTTGTCTAATTTTGTAATTTTACTGTTAATCTTTTGGATTTCTGGATGCTGTCTCTCTATGGATTCTTGCAGCTTATTCATTTTTCCCCTTGAATAATCTTTTTGAGTTCTTCAACTGCCTTATCAGTGTATTCCTTGGCTTTTTCTATAGATTGCCTTATTTCATTTCTGAGGTCATCCCTGATGTCTTAAAGCATTCTGTAAATTAGTTTTTTATATTCTGCATCTGGCAATTCCAAGATTGTATCTTCATTTGGGAAAGATTTTGATTCTTTAGTTTGTGGAGTTGTAGATGCAGTCATGGTCTGCTTCTTTATGTGGTTTGATATCGACTGCTGTCTCCGAGCCATCTCTAAGATATTGTAGTGATTTATTCTATATTTGCTCACTGAGTCTTACCTTGTTTTGTTTTCTTTCAATATTCGTAGATGGGCTATACTAGATTGCGCTGTCTTGATTGTTGTAGCCCTTGAATCACTTATGTCCTATCACCAGCTGGTTTGGGCTGTTACCAGGTATATAAGCCTAAGAGTCCATTCACTATTTTTGAGTAGAATCTGATTTGGGGTCATCAAGTGTGTGGTGCAGACTGTCACTTATCCACCTAGAGAAGTAGTGGTGATAGTTGTGTGTACCAGATTCTAGTAGCAGCAGGGTTTCACACTCTGGGGGGGGGGGGGCAGGATGCTGACAGGCTTCCCCTAAGTGCCAGTGAGGTAGGTGTGTCTCTCTTTCTAAAGCACTTTGGTGGTTGGGCTTTACAGCGGTACCTTAGGCCCCCAATGCTAGTACCTCTACATATTGGTAGGTGTCACCCTCCTTAGACCCCTAAGGCAGGAGGCTGGGTGTTCCGGGGGGAGCTTCAGCCCTCAGTTCCCTGTTGTGGGTCAGTGAGGGCTCTGCTGAATACACAGAGATATCAGACCTGGGAAACTTGTCTTTCCAGTAATCGGCTAAAACAATTACAGTCAGATCCCTATCAGAAATGCCTTTGCATTATAATAGCCACCTTGTTCCCTGTAGGGATGAAAGCCCAAGACTGTGGATCTTATATGCTTGGCTGGAGCTGGTTCTGTATTTTTAGTCCAATTTTGGGAAGTCAGGGAAGGATTTTTGGTTCCTGGGTTTTTTGTAGCTCCTTCTCTCAGGCCAGGAAAATGGGTTGGGAAAAAACAAACAAACAAACAAAAAACCGCAGAGCACTTCACTTTCTGGCTCAGGAAATTCCAATGTTAATGAAGCCGCCTGGGAAGGGGCAGGGGGGGATCAGATAGATAGGAGAGAGTAGCACCCCGGAATATAGACAAAGTTACTTATCTTGCTTGGTGATTACTGTTTTATCTGAGATTCCCGAGGGGTGTGTAGGCTGTGTGCATTGGCTGGGTTGAGATTGCCCCGAGGGTCAGGTCCGCCGTCCTGTCCTTGTGCTGTTTCAGAAGCCGTGGTCAGTTCCTCCACTCCCAGTCTAAAGCCCAGCGGCACGGTTCCCCAGCTGGGATGCTGCACTGCAGGCTCCAAAACCAGTTGCTGCCTCCTGGTGACTTCTCCTCCTGTCATCCACGTCACTGCACTGCCTGCGTGCACTGGCTGGGCTTCCCCTGAGTTCACTTCTGGGGGCTAGGGCTGCATCCCATGTTTGCGCCCTCTCAGGATGCTATGCTCAGCTCCCCTGCACCCAGTCTAAAGCCCAGCGCCAAGGTTTCCTGACTGGGATGCTGGCTCCAGGCTCTGAAAACAGTTGCTCCTTCCCCGTGGTTGTTCGTTCTCAGTCTCTGTCATTCAGGTCAACTCTTTAGATCTGTGTTTGATGGTCAGGGTTCGTAGATTGTCATGTACGTGATCGATTCACTTGTTTTTCCGAGTCTTTGTTGCAAGAGGGATCCGAGGTAGTTTCTACCTAGTCAGCCATCTTGGTCCCGCCTCTATTTCTAGCTTTTTAAGGAAGCACCAGATCAATTTCCAAAGTGGTTGTACCGTATTACATTCCCAGCAGCAGTGTAGAAGTGTTCCAGTCTCTCCAAAACCTCTTCAACATTTATTATTTTGTGTTTTTTGGATTAATGCCAGCCTTGTTGGAGTGTGATGAAATCTCATTGTAGTTTTGTTTTGCATTTCTCTAATGGCTAATGTTTTATTGTTTTAATAATGAGCATTTCCTTATGTATCTGTTAGCTACCTGAATGTCTTCTTTAGTAAAGTGCCTGTTCATATCTTTTGCCCATTTTTTAATTCAGTTGTCTTTTTTAGTTGAATTTTTGTAGTCTCATGTAGATTTTAGAGATCAGGCGCTGATTGGAAATCTCATAGCTAAAAACTTTTTCCCATACTGTAGGTAATCTTTTTACTCTTTTGGTGAAGTCTTTGGATGAGCATAGGGGTTTGATTTTTAGGAACTCCCAGTTATCTAGTTTTTCTTCTGCATTCTTAATAATGTTTTGTATACTGTTCATGCCATGTATTAGGGCTCTTAACATTGTCCCTATTTTTTCTTCCATGATCTTTATCTTTTTAGATTTTATATTTAGGTCTTTGATCCATTTTGAGTTATTTTTTGTGCATGGTGTGAGTTATGGGTCTTGTTTCATTTTTTTGCAGGTGGATATCCTTTTATGGCAGCACCATTTGTTAAAAAGACTGTCATTTCCCCATTTAACTGATTTGGGGCCTTTGTCAAATATCAACTGCTTATATGTGGATGGATTTATGTCTGGATTCTCAGTTCTGTTCCACTGGTCTATGTATCTGTTGTACCAGTGCCAGGCTGTTTTGAGTGCTGTGGCAGTATAATAGGTTCTAAAATCAGGTACAGTGAGGCCTCCAAGTTTGTTCTTCTTTTTCAGTAATGCTTTACTTATCTTGGTCCTCTTTCCCTTCCATATGAAGTTGGTGTTTTTTTTTCTCCATGTCATTAAAAAATGTTGTCGGAATTTGGATTGGAATTGCGTTGTGTCTATAGATCACATTTGGTAGAATAGAGATTTTTACAATGTTTAGTCTTCCTATCCATGAGTAAGGTATGTTTTTCCACTTATGTAGATCTTTTTTGGTTTTTTGCAGGAGTGTTCTGTAGTTTTCTTTTTATAAGTCTTTACATCTCTGATAAGATTTATTCCTAAGTATTTTATCTTCTTGGGGGCTATTATAAATGATATTGATTTGGTGATTTCCTCTTTGATGTTCTTTTTGTTGGTGTAGAGGAATCTAATTGATTTTTGTATGTTCAGCTTGTATCCCGATACTCTGCTGAACTCTTCTATTAGTTTCAGTAGTTTTCTTGAGGATACCTTGGAGTTTTCTGTGTATAAGATCATGTCATCTGCAAATAGAGATAATTTTACTTTTTTCTTGCCAATCTGGATGCCCTTTATTTCTTTATCTAGCCTAATTGCTCTGGCTAGGACCTCCAGCACCATGTTGAATAGGAGCGGTGATAAAGGGCATCCTTGTCTGATTCTGGATCTCAGGGGGAATACTTTCAGGCTCTCTCCATTTAGGATGATGTTGGCTGTTGGCTTTGTATAGGTGCCCTTTATTATGTTGAGGAATTTTCCTTCTATTCCTATTTTGCTGAGAGTTTTTGTCATGAATAGGTGTTGAACTTTGTCAAATGCCTTTTCTGCATCAATTGATAAAATCATGTGATTCTTGTCTTTTGTTTTATGTATATGATGGACTACATTAATTGTTTTTCTAATGTCGAAACATCCCTGCATACCTGGTATGAATCCTACTTGGTCATGGTGAATTATTTTTTTGATACGTTGTTGAATTCTCTTGGCTAGAATTTTGTTGAGGATTTTTGCATCTAAGTTCATGAGGGATATAGGTCTGTAAGTTTCTTTTTTAGGGGTGTCTTTACCTGGTTTTGGTATCAGGGATATGCTGGCTTCATAGAATGAGTTTGGTAGTATTCCATCCTTTTCTATGCTCTGAAATACCTTTAGTAGTAGTGGTGTTAACTCTTCTCTGAAAGTTTGGTAAAACTCTGAAGTGAAGCTGTCTGGGCCAGGGCTTTTTTTTGTTGTGAATTTTTTTGATTAACTTTTCAATCTCTTATTTCGTTATGTGTCTATTTAGTTGTTCTACCTCTGTGTATGTTAGTTTAGGTAGGTAGTGTGTTTCTAGGAATTCATCCATTTCTTGTAGGTTTTCAAATTTGTTAGAGTACAGTTTTTCATAGTAATCTGATATGATTCTTTTAATTTCAGTTGAGTCTGTTGTAATATCACCCATCTCATTTCTTATTTGGATTTTTCTCTTCCTCTCCTGTTTTTCTTTTGTCACTATAGCCAATAGTTTATCAATTTTGTTGATTTTTTTCAAAGAACCAGATTTTGGTCTTGTTAATTCTTTCAATTGTTTTTCTGTTTTCTATTTCATTTAGTTTTGCTCTAATTTTTATTATTGTCTTCTGGTGTCTGAAGGTTTCTTTTGTTGCTCTCTTTCTATTTGTTCAAGTTGTAGGAATAATTCTTTGATTTTGGCCCTTCTTTTTGGATGTGTGCAGTTATTGATATAAATTGACCTCTGAGCACTGCTTTTGCTGTGTCCCAAAGGTTCTAATAGGAAGCGTTTTCTTTGTCTTTGGATTATATGAATTTCTTTTTTTCTGTCCTTAATGTCTTCTATAATCCAGTCTTTTTTGAACTGGGTATTGTTCAGTTTCCAAGTGTTTGATTTCTTTCCCTGCTTTTTCTGTTACCAATTTCTATTTTTATGGCCTTATGGTCAGAGAAGATGCTTTGTAATACTTCAGTGTTTTGGATTCTGCTAAGGCAAAAAATTAATATATTATTTTTTTATAAGGCTTGCTTTATGACTTAATATGTGGCCTATTCTAGAGACTGTTCCATGTGCACTAGAAAAGAAAGCACACTTGGCTGCTGTTGGGTGGAGTGTTCTGTATATGTCTATGAGGTGAAGCTGGTTGATTGTGACATTTAGATCTTCTGTGTCTTTAATAAGCTTCTTTCTGAATATCCCGTTCTTCACCAAAAGGGGTGTGTTGAAGTCTCCTGCTATTATTATAGAGCCGCCTATCCTACTTTCCAGTGCTGATAGAGTTTATTTATCTTGCAGCCCTGTCATTGGGTGTATAAATATTTAATATGGTTATATCTTCTTGGTATATTGTCTCTTTAATCATTTTATAGTGTCCTTCCTTATCCTTTATGATGGATGTAACTTTAAAGTCTATTTTGTCAGAAATTAATATCGTCACGGCTGCTCTTTTTTTTGATTGTTGTTTGCTTGATATATTTTTTTCCATCCTTTGAGTTTTAGTTTGTTTGTGTCTCTAAGTTTAAGGTGTGTCTCTTGTAGGCAGCATATAAATGGAGAGTGTTTTTTAATCTATTCTGCCCCTCTCTGTCTCTTTATTGGTGCATTTAATCCATTTACATTCAGGGTAGTTATGGACAGGTATGAATTTAGTGCTATCATTTTGATGCCTTTTTTTGTGTATTGTTGACAGTTTCTTTTTCCCACTTAATTTTTTGTGCTGAGTGGATTATCTTTATACATTGTCTTTTCCTCATATTCGTTGTTGTTGATTTTGTTTCTGTTAAGTCTCTATTTTTTTTTTCTTGTAATTTACTTTGATGTGTAGGATAGTTTGTCTCCTTTGTGGTTATCTTATTATTTACTCCTATTTTTCTAAATTTAAACCTAGCTGTTATTTCTTTGTATTGCCTTGTCTTCCTCTCCATATGAAAGGTCTATGACTGCATTTCTTCATCCCTTTTTATTGTTTTAATATTGTCCTCTTTTACATAATAACATTGCTGTTTCCCTGTTTTGAGCATTTTTTTATTTTTGATTTATTTTTGTGATTTCCCTGTCTGAGTTGAAATCTGATTGTTCTGCTCAATGTTCTAGTCTTGGGTTGATACTTGATATTGGTTTTCTAACCAAGGAATTCCCTTTAGTATTTCTTTTAGTTTTTGTTTGGTTTTTAAGAATTCCCTAAGCTTCTGTTTATCTGGAAATGTCTTAATTTCACCTTCATATTTGAGAGATAGTTTTGGTAGATATATGATTCTTGGCTGGCAATTTTTTTCCTTCAATTTTTTATATAAGTCATCCCATTGCCTTCCTGCCTGAATGGTTTCTGCTGAGTAATCCGAGCTTGTTCTTATTGATCCGCCTTTGTAGGTGACTTTTTGTTTATCCCTAGTTGCTCTTAAAATTCTCTCTTTATCTTTGATTTTGGCAAGTTTGATTATAACATGTCTTGGTGACTTTCTTTTAAAATCTACCTTATGTGGTGTTCAATGAGCATCTTGGATATTTTCTCATCTTTTATTTTTTTCATGATATCAGGGAAATTTTCTGCCACCAAATCTTCAACAATTCTGTTTGTATTTTCTGTTATCCCTCCCTGTTCTGGTACCCCAATCACTTGTAGCTTATTTCTTTTGATAGAGTCCCCCATGATTTTTAAGATTTTTCCATTTTTAAAAATTCTAATATCTGATTTTTCTTCAAATATATTGGTGCCAAGTGCTTTATCTTCAATTTCACAAATTCTGCCTTCCACCTGCTCAGTTCTTCTCCCCTGACTTTGTATTGTGTTGTCTATTTCTTAATTTTATTGTTAATCTTTGAATTTCTGATTGCTGTCTATGGATTTTTCCAGTTTATTAAATTTTTCATTATGTTCCTGAATAACCTTTTTAATTTCTTCAACTGCTTTATCTGTGCATTCCTTGGCTTGTTCTGCATATTGCCTGATCTCCTTCCTGATGTCTTGAAGGGTTCTGTATATTAATCTTTTGTATTCTGCCTCCGGTAATTCCAGGAAAGTACTTTCATCTAGAAGATCCCTTGATTATTTTGAGAGCTTGTTGAGGCAATCATGGTCTGTTTCTTTATGTGACTTGATATTGACTGTTGTCTCTGAGCCATCTATAAGTTATTATATTGGTTTATTTTATGTTTGCTTAGTGTATTGTAGCTTCTTGCTTTGTTTTGTTTTGATATGCCCAAATGGGTTGCTTGAGTGAGCTAGCTTGATTATTTTCACCTTTGGAGCTCTGACGTCCTGTCCCCATGTGGCTAGAACTGTTATCAAGTATATCAGTCCATTCACTTTTCTTGTATGAATTCAGCCCAGGTGTCCAGGTAGCTGATCATCAACTGTGTGGTACAGGCTGTGTCCTATTGTCTTAGAGGGGCAGGGGTGATTGGTGCAAGTACCAGTATCTGGTTGCAGCACGGGGTCATGCTCTGAACAAGGCAAGGGGCTGAGAATCATCCCTCAAGCATCTCTGAGGAATATGTGTCCCTGTTCCCTAGAGTGTACAGGTGGGTGGATTCTGCAAATGGACCATGGGCACCCAATGTTTTTGGTTGTAAGGACTGGGAGGTACCAGTTATCCTTGGACCCCTGTCACGTGTGGCTGGGTGACCTGAATGGAGCCACCAGTCCTTAGGCCCCAGATGTGTGGGTAAGTGAGGACCCTGTTTAATAGGCAAAGCAGTTTTCAAACATCAAAAACCACCTCTTCACCGCACAGCTGAAACAGTTGTAGTCTGCCAACAAGGGCCTTTTCCCCTGAAATAAGCTCACACAGGTCCATGCAGAGGGGAAAATACTCAAAGCCCACGGACTGTTTATGCCTGGGCAGGAGCTGCTTCTGTCTGGAGCTCCCCTGGTTAGTGGAGCTGGCAAATTATCTTTTCCTCCAATTGCAAATTTATTCCTTCTCCAGGGCCAGGAGTATGGCTTTAGGTGCTGAACAGGGCTTGTCTTGGGCCCAGGGAAATCAACAGCCACTGAAGCCGGCTTGGCGGTGGGGGGCATGGTAAAATATATGCAAGTACTTAGCCTCTGCCGGGTAGGCTGTGTGCCTGGCTGCTTCTCCCCGAGGAAACTCCTGCCCGAGGCTAGTACAGGCCAGCTGCAGCTGCTCCCAGGAATGCAGGCTCCCAGCTATTCAGGTCTGGTAACTCCTCTCCGCTTCTGAACCATCTGTTCCTCCTCCTGCCCCTCGGTTAGTTTTCTAACCTTTCCTTTGATGTTCAGGGCTCCTAGCTTGTCATAAATATACTTGTTTCACTTGTATTTTTGGGTCTGTGTTGTAAGAGGACTCGCCGGAAGCATTTGTCTATTCCGCCGTCTTGGTCCCGCCTCAATCTTTGTATTTAATGGTATATTTCAAGAGCTTAGAAGAATGTCTGTAATACATCAGGCCCAAATAAATATCACTTGAATAACTGAATAAATAAATGAAATTAAAAAAAAAAAATACCGTGATGTAGGTACTATCTTTTTTTTTTAAGTTGACTGTTTTTAATTTTACTGTGGTAAATTATATCTAGCAAAACATTTGCCATTTCAACCATTTTTACAATTTGGTAAAATTAGTCATGTTCACTCTGTTGTACAGCTATCACCATTATCTATTTCCAAATATTTTCATCACTTTACACAGAAATTCATTAACCTTGAAGCAATAACTCATCCTCCTCTCATTGGCCTGCCCTCTTTGTTGTTAGTTACCATCATGTGTGCATAGTAATACTTCTCCATAGGGTTTTCAAGGTTGTGACCTTTTGGAAGCAGATTGCCTGGCTTGTCTTCTGAAGTGCCTCCGGGTGGGTTTGAGCCACCAATCTTTTGCTAGTAGTTGAGCTCTTAACCATTTGTGACACCCAGGAATTCCCCACTGGCCCCTAGTCACAACCAATAAATTTGTATGACTCCATACAATATTTGCGTCTTTGTGTTTGACTTATTTCACTCACTGTGATGTTTTCAAGGTTCATCTATGTTGTAGCATGTATCAAAACTTCGTTTCTTTTTATGGCTGAATAATATTCCATTGTATGGATATAACACATTTTGTTTATCCATTCAACTGACATTTGGGTTGTTTTCACCTTTTCTTATTGTGAATAATGCTGAAATGAACATTGGTGTACAAGTATCTGAGTCCCTACTTTCAGTTCCTTTGGTTATATACCTACAGTGGAAATTCTGGGTATGGTAATTCTATGTTTAACTTTTTGAAGAATTTTCAAACTGGTTTCCACAATGGCTGTACCATTTTACAATCCCTTCAGCAATGAATGAGGGTTCCAGTTTCCACACATCCTCACCAACTCCTATGTTTTCTGTGGTACTACCAGTTTTGGTGAAAACAAAGAAATATTGTTAAATAGCTCTCCAATATCATATCACTAGTAAGTAGTAGAGATGGAATCGAAAACCAGACATTTTCCTGAGTCTTTACCCTTAACCAGTGTGCAATAGCGCTCACTAGTGTATGGGTGGGAAGAGAGATGAGCCATTTGGTGGGGAACTGACAGGGCCCTGGAGACTGATGCCATGCTTTGCTTGCAGGCCCATACTAGGTAGTTAACCTTTGTTAAACTCCAATCTCACAGATAAATTTTCCAGTATTGAAAGTTCTTTTTAAAAAAATAAGCCACTAGACATATAGGGTACAGTTATGGTGCTTTCTTATAGAAATAGAGATATTCTCTCTCTTTGTTGGGAAAAATAATAAGAAAAGTCATATGGTATATTCTATTTGTCCCTTTTCATGGCTCAGATACCTTCCCAAGAAGAAATGTGATACACAGCACATGCTAATGAGAGACATGAAAATCACAATATTCACCAACACATTATTTTAACAACACATTGTTTTGGAGGCCAACATGATTTGCATAATATAAGAATCATCTGAATTCAGGTGGAAAAACTACTGCCAAGGTAAGTACAAGTGGAGAGATGGATTATTCAATCTGAGCATTGGAAGCTATTTGTATACTGTGGCTCTCATGTTTATTTGAAAGGGAAAATTAAAATCTGTAGACCTTATAAAGATCCTTGTTATGTCATCAACATTTCTGAGCTTAGAGGCAGGTGAGTATAGACTAATGGGCAAAAGATCCATATTGCAGGTATGTTGTTGGGTTGAGATGAGCCATTTTTGAGCCTGTCCTTCTGAAAACCCACCAACCGGCACACACACACACACACACACACACACACACACACACGTGGACTCTTGCAAAAGCCTGTGAGAGCTAGAGCTCGGAGGGACTGCCTTGTTTTTCCAGGTCTCACAAGTTTTCCACCTTTGAGAGAAGGTGCAATCTTACCACTTTTCTATTGGTCTTTTTAGTGGGAAATATTTGAATTTTCTTTCTCTGACAGGTTTCTGCCTTACACAGATTATGGCTTTTTCAGGTTTTACTGTATCTAGTCTTCCTGCCTCCAGCCTTCTTTCCCTTAGACCTTCTACCACACTGCCTCCAAAATTACCTTTCAAAAACCTAGAACTGAGCACAGTATTGGAGAAGTCAGCACAACTTGACCAAGGTAAGGTCATGGAAGCCTCATAGACACATCCAAACTTCCTGAGGTACCAAATTACTGGGCTGAGGGCTGGGGACCATGGTCTCGGGGGACATCTAGTTCAATTGGCATAACATAGTTTAGAAAGAAAATGTTCTACATCCTACTTTGGTGAGTAGCATCTTAAAAGCTTGTGAGTGGCCACCTAAGATACTCCACTGGTTCTACCCCATCTGGAGCAAGGGTAAATGAAGAAAACCAAAGACACGAGGGAAAGATTACTCTGAAGAATTAATGGACCACAACTACGACAGCCTCCACTAGACTGAGTCCAGCACAACTAGATGGTGCCTGGCTACCACCACTGACTGCTCTGAGACGGATCACAATAGAGATTCCCAGACAGACAGAGCTGGAGAAAAATATAGAACAAAATTCAAATTAAAAAAAAAAAAAAGACCAGACTTATTGGTCTGACACAGACTACAGAAACCCTGAGATTATGGCCCCTGGACACTCTTTTAACTCAGTACTGAATTCACTCCTAAGGTTCACCCTTCAGCCAAAGATTAGACAGACCCATAAAACAAAATGAGACTAAATGAGCACATCAGCCCAGGGGCAAAGACTAGAAGGCAGAAGGGGACAGGAAAGTTGGGAATGGGGAACCCAAGGTCGAGAAGGGGAGAGTATTTACATGTCATGTGGTTGGCAACCAATGTCACAAAACAGTATGTGTATTAATTGTTTAATGAGAAAGTAATTTACTCTGTAAACCTTCATCTAAAGTACAATGAAAAACAAAAAAACCTAGAACTGAGCATGTCACTTCCCCACTTAAAATCCTTCCATGGAACCCCTATGATCTATATAAAGTCCATACTCTTCCATGTGGTGATCAAGGCCATTCAGTCTAGACAGACTCACTCTTTGCTATTTCTGCTCAGTCACTATGTTGCATTTTATTTCCAAATCACACTGCATTCCCCTAATACCCCATGCTTTGCGATACCCTCGGAACTCCTCCTCTGGCTGTCTAGCCAAATTACACCCAGTTTTTGAGAACCAACTCAGATGTCACCATATCTGGGGTGCCTATCTGGCCAAACCTCACTCCCACTAGCCGTCACAAGCATGTAAACACACATACTCACAAACTGAAGATATAATTGTTTTATCTTCTGTGCTCCCACATGACTTTATCCATATAGAGTGTAAAACATTCATAACACAAAAACAGAGATTTGTGAACGATTTTTCTGTTCTGCCATGATTTGAGAAGTCTTTAAAAGTCTCTGGAGCAATAAAATTCCTTCCATTGCTTGTGGAGGTGAGTTAGCAGGTCTTTGTGTGTCTAGACTCTTGATAACGGAGATTGTAATCTGATAGTTGACTTGAAGAACCAGTAACTTGGGGACATATGAATGGAAAGTTCTTGAATTCATCTTTTCATCCATCCATACATTCACTAACTCACCCATTCAGTTCAACAAACATATGTGTAGCCCAGCTTCTGCCAAGTACTATGCTAGGCACATCATGAGCACAAGAGACATTGGAACCTGCTCTCATGGAGCTTAATGCACACACAGCAGTTGTGCTACAGTGAAGTGTTTGCTAATCAGACATGCTGAGGGTAAACAAATAGTTCTTAAGCTACCAGAGAAAAAGGTTTGTGTTTAATTCAGTTTTCTATCTCTTACATTGCCTTTAGGAGTCCCTGGGTGGCACAAACGGTTAAGCACTCCACTACTATCAAAAGGTTGGCAGTTCAAACCCACCCAAATGGTGCCTGGGAAGACAGATCTGGTGATCTGCTCCCAAAAGGCCACAGCCTTGAAAACCCATGGAGCAGTTCTACTCTGCACACAGGGGGTGGCATGAGTCAGAATAGACTCCACAGGAACTAACAACGACATTGCCTTTAATCAAGTGCCATTAAAATGGTAAAGAAGCTTTTGTACATGGAGGTATTCAGTAAACAGCTGACGAAGGAAGGAAGGAGGGAAGGTGGGAGAAGAGAAGGTCCTTTTTTTTCCTCAAGCTTCTGACCTCAAGTATAGAAAAAAATAATTGTCTTACTCACATTTCACGTATCTTGCTCAAAGGGATGTTACCAGAAACTCTGGAAACGCTGGAACCAAAACCAATAGTAAGAAAAAAAAAAAAAAAAGTCAAAACAAAATGAACTAAAATCCCTGGCCAACAGCCTAACCATGATTAGACCATTACAGGAGAGTGTTCCCTGATGCTGTAACCCCTCAACCTGTCTCATACACATACAGCTTTTTCCTCAATGATTTAGGAAACAGTCTCTTGGGGTTTGCATGCCTAGGAAGCTTTGAGATTAGGTGGAGGGAAGCAGAATGCATTTAACAGGACAGTGATTATCCCTCATTTCTTTCTTTTTTTTTTTTTTTTTCATTCCTTTGGGGCACTGGAAATGTCATTGCCCTTCTTGAATGCAATGCAGTGAATATGGGGTAAAGTCCCACTGGTGCCATGAAAATCCCTCAGCAGTTTGAGGCACTGAACAACTGGGGAGGAAGGAGAGGAAGATCAAAAGAAGTCAGCAGTATTGATTAAGACAACTGCAGCCAAAAAAACCGAGAGTGTCTCCCAACAAGCGCAGAGGGGGCGGCAAAGGTGCCATCCATTCAGGTGGATTAGAGCCAGGCAGAATGCTAGGAGCTTCTCGGTGGTCTTCATTACCACAGAATCGCCAGGCTTTTAACAGGAAGCTCACCTCTCAGATGTGAACTTTGTGGTCTCCTTACCCTTGTGTTTCTTTATCTGTCAGCTAAGCACAGGGGAAGGAGGGAGATCACTGAGACTGGGGGGAATGTTTTCCACATTTTTTATTATCCTGTCCTGTTCTGATCATCTCCATATTCAGAAAGTAGGCTTAGAGGAAGGCTCACGTAAAGAAAAGAACAGCCAAGCTGCTGAAGGCTGTTCAATTTTTAATCTCCTAGCACTTTTCTCCCAATCTCTACTGATTGTCTACTTTCAAAGCCCTGGAGGGTAAGAATGGTCTAAACTCCACTCATTGGAGGCCATTCAAAAGGCTTTGTTTGGTAGCCTGCCTAGGAGAAACTAGGAGAGAGTTCTTAGAAAAGTTTCTGAGAGTAGATTAAAAACAAAACAAACAAAAAGTTGTTGAAAAGAGGATTCAGATTCCTGGTGGCCCATGTGTGTCAGAGTAGAACTGTCCTCCCCTGTGGTTTTCAACGGCTGATTTCTCAGAGGTATATTGTCAGGCCTTTCTTCTTCAGCACCTCTGGGCTGACCCCAACTTCCACCTTTTTGGTTAGCAGCAAACTGCATTAACCATCTGCACCACTTGATGACTGCCTCCCAGGACTAGGTATCAGAGAACAAATATTTAGAATTGCAGTGATAAATACAGGTAATAGAAATAATGGCTCAGAAATTGGAGCATGAATGGTTTTCGTGTTGGGTCTCTTTCTTCCTGTCGGATCTCTTTCTGCCCCAGCCCCCATGACAGGGGATGCTAATGGTCTGTGCCCAGGACATATGCCTGTACTTTGTCATGTATAGCAGTTTTTATCTGTTTCCTTCCCCAGCTTCAGAGGTCTCCACCTGTGGCCGAAAGGTAGAAAGGCTTTGCTGCCCTTCCCCCAGCGGTTTAAGGGTTTTGCTTTTCAGGCAGACAGGGCCAGGTAGGGCTCTGTGCTTTGCTTGGAGTGAGTGCTCCTCCCCTCTCCAGGACTGTTCCAGCAGGGAGCCTTCTCCCACCTTATTAATTGCTCCCCATCTTTCTCCTGAGCATCCCGAGGAGAGGAAGGCTGTGCTTCTACCATAAGTTTTGTGTTCTTGCACTAGAGCAATTTGTTACCATTTTAGCTCAATTCTTTTTTCCAATGTGTTTGCATCCTACTTCTCCTTGGAGGTGAGCCCTGGTGGCACAGTGGTTAAGAGCTCTGGATGCTAACCAAAAGGTCAGCAGTTGAAATCTACCAGTCGCTCCTTGGAAACCCTATGAGGCAGTTCTACTCTGTCCTCTTGGGTCGCTATGAGTCAGAATTGACTTGATGGCAATGGGTTTTGGCTTGGTGTCCTTGGAGGGACCTGTCTTTCCTGACAGATTGGCTTAGTTAGTGGTTCTGCAACTTTCAGATTGTCTGGTGGTGTTTGTGGTGATGGTAGGTGGGAGCATTGCTCTTTACACTTTTTACAATCTAAACAGAAGTCAGAAGTCATCTGAAATGTCTGTTGGACTCAGTTTCAAATTACTTTTATTTTTATTGTAGTAAAATACATATAACATAAAATTTGCCATATGAGTTTTGTAAGAATTTTAACCAATGATCGTAGAACTTTAGAACAGCGAGGATTGAGCCAACACAGGCTTTTTAAAGATCAAGACTGATAATCTACATGGAGATGCACGGAGAGTAGAGGTAGGGGTAGAAAAAGGTTTCTCATGGGATGATCCAAAAGAAGGTGCCAAAAATTGTAAGTGCCTTTAGCCGTAGAGACTGAGCACTTGGAGCAAAAGGTCAACAAGTCCAGAAAAAAGAGGCATCCTTTTGCTCAGCATTCGCTAACACCTACATCCTTCATTTGAATTTCCATCTCTTTAGTGACCAAGACCACCCTGTTGCCATCTAAGTGTGTACTTCTATCCCATGACACGCAAGTTAGGAATTTTTAATTATCTAAGGATTAGCAGTGGAGTTTGCTTTGTTAGTTCCAAATTGAATGCTCAATTTTAGAGCCACAATTGGAAGGATTTCCAGTAATTCGTGGTAGTTGAATTTAGTAAAAAGAAAGGAGGTGATTTTTGTTATTTTGTTAGGGCTTTATGACCCACATTTGGCAGTGGAACGAGATCATCTGGCACCATGTGTATTGTGCAAGATTTTTCTTCATGACCTAACTGCAGAGGAGGCTGAAAGCAGCCTCTCCTACTACTTATGTGCCCTCTCTAGGAATTACCAGTCGTCACTACTCTTCATCGTATGAGACAGAGTCATTTTTCTGCAGTGATGAATCAATGAAAGTAAATTTTGCCCCAAATTAACCAGTCCATGTTTTTTAGTCTGTGTTTAGTTATAAAATAGTTGAAAATAGAGTCAGTGCTAAATCATCAAAAATGATGTATCTTCAATGATTTATTGTGGCTAGTACTGTGGTGTGCCTTGTAGAGATATTTACAAAGGCACAGATTTTGCTCTCCTGGGCTTAATATAGGACATCAATGCTCTGAATCCTCCATTAAAAACAGAATGGGATAGAATTCTCAAATTCTATTGGTTGGTACTAAGAAAGCATTGATATTAAAACAAACATATGAAGGTATATGTCAATATACATAGAAATATATATCATGTATCATAAAATGTATAATAATATGCAAATGAACATTAATAGGCTATGCTGATTTAAATGAAAAATGAATATAACTTAATGTATTAAAATTTTTAATGTATTTATAGATCAACTGGGATCCTTGGTGGTACAGTGGTAGCACTCAGTTGCCAACCAAAAAGTTGGTGATTCAAACCCACCAGCTGCTCTGTGGGAGAAAGAGGTGGTTGTCTGCTTCTGTAAATATTTACAGCCTTGGAGATCCTCTGGGGCAGTTCTATTCTGTTTTATAGGGTCGCTATGAGTTGGAATCGACTTGACAGAAATGGGTATAGACCAACCCTGCTATGACAACATTCCAGACTCTTGGGGACATGAAAGAAAAGATGAAATATTTCTCCTGCTTTCACTAAGTTTGAAAAAAATTGTAGATGTAATAACAAAAATGAAATTTTTTGTTTAAAGATATCTTAATAGCAGTTTTAGAAGCAAGCCATTGGATTTTTAACAGAATCAAAAACAAAGGCACCATCTACTATTTCCCTGCAAAACACTGACTTAGTAAATGAACAGAATCATGAGGGCTGAACTTTAGTCTTGACTCTCCCTTTTGTTTGTATATCTGTAAAATATGAGAATTAGACTAGAGTGGTGAACCTCCCGCAGGTCAACACACTGGAAATCCTTCACTGCTGTGCTGCTAGAGTTTGATAAGTATGTGCATTTTATTTTAATACAAACGGTAGAAATTTGAGGAGAACGGGTCATGTGACACAACATGTGACAAAGACTGTTAGGTTAGGTAAAAATGCAAGACTGAACACTACACTGGTGGCAAAAATAACACTTTAAATGTAAATGCATAGGTTAAAAATAAAGGATAGAAATAAGATATACCTGGCAAACACTAAACAAAGGAAGTGGGAGTATCTCTGTTAATATCAGATGAAGTAGCCTTCAGAATAGAAAATATTAGGAATGCTGCTGCCGTTGTTGCTAGTTGCTATTGTGTTGATTTCAACTCATGGCAACCCCATATGTGCAGAGCAGAACTGCTCCATAGGGTTTTCAAAGCTGTGACCTTTCAGAAGCAGATCGCTAGGCCTGTCTTCCAAAGCACGGCTGGGTGAAATCGGACTGCCAACCTTCCAGCTAATAGTCAAGTGCTAACCATTTGTGTTACCCAGGGACTCCATTTTTAGGGATAGGTGGGACAATACACAATGATGAAGGTATCAATACATCAAGAAGACATAGCAGTCCTAAATGCATATGCGCTCAATAAAAATGCTTCAGAATACATCAAAATACATAAGGAAAGACGAATTGAAAGGAGAAATAGACAAATGCACAAATAGTGTTGTTTTGAACACTATGCTCTTGGTAGCTGATGGAATAAATAGAAAATCAAAAAGGATGTAGACTATCTGGACAACACTATCGAACAACTTGTCTTTATTTACATTTATTTGACACTCCACACAATAATAGAAGACCGTATATTCTTTTCAACTGTACAGAGAACATTCACCAAGCTAGACCATATTCTGGACCATAATACAAATCTCACCATTAAAAAAATAAAATAAAATCATACAATACATGTTTTCTGACAACAAGGAAGTTAAAGTAGAAATTTGTAACAGAAAGATATTTGGGAAAACTTCCAAATATTTGGAAATTAAATATCATACCTCTACCTAACTCATGGGTTAAAATAGAAATAGTATTTGAATTAAATAAACATGAGAACACAACATATCAAAATTTATGGATACTGCTAAACCAATGCCTAGGGGAAAATTTTTTGCTCATTTAAAAATCTAGAAAAGCCTAAAACCAATAATCTAAGGTACCACCTTAAGAAACTAGAAAAAGTAGAGCAAATTAAAGTTAAAGCAAGCAAAAAGAAGGAAATGATAAAGATATAATCAGAAATCAATTAAATTTTAAATGGAATAAAAAAGTAAAAATCAATGAAATCAAAAGCTGATTCCTTGAAAGCATTAATAAACTGATTGCTCTCTAGCCAGACCAATCAAAAAAAAGAGAAGACATAAATTACCAATATCTAGAATGAAATAGAAGACATCATTGAAAAAAAAATTATCATTACAGTTCTAAAAAATAATAGTGTATATTAAGGGGATATTATGAATAATGGCATGCCAATAAAAATCATAACGTAGATGAAATGGTCACATTGCTTGACAGACACAAATTACCAAAGCTCATTTAAGAACTAGAAAACTTGAATCACACTATATCTATTATAGAAATTGAAACTTAGTTAAACTCCTTCCCACGAGGAATAATTCAGGCTCAGGTGACTTTACTGACAAATTTTATCAAATATTATTTAGAGAAATAATGCCAATTCTACATGAACTCTTCCAGAAAAGAGAATAGAAAGAAATGTTTCCAAACCCTTTATATGAGGCCAACATTAACATAGTACCAAAATCAGTTAAAGACATTATAAGAAATGAAATCCACAAACCATTATCCCTTACAATCCTGGCTGCAAAAATCCTTAACAAAATATTAGAAAATAAAATCCATTAATACATAAAATGAAATAATGCATCTTGACCAAATGGCATTTATCCTAGGAATGCAAAGTTGGTTCAACCTTTGAAAATCAATTAATGAATTTCATTTACAAAAACAAATTAAAATAGAAAAAGAAAACCTGTGTCCATCTTAATAGATGCATTAAAAATTGGCAGAATTCAACACCAACTTACGATAAAAACTCTTAGGTGCCTATGAGTAGAAAGGAACTTCCTCATTCTACTAAAGGGCATCCTAAAATTTACCTATGGCTAACATCATACCGTATAGTAAAAGACGAACGCTTTCCCTTTCTCAAGGCAAGCGTTTCTGCCCTCACCACTTTTAGTCGACATTTTACTGTAATTCTAGCCAGTTCAGTAAAATAAGAAAAATAAACAAAAGTCATGTGAAACAACTGTAACTCATACATTGCTGGTAGAAATGCAAAATGTATCATCACTTTAGAATAGTTTAGTAGCTTCTTACAAACTGAATCATACACTTACCAAATGATCCAGTCACTGTGCTCTTATTTACTCAAGAGAAATGAAAACTCATGTACACAGAAAATCTGTACATGAGTATCTGTGGCAGCTCTACCTATAATTGCCCAAAACCAGAAGCAATCCAATGCCTATCACTTATGAATGGGTAAAGAAATTGTGTTGCACACATGGATTACTAATCAGCAATAAAAAGGATTTAACTACTTATGCATTCAATGTCGTGGATAAATCTCAAAAGCAGTATGATGAGTGAAAAAAGTGAAATATAAAAGGAACATATTGTAAGAGTCCATGTATATGACTGTCTGGAAAATACAAATTCATAGGGACAGGCTGGTGATTGCCCAGATATAAGGATGAGGTGAGGAGACAAAGGAACATGAGGCAATTTTTTTTTTAGGTTATGACGTGGTCTACATCTTGATTTTGATAGTGGTTACACAAATGTGTATAATTGTGAAAACTCATTCTACTCTATACCTAGAATGGGAGTTTTATAGTATGTAAATTTTTCTCAATAAACCTGACTTTACTTTCTCTCTCTCTCTCTCTCTATAAAACCAAAACCAAACCTGTTACCACAGAGTCAACTTCAATTCATAGTGAACCTATAGGACACAGTAGAACTGCCCCATAGGGTTTCCAAGGATTGGCTAGTGGATTCAAACTGTCAACCTTTAGGTTAACAGCAGAATTCTTAACCACTGTGCAACCAGGGCTCCATATATATATAGAGAGAGAGAGTGATATATGGATATAGATATAGGCAATTGCCATGAAAATGGTCAACAAAAGTAAATCATTGCTACAATTAAAGATTAAGTAAATAATTCTATCTCTAGTCTGGATAAGGATTAAATAAATATCTATTGATTTGGATTTGTCCACCTGGGAAAAAACAGACAAAAGTATTCTAGAGGCCCTGCCCAAGTACATTCACCATGATGAAAATTGTTTTGGTAATTTGAGGGTTAAATGATTGAAAGGTGAAAAGTTATTCTGAGGGCTTATTGATAAAGATGACAAGTGCAACATACATGCTTACCTTTGCTTTCTCGTTCAAACTCCACTAAAACGACAATAAGTGGATTTTGTTAATAGGCAGAAATCCAAAAAGACCAAGAAAATTATAGTGAATGATAGCAACAAACTGTAAAAACTGGAAAGCCAATGAAAAATCATGACAGGTAGAACAGACACAAGGGAGCAGAAACCTAAGCTAACAGGGCAAAAACCCTAGAAGCTGAACCCAGAAAGGCTCAGGTGGCATAGGTACATCTAACAGTGGTAATGGAAGATGGGAATGAAAACAGAAGAATTGGTGGTAAGTCTGTAGAAGAAGAGCTGAACAGAAGATTTCAAAGGGTGGCTTGAGAATACAGAGAGAAGTATTATAATGAGATGGGCAAAGACCTGGAGTTAGAAAACCAAACGGGAGGAACATGCTCAGCATTTCTCGAGCTGAAAGAATTGAAAGAAAAAATTCAAGCCTCGAGTTGCAGTACTGAAGGATTCTATGGGCAAAATACTGAATGGTGTAGGAAACATCAAATGAAGATGGAAGGAATACACAGAGTCACTGTACCAAAAAGAATCGGTCAACTTTCAATCATTTCAGGATGCAGTATATGATGAAGAATCAATGGTATTGAAGGAAGAAGCCCAAGCTACGCTGAAGGCATTGGTGAAAAACAGGGCTTCAGAAATTTACAGAATAGCAACCGAGATGTTTCAACAAATGTATGCAGTGTTGGAAGTGCTCACACAGCTATGCCAAGAAATTTGGAAGAGAGCTACCTGGCCAACCAACTGGAACAGAAATCCATATTTGTGCATATTCCAAAGACAGGTGATCTAACAGAATGCAGAAATTATCAAACAATATCATTAATATCACATACAAGTAAAATTTTGCTGAAGATAACTCAAAAATGTTTGCAGCAGTACATTAACAGGGAACTGCGAGAAATTCAAGCCAGATTCAGAAGAGGACATGGAAAGAGGGATCTCATTGCTGATGTCAGATGTACCTCGATTGAAAACAGAATGCCAGAAAGATGTTCACCTGTGTTTTATTGACTATGCAAAGGCATTTGACTGAGGGATCATAACAAATTATGGATAATGTTGTGAAGAGTGGGAATTCCAGAACATTTAATTGTGCTCATGAGGAACCTGGGCATAGACCAAGAGGCAGTCATTTGAACAGAACAATGGGATGCTGCATGGTTTAAAGTCAGGAAAAATGTGTCAGGGTTGTATCCTGTCACTGTATTTATTCAATCTGTATGCCAAGCAAATAATCTGAGAAGCTGGACTTTATGAAGAAGAGCACAGCATCAGGATTGGAAGAAGACGCATTAACAACCTGTGATATGTAGATGACACAGCCTTACTTGCTGAAAGTGAAGAGGACTGGAAACATTTACTGATAAAGATGAAAGACTACAGCCTCCTATATGGATTGCACCGCAACATAAAGGAAAGCAAAATCCTTAAAAGTGGACCAATAAGCAACATCATGATAAACAGAGAAAAGATTAAAGTTGTCAAGAATTTCATTTTACTTGGATCCCCACAATCAACGCCCATGGAAGAAGCAGTCAAAAAATCAGTGATGTATTGCATTGGGCAAATCTGCTACAAAAGGCCTCCTTAAAGTGTAGAAAAGCAAAGATGTCACTTTGAGGACTAAGGCGCTCCTGACCCACTTCATGATGTTTTCAATTGCCTCATAGGCATGTGAAAGCTGGACAGTGAATAGGAAAGACTGAAGAAGAATTGATGCATTTGTGTTATGGCATTGGTGAAGAATATTGAATATACCATGGACTGCCGGAAGAAGGAACAAGTCCGTCTGAGAAGAAGTAACAGCTAAAGTGCTCCTTGGAAAAGAGGATGGTGAGACTTCATCTCACATACTTTAAACATGTTATCAGGATGGACCAGTCCCTGGAGAACGATATCATGCTTGGTAAGGTTGAGGGTCAGCAAAAAATAGGAAGACCGTTGATGAGATGGATTGACACAGTGGCTGCAACAATGGGCTCAAACGTAGCAATCATTTTGAGAATGGCACTTGACTGGGCAATGTTTCATTCTGTTGTACATAGCGTTGCTTTGAGTTGGAACAGACTCGATGGCGCCTAACAACAACAACTGTAGAAGTAGATAGATAACTAGATAGATAACCTGAGGACTGCTGAATATTCTACAGGGTTAAAAACAAAAAACATTGCTTTCAAGTCAATTCTGACTAATGGCAACCATATAGGACAGAGCAGAACTACCCCATAGTGTTTCCAAGGCTGTGAATCTATATGCAACCAGACTGCCACATCTTTCTCCCTTAGAGTGGCTGGTGGATTTGAACTGCCCACCTTATGGTTAGTAGCTAAGTGCTTAGCCTCTGCACCACCAGGGCTCCTTTTTACACAGTTAACATACTGAAAACAGTGCATACATGCTGTGGGAAGATTCTGAACCTTCTCCTTTTCCCACCTCCCAGAATGCTGGCTGTTAAGATAATCCCTTTAGTAAGTGGCTATGCCCACTTTGCTCAGCAGTGTCTTGGATTTGGGCTGACACCCAAACTCATATTTACCTTAAATGGATTCTCGCTTATCTTGGGTACAATATACTGATAAGTTCCTTGAATTAGTGTTGCAAGAGGGATTCAATTTAAGGTCAAATCTTCAAACACCCCTGAGGCTAGAGGAACTATCACAAACCAGTGTTGGGAAACTATTCTCCCCTGGTCTCTCATGTTTCCCCATGTCTTGTGAACCAATGCACTGACTGTCTTTGTTCTGGACTATCTCTTCAAGAGTATTTGTATAGCAAAGAGCCTTTGAATATGGAGATAGTATCTCTCTCTTGAGCAAAGTGTTGGCGCCCATTATAAAAGATTCTGGATTCTCTAAGTTCAGGGTCCCTCTCCTGTAATTTACCAACTATGTGTACAAGCATTCTTCTGGCCTGACCTTCAACAACACTCAGAACCTCACCCCATTCCATCTTGGAACCTCAGGAACCTTGAGCCATGACCCTTTCATCATTGTCCACTGGTGATGGTGCAAGATCATGAAGTCAAATTTAATTCTGCTATCATTCTCTGTTTTTTCTGCACTGACTTTTCCTGCTGTTGTTGACCTCCTTCCTTGTATCCCCCTTTCAATTATAAACAGATTCCATCACTCTCTTCAGTTACCTTCTCTTAACATACCTGGCTGTTTTTTCCAAAGGCCCCACTTCCCCTTCAACATTTTGCAAAGTATTACTTCATGTTCTGTCATCATACATGCCTTGAGACATGGAGATGGTCTTGGATTTTTTTTTTTTTTTAGCTGCTTACCATTATTTTTCTATAGTCATGCAATAATTTTTCTTCCTCTATAAATTGTGCCACTCAGCTACCATTAATTACCTGACACATTCCTGGTCATTCAAAAGCCCCCTAGTTTATGACATTGAGAACTTTAGTTTATGGTCAGTCTTCTACACCATCCCAATTCCTGCCAGCACCTATGATAACCTTAAAACACATGTAAACCTTGAACAACCCAGCCTCAAAGATCTTTAACCTTTGGAGAGGTTAAAGATCCTCCATTTTTGCTCTTGGTCAGTAGTCACTTCCATGGCCTCATCCTGGACTTAATTACCCCTGGAAAAATGCTATGTACTTGAGAGCAGCTACAAATGTAATACAGCAATGTCTGACTACAAACTCCTATCCTCTAGGATTTTCCCTCTTTTCTTTCTGCTTCAACTCGTCATAGATCTTGGTGAAACCTTTTTGCCAGTCCACTGACCAAGTGGTCACAAGTGCTCATTTATTACCTTCTGCTTTCTTTTGGCCAGATTTTAGCCAGGTTTCTCTCCTCCCTACAGGTCCCTGAACTTTGCTTTCCCCCAAGCCTGAGCATGCATTAAAAAGGGAAGGATTCCTCCTTACCAGCTTATCCTGAGAATCAGCTGACCATAGACAATTTTCCTGTCACTTCCCACTGGTCATTTCCCCTTGCTTGCCCAATTTCTCCTTAGAAGCTTCTGCTAAGATGTACCTACCCCTACCCCCCATAACAGAAAAGGCTTTTCTGTTTGATTCAGAGTTCCTTGCAGATATGAGATGGGAGCATTCTCCCTATTGTAATAGTCTTTTTGAATAGTCTTTCCTTATCTGAGTCTAGATTTGTTTTTTATTTGACATCTGTCTTTTCTTACTGTCTATTGGAACCTCATACCTATACTTCTTTCTTCTTCCAGTCTAACCTCATAGTGCTTTTCCAACCACTCTTTACGTAGAATATTCAGTATCCAAAGAGTTACCAGACAGAAGAGACTCTTTCCCCCTTTTGCTTTTTTTCATAGCCACAGTGACATAACTTTAACAGCTTTTGTGCATTTCACTTACCTCCGCTACAAAAACGTAAGTACCATTAAGGTGAGGGTTTTGTCTAACTCACTTTTTGCATGTATTCTCAGCATCTAGAACAGTTCAAGGCCTATATTTATGGCTGAAGGAATACTTAGTAAATGACTTGATAAAGAAGATTACAGAAAAAAAGACCTTGGTTTATTCCAACAAGTACTAGATCTGCAGACTAAGGTGCCAGAATGAGGTCAATATGACTCAAAGATCTCTTCCTAAGGGAAGTGGGTGAGCCTGGGGGAGAGTTATAAAGGGAAAACGATCAGTTCTGAATTCATTATATCAATCACAAGCATGTGGTTGTATCTCCTTGGCTTGCCCTTGAGAAAATTGAGACAGTTAATTGAAGGTAAGTGACATGCTGAATTTCTCCTATTCGGCTAGCTACAGAGTACAGATCAGAAACCTCATCCTAGTTGTAAATTTATTGCTTTGAGCCTTTACCCGTGCCACTGAACTCGAAGATGTTATTTCTTCCCAATAATATCATAGTCCCGATTTGGAAAAAGTAAAGCATACATAAATAATACAAAAAACCAACAAACAAAAACTACTTTCTTCAAATAGAATGTAAATTCTTTTTAGTATTTTAACCCAAACACACGTTCTTTATCAGTGGATCAAGAATTTGAGAGATGGGAGAAAGAGAACAGGCTTTGAAATCAGAAGTCCCATCTCTTTCATTTTCAGCATGTTACTTTGGGCAAGTCTAAGTCTTAATTCTTTCCAACCTCAGTTTCTTAAATTGTAAATAAGGACAAAATTTATGTATGGATTGTAAAGATCAAAAGACAGATGGCATGAGGAGAGAGATTTGTAAACTGAAAATGAGTTGCACAAAATATTCTTTATATTGGGCATTCAGTTAACTTTTTTTTTTTAATTAACTTTTATTGAGCTTCAAGTGAACGTTTACAAATCCAGTCAGTCTGTCACATATAAGTTTACATACATCTTACTCTGTACTCCCACTTGCTCTCCCCCTAATCAGTCAGCCCTTCCAGTCTCTCCTTTCGTGACAATTTTGTCAGCTTCCCACTCTCTCTATCCTCCCATCCCCCCTCCACACAGGAGATGCTAACACAATCTCAAGTGTCCACCTGATATAATTAGCTCACTCTTCATCAGCATCTCTCTCCTACCCACTGTCCAATCCCTTTCATGTCTGATGAGTTGTCTTCGGGGATGGTTCCTGTCCTGTGCCAACAGAAGGTCTGGGGACCATGGCCGCCGGGATTCCTCTAGTCTCAGTCAGACCATTAAGTATGGTCTTTTTATGAGAATTTGGGGTCTGCATCCCACTGATCTCCTGCTCCCTCAGGGGATCTCTGTTGTGCTCCCTGTCAGGGCAGTCATCGATTGTGGCCAGGCACCAACTAGTTCTTCTGGTCTCAGGATGATGTAGGTCTCTGGTTCATGTGGCCCTCTCTGTCTCTTGGGCTCTTAGTTGTCGTGTGATCTTGGTGTTCTTCATTCTCCTTTGCTCCAGGTGGGTTGAGACCAATTGATGCATCTTAGATGGCCGCTTGTTAGCATTTAAGACCCCAGATGCCACATTTCAAAGTGGAATGCAGAATGTTTTCATAATAGAATTATTTTGCCAATTGACTTAGAAGTCCCCTTAAACCATGGTCCCCAAACCCCCGCCCTTGCTCCGCTGACCTTTGAAGCATTCATTTTATCCCGGAAACTTCTTTGCTTTGGTCCAGTCCAATTGAGCTGACCTTCCATGTATTGAGTGTTGTCCTTCCCTTCACCTAAAGCAGTTCTTATCTACTAATTAAACAATAAAAAACCCTCTCCCTCCCTCCCTCCCTCCCTCCCTCCCCCCCTCGTAACCACAAAGGTATGTGTTCTTCTCAGCTTATACAATTTCTCAAGATCTTATAATAGTGGTCTTATACAATATTTGTCCTTTTGCCTCTGACTCATTTCGCCAGGCATAATGCCTTCCAGATTCCTCCATGTTATGAAATGTTTCACAGATTCGTCACTGTTCTTTATCGATGCGTAGTATTCCATTGTGTGAATATACCACATTTTATTTACCCATTCATCCGTTGATGGACACCTTGGTTGCTTCCAGCTTTTTGCTATTGTAAACAGAGCTGCAATAAACATGGGTGTGCATATATCTGTTTGTGTGAAGGCTCTTGTTTCTCTAGGGTATATTCCGAGGAGTGGGATTTCTGGGTTGTATGGTATTTCTATTTCTAAGTGTTTAAGATAACGCCAGATAGATTTCCAAAGTGGTTGTACCATTTTACATTCCCACCAGCAGTGTATGAGAGTTCCAATATCTCCACAGCCTCTCCAACATTTATTATTTTGTGTTTTTTGGATTAATGCCAGCCTTGTTGGAGTGAGATGGAATCTCATCGTAGTTTTAATTTGCATTTCTCTAAGGGCTAATGATCGAGAGCATTTTCTCATGTATCTGTTAGTTGCCTGAATATCTTCTTTAGTGAAGTGTGTGTTCATATTCTTTGCCCACTTCTTGATTGGGTTGTTTGTCTTTTTGTGGTTGAGTTTTGACAGAATCATGTAGATTTTAGAGATCAGGCGCTGGTCGGAGATGTCATAGCTGAAAATTCTTTCCCAGTCTGTAGGTGGTCTTTTTACTCTTTTGGTGAAGTCTTTAGATGAGCATAGGTGTTTGATTTTTAGGAGTTCCCAGTTATCTGGTTTCTCTTCGTCATTTTTGGTAATGTTTTGTATTCTGTTTATGCCTTGTATTAGGGCTCCTAAGGTTGTCCCTATTTTTTCTTCCATGATCTTTATCGTTTTAGTCTTTATGTTTAGGTCTTTGATCCACTTGGAGTTAGTTTTTGTGCTTGGTGTGAGGTATGGGTCCTGTTTCATTTTTTTGCAAATGGATATCCAGTTATGCCAGCACCATTTGTTAAAAAGACTATCTTTTCCCCAATTAACTGACACTGGGCCTTTGTCAAATATCAGCTGCTCATACGTGGATGGATTTATATCTGGGTTCTCAATTCTGTTCCATTGGTCTATGTGCCTGTTGTTGTATCAGTACAGGCTGTTTTGACTACTGTAGCTGTATAATAGCTTCTGAAATCAGGTAGAGTGAGGTCTCCCACTTTCTTCTTCTTTTTCAGTAATGCTTTGCTTATCCGAGGCTTCTTTCCCTTCCATATGAAATTGGTGATTTGTTTCTCTATCACCTTAAAAAATGACATTGGAATTTGGATCGGAAGTGCGTTATATGTATAGATGGCTTTTGGTAGAATAGACATTTTTACTATGTTAAGTCTTCCTATCCATGAGCAAGGTATGTTTTTCCACTTAAGTATGTCCTTTTGAATTTCTTGTAGTAGAGCTTTGTAGTTTTCTTTGTATAGGTCTTTTACATCCTTGGTAAGATTTATTCCTAAGTATTTTATCTTCTTGGGGGCTACTGTGAATGGTATTGATTTGGTTATTTCCTCTTCGATGTTCTTTTTATTGATGTAGAGGAATCCAAGTGATTTTTGTATGTTGATCTTATAACCTGAGACTCTGCCAAACTCTTCTATTAGTTTCAGTAGTTTTCTGGTGGATTCATTGGGGTTTTCTGTGTATAAGATCATGTCATCTGCAAATAGAGATAATTTTACTTCCTCCTTGCCAATCTGGATGCCATTTATTTCTTTGTGTAGCCTAATTGCTCTGGCTAGGACTTCTAGCACAATGTCAAATGAGAGTGGTGATAAAGGGCAACCTTGTCTGGTTCCTGTTCTCAAGGGAAATGCTTTCAGGTTCTCTCCATTTAGAGTGACCTTGGCTGTTGGCTTTGCATAGATGCCCTTTATTATGTTGAGGAGTTTTCCTTCGATTCCTATTTTGGTGAGAGTTTTTATCATAAATGGGTGTTGGACTTTGTCAAATGCCTTTTCTGCCTCAATTGATAAGATCATGTGGTTTTTGTCTTTTGTTTTATTTATGTGGTGGATTACATTAATGGTTTTTCTAATATTAAACCAGCTTGCATACCTGGTATAAATCCCACTTGGTCGTGGTGAGTTATTTTTTTGGTATGTTGTTGAATTCTATTGGCTAGAATGTTGTTGAGGATTTTTGCATCTATGTTCATGAGGGATATAGGTCTGTAATTTTCTTTTTTTGTAATGTCTTTACCTGGTTTTGGTATCAGGGAGATGGTGGCTTCATAGAATGAGTTGGGTAGTATTCCGTCATTTTCTATGCTTTGAAATACCTTCAGTAGTAGTGGTGTTCACTCTTCTCTAAAATTTTGGTAGAACTCTGCAGTGAAGCCGTCCGGGCCAGGGCTTTTTTTTGTTGGGAGTTTTTTGATTACCATTTCAATCTCTTTTTTTGTTATGGGTCTATTTAGTTGTTCTATTTCTGAATGTGTTAGTTTAGGTAGGTAGTGTTTTTCCAGGAATTCATCCATTTCTTCTAGGTTTGAAAATTTGTTAGAGCACAATTTTTTGTAATAATCTGATATGATTCTTTTAATTTCAGTTGGGTCTGTTGTGATGTGGCCCTTCTCGTTTCTTATTCGGGTTATTTGTTTCCTTTCCTGTATTTCTTTAGTCAGTCTAGCCAATGGTTTATCAATTTTGTTAATTTTTTCAAAGAACCAGCTTTTGGCTTTGTTAATTCTTTCAATTGTTTTTCTGTTCTCTAATTCATTTAGTTCAGCTCTAATTTTTATTATTTGTTTTCTTCTGGTGCCTGATGGATTCTTTTGTTGCTCACTTTCTATTTGTTCAAGTTGTAGGGACAGTTCTCTGCTTTTGGCTCTTTCTTCTTTTTGTATGTGTGCATTTTTCGATATAAATTGGCCTCTGAGCACTGCTTTTGCTGTGTCCCAGAGGTTTTGATAGGAAGTATTTTCATTCTCGTTGCTTTCTAAGAATTTCCTTATTCCCTCCTTGATGTCTTCTATAACCCAGTCTTTTTTCAGGAGGGTATTGTTCAGTTTCCAAGTATTTGATTTCTTTTCCCTAGTTTTTCTGTTATTGATTTCTAGTTTTATTGCCTTGTGGTCTGAGAAGATGCTTTGTAATATTTCAATGTTTTGGACTCTGCAAAGGTTAGTTTTATGACCTAATATGTGGTCTATGCTAGAGAATGTTCCATGTGCGCTAGAAAAAAAAGTATACTTTGCAGCAGTTGGGTGGAGTGTTCTGTATAAGTCAATGAGGTCAAGTTGGTTGATTGTTGTAATTAGGTCTTCTGTGTCTCTATTGAGCTTCTTACTGGATGTCCTGTCCTCCGAAAGTGGCGTGTTGAAGTCTCCTACTATAATTGTGGAGGTGTCTATCTCACTTTTCAATTCTGTTAAAATTTGATTTATGTATCTTGCAGCCCTGTCATTGGGTGCATAAATATTTAATATGGTTATGTCTTCCTGATCAGTTGTCCCTTTTATCATCATGTAGTGTCCTTCTTTATCCTTAATGGTGGATTTAAGTCTAAAGTCTATTTTGTCAGTAATTAATATTGCTATTCCTCTTCTTTTTTGCTTATTGTTTGCTTGATATACTTTTTTCCATCCTTTGAGTTTTAGTTTGTTTGTGTCTCTAAGTCTAAGGTGTGTCTCTTGTAGGCAGCATATAGATGGATCGTGTTTCTTTATCCAGTCCGAGACTCTCTGTCTCCTTACTGGTGCATTTAGTCCATTTACATTCAGCATAATTATAGATAAATAAGTGTTTAGTGTTGTCATTTTGATGCCTTTTTATGTGTGTTGTTGACAATTTCATTTTTCCACACACTTTTTTGCGCTGAGATGTTTTTCTTAGTACATTCTGAGATCCTCATTTTCGTAGTGTTTGACTTTATGTTTGTTGTCGTTACATTTTTCTTGGCTTTTATCTTGAGTTATGGAGTTGTTATACCTCTTTGTGGTTACCTTATTATTTACCCCTATTTTTCTAAGTAAAAACCTAACTTCTATTGTTCTATATCGCCTTGTATCACTCTCCATATGGCAGTTCTATGCCACCTATATTTAGTCCCTCTTTTTGATTATTGTGATCTTTTACATATTGACTTCAGTGATTCCCTGTTATGAGTATTTTTTTTTTTAATTAATCTTAATTAGTTTTTGTGATTTCCCTATTTGAGTTGATATCAGGATGTTCTGTTTTGTGACCTTGTGTTGTGCTGGTATCTGATATTATTGGTTTTCTGACCAAACAATATCCTTCAGTATTTCTTGTAGCTTTGGTTTGGTTTTTGCAAATTCTCTAAACTTGTGTTTATCTGTAAATATCCTAATTTCTCCTTCATATTTCAGAGAGAGTTTTGCTGGATATATGATCCTTGGCTGGCAGTTTATCTCCTTCAGTGCTCCGTATATGTCATCCCATTCCCTTCTTGCCTGCATGGTTTCTGCTGAGTAGTCTGAACTTATTGTTATTGATTCTCCCTTGAGGGAAACCTTTCTTTTCTCCCTGGCTGCTTTTAAAATTTTCTGTTTATCTTTGGTTTTGGCGAGTTTGATGATAATATGTCTTGGTGTTTTTCTTTTTGGATCAATCTTAAATGGGGCTCGATGAGCATCTTGGATAGATATCCTTTCGTCTTTCATGATGTCAGGGAAGTTTTGTATCAGGAGTTCTTCAACTATTTTCTCTGTGTTTTCTGTCCTCCGTCCGTGTTCTGGGACTCCAATCACTCGCAAGTTATCCTTCTTGATAGAGTCCCACATGATTCTTAGGGTTTCTTCATTTTTTTTAATTCTGTTATCTGATTTTTTTTCAGCTATGTCGGTGTTAATTCCCTGGTCCTCCAGAAGTCCCAGTCTACATTCTAATTGCTCGAGTCTGCTCCTCTGACTTCCTATTGCATTGTCTAATTCTGTAATTTTATTGTTAATCTTTTGGATTTCTACATGTTGTCTCTCTATGGATTCTTGCAACTTATTAATTTTTCCACTATGTTCTTGAATAATCTTTTTGAGTTTTTCAACAGTTTTATCAATGTGTTCCTTGGCTTTTTCAGCAGTTTGCCTTATTTCGTTTGTGATGTCTTGAAGCATTCTGTAAATTAGTTTTTTATATTCTGTATCTGATAATTCCAGGATTGTATCTTCATTTGGGAAAGATTTTGATTCTTTTGTTTGGGGGGTTGTAGAAGCTGTCATGTTCTGCTTCTTTATGTGGTTTGATATGGACTGTTGTCTCTGAGCCATCACTGGGAAACTAGTTTTTCCAGAAAATCCGCTAAAAAAAATGCAGTCAGGTCCCTATCAAAACTGCCTTTGGATTATAACCACCACCTTGTTCCCTGTAAGGATAAAAGTCTGAGATTTGGATGATATATGCTTGGCTGTGGCTGGTTCTGTGTTTTTAGTCCAATTAGGGGTGGATTTTTGGTCCCTGGGTTTTTTGTTGTTGTTGTTGTTTCTGTTCCTTCTCTCAGGCCGAAAGAGTGGGTTAGGAAAAGACCAAAAGAAGAAAAAAAAGGGGGGGGGGGAAGCAAAGCCGCCGCAGAGCCAGAGCCATTATCCCTCTGGCTCAGGCAATTCCAATGTTAATGAAGCCGCCTGGGGAGGGTGGGGGAGGGATCAGAGAGATAGGAAAGTAGCACCTCAGAATATAGCCAGAGTTGCTTGTCTTGCTTGGAATGACTATTATATCTGAGATTCCCGCGGGGCATGTCGCCTATGTGTGCTGGCTGTGTGGGGATTGCCCCCGGGGGTCTGGCCCTCTGAAGCCACCCGCTGCCAGTCCAAATCCTAGAGTCAAGGTTCCCCTGCTGGGACGCTTTACTCCCGGCTCCAAAATCAGTCGCTGCCTCTGGGGACTTCTCCTCCCCCCAGCCGAGTCGCCCGCGCCGCCACCGCAGACTGGCTGGGCCCCCTCCCGGGGTTAGTTCAGGGGAGTGGAGCAGCTCCCCATGCTTGTGCCGTGACAGTTCCCAGTCAAAATGCTGGCAGGACAATTCCCCGGCTGGGACACTGCTCTCCCAGCTCCAAGACCAGTCACTGCCTCCTGGGGACTTCTCCCACAGGCTGCGTCGCCACGCCGCCGGCGTGAACCGGCTGGGCCCCCTCCCGGGGAGAGTTCAGGGGGTAGGGCTGGGCCCGTTGTTTGCGCCATTAGGTCCCCTGGGCTCTGCCCTAAATTGGGCGCCAAAGGTTACCTGACTGGGAAGCTGGCTCCAGGCTCTGAAAACAATTGTTGCTTCCCCGTATTTGTTCGTTTTCCATCTCTAAATCTGTGTTTGTTGTTCAGGGTTTGTAGATTGTTATGTACGTGATCGATTCACTTGTTTTTCTGAGTCTTTGTTGCAAGAGGGATCCGAGGTAGTGTCTACCTAGTCTGCCATCTTGGCCCCACCTCCTTCAGTTAACGTTTTTTAAGAATGAAAACAACTGATCACTGCAACATACTTGAATGACTTTAATATTAATGAAGACTAAAAAATGTTGACCATTGATGTTATAACTGATCTGTGTATATTTGTAGATATGTATGAGAGTTCAGCTTTGGATTCTGAAAGATATACTCAAGGGAATGAAAGTTTGTTTTCTTTCCTGAGATTTGTAAATTTTCTTCTTTTGCACTCTGCAAAATTTGCTATTATGTCCTGTTTGTGTTTCAGTAAGTCTATTTACTTTCTTTTTTGTTCCAATTAATGCATAAATATTTTGAAAGTATAAACATTGTGACAAAGTATAAATACATAGTTATTTTCTTACTTCCTCTTCCTATATGTGCACAACTAAACCTGTAAAAAGTTTTTTAAAAAATTATATAATATTTTAATAATAGCAGATGAAATACTACCACTTTTAAATTAGAAGAGGAAATTGTAATCTGAGGGTGAAGTGGCCAGGAAGTGATAGTTGCAGCTATGTAGATCTAGAATGGTCTAGATAAGATCTAGTAGAATGATGAGGAACAAGATATGATGTAGGCAATGAGTATTGGATCTGGGTGGTGATTCTTTGTGAAATGAGAAAGGTGGACCACATGATTGTTCTGATTCCAGCTTTAAAAAGTTTCTGAATGTATGGTCTGGAATAAAAGGGGGGAAAGAAGGATTATTCTAGTGAGTGTAACGATATAAGATAAAATTCAAAGATAGGGGGTGGGATTGTACTTTCCATAATGGGGCAGATATGGGTAAGCTAGCATGACCTGTATAGACATTGTACTATGTGTTTTGTATAATATGGTAGACACAGTTTGTTGACTACCCAATATCCATTTTCCCCTTCTTTATTATTGCAACACTTATTTTGCTCAGGGCAGACATGAACCCAGTTAAAATACTCTTTCCCTCAAACTTTCTCGAGACCAAAAGTGGTCAAATGTCCTGGTGTAGTTAATGAGATATAAGTAGACATTTCTGGGTGAGGTGCCCCAGAAAAAAAATTTAAAAGAACTGACTCAGCTGGCATGCACCTTCATCACTTTCCCTGTGACCTTTTGCTTTTACCTTTTTGGTAAAAAAAACAATCCGTTCCTGAAGGCGAGGCACTCATCTTGATGTCATGAGGGCAAAAGTCACCAACAAGGATGGTAGTGCAAGAACTCAAAGGTACCTGGCTCAGGTGACTTGCTTAACCATCTGACAAGTCTGGACTGCCAATCTTTGTGTGAGAAAAAGAAATTCCTATATTTTATGGCACAGTAGTAGGATTTTTTATTACTCGTGACTGAACACAATATAACCAAAATATGAAGTAACTTATATCATTTAATGATAATAAAAATCTTGCTTCAAAAAGTTTTCAAATAAGTAAAATTGAAGGTCAGGGCTGTTAAGGGTGGTAAGGAAGATCACATAGGTGGTAGAACTAGAACTTCGAATACAGCTCACTACCATTTATGGTATAGTAGAAAGGTAAAGAGTTAATGGGCATTCTAGAAGTATTACAGCCAATAGATGAAGAAAGAATGACATAATTAGAATATCACCACTTCACAACTCCCAAATGAAAAAGTAGATATAGGCAATGAGCATCAGTGGTGGCTGGTATCACGAAAAGAGAGATAACTAGATATTGTATAACTCCTGATGGAAGTATAAACCCAAACCCGTTGCTGTCGAGTCAACTCTGACTCATAGAGACCCTACAGGGGAGAGTACAACTGCTCCATAGAGTTTCCAAGGAGCGCCTGGTGGATTTGAACCACTGACCTTTTAGTTAGCAGCCAAACTCTTAAACACTATGCCACCAGGGTTTAGTGGAAGTATATAACCCTATATATAAAGAATTCTAGCCAATGAGTCAATGGTCAATCAGACAAGCCTCTAATAAGTACCAATTTACAGAAAATACAGAGGACAAGGGAATGTTAAATGACACACACACACAAAAGAAAAGAAAACCATTGTCATTGAGTTGATTCCAACTCATGGTGACTCCATGTGTGCAGAGTAGAACTGCACTTCGCAGGATTTTCAAGGCTGTGACCTTTCAGAAGGAGATTGCCAGGCCTTTCTTCCAAGGTACCTTTGAGTTACTTTGAACCACCATCCTTTTGGTTATCAGTGCAGTGCTTAATCATTTGTGTCATTTAGGCTGCCTTAAATGGAGTTACAGTCAACAAAACTCAAACTAAGAAACTCTAAAATCAGTTAAATAACATGGTTTCTTCAACAATATATTACAAGGTGTGGTTGGGGAGGGAAGAGGGATCCTATAGAGTGAAAGAAACTTAAGGGGTAAATCTAGCAAATGAAATTTACAAACTTTATTCTGATTAGAGCAAACTCAAATAAGAAAATAATGAGGCTATTGGGACAAATTTTACAGTAGAAGCTGATTCTATTATGTAAGGAATTCTTGCTATATATTTAGGTTATGTTTAAAAATGCAAGGGCTTTTGTATTTTAGAGCTACATATTGAAATATTTTTGACAGAATGATGCATTTCAGGGATTGGTTTCAAAATCATTTGGTGTAGAGGGCCTAGGCAGAGGTATAGGTAAAACATAATTTCCATATGTTGAGACCACTGAAACTGGGTGATGGGTACATGGGAATTCATTGTTAACGAATTAAATCTGTGCTTCTGTAGATTTAATCTTACATAATAAAAATTTAGTTCATTTAATTATTATCATAAAATTGCCCTTCCTTAGTTTAAATACTTTTCTTTCATCACTCACCTCCCACCCTCTGTCTATTCATCCCAAACACACACACACACACAAGCTAATAACACCAAATGCATTAACTTTATATATACTAATATAGAACAGTATTTGGTAATGAATGTGGACATCATTATAAGGGAAACTAAAGTTCTCCAGGAGTCACAGGGTTTACTTCACTCATTTGTATTAAGCTATTACTTAACACATGTTTAAAAACAAAAACTCCTAATGTTATAGGTCTCATACAACAGTAAAAGTAAGCCAAGTTGATGAATTAAATTTGTACAAAATTAAAAATTTATAGGCACTAAAGTTAATGAATTTGAAATATGTTTTTTAGGGAACTGAAATAAATCACTTCTCAAAACATCAGTGTTGGTAGTGCTACCTGCAGAAACCCGGATTCTTCTGATTTCAAGTTGTGTAGGTTACCATGTACTTTTTGTTCTTCATACTCCTGGAAAACCGTTATTCATTCAGCACACTAGAAAATAATTTGGCCTTTACAAGAACATAATTTATATTATTAAATTTGCTTCTGTTCTCTTTAGTCTGTGATGATTAAAGCATTTCTAGCTGGTGCCAAACCAATGGTAAAGCCAAATGCAAATAAAAGCAATGAAACCACGTGTCAATATCTCACTTTAAGATCACTACATACCTATTCAGAATATGCTTATATATGTATCAAAATGAAAACAAAAAATAAGAAACTTATATACATTGTATGGGCCCTGAAGGATACCCTTCATGAAACCCAGGGTGTACAGATTCAGGTTGAGCATCACTGATGTAGGACTCAAAATCAAGGTTGTGTCATGGAAGTAGGAAAAGAGAGGGCACGAGGACATCTTTACTCTTTCATACATCTCCTTTAATGCAATCCCTGTAACATACCCATGTTCAACTTTTCCATAAATAGTAAATATTTAGTAAATATGGAAGAAATTAATGGGGGATACATAGATGCATCCCCTAGAACTTTAGGTTGAAGTTTGCTGAGTAATGAAGTGCTTTAATCACTGCACAACTAGGGCTCCATGTAATGAAGGTAGACATACATATAAATAGAGTGATTGTATATACATGTAGTCCTGGTGTAATTATTGATATTGTTGTTGTTAGTTGTCGTTGAGTGATTCTGACTCATGGCGACCTCACATGTACAGAGTAGAACTGCTCAGTAGGGTTTTCGAGCTTGTGACCTTTTGAAATCAGATCACCAGGCCTGTCTTCCATGGCTCCTTTGGATGGGTTTGAACCATCAACCTTTCAGCTAGTAGCTGAGTACTTAACCATTGGCACCACCCAGGGACTTCTGTATTTATCAATAGCTATCCCTTTTACTCTCAAAGGGTCTTACTTTGAACAGTAAGTAGTATGGTCACCATTTGTGTAAGTAAACACACATACACAGGCACACACAAGAAATCATTTTGGATCTTTTTATAAGTATCTGTGGCAGACACAGACTTGCACACTCAGATCCACCTTTGAGAAAGGACATGTTGTCCCACTGCGAGGAATGTCATTAACTGACAAACTCTAGCTGCCAGACTCCAGAGTCCATCTCAACTTTTTAGAAGCCTTCAGCCAGTGACTGAGTAAGGCGGTGATGGCTTAAATCACACTCTTTTCAGGGTAGCCCCCATGGAGGACTCATCGAGCTGGTGACACAGGGGTGGAGCCATTTCCACCCATCTCGGGACTTCTCTGCCAGTACACCTTTTCTCCAGTTCCCTGTTTGACTTCGTTGTGAGTTTGTCATGTGTCCATAATGACCCAACAAATCTCCTGTTTCCAGCCTTTATCCTTCACAGAAAGCTTTTTGTACTCCTGACTCTATCTCAGGGAAATGGTTCCCAGAGAACCACTGGGCACACCCTGTAATGCTTACTTTTAAATGTTACGTTCATCTGTGAGCTGTAAACTTAGCAACATGAAATTATTTTAAAGAAGCCTAGTTTATATCCGAAGTCAAGTTACTAAGTGTTACACTATGTAATATTTAAGGTAACACGTTCCATGTTCATCTAGCAATAGATCAGCATGAATGTGCATAGGAAAGAGAGGACCAAATAGAAAATAGAAAAGGCCAATTAGAATTTGAAGACTCTCTGCTGAGGGAAAACTACCCTTGAAGTCCATGTTGCTCATTGGCAGATGTGGACATGATCTTTTTCTCTTTTTCCTCTCTACTTTGCAGCAAGGCAGAAAGGAAGCAAAGGCTTGAGAGGGGAATTTATAAGGGCAAATATAACCTTTGGTTTGATGCACAGTAAGCTGACAGTTAAAGGTGTATCATGCTAGATAAATGTCAAAAGCCAAATAAAAGCCTGGATAATAAGCTGCCCAGAGGCTAAAATCCAGAACCCTGAAGCAGGAGAGAAGGATTAATCTTTAAAAACAAGTTTTAACTCTAACTGAAACTGCCCAAGGTGACTTAGGAAGTTGTGATATTCTCCAACTTGGGGTGAAGGAGGGCTGTGAGTGTGGGGACAGAAGGAAGAGGGCACGAACTTAAGATGGAAAAGATACCTAATAGTTTCAAGATGCTCGTATTTATTTAGATCTTACCCTTAAAAACTAGTATAGCCAACCCCAAAATGTGTAGAATCCAGATTTTATACTTTCTAAGTCATGAGACTGCGACCAACTTATTTAACATCTCAGGCCTCAATTTTTCACATCTGCTAAGCAAAAATAATAATGCTGCCTTCACATAGTTGTTGTGAGAGTCAGGAAGAGTACAATGGTCTTATTCAAGACCACACAGCTGGGGAATGGCATCACCAAGATTTAAACCCAGGTGTGTCATTCACCATAGCTTGTGCTTGGTCTCATATGTTAAGATGTATCAATTTTTTGTCCACGAACTGACATCTGGAAGGAGTGAGATATCAAAAAAGAACCTTGCTCTGAATCATTACATAAAGTACATCATTCCATAGGAATATGAATAATTGGCTTATTTACCAAGCTTAGAGCTTTTTACGTACTGTATTTTCTTAAAATGGGGCACAGTTTTGCTGTTCATATCAGTGATTTGAATACATTATATTCTGGATCTCCTGCATCAGAGGAGGGTGATGATTTTTATTTCAGATGAGTAGTCCTAGTGGCCACTGGTTAAGCCTTTGGCTACTAACCAAGAGGTTGGCAGTTAGAATCCACCAGCTGCTCTTTGGAAATACTATGTGGCTGTTCTGTTCTGTCCTGTAGGGTCGCTATGAGTCGGGATCGACTCCACGGCAATGGGTTTTAGTTTTAGGTAATCCATAGGTAAGGAGCCCTGGTGGCACAATGGTTAAGAGCTCACCTGCTAACCAAAAGGTCAGTGGTTCAAACCCACCAGCCGCTCCTCAGGAGAAAAGACCTGGTGATTTGCTCCAGTAAATATTACAGCCTAGAAAGCCCTATGGGGCAGTTATACTGTGTCCTTTAGAGTCACTATGAGTCAGAATCGGCTTGATGGCATAGAACAATAATCCATAGATACCAGCAAAACATGTCAGTTGAGATAAACAGTTTATGTTAGGATGGAGTAGCTTGCTGTGGATCTCAAATCTAAAGGAGGTAGAGTTTATTCTGTCTTTCACAAAAGCAATCGTCAGTACAGATGTCACCCCATCAGTCAAACTTCTCTGAACAATTCTCCCTCTGCAACAGTCCTGAGTCCCACAGAACATTGTTCTCGTTAGTTGTCATCAAGTTGGCTCCAACTCACAGTGACCTTTCGTACAACAGAACAAGACATTGTCTACTCCTGTACCATCTTCACAAACACCTCTATGATTGAGTCCATTGTTGCAGCCACTGTGTATTTTGAGTACCTTCCAACCTAGGGGGACCACCTGCTAGCACTATATTAGACAGTATTCTGTTGTGATTCGTAAGGTTTTCATTAGCTAATTTTCAGAAGCAGCTGTCCAGGCCTTTCTTCTTAGCCTGTCTTAGTCTAGAAGCTCTGCTGGAACCTGTCCACCATGAATGACCCTGCTGGTATTTGAGATACCAGTGGCATAGTTTCCAGGATCATAGCAACACAAAAGCCACCACAGTATGACAAACTCACAGATAAGACAGGTGGTGGACTTTACTCTTACTTTTATTTTAATGTTTTTAATAATTCATTACAGCTCATGTTTTATGTGTTCATGTTCCCCACAACATGAGTTCTGCAAGAGTTGTTGTGAGGTGCTGTTCAGGCAGTTTCAACTCATACTGACCCTGTAGGACAGAGTTGAACTGCCCCATAGGGTTTCCAAGGTGTGGCTGGTGGATTTGAACTACCAGCCTTTTGGTTAGCAGCCAAGTGAGCTCTTAACCACTGTACTACCAGGGCTTTTCATCTTTCCATCCTTGATAACTAATACGGTAGCTAGCATATAAAAGATGCTAGCAAATGTTTTAGGATAGAGTAATTGGTTTATGAAGTAAAGGCAAAGTAAAACATGCTCTTCGAATTCGCTGGCTCTCGTAGCTGGAATTGACCTGATGGCACATTTCTTTCGAACTCCTAAGCAGTGCCGTTTCTGTCTGTAAGACAATTCTAAAGTAATTTAACATTTCTATTCCTCTCGAAAGCATGAGGAAAGGAAATAGCCACTTAGTAGGTATTCAACAAATATCTTTGTAATCTTTTCTTGCCCCCCTTTAAACTGTACAGCATTGATTTGAATTCAGCAATAAATGACTCTAGAAAAACTTACATGAAACTCTTAAATGAAACTCTTCTATTTGTGGGAAAAAGAAAAGAAAAAAAAAGTGGGAAAATTTCCTCTCCCTTTTGATGTATTTAAATAGATTTCTAGGGTACCTAACTCTTCCCATCTCCAGACCATGTAATACTAACTGCATTGCCACTAACCCCAGATGATGGTTTATCTGAACCATAGGCGACATACTCAGAGAGGAGTCAACTACGTGTTTCATTGTGCACCGAGACTGTAGCAGTTTTCCTCCCTGCCTGCATCATCTGTTTCTGATTAAGGTGCAAACTTACCTGATTTATCCTTCTTCACCCTGTTCTCTTCTACATGTTTTTTTTTTTTTTTTCTGACCCTGAAATAGCATCTCAATCAATGAAGATACTGAGTAGGTATTAAGTTAGTAGAATCACAGCATTTTAGGCTGCAATGAATTAAAAAAAAAAAAAAATTACAAAAATCATCATTATTCTTAACCTCATTGTTTATTATAGCAAAAATGGGATAAAACTTAAGTATCTATCAATAGAGATCAGTTAAATAAATTATGGTAGAGCCTTACAATGATATAGTCAATAATAAAGCATATCTACATTTATGGACTACATGCACTACATTTATAGTGTTCATAAGAACAGAATTTAAAAACCATGTGTATATATACCAATTGCTACTTCCAAGTTGGCTTTATTGAATTTTCTTTTCCTAGTTTTTGATAGGTACCTTAATAGATTTTTGAGTGGACTCTAAAACTTCCTGGCCTGTTTCTATGACTAAAATCTCCACCTAGAACATTTTAAAAGCTCTACCATCATGTCTGATATGTCTTATTCAAAGCATCCCTTTTTCCTTTCTATGGCCAGACTTCTGGCTCCAGTGACCGGCAGTGGGGAGGACATGTGTCTAATTCTCTCACTTCTCCTTCCTTTACCTTGAGATGAGAGGGGCCAGTTTTCTGCCTCCAGAAAACTCCTTCTTTACTCTAGTTCTCTAGTCCCTGCAGGGTTTAGATATGGGAGTGAGGAGCCTCTGTAAGGGCAAGTCTGGAGGCAGTATGTCCAGCTGTGATATTTATTTCCAGCAAGAATACATTCTCTGTACTATTGGTGAAAATGAGGCACAGAAGGTAGAAGTGTGGCTATACTACAAGTTAAAATTAGCACCCCATCCTACCTTCCAGCCTCAGGGTACTCCCTTCACAACCTTCCTTAGCACCTGATTTAGAAGATGCTTGAATGACCTTGATGCTCACAATTAAAATCTGTGAAGAAAAATTCAACTGTGATATAAATATTTCTCACGTACTAACAAAGGATCATTTTCTCCAAATGCTTATTTTGATTTCTGCAGGCTACAGTCTTCAGCTTATTCTTTTGTTAAAATTAAGTCTTTTTAAAGTAAAAACTTTTTCCCCACTTGGAAATGCTAGTGAGGGGTTGCCAGTTAACCTAAAGAAATCATCTACTTAGAGTTCCAAAGTCCCAAAATCTTGTAAGAAGAAAGGCTCTGTGGGTTTTTGATCACCCTAAAGAATAATAAGGAATGTATGCTGAGTTGACTCAAGGGGTCTTTGGATCAACAGTCTAAGGTGTAGTGTATTTGGGTAGGTGGACTTTCAGAGGGTAGGGACTCATTGAGAACCAACTAGAATTTAAGAGATCAACTCCTGCTGAATTAATCGTCCCATAGTGGTGTTATTTTTCTTTATCACATTGGATCTGCTGGTGATGAGGCTTCATGTAGACTCATTATTTAGATAGGAGACCAACCAAATTTTTGTCTTGCCTTTTGGTTTCACCTACTAACATGACTTTTGGGGAAACTCCAAAGCTAAGATGATTAAGCCACCAAAGGCCAGGCTTTTTTGGCTCTCAATTTGGACTAACAGTGATAGGCTCACAGGGTTATCACAGCATAGGAAAGGCCTGGCCTACATTCCTGTGGAATGTCCCAGTGCTCCTCAAGGTGTAGTGGAAAATGAAAAAGAATATGCGTTAAGATGTGTTGGCCCACTTCTACGTGGCTTTGATGGACTTGTAACATGACTTCAAAAGAAAGAGATTTCATAATTCAAAGGCTCTTCTGAACCTACTACAGGGCCCTACAGCCCAGACTAATCAGAGTTTCATATATCATAGAGATGAAAGCCTGGGCAACCCCTCCAGAGAGTGGCTTGGATCATTTATAGTTCTGGAAACCCGAAATATTTGAGGGTTTTCTTTTGCCATAAAGCATTCCTCCGTTTGTTCTTCTCTCACTACCTCCATAAGTAAGTTTGGTCAGCTCCCATTTTTCTGGTGAACATTCAACTCAGCTATCCTTTTTGCTGTTTTCTAGATGTGAACTTTGGAAAAATAACTTATGAACTATACAATCATATGTGAAACATGTCAACACGCCTATATTTAAGCTTAATTATGTATTCATCTTGGTGTGTATGTTTGTGTGGTGAGACACTGGAGAAAAAGCAGCAGTAGAGAGGATAGAAAAAAAGGTAGGTCCTTGCCTCACTATTTTATGCTCTAGTGCAGTGGTTCTGGACACTGGCTGTGTTAACATCATCTGGGGGGCGGGGAACTTTTCAAACAACCCCATGGCCAGGCCACTTTCCTAGAGAGTTTGATGAAATGATCTAAAGTGGGGCCCAAGCACTGGTATTTCAGGACTTTTCCCTGGGTTATTCTTATACGTAGCTAGAATAGAGAATGTCTGGTAGCTGGAAAAATCAAGTGTAAGTGTGTGCATGAGTGTGTATATTCCTTTTTTTTTTTATTGTGTTTCAGGTGAAAGTTTACAGCTCAAGCCAGTTACTGACCCCAAAATTTACATACACATTCTTACGTGACCCTAGTTGCTATCCCTATAATGTAACTGCATGTTCCTCCTTTCCATCCTGAATTTCCTGTGTCCATTCAACCAGTTCCTATCCCTTTCTGCCTTCTCATATCACCTCTGGACAGGAGCTTCCCATTTAGTCTTGTGTATCTACTTGAACTAAGAACCACACTCTTCACGAGTAACATTTTATGTCTTATAGTTCAGTCTATTCTTTGTCTGAAGAGTTGGCTTCGGGAATGGTTTTAGTTCTAGGTTAACAGAGAGTCCTGGGGCCGTGTCTTCTGGGTTCCTTCCAGTCTCAATCAGACCATAAAGTCTGGTCTTTTTACTAGAATTTGAGTTCTGCCCCTCACTTTTCTCCTACTCCATCAGGGACCCTCTCTTGTGTTCCTTGTAAGAGCGGTCACTGATGGGAGCCAGGGATCATATAGTTCTTTGGGTCTCAGGCTGGTGGAGTCTCTGGTTTATGTGGCCCCTTTTGTCTTTTGGGCTAATGTTTTCCTTGTGTCTTTGGCGTTCTTCATTCTTCTTTGCTCCAGGTGTGTTGGGACCAAATGATGCATCTTAGATGGCCCCTCACTAGCTTTTAAGACCCCAGCTGCCAAGTGTGTATATTTCTAAAAGTACCACATAAATTAATAAATGATCCATACAGTTGAATGTCTTTTCATAGTCTATAAAACACAGGTAAACATCTTTCTGGTATTCTCTGCTTTCAGCTTCTTCTAGTCCAGGCTTTGTTTGTCTTCATTAGTAGTTGGACCATGAAGCTTCACTTACTATTGTAGATCAAAGAGTAAAAAGGACAGAGTCGCTCAGTTTTATTTAAGCTGAAAAAATGGCAAGGAATTTTAACTCAGATGAAAGGAAAGATGCAAAATCCATTGCAACTAATCATGATTTAAATCTTCAGTAAAGCTAGTCTGTGTGTGTGTGTGTGTCCGCGTGCATGTGCATGCATGTGTGTGTGTGTGTGTGTGTTGTGTGTTGGTGGAAAGAAAGCTCTCTTCTCCCCAAAGGAAAAAGCTAGAAAAGCCCACTGTTACACTGTTATGGTAATCTCTAACTTTGCAAAGCAATTTGTGTTAGCTTGACATAATTTTGTTCTGCTTAACAATTTGAAAGTTTTGAATTTATTCAAGAATTGAAATTTATAATGTGAACATTATACATGTATTAATTGATGGTTTGCCTCTGCTGCATTGACAGTTTGGTTGAGAAACAGGACAATCCTCGTATACCTCTGGATACTTTCTGTTAACCAGACTGGCCATAGACACAGGTTTCAAATCTTTGCTCCCTTTACATCCTGCTCCAGTCTATCGTGACTGATCTACAGCACTTCATGCAGCCTGTTAGCATGCAGGGGCACCTGACACAGAATTGAACTCTTCTCTTCCAGGGAAGAAATTCATATTCCTCTGCTTCTGTCTTCTGTTCCTAATCTGTTATTTCAGCCTAATGCATGGTTGCTCAACCTGAGCACTATTAACACTTTGGGTGGATAATTCTTTGCTATGAGGGACTGTTCTGTGCATTGTTGGATGTTTAGCAGCATCCCTGGCCTCTACACACTATATGCCAATCGCACCTACAGTTATGACAACCAAAAATGCCTCCAGACATCACCAGATATCCCCTAAACCAACCCAAATCCATTGCCATCGAGTTGATTCCGACTCATAGCAATCCTGTAGGACAGAGTAGAACTGCCCCATAGGGTTTTCAAGAGCACCTGGTGAATTCGACCGCTGACGTTTTGGTTAGCAGATGAGCTCTTAATCACTGCAGGAGCAAGGCTCCTAAATATTCTCTAGGAAGCAAAATGTTCCCTGGGGAAGCAAAGTCATCCCCTCCTCCGCACTGAGAATCACTGGGCTAGAGTGGTGACAGCACACTTTGGCTTTTTGTCCTAACCCTCCAAGGTAACACATTTACATTCGAGCTGGTAATTTGATTCCAAGTCCTTAACACTTGGTTAGTGGGTCCTAATACAGTGCACACTGGAAATACAGGTCTTCAAAAACCTATTAATGTCCAGACCCACCTCAGAGATTCACAATATTTTGGTCTGGAATTGGGCCCAAGGCATTTATATTTAACCCCCAGGTGATTTTAATGTGCAGAAAGGATTGAGCGACATTCCTAGTATATATGACCAGGAATGAAGAGTCGATTGATGTCGCTCACATCCCATCATGAAGGCAATTGTCCAATCTGAAACCAGCTGTAAGCAGCTTCATGGACCCTATGAAGCCTGCCCTGGGGCTTTCATAAAGGAAAATATAATGCCATCTAGGGGTCAGCCTCGAGGTGTGTTTGGTATTTTTAGGTAACTAGCAAATTTCATCTAGAGTAAGTTTGGATCAAGTGTTACTAAAGTTGGTAAAAAGTTCTTCTAGGTAATTTTATTCTTAGTGGACAAGGAAAACACTTAAAACTTTCAAAATTTAATTGTTAATTATTGCTTTAAATGGAAGGGAGTCACATGGTTTAAATAAAAATGTAAATAATAGCTGTATAATATTTTTATGCAAATAACATGTGTGTGATACTTTTTTTTTTTTGCCAACGATGGCCTCCCCCCCCGCCACAGGTATAAGTGCTCTGCTGATTTTTTTTACATGTTGCTGTCTGTAAAAAAAAAAAAAAAAATTAGCATAGTGCACTTATGAAAATACCGCAGGGGAGGAAGGCATGATTGGCAAAAAAAAAAAAAAAAAATGTGACACATGCTTTATTTGGGTAAAAACACAGTATATGTGCGTATGTGTACCTGTCAAGTATTTCATAGATTATATCTATCAGTGATCAGCAAATTTGTATATCAATCCAGAGAAGATACTTTTCACTATGTAGTATTCCTAACAAGAGGATTAGGCTTTGGAACAAAAAAGCAAGTGAGGACAATTTATCTCTTTATCAACTGATTTAGCACTATTTTGATATTCTGAAGTCCCTAATTAATATAGCATGTGTCCTGTGATTTTTATCTGCTCGGTATACTCTCCCTCTCCTTTTCCTGGAAATAGTATGTGACTTCCTTTGAAACACATACTCTAATCTTTGTATTAGTCCCTGAGTAGTACAAACAGTAAACATGTGTGGCTACTAACTGAAAGGTCGGAGTCCACCCAGTGTGCTTCAGGAGAAAGGCCTGGCAATCTACTTACAAAAAATCAGCCATTGAAAACCCTATGGAGCACAGTTTTACTCTGACACACATGGGGTCGCCATGAGTCAGAGTCAACTTTATGGCAACTAGTTTCCAGAATCCTTTTGTAGCTGTGGGTTATGAAACATGGTATTCTACCCTCATTCCCAGTTCCAGACATAGGATGTGATACAAGCTGGGCTAATCGTAATAGGGTGCTCCCCACAAAGAGGTGTCTGATGCAATTTGGGCCAATTAGAACCCTTTCCTGGAGTTTTCCCCATTGGAGGTAGAAAGAGAGCTCTTACTTTCTCTTGGAACTTGAGCTCAAATACATGTAAGCCATCCTTGCTGGTGCATGAAGAATACCCACAGACAGGGGACACAAGGATTAGTGCTGGTAGTCATCTTTTTAGACATATTTGTGAAGATAAGCTGCCCCAGTGGAATGTGATCCAATGAGGGAAAATTGCTTTACTGTAACTTTACAGATTCCATGTGTGTAGCTAGTATATCTGAATTTTAATCATATTTTTTGCCTGTTTTCCTTTCGTTTTCTTTTGTTGTTGTTGTTGTTACTGTCTATAGGAAAGAAAAGTAATTCAGACCCATGCCTCTCCTAAAATAATAGGAAACCCTGAATTGTGTTCAGGGTGGTAGGTGATAGCAGTCTGCCTTTTCTTGCAATCTTGAATATAACTTTATAGTGTTTCTATTAAGCCATTGGAATCAGATCTTTTGAATGTCACATTGACAAAGAACTGGTAGAGACACACTTTGTACCATACCAAATTTAAAATAACTAGAATCATGAAGTCATAAGATCTTAGCCCTTGAGGGGACTTTGATGATCAGCTTGTGTCTTTTTTTTTTTTTTAAATAATAATATTTTATTGAGTTTTTGGTGAAGGTTTGTACAGCAAGTTAGGTTCCTGTTTGACATTTTCCACACAAATTGCTCAGTGACATTAGCTACATTTATCACAATGAGTCAACATTCTCTTTAATTTGTGTTCAGTTTGTCCCATTTCCAGTATTCTAGTTTCCCTGCTCCTTTATCTTCTCATCTTTGCTTTTGAGTAATTGTTGATCTGGTCTCATACTGATGGTTTTTAGGTAGGGCACTGACCTTACAGGTAATATGCTTTATCTTGCGTGCCATTACGCTACTTCTTTAAAAGATGATCTCAGGTGATAGGCTCAGTTCTAGGTTTAAAGAGTATCTTAAGGTGATAGTCTCAGAAGTCCTTTGCTTTTCTAGTTTGCCTGGCTTTTTTTTTTTTTTTTTAAATAAGAATTTGAGTTCTGCTCTGTATTTTTCTCCCATTGTATCTGGGACCAGCTATCATGACTCTGGTCAGAACAGTCGGTGAAGATCACCTAGGGTTTTGAATCTCGGCCGCAGCAAGGAGACACACAGGTGTGCAGAGATCAGCTAAGGTGAGTTGCATATCATTTACTACTAATAATAGTTAAAGTACTGAAGTTTGCAATGACTTATTCCTTTTTTTTTAATAGACTAGAGCAAATTCAGTGTTAAAAGTTCAGCCTTCCCATGACTGATTGTCAGTGATCTGACATTCTTCACAAAGAAGGGAGCATTTATCTGTTTATAAATTAAACAGAAGTGAGTGTCCCAACATAGAGACCTAGAAGAAAACTAAGGCTCTCTTTGTACTCAGGAAATGGTAGATAGCTATATCCCAGGCCCGATCCCCATAACAACACACTCTGCAGCTTTCAGATGGCCCACGTGCTCCTGGGTTGGGGCACAAGCTCAGCCCACCTGAAGTTCCTGTTTGAGATCTCCAGCTCATATAGTAGTTTTCCTCCCAGAGCAGCCACTGTTTCTGCCAATGAAATACATCTAAAGGGACCCGTGCGGCTTTCTCTGCACTAGGCCTGTTTTCTGCCCACCCTTGAATTTATATCTTGCCTCATCTCCTCAGTGACAGAAATCACACCGTCTTCTGTACATGCCACATAATTCAGAATAAATGCTGCCACAAAATAAGCACTGATTATTTTGCTTGTTAATTTGAGGAATTTTATCTCCTCACCGTGCTAACAATTTGAGAAAACAGAGCACGGAAATGAAGCATTTCTGAAATGTAACCAAATTCAGCTCATTTGTTTTAAGCAATAAGGCAGAATGAGGATCCTTCAGTATTCTTGTTTCAAGTCTCCTGAGTCTCAACAATCGCTTGTGCTCAAATAAAATGAATGCTTTCTATTAGGGTTGGGAAAGTGGGTAGTCAAGCTTGCCAACACTCTTGAAAATGTGGTAAAAATGGTAAAGTGGGACCTATGGGTGTAAAGTTTTTGCATTAATAGCTGTTTCAAACGTCACTGCAACAAATGATTTGTGTAAGTATGATAACGGTTCCACAAGTGGGTGCCTCATTAGGGCAAGTATAGCACCTCCTTAACTGAGCTAAAAACCATTTTACCACCTATTTTATAGGCTCGTTCACATGATTTTCAATCTATCAGAGAAATTGTTTTGCATCAGTAGAAGAAAAAAAAGCATGAAAACATCTCATTTAATAATTAACCATAGCTTTTTCTTCAAAGTATCAGATATGTGTTCTATAGATAGATATGTCCTCAGCCAACGTACCTATATCTACATTTATGCCTGTATCTATACAGCACACACACACACACATGCCTACACATACATGTAATATCTTTTAAAGTAAAATAATGCGATGTTATTTCATGAATTTTAATTTATGTACAATGCTTTGGAATCAGTATTGGTTATAGAGGGAGAGTGGATTAAAGGAGGCCGATATGGATACTATAATTGCAACTTGGAAGTACAAAGTAATCTTAGCTTCTTTATTTTATTTAACACTGATCTAATCTTCCTTGTGAAAACTCACCTACTTTGTAGAAAAAAAAGTCTACATCAGTAAACTTAGTTAAGTTGCGATTATTTAAGTACATACTAACAATCTGCATCCTACAATCTACATTCTAGTTCCTGCGCCACTAAACCTTACAGTATTTTACAATTCTTAACTTTCGAATGGGTAAAACAAGGCCTATTCTCCTTGCTGTCTGAAGTATGTTAGCAATCTTATTAGACAATAGATATAAATGTGTTTTCAGGTATTAAGAATGCTACACAAACATGAACAATTATTATTAATTCTTTCCAATGTCCGGACAACAGTAAATGCATTTTGCCACATCTTCATTACTGTTATTCCCTGTTTAGGGTAATGATATGAGTTTTGACCTTATTTTCAGTTAGTTTTCACCTGGAGGCTCATTTTTTTTCCAAAAAAAAAGCAAGAAGATGACAAATTGTGGGCGTAGTAGAGAAACATTTTTATAAAAGGCTAGAAATTAAAATACATAAATAAATGTCAGGCTACACATTGAATGGTATGTAAAGTATCCATATGACAATGTTATCGAATATCTCTACTTGTTGCAATGCATGATGGTATAATTTCCTACATATATTTAAATTAAGAATATCCCTGTTTAAAGTCTCCAAAACCACCTTTTCCTGAGCTACCTCATATGATCGGATGAATAATATTGGAATATGGTGTTGTGCAATATTTATTTCAGCCTGCATGCTATCAGCAAGACAGGAACAGCTGGAAGGCAAATGTTTAAAGGATTCTTGATATGGCTGAATTGGTCTCTGGAGCAGGACTAGCTTTCAGTGAAGTTGCAAAGAAAGAAAAGTTTATTTCAGGATCTTCCCTTCAAATGTCTGCTTTGCTACTGCCTTCACTGTGATTCTTCTCGGGGCTGCTCCTGGAGTGTGCAGAACCCATATATATATTTTATTTTTTATAGGTATATATATATAAATATGGAAGTATATTACATATAAAAGATAATCCTGGAGCATCTTATAGCACTAGAAAGTAAGGACATATTAAAACAAAATTTATGACGTAGGGTATGTCAAAGGGACACAGGAACCAATGGAAAGAGCTCCCGATGGCCAGAGCTCAAACATTTGAGCAATAAAACACAGTAGTATTGGATTATAGCCCAAAGTGTAAAACAAATATTCATGAGTCCATACTGATATAAATAAATGACTGAGTAAATAAATAAATGGGGAGAATAGACAAATCTCCCATGCAGAAGAATTTCAAATAATTTATGTAGGTGCTGCACACTCAGGGATGTGGTACGTAACTCCCCATTTCTAAAGTGTGGGTTGCACAATGTGACCTCCTTCTAGAGAGTATGGTATGAAACGGGGAAAAAGAATAACTATATAGTAAATAAACATTAAAAACACCACCTCAGCCAGGTGAACAAGATAAACATTACAGTGATAAGTTGTGTTGATAATACGTACCCTTGATACGATATGAGGAAAACAGCACTTTACCTCTGTTGTCTCCCTCCCCCAAACTATACCCCTATCTAATCATGAGGGAAACATCAGACAAATTCCAATTAAGGGATATTATACAAACTCTCTGGCTAGTATGTCTTAAAACTGTTGAGGTCATCAAAAACAAGGAAAGTATGAAAAACCTGTCATAGTCCAGAGGAGCTTAAGGAGACGTGTCTAAATGTAACGTGTCCTAGAAGGATATAAACCAAAACCAAACTCACTGCCATCCAGTGGATTCTGACTCACAGTGACCCCATAGGGTTTCCAAGCCTGTAAACCTTTACAGAAACAGACTGCTGCCATCTTCCTCCTGTGGAGCTGCAGATGGTTTCAAACCACTGACCTTCTGGTTAGTGATCGATCGCTTTACCCACTGTACCACAGGGCTGGATGGATATTGGATGGGTTCTGGAATTAAAAAAAAAAAAAAAGCACATTAGATAAAAATTAAGGAAATCTGAAAAAAGTACTATTTAATTAATAATAATGTATTGATATTGGTTCATTAATTGTAACAAATGTACCCTACTAATGGAAGTTGTTGATAATAGGGGAAACTGCATGTGGGTTATATGGGAACTCTCAGTACTATCTTCCTAATTTTTTTGTAAATCTGAAATTTATAAAATTTTAAAATTTAGATTTTTTATATTTAGAACGCTTATTCAAAAAAAAAACTTATTGCAAAATTCAAGGGTCCGTATAAAGTAGACTATTTTATTAATGATGATTTAAAATGGAGTTTGGTGAACCTTTTCTGTTAAGGACCAGATAATAAATATTTTAGGCTTTGTAAGCCACATAAGGTCTCTGCCACAGATTTTGTTTGTTTGTTTGTTTACTACCCTTTAAAAGTGTAAAAACTATTAGCTCTAGGGTTTTACAAAAAGAAACCAAAGCTGGATTTGGCCCAAGGACATAGTTTGCAGACCCCTGATTTAAAATAATTTATAGAGAAAGGTACATTCATATTTGGTTATTGTTCCCTTAGTCCACGTGTAGATTTTTCTTGGTGTCCAGCCATGGTTTCTTCTTGTTCAGGCCCCAGAACAATCTCTTCTTGTTCATTATTATCAAATGCACCATTCCTGATTAATTGCATATCTTTCATCATGAGACAAAATTAGCAACACTGTTATTATTCACTATGCCATGGATCTTTGGAACCTGTTTTACTGAAGCAAAATAGATTTTTTTGCTTTTGCAGTTCCCTAATACCATATGGAGCCCTGGTGGCATTGTGGTTAAGAGCTCAGCTGCTAACCAAAAGGTCAGCAGTTTAAATCCACCAGCTGCTCCTTGGAAACCCTGTGGGGCAGTCCTACTCTGTCCCATAGGGTTGCCGTGAGTCCGAACCAACTTGACAGCACCTAACAACAATAACAATACCATTGACTCATGATGTTGTACCATCCATTGAGCCACTCACGAATAAGGGTTTCCAGTGACTCTCTCATAGGTTTTTACCCTGCTTGGTTGATGGTGACCACAAAAGAACACCTTCCAGAACCTGCACCAACCTCAAGCTCTATGAATCAAAGCAGCCCTGTGCTTGGAACACCGAGGGCTAAGAGCTGCCACACAGGCCTGCATACATGGCTCAAGCCCAAGGGTCAGCAGAGGATAGTTGGTACCCCAGAGTCCTGAACTTATCCAGGGAACAAAGTAAGTGGGTGAGAATCATTCCAAACAGTGTGTCAATGGCATTCTAGCAGAGTAGTCTCTCACAGTCCCCTCAAGAAATATTATATCAACCAGCTTGAATGATCTGCTTCCTAGGATGACCTCTTGGTCAGTGGCACCACTAGAGTTGGTGTCACCCAGTGTGGCAGCTCATGGTGTCACCCCTCGCCCATGGGCTTCCTCCCATACCAGACCATACAGAATCCTTAGTAATGTTTATTGTCAATTTTAATCATAGAAAAATAAGTGATAAATATGGTTGTAAATTGCTTACATTAAATGAATACTAACAACAAAATTGTTTTGTAAAACCCTTCTACGTTGAATTACATTATTAGTTATAACATTATTAGTAACTGAGCAGAAGCCTTTTTTTTTCCTCCTTTCCTTTAATTACTACTTCATTCTCAAAGAAAAAAAAAATTGACATAGGCTCACAAATACTAATTACCACAATATTGTGGTTGAAACACCAGAAAAATTGACAAAATCGTGACTATTAAAGCACTGGCAGCAACAAAAACAACCACACGTGTTTGTAGCATGAGCAGATGAAACCATGGGATTCGAAGCATCATTGTGATTGGGAAATAATCACAGCTGTGACAGGAGCGCATTCGAAAGCTCAAAGAGTAAATTAGCATAGAGTTTTAGCCTTGTAGGGATGTTGATACATGCAAGCCAGCTTTAAGAAAAATTTTGTTATTGTTATAACTAACTACAGGGATATTTTTATAAAAAATAATAAATTTCTGCTGAAACACTGCACAAAAATCTTACAGACAGTCATTTTGATGTTACCCTCTCTGACAGTGTCACCCCGTGTGGTCCATACTCTTCCCCCACCACCGGCAATGACACTGCTCCTGGAACCAGGGCTCAGTCACAGAGCCCTGGGATGACCTTGTAAACACAAATCTTGGGCATCTGGCTGACCAAATAAATGCAAAGTAAAGTGAGGGGCTGAAAGTTAGAGAGATTCCTAAATGGGAAAAAATGGGGACCAGAGTACCTAGCTAAACTGGCACGTCCAGCTCCAGCTAGTCCCAGCCAAAAGAGGGAGAGTTAGTTTCAAATAAGACACTCCAAAGTACAGGTACCTTGAGGGCCAGGACCTAGACCAGAGACCCCCACTCACTTCCCTGATCTAAGAGCAGTGCTGCTTCTTCTCAACCCCTCTTCTCAATTGTAAAGAGAGGCAATGTCCCTACATTGACCCTAGAATCTGATCTTCCTCTAAAACTTTCCCCGAGTCAGGCAGAAACGTATTGCAAGCCTTTATATCTTGCGGCTTGTCTTAGTTATCTATTGCTGCTATAACAGAAATACCACAAATAGATGCCTTTAACAAACAGAAATTTATTCTCTTAGAGTCTAGGAGGCTAGAAGTCCAAATTCAGAGTGCCAGTTCCAGGGGAAGACTTTCTTTCTCTGCTGGCTCTGGTGGAACGTCGTTGTCATCAGTCTTCCTCCGATCTAGGAGCTTCTCATTGCAGGGACCCCGGATCCAAAGGACACGCTCTGCTCCTGGCACTACTTCCTTGGTGGCATGAGGTCACTCTCCTCTCTGCTCGATTCTCTCTTTTATATCTCAAAAGAGATTGACACAAGATACAAACTAATCATGCTGATTGTGTCCTCATTAACATAACTGCCTCTAATTCTACCTCATTAACATCAAAGAGGTTAGTATTTACAACACATAGGATAATCACATCAGATCAGAAAATGGTAGACAACTGCACAGTACTGGAAATCATTGCCTAGTCAAATTCATATTTTTGGGGAATACAATTCAATCCGTAACACCACTTTCGGAGGCCTTGGAGATACATATTAAAAAAAAAAAGAAGAAGAAGAAGAAAATTCTGGAACTTTCTTTAAGTAACAAGCAATGGCTGTTTACTGCTGGGAGAGAGACAGGAGAATGCATAGAGAATGCATGTGAGGTACAGGCACATAGGGAACACCTGAAGCTGAAGGTGGAGAAAAACCTTCCAGCAAACCAATACTTAAACTAAACACAGCCCTATCGAGTTGATTCCAACTTATAGTGCTCCTATAGAACAGGGTTGAACTTCCCCATAGGATTTCCAAGGATGTAAATCTTTACGGAAGCAGACTCCACATATTTCTCCCGTGGAGAGGCTGGTGGGTTTGAACTGCAAACCTTTAGGTTAGCAGCTGAGCGCTTAACCACTGCACAACCAGGGCTTCTCCCCAAACAAAAGTAACTGAGAAATTCAAAGTCTGTGGAGTCCTGAGGTTAACCATGTTGTTAGGTACCTTGGAGTCAGTTTCGACTTTTAGGTATCTTATGTGTAACAGAAAAAATGTTACCCAGCCCTGCTCCATCCTCACAATCGTTGCTGTGCTTAAGACCATTGTTGCAGCCACTGTGTCAATCCATTTCATCCGGGGTTGTCTTCTTTTTCTGCTAACCTTCTTCTTTTCTAAGCATGATGTCCTTCTCCAGGGACTAGTCCCTCCTGATAACATGTCCAAAGTACAGGAGACAAAGTCTCATTTTCATTGCTTCTAAGGAGCACTCTGGCTGTATTTCTTCCAAAACAGGCTTGTTCATTTTTCGGGCATTCCATGATATGTATATTCAATATTCACCATAATTCAAAGGCATCACTTCTTCTTTGTTCTCCCTTATTGATTGTCCAGCTTTCCTATGCGTATGAGAAGATTGAAAATACCTTGGCTTGGGTTAGGCATACCTTAGTCTTCAAAGTGACATCTTTGCTTTTTAACACTTTAAAAAGGTTGTGTGCAACAGATTTGCCCAACACAATATGTCATCTGATTTCCTGACTGCTGCTTCCATGGGTGTTGATTGTGGATCCAAGTAAAATGAAATCTTGACAACTTCAGTCTTTTCTCTGAAATGTTGCTTATTGGTCCAGTTGTGAGGATTTTTGTTTTCTTTATGTTGAGGGGTAATCCATACTGAAGCCTGTGGTCCTTGATCTTCATCAGTAAGTGCTTCAAGTCCTCTTCACTTTCAACAAGTAAGGTTGTGTTATCTGCATATCGCAGGTTGTTAATGAGTCTTCCTCCAATTCTGATGCTGCGTTCTTCATATTGTCTAGCTTCCTGGATTTTTTTGCTCAGCATATGGATTGAATAAGTATGGTGAAAGGATACAACTCTCATGCACAGCTTTCCTGATTTTAAACCATGCAGTATCCCCTTGTTCTTGGTCTGTGTACAGGTTCCTCATGAGCACAATGTTATCCACCATTTGTTATGATCCCCATAGTGGAATGGGTTACATAGTCAATAAAACACAGGTAAACATCTTTCTGATATTCTCTGCTTTCAGCCAAGATCCATCTGACATCAGCAGTGTTATCTATCCCTCATTCCACGTCCTCTTCTGAAGCCACCTTGAACCTGCCGTTCCCTGCCAATGTACTGCTGCAACTGCTTTTGAATGATCTTCAGCAAAATTTTAATTATGTGTGATATTAATGATATTGTTTGATAATTTCAGCATTCAGTTGGATCACCTTTTTTTGGAAATGGCACAAATATGCATCTCTTTCTGTCAGTAAGCTAGGTAGCTGGGAATTTCTTGGCATAGATGAGTGAGCGCCTCCAGTGCTGCATCTGTTTGTGGAAACATCGCAATTGGTATTCTGTCAGTTCCTGGATCCTTGTTTTTTGCCAGTGCCTGCAGTGTGGCTTAGACTTCTCCCTTCAACACCATTGGTTCTTCATCAGATACTACCTCCTGAAATGTGAACTTCGACCAATTCTTTTTGGTACAATGACTTTGTGTATTCCTTCCATCTTTTTTTGATACTTCCTGTGTCATTCAATATTTTGCCTATAAAAAAAATCCTTTAAAATTGCAACTTAAGCCTTAAATTTTTTCCTCAGCTCTTTCAGCTTGAGAAATGTCAAGCATTTTCCTCCTTTTTGGCTTTCTAACTCCAGGTCTCTGCACATATCATCATAATATCTTTTACTTTGTCTTCTCAAACTGCTCTTTGAAATCTTCTGGTTGGCTTTTTAACTTAAATTTTTCCTTTCACTTTAGCTACTCGACATCCAAGAGCAAGTTTCAGAGTCTCTTCTGACATCCATTTTGGTCTCTTCTTTCTTTCATGTCTTTTTAATGATCTTTTCCCTTCTTTATGTATAATGTCCTTGATGTCTTCCCACAACTTGTCTGGTGTTCGGTCATTACTGTTCAGTGCATCAAATTTATTCTTGAGATGGTCTCCAAATTCAAGTGGAATATATTCAAGGTCTTACTTTGGCTCTCATGGACTTGTTTTAATTTTCTTCAGCTTCAACTTTAACTTGCATAAGAGCAATTGATGGTCTGTTGCGCAGTCAGCCCTTGGCTTTGTTCTGACAGATGATATTGAGCTTCTCCATTGTCTCTTTCCACAGATATAGTCGATTTGATTCCTGCGTTTTCCATACAGTGAGGTCGACATGTATAGTTAATGTTTATGTTGTTGGAAAAAGGTATTTGCAATGAATAAGTCATTGGTCTTGCAAAATTCTACTATGCGATCTCCAGTGTCATTTCTATCACCAAGGTCATATTCTCCAACTGCTAATTCTTTTATACCAGTGTTCACATTCCAATCACCAGTAATTTTCAATGCATCTTCATTGTATATTTGATCAATTCCAGACTGTAGAAGTTGGTAAAAGTCTTCAATTTCCTCATCTATGGCATTAGTGGTTGGTGCATAAATTTGAATAACAGTCGTATTAACTGATCTTGCTTGTAAGCATATGAATATTATCCTATCACTGACAGTGCTGACTTCAGGATAGATCTTGAAATGTTGTTTTTGACTATGAATGCAACACCATTCCTCTTCAATTTGTCATTCCCAGCATAGTAGACCTTATGATTATCTGATTCAAAATGGCCAGTACTGGTCCATTTCAGCTTAATAATGCCTAGGATATCCATCTTTATGTGTTCCATTTCATTTTTGATGATTTCCAATTTTCCTAGAGTCATACTTCTTAAAGGAAGGTTGAGCACCTTCAGCAAATGGTTTCCCCCAGGACCCTTTTGAGTGAGTTTCAATGAGTTTTGCAACATGGGAACTGCCTATAACAGTTTCATTCAACACCCCTGGAGGACCAATTTCCAGCAAGTCCTATCATAAAGGCACCACGGTTGATTCACCAGTATCCATAGTCTCTCCAATAGTGTCCTAGCCCAGGGACATGGGATTATTTCTTGGATCCCTAGGGATAGTAGCTGCTATTCCTTTATTTTTTACAGTCTTCTTATTATCAAATTTCCCATTGCTCCAATCCTTTTCTTATAATTCTTTGTATTAAATTTTCTCTGTTCAAATAACTCAGTGGTTTCTTTCTCCTGGATACCCTGGGTGGTGCAAATGGTTAATGTGATCAGCTGCTAACAAAAAGGTTAGAGGTTTCAGTCCACCCAGAGTTGCAAAGAAAGTCCTGACAATCTACTTCTGAATAAATCAGCCGTTGAAAACCCTATGGGCACAGTTATACTCTGACCCACACTAGGTCACCAAAAGTAGGACTAGGCTTGATAGCAACTTTTTAATTCTTCTAATTGGATGCTAATTGATGCAAAATGTGACTAGAATTAAAGCCTTCTACAGAAAATGCTACGGGGAAGTTTTACGCTGCCACATGAGGTCATTATGAGCTGGAATTGACCCAACAGCACCAAACAACAGCAATGTTTTTATATTGTTTGGAAGGAGAGTAACAATATTGATTGACCTTAGAATTGTTAAGTTGAATATGCATGCTAAAAAAAAAATAGCTAATAAAATAATTGAAATGCAATATATAATTTTAAATGTGTAGAAAGTAAGATTTGGAATAGGAAGTGGGATTCAAAAGAAGGCATATGTGCTAGAGACTGGCTAGGTGCTTACCAAACTTACTCCCTGTACCTTCTGAGCCAACAGGTAAATTAAATCTTCTAGCCGTCCTTGCAGTTAGGTCTGGCCATGTGACTAAACTCTGGTCAATGAGATGTGAAAGTGATAGATCACTCAGGTCTGATTCATAAAAACCTCTCATGCCTAATTTTCATGCTATTCCCCATCTCTGGCAACCTTGAATCTCACAAAACATCAAGAGGCAGAGTTCCTAAATCACTACTTAGAAGACAGCCACCAATCAGGAATACCTGTTTTGAATTTTACATGCAAGTCGAACTTCTATTGTGTTAACCTACTAAGCTTTGGGGATTTATCTACTAAATAAACTTTTTCCAGTTGTCTGTTGAGTCGATTCCAACTCATGATGACCTTATGTTACCTTAATTAATAAAATAAGAAAGAAGAAAAGCAAGAATAAAAAGATACATTGAAAAAACAAGTAGAATAAAATTAATTTCAATTGTAGAAATAAATACAAATTTATCAGTAATCACAATGTAAAATATGATCACGTAAAAGTGTAATCTCTCCAATTAGGTTAAATTACAAAGATTATCAATAAGCTATAATGTAAGTACAGGAAACATTTGAAAATATATATTTTGTAAATGTATACTGGGAAAATCCTTTATAAAAGTTCTAGTATGGCTATATTGATGTCAGTCAGGAATGCTCTGAAGGCAAAACAATTTACTAACAATAAAGTAGGTCATAACATATTAATAAGAAGTTCAATTCACCAAGAAAGACATAAAATTCAAAAATTTCCATGACCTAATAATTCATATAACTACTAGGAGCAATGGTCAGAACCAATATTTTAATTAGATTTTAATAACTCTCAAGAATTGATCATGAAAACAAGTAAAATAGTAAGGATACAGATTTGAACACAATTCAATGCACATATCTTCAGTATCGTACCCAACAACTGAAGATCATACACTCTTTTTGTGTATACATGGAGTACCCACAAAGCTATGAAGCAAGGACAACAAATTTCAAAGAAAGGAGAGAGGACGAAAGTCTCTACCATGGTGACAACATGACGAGAAGCATAGGAATAGGGAAATGTGTGTTTGGGGTAATGAGAGTAGTCCTGAGTGACTGATGCCAACAGTGGGAGGAGGTTTTTCTAAATACCATGGTAATGAAGAAGGAAAGGTTGAACATATGAAAGGTTTGAGCTTTTTGTCTGGGTCTTATCTGGCATATGTTTATTTTATGTCCCAGGAATGTGAAATAGATTAAACATTTAAATTAGAGAGAAGAGGTTCTATATTCTGTTTTAAGCATAAATTACTCATTCTCATCAGAAGGAAAATTCAACTCATAAATAGATAGCCACCACAGTTTCACAAATGTATCTTTTGTATACCTCTTGCTTCATAATAAAACAAAATCCAATCAATCATCGGACTAATAGACATGTAAAAACAGAGATGACAACAATGAGATTAGAAGATAATTTCTTGACCACTTAAGGTTTCTTGATTTGTGTAAATTCAATTTCTTTTCCTCTCTCAATGTAAACAAGACTCTGAGCTAAAAGGTCAAAGATAATTGGGCTCTCTTCTTTCTTGTAGCTTACAGTTCAGTATTGGCTTTCTCTTCACAATTTCTCCATTCCTTTCTAAAATGGCAAGGGTTGTCTGTTTCCCAGCACCAGAGGGACCATCATAGTCCAAGACTTTTGACCAAAATGCAATTCTAGCCAATCTTTGTGTACTGCAGGTCAAGTTGGAACTGAGATACTTCAGGCAGAAAGTAGAACAGAAGATTATGCCTAGTTGATAGTGTCTCAGGAAAACATAAGGCATAAACATTTGTGGAATCTCTGGGTGGTACAGACAGTTAAGTGCTAGGCTACTAACCAAAACATTGGTAGTTTGAATTCACCTTTTAACTCCATAGGAAGTAAAATTTACAAAAACTTATTAAACTTACAAGACTGTCCTTTCATCTCAGATTGTTTATGTTGAGATGCCTCATATACAAAAAGAATCTCTAGCTAAATAAATGACAGTCACATTCTCTTCTCAACTTACATCAAATGATCTCTTGTTTTCACCATTCAACAGGAACTGCTTTTGTAAAAGTTATCCATGCTCTCTCTGTGTCTCAACGCAACATCTTCTCAACACATTCAACACAGTTGAACACTCTTTCCTTCTTAAAACACTTTAGTGACTTCCTGATGCCCTTTTTGTTTTTCTCTTACCTCTCTCAGCCTGCTTTATCAGTCTTCTATGCTGCCTCTTCTTCCTTTCCTCCATTGCCAAATGTTGGAAAAACCAGAGATTGATATTAAGTTTTCTTTTCTTCTATATCTATACTTTCTTCATTGTGATCTTATTCAGTCTCATGGCTTTGTGTACAGTCTGTATATTGACGATTGCCACACTTATATGTCTAGCTTTGATCTCTCCCTTTGAACTTAAGATGCATGTATACAACACCATGTGACATCTTTACCTGGTTGTGTAATGAGCATCTCAAAATTGGCATGTCTAATATAGAACTCTTGATTATGTTTTGATCTCTCTCGACACTCTTCCTCCTTCTGTTTTTCCTTACTGACTCCAATATCCATGTAGTTGGCCTGCCCAAAAACCTGCTTGTAAACCTTAGTTCCTCTGTTTCTGTAAGTCCACATATCAAATCCCACCAGTTAGTCCTACTAGCTCTGCCTCCAAAATATATTCACTTCTGTACATATATGCTGCTCTACTAGAAGTCTCTATATCAATTACCCATTTGACATGAGACCAAATACTAGAGATATGAGCAATAAATAAGTGATTGAAGAAATACTCTAGGTGCATGAGGTAAGTCTATCTTGTCCTACAAGGTCAATATGCCTCAAAGTTGGTGTCAGCTACTTAGCAACATGGAAGAGAAACAGGAGGAGAAGAGAATGAAACTAATATTTACTGCAGCAGCTAACACTTTATCTCTCTTGTACCTCACACCAACTCTGGAAGTTAAGTGGAATTACTTTAACTTAACAGAGGAAACATGGGTTCACAAGATCACACTAAGTACCAGGATTTAAATTTACATCCTGGTCTTTTTAGCTTCACTGCCTGCCTTTCCCCTTTCCATACTCTACAATGCTCTGAATGATACCTTTGTCTTAAATATATAAAGAGAAAAAACAAAAACAAATAATCTATCTCCCATGTTCTGTCTCCTAGGAAACAGGATTAGAAAAATTGACCTGTCAATATAGTGACAAACATTCAGAACTGCTTAACTTCCTGTTAGATGGAAAGAAACCAATAAAAGGAGTTTTAGAAATAGTAAGGGACAATATTTAAAAGCCTACAATAAACCAGACTCCATTTACAATAGACTAGATGAAGAAGCAGCTCTCTATCCTAATCTTTTATCAATAAATTTTGATTGAGAGCCTATTATGTGTGTGACAATATACATCCCAGGTAAAAAATATTCTGTCACATTGTCAAACCACCTGTCGGACAACCTAATTTCACTTCTAAAAATATGGTGGCTGTCACTATGTGCTTGAACTGTGTTGGGTACTGGGAATAAAAATTGTAAGATTTAGTATTTGACCTTGACAAACTCACTGCCTAGTGCATAGTTGCTCGAAGTGTACTCTGTAGACCTCTTATATCAGAATTACCTGGCAATATGTGATTTAAAAAAAAAAAAAATCTTGGGGTTAACCTCCTGGATCAGAATGTCTTAGTGCATTCCCTGGAAATGTTCATATTTAACAAGTTTCCTAGAACTGCTGTTATGAGCAGTTTAAGAGAAAGAAAGCTTGGAAAGACCATGTGGTCTTAAGAGTAGCCACTGGTCCCACAAAGAGTACAGAAGTTAATGAAGAAGTCTTACACATTTTGAAGGAAAACAAGCAGGTTAATCTGGTGAAACAAAGGAAGATTAATTTTTCTTCTTCAGTTTTTGGAATTACTCTTGGTTTCTTTTCTGATATTTGAGGAACTGTTGAATTTGAATTAATTTTTTGGTTGAATGATTGTTAACATACTGGGAAGAAAAAAAAAAGGAGCTGAGACTGGTGGTAAAACTCCATACTACTTCAAATATACAGAAAGAGAAGAGGAGACAGAGTTATGATTATGCCACTGAGACTTTACCCCCACTTGTAGTTGAAAACTCTTCTTATTTGTGATTTGTTTATAGATTAGCTCTAAAATTTGAAAGCCAATAAACAATGCTTACATTATTAAGATGAGATATAAACTTTTCATATGTGACCAAATATTAGTTCCTCCTTCTTTTAGTTATCTAGTGCTGCTGTAACAGAAATACTGCAAATGGATGGCTTTAACAAACAGAAATTTATTCTCTTGCAGTCTAGGAGGCTTGAAGTCCAAATTCGAGGTGTCAGCTCCAGAGGAAGGCTTTCTCTCTCTGTTAGCTCTAGGGGAAGGTCCTTGTCATCAATCTTCTCTGGGTCTAGGAGTTTCTCAGCACAGCTACCCTGGGTCCAAAGGACACACTTTGCTCCTGGCCCTTCTTTCTTGATGGTAAGAGGTACCTCCTGTCTCTGCTCACTTTTCTCTTTTATATCTCAAAAAAAGATTGACTCAAGATACAACCTAATCCTGTAGATTGTATCCTTATTGACATAGCTGCCTCTAATCCTCCCTAATTAATATTATAGAGGTTAGGATTTACAACACAAAGGATAATTACATGAGATCAAATAATGGAGGACAGCCACACAATACTGGGAATCATGGCCTAACTAAGTTGACATACATTTTGGGGGACACAATCCAATCCATAACACTCCTTTATGGGCAAATTTCCAGTCTTCTGTCTTTTTGCCTTTCAATTTTATGATTTGAAATATTTCTTGGCTTAACCTTTCAACTTTGTATGATTATTTTTATTTTGAAATATACTTACTTGTAATTTCTAGGAGCTCTCTGTCATATTAAATTTCTTCTTTTTAATTTTTTAAAATTCTTAATCCTGAAATAATTATAGATTCACAAAAAGTGGCAAAGATAGTCTAGAATGGTTCAGTAGACTCTTTACTTAAATTTCCTCCAATGGCTCCATCTCACATAGCTATAGTACAGCTAATTGTTCTTTTTCTAAAAAAAGCAACTACTTTTGTGGCTGTAATGCCTTCTTAAATCTCTCTGAGGATACTAATTTCAGACTCAAACCAAACCCATTGCCACTGAGTAGATTCCAAGTCATAGTGACAGCATCGGACAGAGTAGAACTGCCCCTTATGGTTTCCAGGGGATGCCTGGTGGATTTGAATCGCCAAGCTTTTGGTTAGCAGCTGCAGCTCTTAACCACTACACCATCAGAGTTTCTGAGGATACTGATTATGATTGCTTTATTTGTTTCAATTTTGTTTTTAATCTCTAATATGCCTGTTTCCTTTAGAATTATTTTGCTCTATTTTGGTCTTTCTCTTTCATGACACAAATTTTCTCAAACATCTGGTGACCTTTGATTGTTGATTTATATGTTTAACAACTGCATAGGAAAGCTGAAGGAGATTTTCGTGTACATCAGCAGGGCTAATCAATGCACAGACTTTGATCTGAGGTGAATGTGCTTGGAAAATGCTAAATGCCAGGATGGGAGGAGGGCTTTATCCTGTAGCCCTGTTTCCTATATAAGTTTCCTTGTGAAACCATTGAATGTCAGCCTCAGCCCACCCCAAGATCAGTGCCTGTCTTCTGGCTGACCTGCTCGCAGCAGTGGGGAACGGAGGGAAATTGCCAAATTTTCCTTACGTAGACTAAGTTTCTCCCTCAATTTCAAACTCATTCTCATCTCTGTCCTTTTTGACATCAAGTATCTCAGAGACAAGAATTTCCTTGGACATCTGTAGTAGTCCCTCAGTACATCAAGAAAAGAGCAATGCTTTCGAGTAAAAATATCATGAAAGTTTCAAATGAAAGCTTTATATATATATAACTTTAAGTTGTCTAGAATGTGCGCTTATGAAGTGAAAAGAAATGGTCAAATTCAATTTTAATGGTATATTTGTCTCAACATATTAAAAATATAATTTTAGCTGGTAGTCAATATACAAATTATTAATGATATATTTTAGATTATTTTCTGTCTTCAAGTGCTTAATGGCACATTTCAGTCTGGACCAGCCACGAATCAAGGCTCAATAGCCACGTGCAGCTAGTCGGCGCTGTTTGGATAGCACAGCTCTAACTGTGGCTTCGTCCGCTCTGTTCCTTCCACTATCACTCCTTCATCCATTTTTTACCTTCCAGAAATTGTATGAAATCTAATCCACTATGGTCATCGTCTTATTTTCATTGCTGTTGTGTTTTTAACCTTTTTTTAAATTAATATTTTAATATGGTATCAGGAGGAAGAGTAAATAAATATGTGAGCTCTGTCTTCCACTGTGAAACCTATAAAACCATAAAAACCCCAATATGACCTAGAGCAGAACTCCAACACACAGATTTTGTGGTAGTAAAATAAGCAATAACAACAACAAGAACAAAAGTGTAGCTCCTAACATTTCCCCTCTCTTATTCTGTTCTATACAGCTCAGGGATTATATTCCTTTTTAATAATTTTGGTCTGCCAGTATTTGATGATTTTGTCTTGTTTTCTTTTTATAATTTAACAATAACAATGAATGTTTATTGTTCATTTACTATGTATCAAAAAAAAAAAAAAAAACAAGCCAAACCTGTTGCTGTCAAGTTGATTTGAACTCATAGTTACCCTATAGGACAGAGTAGAACTGCTCCATAGGGTTTCCAAGGAGCAGCCAGTGAATTCAAACTGCTGACTTTTTTGTCAGCGGCTGAGCTCTTAACCACTGTGCCATCAGGGCTCTACTATGTATCAGGAGCTCTTCAAAAAGCTTTATCGGTATCATCTCACTTAATTCTCTCCATAAACTTCCGAGATGGGTACTATTATTATCGCCTTTTTCCATATGAGGAAACTGGCGCACAGAGAGTCTAACTTGCCTGAGGTCACCCTGACCCTGAAATTCTGACTCCACAGCTCAGGATTTAATCACTGTGTCCTATGCTTCCCCAAGAGCTCATGCTCTGGAGTTGGGTCATTTGGGTTTGACTCCTAGCTCCTCTACTTGCTAGCTGTGCAACCATGAGAATCTCATCACTTTTCTGTGTTTGGCCTACTCATCAGTGTAAATCAGAGAAGAATGGTGCCGATCACTTCCAGCTATGTATGTCAGTAGTGTTGACCGTACAGAAGACTAGCGAGATGTTAGCAGTGGTCATTATGGGCCCAGATACCTGCTTCTGGGTGTCTCCTGTACTGCCCACAGCCTGCATCTATGATGAATGCCTGCTGCACCCCTGGATTTTGACTCTGTCCTAATTTTTACCCACATTCATGCAGCTACTGTCTCTTCTCCATGAGATTATTCATCTGCCTTTTGAAACACCAGCTTTACTCAAATCCTTGCATGCTTCTTTATAGAATGGCAATCAGTCCTGCATCCTAGATACATTTTCTCTTTTCCTTGAGGCTTAAATAAACTCCTGCCTGTCCATCTCTGGTCTAGAGACCTCCACTAATCAAGCCTGGTTATGACATTGTAAGCCATCTGAGTCCCCTGGCCTGAGTTCCCCATAGGGAACCAGGAAAAAACATAGATTGAGTCCAGTTGAACCCATCTGCCCTATAAGGAAAAGAACGTAAAATGAAATTGCTTCGTTTGAGGTAAAGGCAACTTTTTAAATAATTAAAAGTGTGTATCTAAGACCCCAGTTTGGTCTCCAGGCTAAAAAAGTTCATAACAAGGACAACAAAGACATCTTTTTAAAAATGCTTTTATGACCATAATATCCAGGAAAATGCACAGGACCTAATTTAAAAGTTGCAGTTCTTAAAGGCCTGTATGGAATAGACGGTATTTGCATATTGGTGGATCTCTAGACACTCTCCTAGAAAACTCTGCTGTGGTGTAGGCAAAGGGAGAAACCACCACTCCCCTGGTAAGTAATGGGCTATGACCGTGCCAAATGTATCCCTTCACTTGAAACAGCGTCCAAAATGAAGGGAAGAAAACTGATTTGAAATGGTTTGGGATCCTAATTCTGTTAGTGGGAATGAAAATTGATAAACAACATTGGGTGACCTGCTGGAACAAATAGATCCTTGATTCAGCAGGAATCCAGCTGGGATTATGTTCCAGGTGAACAAGCATTACTTAAATAAATAAATCCCTTCTTTTTCTGTGCATGCTTTCCAGGTTTCCTGCATTTATTAAGTTAGAAGTGAATTCAGGCTGGAGAGGCACAGAATGCTCCTCTGGGAGACACCAAGGAATTAGTGGGATGGATAGAAAGGTCACTGAGCTCCAGAGAGGGGAAGGTTGTGTTCAGCAGCTTTCTCATAACTGAGCCTGCTATTAACATAGTGGTATTTTGAATTTATAAAACATCTTGCAGCCCCGGGCCTCCATGTGCACTGCAAACAGTAATTGATCCTCACAACATCCCTCATGATGTGAGGAGGCGCTTTCCACATCTCGCAGATGGTGTAGGAACAACGGGAGAAGTTAAGCCAGTGGCAAAAGAATAGGCGGGTCAGTTAGTGGTAAACCTGAAGACAGGACTGTAGGGGCAGGAATAAAAACACAATCATGTGGATTTGAGCAGGTACACAAAAGGAAAAGGAACAAATTTCCCGGCGCTGATAGAAAGACAAGGACGGAGTCAACCACACAGGAGTGGATAAAAATCTGCTGGCGTTAGGAAGGCAATTCATGCTCGCTGACATTTTTTCCCCCAAGCCAAAAGAACCTCATCCATTTTATGAATACAATAAAATGACACTTCTTTGGAAGGCAACAGATAAATAAATCTAGCAGCGTCTAATTGTGTTGACCTATAATGACTCCATTTAGCAGCTCTATCGTACATGAAATTAGTTTCTCATTTCTGTTGTAGAAATCAGAATCTAGGCATCTCTCTTTTATTTAGAATTTTCCTTATGAAAGGAAAAAAAAAAAAGAGTGAAAAGTTTCACCCAAAAGGAGTGGGAGATGTCACTTATTGAAAAGGCAGATTTCAGGCATATTTGACAAATGACAGCAGTGACATTTTCAGAATCACAAAAGCTGGAGCAACGCGCTCACTCGCCTTCTGAGGTGAAATCTCTCCAAGTTGCAAATAGGATTATAAATAAAGTGCTGTTCAAAGACCAATCACAAAACCATTTTCCATGTGAAACTTAAAATAGAACAAAAATAGCACATTTGCGTTGGCATGATACATTTTACTACCTGCCACTTTAATCTCCAGAAGCGTCTAGGTTAACGATAATATCAAAGACAGGTTTATTACCAAGGTCCACAGGTTCTATTTTCTTCTTACTATCAACCTAACACAAATGCCAGATACAAAAGTTATTCCTTGTGCAACAGATCATTTAATTCCCTCTGACAGGTTTACTGGTCTTTGAAACTGTAAATTCATTCATTAGATAGAAGAAACTTGTTAAGTTCTGATATATTATTTTTTGTTTGTTTGCAAGGACAGACACAGTCTCTTTAACGTAGGGTATATTGCTGAGAAGTGCTCCTCTTTGTATTAATGGGGGAAAATATTGATGACAGGCAAAAAATTAAGTGCTTTGTCTTATGTTTCTGACTGAAACCAGTGAAATCAGTAGTATAAATTAAACAACCAAACCCACTGCTGTCGAGTGATTCTGACTCATAGCGACCCTGTAGGACAGGGTAGAACTGCCCTGTAGAGTTTCCAAGGACTGCCTGCTGGATTCAAACTGCCGACCTCTTGGTTAACAGCTGTAGCACTTAACCACTATACCACCAGGGTTTCCAATTAAACAACAGAACAGGTTATAAATTCTGATGTGGAATGGGGAATTAAAGGTTTAGAGATACACACTTTACATAATATAAATGAACGATCTTGAAACGTGCTCTTAGTTTTCTCCTGAACATTTTCATGTTGGTATTTATCTCTAAACGAAAATTATTCAAGACTACCTTACCTCGCTTTACAAGCATGGAGAGCTACATGTCGGAAAGCTTTGAGTACATAGAAAAGCTAAGGAAAGATAGCATTAGGGACAGAGTGGCATTAATCAGCAGTTACGACACTTCTGAAATATGTCCTACCAAGTTAAGAAGTTTGCTCAAGGTCACAGAACTATGTAATAACAAGTGGATCTATAGTTGAGCCACACCTGTGTGATTCCAAAGCCCACACTCTTTCCACAGCAACAGTCTTTCTAAAGCACTTTGGTCACAAAGTCTTAATTATTTCTAACCAGTCTTCTTCCAAAAAAAAAAAAAAGATAGAAAGTAATTTTCAAATATGCAAACATTGCAGGAAGATCAAATAAAGTTTAAAGAAAAAAGGGGAAAAAAAGGAGATAAATGGACAATAAGGGTGGAAAAGTAAGATAAAACCCAGGCAGTTTAGGGCACACCATGATACCATGACTTTTTTTGGAGGTAAGCTTCAAACATGGCTGTGAGTTTTCTAACAGTAAACACTCATGTTAACCCCTATATTCTGATTATAAAAGCAAGTCAGTTATTCAGAAAAATTAGAGATATTCTCTATACTAAGACTTTTTTTTTCTGCTCTAAATTCTCATATAGTTGTAAAATTTGAGGAGCAATATCCTCAATGACATCCTTTGAGAAAACGTGGTATCAAATTTAATTAAAGTCCTTTTCTCTAAACAAGTTCATGGTATCACATCAACCCCTAATTCCGTAAAAGGAGCTCTCAGCAGATTTTAGAGATTGGGAAGGACAGGGTGCAGAAATGTGATTTAGTTCAGGCACATGGCTTCTTAATTGTCTGGTTTAATTCAGGGATAGGTTTTGGAGTGTTTAGAGAAAATAAATGGACTGTACATTCCCCCCAAAATTCTAAATAAATATTGCTTCTCTTAACTGAGCTTTTAAAATGTAGCCAGCAGGACAAATTTAAAATGATAATCCTTGACAAGTAGCTGGGGATCAGCAGTGCTCTGTGGCCAGTTAATTGTGAATCTACCTGTTTTAACAGGTATAGTCAGAGGAAGCTACAACTCTGTGTTAAGGCATTAAAGAAGACGTTGGTCAAGACATTTGCATTATCTGGAATTAAAATATTATCAGGATTAACATCTTAGTCTGAGCTAGTTCTTCCAATTGGTTATTACACAGGAAGAAACTGAAGGAATAGGGTGCAGGGTACATACATTTTTAACACTTCTTAACCTGTCAGTTGAGAGGCAGGGATTGATGTACTCTTGCTCTCATTCAGCCTCAGTGTTGGGAGATCACTGTGTCCCCGTGTCTTAGAGATGGTTTTGACTCACCCCTAGCTGAAACCAAAAATAATAATAATAGTAATAATAATAACAAACCCTGATGGCATAGTGGTTAAGTGCTACAGCTGTTAACCAAGAGGTTGGCAGTTCAAATCCTCCAGGGACTCCTTGGGAACTCTATGGGGCAGTTCTACTCTGTCCTACAGAGTCTCTTTGAGTTGGAATCGACTCGACAGCAGTGGGTTTGGTTTTTTGGGTTTGTTGCCATCAGGTCGATTCTGACTCATAGCGGACTCTATAGGACAGAGTAGACCTGCCCCATAGAATTTCCAAGGAGCAGCTGGTGGATTCAAACTCCTGACCTTTTGGTTAACAGCTGTAGCTCTTAACCACTATGCCACCAGGGTTTCCATTCTAGCTGAATCAGTTCTCTAATATTCTGGGCCCAGGGTATATTTCTGCTCTTCCGCTGGGAGTAGAGGATTTTCTCTTCCTTCAGCTGCAATGGATATTTACCTGTACTCCAGGGGCAGCAAGGTTTGTTGCCCTTCCCCCAGCAGTTTAAGATTTTTATTCCATAGACAAACCTGTTGCCAACTAGTTGATTCCAGCTCAGCGACCCTATAGGACAGAGTAGAACTGCCCCATAGAGTTTCCAGGGAGTGGCTGGTAGATTCGAACTGCCGACCTTTTGGTTAACAGCTGAGCGCTTCACTGCTGTGCCACCAGGTCTCTTATTCATAGGGAAGATAGGAAATAAAGATCTGGGTGGGGCTACATGCCTTTTCCTCTCCCCACCCTACCCTCTATTCCACTCCAGTCTCACAATAGCTGTTCTTCCCCTCCCCTAGGCTGTACCAAGAGCAGGGCTATCTCAGGACTCTTGCCCAGCCACTAATCTTTCTGATGAGCACCACTAAAGTCTGGGGAGATCAGGCTATGAACATATGCACATTCCCCCTTTTGTATATGGCACTCAGGTGTTCTATATCTACTTCTAGCCCACAATTGGTCTTCAGCAATTGATTTCACAAATTTCGCTGAATTCTTACCAGCAAAAAAAAAGCCCAATTAAGCAAGACCTTGTGTCCTATTTCTCCTTGAAGGCACCTGTCTTTCCTTAGATTTTTGGTTAGCTGGATCGGCTCTCTGATAGCTTCCAAGAAAGTTTTGAATTTGCCATTGTTCAGTGGCTTTATTGTTTTTATAAGGATGGGAATGTTGATCTTTTCCAGCTTTCTACATCATAAGCAGAAGTCCAAAGTTTCACCCTCATTCTTAAAAAATAGTTTTATTATACACACAATTCTCATCTGACAATATTCTCAGTTCTTTAAAGATGTACTTCTTAGAGTTGTTAATGCTGTTGTTGAGAAATTAACTGCCAATATGCCTGTCATTACTTTGAGGTGTTTTCTTTTCCTTAAGTTGTTGTTAAATATTGCCTCAGTTTCTTTTGCATTCTGCAATCTCTTGATTATATACCTAGTTATAAATTAGATTTCATTTTTTGTTATTTTTTAAAGAAGTGTTGGCATTAGTGATTTTTAAAAATTTTTACCAACTCTTGAAAATTCTCTTCCATTATCTATATCTGAATATTGCTTCTTGTCTGCTGTACTTGACTCATGGATTCTCTTTGTAATCTATATTGTCAGTGTTTGGGGGGATTTTTTATGTCATGTATTTTGGATTATTTTATTACATTTGTGCTTTGTTTTTTTTCTTTTTGTTGCATCTAATTAATTATTTGCTGTTTAACTATCTACTAACTACAAACACACACACGCACACGCACACATGGATTCATGCTCTTTGTTTCTTGCTGTCATGGTATTCCTTTACTTTTTATCTAGTTCAGACATATGTTAAAAAATACAGGTAGTCCCGGACTTATGATGCATTCGAGTTATGGTGAATTGCACTTACAACCTACAACCATCTGTTTTTTTTGTACATCTTATCGTTAGTAATATGTACTACATACAGTATTGCAGTGCGTAATTTCCTGATGTTATCATTCTCAGGTGTTCTCTCGCAGATGTTCAATGTTATGATTTACTGTCCAAAACGCTGTCATATAGCAAGTTATGACCTGGTCTACAATGAAGTCAGTGTCAGTGTCAGAAGTTGTAACAAATAGAAAGTTGGGCAATGTTCAAAAACTGTAATGACATGTGACAACTGAACTGCACAAGCGCTCGACAGCCGTTTCTACTTTGACTTCATTTTCACAACACTGATGCTGACTTCAGTGTACATTTGACTGATAGTGTGATCTTATTCATCATTTATACCATCAGAAGCATCAGTTGTTAATTTCATTGTTAGGGTAAATTTTATGATTTGTGTATTTTTTATGTATGTAGTAACATATATCTGTAAATTTATATGTAATGTTTCCAACCCCCAAGGGCAAACAGAGATCAGATTTATAAAGATACTGATAATAAAAAGCAATAATAATGAAAACTAAAAAACAACAAAAAAGTATTTGACTTATGTCAGAATCAACTTATGACAGAGTTGTGGGAATAAAACCCCATCATAAGTTGAGGACTACCTGTATCATCTTAAAGATTTTTTTTTTTTTTTGATGCTGAAATGAGAGTGATTTCTCTAAACCCCTAACCTCTTTGTTATCAATAAGGGAAGCCTCTTTCTCCTTGATTGCTAAAAATTCTAATCTTCATTTCAAGGCCCAGTTCAAACAACAGTCCACCAAGAGTTTCACTGTGATATTCCTAGTGACAGTTGGTTCTCGTTTCCTCTCGCCTTCAATGGTTCTGGTATATAATGGTATATTTCTCTTAATTGTATCATTTACATTTTTCTGCCTAGGAGTAAAATTTGTGGTTTATAGTCATTATCCCTTTGTAGATAGACTGACCCTTGAGGTTAGGAAGCTATATTTTAATTCATCTTTCTTTTGGTCAAGGCAATGGAACACAGTAAGTGCTCAATAAATGTTGAATAAATAAATGGATCAATGAATAACTTAATAAAATATTTTCATAAATTTGATACTAACAGATAAAACTCAATTCAAGAGACACACTTTGAAAATCTAGTATAAGCCAGGCAGTGTGCAAAGGGCTAAGCATATTGAAATAAATGAAACGATCTCCTTAAAAATATGGTGTGTCCTTTTATTCTGCAAGGTGGTGAAGTGCATGAGGTAGGGGGGATATAGGAGCTCCTTGGATAAGAGGAGAGCATGTGAAATGTGCTTGTGATCGATGGTGTGTTCACAATTGATTACAGAGAAAAGGAATTTCGGGGGTTGTCTCTTCGTTGTTGAGATTGATATCATGCAGACCAGTCACACCCTTTCACAACACATTATTAGTATAAGACTGGATTAGACTGGCCAGGAATCTCAGCCCACGTAGTCATTTTTTATGTGCATATGTGTGCGTAATTTTACAGGCCAAGGAGAATTATAATTATCCCAGCATTCAGAAAAAAAATATTTGTGATTATGACATGGATTATTTTGGGCTTATAAGATCTCTCTAGGAAGTCTCCTACTTTTATATATAATGCATTCTTAGTGTATATCAAAGTTGAATGTTTAAAAGCTCATAAGGGTATGAAGTCAGATCCAGGCACAGAAAGCTAAGATTCCTTAATTTTACCTTGCTTTTCACACAAATTTCTGTGATTTATTTCTAGAATTTCAAATATGTTCTTGTTTGTTATCTTTTTATTCACAAGTGAACAAACACTTGACTGGTCTAAGCCCAATGACTGTCTTGTTGATTTACCACGTTGGGAACTCACAGTGATTTCCATCTTTGTTTCAACTATATTAAATTTACGAGATCTACACTTCTTGTATCAGCACTTTCATCTTCCATTTGTTTTTATAAAATAATGAGGACAGAAGGCAATAAAATATTCAAAACAAAGAAACATCACTATACAAATATGCTGCCAAGTGCACCACTGTTTGTGTGCTACCTGAACATTTTAGCTCATCTGCTGTGTATGGGAGCCCAAGCTTATCATGCAAAAGCTCTCGTGGTGTGTTGATGTATAGTGTACTCATGAATGGATTGTATGAAAACAGAAAGAACAAAAGTCAAAGTCTATTGCTAGACTTGGGCCCCTTATGTCTCTTGTTTTACTTGTACTTGAAGGAAATAGTAAGCCTCATTTCTGAAGCCATGAATCTGTCTTAAGGAATATTCTATATTTGATGCCTCCCTGGCTATCTAGAAGAGGAAAATACTCAAAATTGCATGTCAAGACTGTAAAACAACAACAACAAAAACAGCAACCATAATAGTAATGGAACATGAATATGTAGGCATTTATTCTATTATTCTCTCTTTTTTGGAGTATGTTTGGACTGTTCCATTTAAAAATGGTTAAAGAATTACAGGAATAGGATTCTCCTCCTCACTGACAAGTGTTTCTTCTCATCTTCATAGAAGAATTCCTATGTAGTTTATAATTTCAGTCCATATATGAGCACTCCTAAGTAATGACTTTCCTTTGTGTGAGCCCAGGTAATATTATGATGCTGTAATGGTTAAATTTTGTGTCAATTTGGCTAGGCTCTAGTACCTAGTCATCTCATAAAACATTAACCTCGGTGTTGCTATGGAGGTATTTCATAAATAGGCATGGTTAATATCTAAAATCAGTTTTCTGTAAGTAAAGGGAATTATTCTCAATAATGTGGGTATGTCTCATCCAATCAGCTGGAGACCTTAAGGGCAAACACTGAGGTTTCCCAAAAAAGAAAAAAATTCCGCCTCAAGTCTACGTATATATCCCAACAACCAAAAATCAAAACTGTTGCCATTGGTCACTCATTGTGACCCTACAGGACAGTGTAGAACTGCATCATAGGGTTTTCAAGGCATGGATGGTGGATTCAAACTGCCAGCCTTTTGGTTAGTTGCCATAGCTCTTAACCACTGCACCACCAGGGCTCTTGGTCTCTCTCTAATTCTCTCTTTCTCCTCTCTCTTTCACACATTGATAGAATATATATATATTCTATCAATACATTTTGAATTGCCAGTAATTCAGAGAATTGCTGGACTATATGAAGAAGAACAGGGCATTAGGATTGGAGGAAAACCCATTAACAACCTGTGTTATACAGAAGGCACAGCCTTGCTTGCTGAAAGTTAAGAGGTCTTGAAGCACTTACTGATGAAGATCAAAGATCATAGCCTTCAGTATGGATTATACCTCAACATAAAGAAAAAAATCCTCACAACTGGACCATTAAGCAACACCATGATAAAGAGAGAAAAGATTGAACTTGTCAAGGATTTCATTTTACTTAGATCAACAATCAACACCCATGGAAGCAGCAGTCAAGAAATCAAAAGACACATTGCACTGGGTGAATCTGCTGCAAAAGACCTCTTAAAAGTGTTGAAAGGCAAAGATGGCACCTTGGAGACTAAGGTGTGCCTGACCCAAGCCATGGTATTTTCAGTCGCATCATATGCATGTGAATGCTGAACAATGAATAAGGAACACGGAAGAAGAACTGACGCTTTGAATTGTGGTGTTGGCAAAGGATATTGAATATACCATTGTCTGCCAAAAGAAGGAACAGATCTGTCTTGGAAGAAGTACAACCAGAATGCTCCTTAGAAGCAAGGATGGCGAGACTGTGCCTCACATACCTTGGACATGTTGTTAGGAGGGATGAGTCCCTGGAGAGGGACATCAGGCTTGGTAAAATACAGGGTCAGAGGAAAAGAGGAAGACCCTCAATGAGATGGATTGACACAGTGGCTGCAATAATGGGCTCAGGCATAACAACGATTGTGAGCATGGTGCAGGGCCAGGCAATGTTTCCTTCTGTGGTATATAGGGTCGCTATGAGTCAGAACCAACTAGATGGCACCTAACAACAACAGCATGCAATAAGTGGTGGTAGGCCAGTTGGTTTCAAAAAATGGAGAAACAACAACACCAAAATTAAATCCTAGTCTATATTGCTCACAAAGTAAGTTCCAAGTGGATGCAAAATCTAAATCTGAAAAAGCAAAGTGTGAGATATTTAGAAAAAAATAACTCTTGTTAAGGTATTAAGACAGGAAGGAATCTTTAAATACAAAAGCAAAAATCATAAAAGAATGAATGAAAGTACTGACTGCTTTTAAATTTAATATTTCTATTACAACAATACTATATAATTAAAATATATTTACAGTACTTTTTAAAAAATTTTTATTGTGCTTTAAGTGAAAGTTTACAAATCAAGTCTTTCTCTCAGACAAAAGCTTATATAACCTTGCTACATACTCCCAATTACTCTTCCTCTAATGAGAGAGCCCACTCCCTCCCTCCACTCTCTCTTTTCGTGTCCATTTCACCAGCTTCTACCCCCGTACCTTCTTATCTCCCCTCCAGGCAGGAGATGCCAACGTGGTCTCAAATATCCACCTGATCCAAGAAGCTCACTTCTCACCAGCATCCCTCTCCAACCCATTGTCCAGTCCAATCCCTGTCTGAAGAGTTGGCTTTGGGAATGGTTCCTGTCCTGAGCCAACAGAAGGTCTGGGGGCCATGACCACCGGGGTCCTTCCAGTCTCAGTCAGACCATTAAGTCTGATCTTTTTACGAGAATTTGGGATCTGCATCCCACTGCTCTCCTGCTCCCTCAGGGGCTCTCTGTTGTGTTCCCCATCAGGGCAGTCATCGGTTGTAGCTGGGCACCATCTAGCTCTTCTGGTCTCAGGCTGATGTAGTCTCTGGTTTGTGCGGCCCTGTCTCTTGGGCTCTTTACAGTACATTTGAGTGACAAAGATATAATAATTAGAATACATTAAAAATTAAAATCTCTACAAATCAAGAAAACAAAATAAATCATGATAACAGAAAAATGGACAAAATTTAGAAATTAGCTGGTAGAAGCAGAAATAAACACATAAAGATGTAAAACTTCACTATTAATCAGAGAAATGTAATTTAAAACAAAATGAGTTCTAAATTCACATTAATCAGTTTAACAAATATTTCAAATCTGACAATTTCAACACTGCTGGTGGAAATGCAAATAGCTATATCAACTTTAATGAGAAATCCTAACTTATATGTATGTATATGAGGACATGATCAAGAAAGATCCTGGCGGACTTTTGACAGACAAAAACTGGAACCAATTTGAATATTATCAACAGGAGAATTTATAAACTATGGGAATAATGCAATAGACTCTTTCCATTCAAGAATGGAAACTGATAGGTTAAATCTACATGTATAAATGTGAATGAATTTCACAAAGTTTAAAAAAATAGTATTTCTTGTCTTTTTATTCCATGTTTAAAATATTTTGCAACTGTTTGTGTGTGTGTGTGTGTGTGTGTGTGTGTGTGTGCGCATATATAGGAGCCCTGGTGGCACAGTAGTCAAAGCGTTGGGCTGCTAACTAAAATTTCAGTAGTTTGAACCCACCAGCCGTTCCAGGGAAGAAAGATGTAGCAGTCTGATTCCGTAAAGATTACAGCCTTGGAAACCCTGTGGGGCAGTTCTCCTCTGTCCTACAGGATCACTATGAGTTGGAATAGACCCGATGGCGACGGGTTTTTGGTCTACATGTCAGAGCAGAACTGTGATCCATAAAGTTTTCAATCACCAAGTCTTCAGAAGTAGATCACCAGCCCTTTTTTCCATGGTTCCTCTGAGTGGACCTGATCCTCCATCCTTTCAGTTAGCAGCTGAGAGTGTTAACCATGTGTGCCACCTAGGGAGATGACAGATAGATAGGGAGATAGAGAGGTAGAGAGATAGAGAGATGATAGAGAGAGAGAGAGACAGAGAGAGAGCCAGAGAGAGAGATAGATAGAGAGAGAGAAAAATTTACATATAGATATATCAACACATTTCTTATCTGCTCCCTTCACTTTGGTGACCCTACCTGCTACTCCTTGATAATATTTGTACTACTATTACTCAATTTGAATGTGTGCTCACACTGCTGTTGGCCTGTACTAAGACCTTGTGTGCATTTTCCCATTTAGCCATCACAAAGGATTTCCTATCACTATCCCTTTTGATAAATGAGAAAAATAAAGCCCAGGAAGTCAAATAATCTGCCACGATCATGGTGCTGTGACTTGATGCTTGGCAGTGGGACTCCAGAGCCCGCATTATTAACCGCCACACTTTGGAAAAGACTGAAACTGCTTGAGTGTGCAACCAAAATGTTTATCATAGTAAGGTCACCTTGCTTTCTCAATGGTGAGAAAAAGATGAAATGAATAGTTGAATGAGATGCCTGATGGGGCTCCAATAGGAAAAGTTAGACACATGCCCAACTGTAGACAAAAAAATGTAGAGACAAAACCTCAGGCTTCCCAGGCAAGCCCATGTCTTATATTTCTGAGCCTTCTATATCCCATGAATCCAATGAATTTCCTTCATTCTCATTTCCAACCCCTAGTCTTTTTTCTCTCCATAAGAATTTCTTCATGCATATTGAAGGCCAGGGTTTGGAGGGAGCACATGGAAATTAGTGTTGAACAAATCATACAATGCTAGGTCTACCTGAATAAATCAGCACCTTCAACTCTTCAGTCTACTAATCTAAGAAATATCATCTCTTCAGAAATAAAGGTAAAATATCATCAACTACTAGGTATCAAGAAAATGGTTTCCATCCCTGGGCTGAGAAGTGCAGTTCAAAGACGTGACCAATTTTAATGAATTTTACTTTCTATTTTCAGTGACTACATTGTTCACTCTGTTCCCAAGTCAGCAAATGTTTGCCTTTGCTTTCCAGAGTCACAGTAGTCATTGCCGTTTTGACCTGGTGACATTGCAAAGCTTCAGCTACTTTGAATAGTGAATATCAAGCCACAAAATCTGACATATTTTGAGGAATAATCTCAACATCCCACCTAGGTGATACAGGTACCAGGTGTGAGAAGAGAAAGGGGAAAGATGAAAGGAGGCAATCCCTCTTGGTTGGAACTTTGGTTACTTCTTCATTAACTAAGGCCCGGGATATATTTTATGAATCTTTTTCTTGGGACCTGAAGTGTATATTACCTGCCACAATGTGATTCCCTTGAGACTCATGTTCCATGCAAGTGGTTCCATTGGAGGAATCCTTTAGGCCACTCCCCATACTCTCACTTATTCTTGAACTTGGGACAGGCAGAAACCTCTTCAGCGATGGATTTGGAAGCAGAAACTTGGCTCAGAACATACTTGAATGTAAAATAGAGTCATCCTTGCTCCTACTGTTTCTTTCAGAGCCAGCCTGCTCAGAGGACACACACACACACACACACACACACACACACACACACACACACTCAGCTTTGGTGAACATGAGGATCTACACGTGTTAGCTAGGCCCACAGTTATGCAGAGCTGTCTGTGACCATGTGGCCAAGACTCTCTCATTCAAGAAGGGACTATTACCAAGCTGAAAGCCACACTCTACAGCTAGCTTTATCAGTAGTAAAGGCTGACATTTTGATCTCCATTTGCCTGTCACCTATTTTTTAGTTTCCTGTTGGTTGTATACTCAAGAGCAGAAGGAAGGGGCTAATTTATTGGCCTCCCTAAAATCTGAAACATACAATATCCTGGGGAAGATAAAAAAGAAAAGCAAAAAGAAGAACAGTGTAAAAAACTGTAGCACAGTCCTACCTTCAGCTCTGGGGAAGGTTGTAGATAGGAATGAAGCCAAAAAAATTAAAGAAGAAAATCCATGTTATTTTAAAATGGCTTATTGAAAGAAATAACAGTAACAGGAAAATCAATAAAGCATACGATGTAGAATAAAAAGCAATGAAGTCTGGGATGAAAGCAAGCACTATTGTACCAACAGAAGAAATCATGGGACTAATAACAATTATGTACTTTTTATTATGAAAACAAATAAAAATGCTTCCAATTGAAGTTACTGATCCCAATAACTTAGAGTGCTTCAGAATCATTGCAAGCATTCACAATGTCCTTTCTTTTTTTTAAGCCAGTTCAGTGCTCATGGCATATTAACAATATCAGTAAAGTGATGTTTGCTGGGAAAAGAAGTTACCTTAGAATTGCAACACTGGTTTGTCTTAGAAAGCATGTAAGCAGTGTTCTCTCAGGAGCATTGTCTGATAGAAGGGTGGCTTTTCTATTGGTGGAGAGTCAAATCAGTACATTGGACAGAGCTCCTCTGCCGCCTCCCCTCCACACCACCTTTTCTCCCAGAGTAGAAAAGGGGGGAAAAATTACCAGCATATTAGGGAAATATGAAACAATACTGTGTGTGCAGGGCAAATCTTAGCTCATTCCTCCTGCACCAAATCTGTAGTCCCCAAATCCAGGGCTCTGGGAAGACCAATGAGACAAAGACTATTATTATGTTGCCCTTTGTCAATGACTCCTGAACAAGATTACTCTTGTTTGTTTGTTTTTTTGGTTTTATTTTATTTTTTGGCGTGAGAAAAAAAATATCCATTTCCTGGGGCAGAAGATGGTCTTCATTAAACCCTTTTCCCCTTCAGTCTGTCCATTCATGTCTTTGCATTGGCCTGAATTCTCTGGCTACATCAAACTGATAATCTTCCCTTCCTCTCCGGTTGTTTGGTATCCATTTATGCTTTAAACCAAAAACCAAATCAAACCTGTTGCGGTTGAGTTGATTCCGATTCATAGCAACCCTATAAGGCATAATAGAACTGCCTCATAGGGTTCCCAAGGGTACAAATTTTACAGAAGCAGACTGCCACATCTTTCTCCCTCGGAGTGGTTGGTGGATTCAAACCACCAACTTTCCAGTTACCAGCCAAGGACTTAACCACTGTACCAGCAGGGCTCCTGTTTATGTTTAGGTGTCCTTATTCAGACCATAGAAACTTCTGCAACACAAGAAATTGCCCTGTCTTGGTTTTCCTGGTTGAAGCATTGCACCTCATTCAGTGTGACTCCATTGCAAAAATGTTTTGTAATAAGAGTTCTAAACCCTTTGTCATTTGTCCTTGAACAGGAATCAAGTTATAGAGGGGGGATTGTAGTCAATAGAATGGGTATAGTTTGGAGGAAATAGGTGAAAGACCATGATGTTGAAGGCACAGACTCTGGCAACACTGAGGTGTCAGTGATGAGACTCCACTAGGAAGGGAAGGAGCACTCATGCAAAATTTCTGCCTGTTCCTTCCTCTGCCTGAAATGATCCTTGCATTTTTTCTTTGGGTGGATTCTTATTCTTTTTTCTTAACTTTATTTTATTTGTTGTTGTTGCTGAGAATATACACAGCAGAACATATACCAATTCAACAATTTCTGTATGTACGATTCAGTGACACGAGGACCATTCTTCAAGTTGTGCAACCATTCTTACCCTCTTTTTCTGTATTGTTTCTTCCCCATTTAAAGCTTGCTTAAAAAAAAAAAAATTTTTTTTTTTTTTAAATGCACCTCTTTCACGGAGCTCTTATGAATTGACGTTTCTCCTCTTATCTCTTTTCCTCTCTTTCCCAAGCAAGGAGAGGTAAGACCTCCATCCTCTGGGCTGTGGTCCTGATGTGGACACATACTCCAGTAGACACATGCCTCACACTGAATTAAAGGATCTGGGCACATGCCTGTTACCGTTGATAGTGTGAGAGCCTGGAGAACAGAGGCCATGCCTTACTTGTCTTTGTACTCTCAGAGAGCACTGAGAATCTAGTAGATATGCAGGGAGGCCTGATGGTGCAGTAGTTAAGTACTCAGCTGCTAATCTACAGGTTGGCAGTTTGAATACGCTTAACAGGTCTTTGGGAGAAAGTCCTGGAGATCTACAAGGGAAACCTTGATGGCATAGTGGTTAAGTGCTATGGCTGCTAACTAAAAGGTCAGCAGTTTGAATCCACCAGATTACAGCCTACAAAAACCTCTGAGGAAGTTCTACTCTGTCACATGGGGTCACTATAAGTCAAAAACTATTCAAGGGCACCTAACAACAACAAGAAATAGATATGCAAAACAGGTATGATGAATGAATAACAAAGCAACAAACATTTTGCAAACATTGTAGAAACACTAACTAATTAGTGTGGTGAGTAATTTTCTCTGACTGCTTTCCAGGAAACTATTGTCGTTGTTAGGTGCCATGGACTTGGTTCCAACTCAGCAACTTTATATACAACAAAACAAAACGCTGCCCAGTCCAGCACCATCCTCACCATTGTTGCTATGTTTGAGATCATTGTTGCAGCCACTGTGTCAATCCATCTTGCTGAGGGGCTTCTTCTTTTTTGCCGACCCTGTACTTTACCTGGAGCCCTGGTGGCCTAGTGTTGAAGAGCTCAGCTGCTAACCAAAAGGTCATCAGTTCGAATACATCAGCTGCTCTTTGAAAACCCTATGGGGCAGTTCTACTCTGTCCTATAATATCACTGTGAGTTGGAATCCACTCAACAGCAATGGGTTTGGTTTGGTTTTGGATTTCTACTTTACCAAGCATGATGTCTTTCTCCAGGGACTGGTCCCTCCAGATAACATGTACTAAGTACATGAGACAAAGTGTCACCATCCTCACTTCTAAGGAGCATTCTGGGTGTACTTCTTCCAAGACAGATTTACTTGTTCTTCTGGAAGTCCATGGTGTATTCAATATTCTTTTCCAACACCATAATTTGAAGGCATCAGTTCTTCTTCAGTCTTCCTTATTCATTGTCCAGCCTTTGCACGCATATGAGGCAATGGAAAATACCCTAGTGTGGGTTAGATGCACCTCAGTTTCAAAGTGACATCTTAGCTCTTTAACACTTTAAAGGGATCTTTTGCAGCAGATTTGCCCAATGCAATATATCCTTTGATTTCTTGACTGCTGCTTCCACGGGCGTTGATTGTGGATCCAAGGAAAATGAAATCCTTGACAGTGTTAATGCTTTCTCCATTTACCATAACGTGGCTTAGTCCAGTTGTGAGGATTTTTGTTTTCTTTGTGTTGAGATGTAATCCATGCTGAAGGCTGTGATCTTTGATCTTCACGTTCTTCAAGTCCTCTTTACTTTTAGCAAGGAAGGTTGTGCCATCTGCTTATTGCAGGTTGTTAATGAGTTTTCCTCTAATCTTGATGCTGTGTTCTTCACATAGTCCAACTTCTCAGATTATTTGCTCAGCATACGGGTTGCATAAGTATGGTGAAAGGATACAGCCATGGATACATCCTTGTATCCAAGGATACAACCTTTCTGATTTTAAACCATCCAGTATCCCCTTGTTTTATTTGAATAATTGCTTTTTTTAATCTATGTTCAGGTTCTACAGGAACAGAATTAAGTGTTTTGGAATTCCCATTCTTCACAATATTATTCATAATTTGTTATGACCCACACAGTTGAATGCCTTTGCATAGTCAAGAAAACACATGTAAGCATTTTTCTGGTATTCTCTGCTTCCAGCCAGGATTCACCTGACATCAGCAATGATATCCTTAGTTTCATGTCCTCTTCTGAATCTGCCTTGAATTTCTGGCAATTCGTTGTCAATGTATTGATGCCACTCTTTGAATGGTCTTCAGCAAGATTTGACTTGTGTGATATCAATGACAATTGTTTGATAATTCCCACATTCTGTTGGATCACCTTTCTCCAGAATGGGCTCAAATATGGGTCTCTTCCAGTCAGTTGGCCAGGTTGCTCTCTTCCCATTTTGTTGGCATAGAGGAGTAAGTGCTTCCAGCGTTGCACCCATTTGTTGAAACATTTTGATTAGTATTCCATCAATTCCTGGAGCCTTGATTTCTGCCAGTGCCTTCAGTATGGCTTGGGTTTTTTTCTTCAATACCATCATTTCTTGATCTTGAATGCCATTGTTTCTTACCTCCTGAAATGGTTGAACACTGACCAATTCTTTTGGTACAGTGACTCTAAGTATTCTTTTGATGCTTCCTGCGTCATTCACTATTTTCCCATAGAATTCTTCAATGGTGCAACCAAGGAATTGAATTTCTTCAGTTCTTTCAGCTTGAGAAATGCCATGTGTGTTTTTCCCTTTTGGTTTTCTAACTCCAGGTCTTTGCACGTTTCATCATAGTATTTTACTTTGTCTTCTGGAACGGCCCTTTGAAATCTTCTGTTGGTCTCTTTTACTTCATCATTTCTTCTTTTCTCTTTAGCTACTGTACATTCAAGAGCAAGTTTCAGAGTCTTTTGATATCCATTTTGGTCTTTTCTTTCTATTTTGTCTTTTTAATGACCTTTTACTTTCTTCACGTAGGATATCCTTGATGTCATCCCACAACTCGTCTGGTTTTTGGTCATTAGGGTTGAACATGTCAAATCTATTCTTGTTATGGTCTCTAAAATCAGGTGGGATATACTCAAGGTTGTACTTTGGCTCTCAAAGACTTGTTTTAATTTTCTTCAACTTCAACTTTAATTTGCATATGAGCAACTGATAGACTGTTTCACATTTAGTCCGTGGCTTTGTTCTGGCTGGTGATATTGAGCTTCTCCTTTGTCTCTTTCCACAGATGTATTCCATTTGATTCCTGTATATTCCATCTGGTGAGGTCCATGTATATAGTCACCATTTATGTTGATGCAAAAAGATATTTCCAATGAATAAATAGGTCATTGGTCTTGCAAAATTCTATTATGTGATTTCAATCCTCATTTCTATCACCAAGGCCGTATTTTCCAACCTCTGATCCTTCTATGTTTCCATCTTTCACATTCTAGTAATTATCAATGCACCTTGATGGCATGTTTGATGAATTTCAGAATGTTTGAGCACTTTCTATCTTGATACTAGTGAAATAAATTTCACCAGTAATTATTAATGCATCTTGATTGTACACTTGATCAATTTCAGACCGTAGAAGTTAGTAAAAGTCTTCAATTTCTTCTTCTTTGACATTAGTGGCTGGTGCATAAATTCGAATAATAGTTTCATTAACTGATCCTCCTTGTAGGCATATGAATATTATCCTATCACTGACAGTGTTGTACTTCCCACCACCATTCGAAGGACTATTTTATACCAAGAGTGAAATAGATGTGTTTACATTGAGAACTTTAGAATGTACTTGCTGTTAGAGGCACGTGATATATGACTATACGTTAAAATTATCTGAGATGTTAGCAATGTTAATAAATAAATTGGAAAGAGATATGCATGTGAGCCTCTTATCGTTCATGATAACATCAGCCGTTCAAAAGCAAACTCCTCTGTGTAACTGAGGGGAACATTTTACAAGACTAAAATGTTTTGAGCACTGTCTGCTCTGACAATGGCATTAAAGAATTTTCCACAAGAGGTAGAAATAAAGCCAGATCTAACAATAAGGACTCTTATGTGACTGCACAATGAGAAGACAAAAAGATGCAATCATTACAGAAAGGATGACCCTGACATGCGAACGTGCCCAGAGATTCACAAACTCCTACACGGGTGTAAGTTTCTGCCTGACACTTTAATAATGCAAATATCTCATTTTAACTGGTTTTAGCTTATCTCTCCCACCCCCCCAGCCCACGGGCTTCCTGCTTCTATTTCTTACTGGAAGCAAATAATTTATTATCAACTCTTGATAATACGTTGTGGTTTTAACTTGAGCTCTTGAAGCTGAGCTGTGGGAACTGGTGCATAAGACAACATTTTTCTTCACATTCTATTGTGAAAACAGCCTTGGTGTCCTCTTAGATCCTATGCCTTAGAGAGCTCAGTAGGGTGCTGAATTTCAGTAGAGATACAAAAGTACTTGCAAACTTGGCATTGATTAATCTTGGTATTTCCCGCAAGGGGAAAATAGGGATTGTTTTTGCAGTGCAGAATTTTCTAGGAGAGTTTGTCTTCTCATACCTCTGATGGGTGGTCTAACTGGCTTTAAAAGAGTGTATGAAGCTCCTTTGGAAAGAATGAAAAGAGCCTGTATAAATTATTTTTCAAGAAATGGGAAATACTGATAATCATCTGGAAGTACATGGTGAATTGGAAGGAACTGTGCTGTCCACAGCCCTGATAAGTACACTATGGCTCACAGAGAAATCCCCACATATCAAGGCATAGAAGAAGAAACGAGAGCTGTCTTCAGTCCATCTCCGATAATAAATAGATTTCATGGAATACTCACCAGCATACACCATCGGAAAATGAAGAATTTGAATAGTGTAGAATAGATGGCAGAATGACAGCTTTTTTAATTTATAGAATTGACCAAATGTAATGCAGTATTGATATCCTCCTACTGAGAAGCCATAGATATAGCAAGCTATTGTTGCATTCCAGTCTGAGGAGTTATTCTAAAGGCGTACATGTGGAAAGCCTGAGCACAAATATGCATGCATGATAAAACCAAAACAAACCTGTTGCCATCAAGCCAATAGTGGCCCTATAGGATAGAGTGAACTGCCCCACAGGATTTCCAAGAAGCAGCTGGTGGATTCAAACTGTTGACCTTTTGGTTAGCAGCTGCAGCTCTTGACCACTGTGCAGCTGGGGCTCCATGGATGATACTTAGAGATAATGCCAACATTTTTATTTTCTTCTTCTTGAAGTTGCTCTAGTACCAGTAGTCAACATTTTCCTTTCTCTAAAAGAAAGTGGAACTGTGATTTCAGAAAGAAACATCTCATCCGGTACATTTTATTTACAACCAGAAGGAAGAGAAATACAGTACTACTTGCTCAGTAACAGGACATCTCTGTTTTACCCTTCCAGCAGGAGGGTACAGATGGAGCCCAGTGGAAAAATTGTCATTGCTGAATCTTTATTAACAGTATTCTTTCTGAGCCACCTAGAACCAGTGCCAGGGACCACGGCGCCCACCTGTGTGCATGCTTTATTTGACCTGCTCTGTATTAATGAATTTAATTAACAGCCTCCCCTTCTCCCTAATGGCACCAACCTATTAAAAGGGTTGTTGGACGAAGGGGTAACTCTGGTTGCACACAAATCTTTTGGAAAAGCCCAAGTTTTCTAAAATCAAAGGAAACATTTACTTGTTTATTTTAGCTTTACCAGGAGACTCTGAAAACTGCATTTGTTAACCAGTTTATGTAATTGGGTGACAAATCAGTACAGCACAGGAAACTTGTGTTTCAAATAGCTTCCAACCACTGAGCCACATGGGGCAATGCCATAATCCAAGCCCAAGAGTAAGGCTGCCTCCTAACACCTTTACGCCCCAAAGCTGTTATGTGAATCCATGAGCCACAGCCCCAGGGGCATTCTACCACTGCACTGCTGATAAACCCAGATGTCACACCAAGAAAGATCATTTCCCAGAGTGACGACAAAGACCCTGGTGGCACCTACTTGCAGATGTTGGCAAGAGACACCATAAAGGCCAGGTGTTCACGGCCTATCTCCTCCTCCATAAACAATGCGGGATGGTTTATGCTAGCAGCAGAGTAATGATGCTAAGAGACTGAATGATTAAATGCCACTCTGCTAGCCAGAGTACATTTGTTTTCTGCTTGAAAAAGCCACTTCCATTTTGTATGACAGCTTTCTTATCTGCAACATAGCTCAGAAAATGACAGATAGCGAATGAGAATAAGTGATTGTAAACTGGCAAACAACTATTTGCTACTATTTGAACTACCATTAAACTGTTCATTCAATTTCTAGTCAGAAGCCATCACTCAGCCGTGGAACCAGAATGTAAGCATTATTTATTTGGTGGCATTACAATGCCATCTAATCTTAGGGAAAATCTTTCAGACAGAAATCAGAATATCCAAAAATTGCCTTGACATTCAGTGGCAAATACAATGCTTAGCCATGGCTTCATACTTCTTCGTATCCTTATTTTACTGTTGTTACTGAAATGCTTGAACTCCAGGCTCATTCCACTGTTATGCCCTCAATAATGATTTTTCCCACTAGCTGCCTAGTCATGGCAGGAATTGTCACTGGAAAAGTTGAAATTTTTTACATTGCACATTGACTAGGCTTGGCTTCCATTTAGTGCTATTAATTTTCTTTGGAAATATGCCTTTTCACAGCCTGCACATCCCCTAAGACAGGTGCTATGCTGAAGGACTAGGTATCACAAAGATAATGAGGTCAACTCCTAGGTTTTTTGCATATTTTGTCTATTGAAACCTCCTAGAAATCTTAATGAAGTAAGTCTTCCCCTTTTATAAAGAAAGAAATTGAGGCTTAGCTAGGTTAAGTGATTTACCAAGGAGTTAGAATTTGACCCCAAGTCTGACTGACCCTAAGACCACCCTACCACAGTGCTTCTCAAAGGAAGCAGCTAGTGGTATTGCTTACTCCAAGAAAAGAAAAGAAATTAAAATATTCCAAATGAATCTGCTAGCGTTTATTGCACATGCAAGTATGAATTTGAAGTAATGGGACAGATCGTTTTTAGGCAAATGTTCCAGAATTTTAGTTCCACTAAGAGTTGATCTTTGGCTTATGAAACTGGAAAAGTATATACTGAGTCTAACTATAGTTACCTCCTTGAAAACATTTTTAGAATATCTCTAAAGAGTTTCTTCATATCCAGAGTCATAGTTTGTTCTTTTTTTTATTGTTGTTGTTTTGTTTTTAACACGGTTTTTTTTCTCTGGATTTTTATCCTCAAAAGGTGCATTTAGTGTTTGATAAGAGGCTAAAGTAATTTGGAATCAAGTGTAGTGTTAGTGAATAGAGTTTTTTTAATATCATTTTATGTCAAAAAAGGCTTGTTCCTACAATCAATGTGTGAGTCAGAGCACCTCATAAAATGAAATGTTTGAGTGTTTGTATCAAGATGGCTTCCCAAAAGTGTTAGTTAAAAGGAAAATAAACTTTCTAGAAGATATTTTGTCAATATATATGAAGAGCTCTAAATTTTTCTCTAAGTTTTGGCACAACAATTCACTTTTAGACACATATGCTAAAGAAATAAGCAAAGATGTTTGCTAAGAATCTTTTTTTCCTAGAGCACTCATCAATGCACTATTTATAATGGTAAAATATAAGAATCTATCAACATGTGTGGCATGGGGGGTTGTCAACCAAGTTACTACACAACTATAAGAATACTATGCCATTAATTAAAACAACGTTATAGAATAATATATAGTGTTTCAATAAATAGTCCCAACATATTGATACATTATTTAAAAATTAGGTTACAACATACTTATATTTTTATGATACATATACATACACATATTATTCTTAATATATGTGATGAAAAGTATGTATACCAATCCGTAACAGTGATTCTTGTTTTTTGTGTGTTTTTCTCTCCAAATTTCCTACAATACCTATGAACTGATTTTGTAATAAAAATATTTTAAAACTTTTAAAGCACTTGATTTAGCCCATAGTCACACTTTATAAATTATGTAGATTAATCACTTGGTGTAAGTAATAAATTTCAACATAACCTCTTTCAAAAATACAGTTTGATACCTATTATCTGCAGGAATTTGCAAAAACTAATGTAAAGAAAAGGAGCCCTGGTGGCACAATAGTTAAGGGCTCAGCTGCTAACAGGAAGGTTGGCGGTTCAAACCCACCAGCTGCTCCACAGGAGAAAAGACCTGGCAGTCTGTACCCAAAAGGATGTACAGCCTAGGAACCCTATCGGGCATTTTTAGTCTGTCCTTTAGGGTCACTATGAGTCAGAATCGACTGGACTGCACACAAGAACAACAACAGCAGTATAAAGGAGATACTGCTTAAATGTTGGAGAATTCTCTGAACAAATCTCTGAAAGCCTTATTAAGGGCTTGGGGTAAATCTATGAGTTTAAAGCCAGGGTCAAACTATTTCTGTAAAGGGCCACATAGTAAATATTTCCAGGTTTGCAGGCCATGTGGTCTCTGTCACAACTACTCAAGCCTGTAGTATGAAAACAGCTATAGTCAGTATGTAAACAAATGGCTGTTTGTGTTCCTGTAACAGTTTATTTATTTAAACAGGTATTTTTGTCAACTCTTAAAGTGTGGAAGGGGGCTGTGGTTAGGGAAGCATGGGGTCACTGTGGACAAAGAATTTGGAAAGGCTGAGAGGAGCTTTGCTAACTGTGAGGTTGACAGGGAGCCAATTAGAACACCGGAAATGCAAATCCTGTCTAGCACTGAAATGGAGCAGCACTGCTCCACAGTTTCTCAGGTCTCATAAAAGTTCTAGAAAATTTCAAAAAAGAAAAGTCTTACTTTTCTCTAAGAATACAAGCAGAAGGACAATTTGTTTTCTGAGAACTAGTTAATCCCTCAAAGAGAAAGGGGGTTGAAAAATGGTAACAGGCAACTTAAAACCATTCTTTCACACTCACCGGGTCTTCTCAGAAGGCAACTTGAAATGAGAACAACAAAGAAAATACCTACTCAGTCACAGATTTCCCAGATTTCATTTACTTCCACTTCTTTCACAGTAAGGATGTATCTAAAGTAGAATCCCCCATCTGTCTGGAAAAATCAACACCTAAATTAAAGCATTTCCTTTTATCAGGAAGTTAGAAGAGATGGGCCAACGTCATGTTGAAGTAAGTGAACATGCTTAAAATCGAGATGTATTCTGTGGCAAATTATATAAGCTTTGCTGGTTTTAGATTGAAGTTGACCTAATAGTACATTTCTGGTTCCTATTTTCCCAACTCCTTATAATCCTGTGAAGATGATCTGATAGGAATCCCTCTCAGAGAATTATTACATTAGATGAGACATTAGTTATCTCATTAAACTTAAAAAAAAAAAAAAGTGCAACTGAACAACTCTGGGAGGAATTCGGAGTATATAAGCATGCTAGTCTTTGCCTAGAATCCTCCAGAAGTAGCCATGAAAACGAAGTATAATCTCAATTCTGTGTTTGAGATGTATTTTGTCCAGCTTTATTATAAAACCAAAATATAAACCTGAAAAGATAAGCATTGGGACTACAAAAATGTATAAAAGAGACAAATTCACACTTGCTACATTATACATAAATAAATATCCAAATGAAAAGTGAATTCAGTTACTAAGTATAATTCTAAATATCCAAATGTGTCTATTGCAGCCAGAAATGGAAAGATGATCAGTGCAAAGATTTGTTTTAGAGGATTTATCTATCTTCAGATATTCCCAGGTTGTTTTGTATGATGGTTCTTCCACATTAACATGAAACGAAAAGTAAGTAGACCTCGACTATATAAAGCTGGACCAGGTCATGTGTTCCCGATCAAGGACTTTGTCACAGCATGGAACGTGCGGATGAGCTCCATTTTGTTCATGTCTTGGAATAGATTTTTCAGTGAGTTCGTTTAATTTCGGCATCAGTGAACTATAATCATTCAGTTCTATTCCCAGAGTTCTGCCTGCCTCGCTAGCTCTGATTTGTATAATTAAGAGAGAAAAATTGCTATGCATGAGAATCAACTTGCCCTTTTGGATTTCAAGAGTATAGACAAATGTGGAAGATTTAGTTACTATTTTGAAAAACTTATCAACAATTCTATCTCATAACTAATGTAGACCAATGGCCTTCCCAAGAAATCCCTGGGTGGTGCAGATATTTAAGTGCTGAGCTACTAATTGAAAGTTTGGCAGTTTGAACCTACCCATGAGCACCTTGAAAGAAAGGCCAGGCTATCTGCTTACAAAAGTCACAACTATGAAAACCCCGAGTGCAGTTCTACTGGGACACACTTAGGTTCACCATGAGTTGGAATCGACTGGGAAAATGGCTTTCTCATGGAATTTTACACAGCTTACTTCCTCAAGATTTACTGAGCCTCTAGTATGTGTCAGGCATTGCACTGGATACACTGTGATAAGTAAGACATGGTTTCCACTTCAAGTAAGACCCTTCAGGCCCTCTGTGGGAATTGTTCTGTCTAGCAGGTGTATAGTTTTGCTCTGAATAGCAAGAAGCAAGGGAAAAATGATCTGTACTATAACTGTTACTTAGAATGTCAGCTATGGCATGAGGTGGCCCCATTTCTATTAGTATGTGGGATACAACTGGTCAAAGAAGAATTTTAATATCAATAAAAATATTTCGGTCTTACTATCTGCTTGGTAATTTTCATTTTCTTAGTATAAGAATAGGGTAAAACCAAAATGAAGCCCACAATTTAAAAATAAAATGAAGGACACTACACCTTTATCTATGTTTATGTTTATGTATACACACACGCATAAACACACACATATACGTAAAAATATAATATAGATTAATAGTTTATATATAGAAGAGTTCAATATATATGCAAACATAAATATTAAACCAAAAAATGAAAACCTAATCCATTGCCATCAAGTCGATTCTGACTCATAGAGACCCAACAGGACTGAGTAGAACTGCCTCATAGGATATCCAAGGCTGTAAATTGTTATGGAAGCAGACTGCTTTATCTTTCTCCCGAGGAGTGGGTAATAGATTCAAACCACTGACCGTTCTGTTAGTTACTGAGTGCTTAACCACTGTACCACCAGGGCTCCTTGCTTTATACGTAAAAAGAGGTTTTTTTCACCCCTCCCCAAAGAACTCTTTTTTGCCCCCATTGAGAATGTATACTGTGTAGTAACCAAGGGGCTGCAAATCTTTATCTTAACATTTCTTCTGTCTTACCTTACCTTTCTAACTGCTTTTCCCTGGTTTTCTATATGTGTATCTATAAACAGGAATACACACACAGATATATAATCAAGTATGTTTATTGAATGTGTTCTTGTAAACAACTTCAAATTTGGATAATATGTTATGTTCTTAAATGTAAAACGAGGGACTATCCCCAGAGCTATTCCTTCCTGTAGACAAACTTCACACTGGAAACAAAGGGGTTCTTATGGGACTAAGTGTTGATCATGATTATCAAAGTAGAACTCTCTTGCAGTGTGTTGAAGCAACCTAGGGAAAGAAAACATAAAGGTAGTTAATCACGAGTACGCTTGTGTGTTGGAAAATATCTATCAAAGATGAATGTGGTATAAAAGAAGACATTATAAACCAGAATATCATAAGCAGACTGTTCTGCCACAGGTAATTTTTTTTTTTTAATATACCTATTTCCTCTAGTATATGTTCCTATTTTACCAAAGTCCTCATTTTTTTTTTTTTTTTTGAGACTCTTCTATTCCCTATCTCACAATTTTTATTACTCTTTTCTGGACCCTTTTGATTTCATCTGTCTTGAGGGGACACAACCTAAAGTACAAACAGACTCACAAACAAAAAGGAATGCTATGCTACGAAACATATTTCCTGTTTGGATGCACCTGGACACAGTGAGTGCTAAACAGTCCTCAGGATTGATGTTCACATTGATTTCAAGGCACAAGTGAGCACTGACAGGCTGGTGGGAATTATTTAAAGCCTAAGTTTTTGATGTGGATTGATTTGCAGCCATATCTCCAAAGTACAATAATAGATGGATTCCAGACACAGGGACAGGACCAGACGGCTCCCCAAAGCAGGAACAACATTGCCTATTCTGGCAAATGAACTCATAAAAATAAAACAAAGAGGTGACGAACCTCCTAGGAGAGTCAGCTATCTTCCAATCTTTGTGATAGAATAGAGAAAAATAAAATTTGTCAAAAGGGACCTGATTAATAATTTTCAAATTTCATGAAATATCTACATACTGGTTGAGAAAAGTCATGCTTGTCGAGTAGAAAGAAAAACAAAAACAACAGCAAATGGTACTGAAATTGGTGCAGTAGTGGCTTTATTTCCTGAGGAGAAAGGAAAAAATTGAGCCATTTTAACCTATCGTTACAGCCATATGACTTCATACGGTATGTAAAATGTTTCTGAGAATAAAGACAAGAAATTGGAGAGCAAACTTATAGGAGAGGGAAGTACTTGTACATACCTGTGGAGAGTATAATGTTCTATATCAGGATCATTTGGGCTTGAAGTAAAAAAAAACATCATTCGGTTATTGAATCCAGCAATCACTTACTGAGTTTGTTTTAGAGGCTAAGCTCTATTCTAAGCACTTGGGAGACATCAGCTTTCCACAAAAAGCTTCCTGTTCTCATAGAGTTTATATTCTAGTAGTAGAAGAGGCAGACTATAAATAATATGCAAAATAAAGTAATTAAATTATAGACTATGTAAGAAGGTTATAAGTACTGTGGATAAAAAGGAGAGAAACATAGGTTGTGCTGGTGGGATGGGGTGATTTGCTATTTTCAGTAGAGTAGCCAGAGTATTCATAAGGTTCTCACTGGCTAATTTTTTTTTCAGAAGTAGACCACCAGGCCCTTCTTCCTAGTCTGTCTTAGTTTGGAAGCTCAGGTGAAACCTGTCCTCCATGGGTGACCCTGGTGGTATTTGAAATATTGGTAGCATAGCTTCCAGCATCACAGCAACATGCAAGCACCCACAGTACGACAAACTGACAGATGTATGGAGTAGGTGGAGGAATGGTGATTCAGTGGTAGAAGTCGCACTTTCCACGAGGGAGACCCGGGTTTGATTCCCAGTGTATTCATCTCAGATGCAGCTACTGCCCATCTGTCTGTGGAGGCTTTGGTGTTGCCACGATGTTGAATAGGTTTCAGTGGAGCTGACAGACAAGGAAGAAAGGCCTGATGATTTTTTTGACAGACAAGGAAGAAAGGCCTGATGATTTACTTCTGAAAATCAGCCAATGAAAATCCTATGGATCATAGTGGTCCAACTGCAACCCGTCATGGGGATGGTGCAGGAATAGGCAGCATCTCATTCCATTGTGCTTGTGGTCACTGTGAATTGGAGGTGGACTTGAACGCAGCTAACAACAAGTAGGTGTTGCTGATAAGGGGTATCTGAGCAAAGACTTTAAAGTAGATGAGTAAATAGACAATGGAGATATTTGAGGAAGTTAGATTTGAGGTAGAGAAGAAGCCAGTAAAAACTCCTAAGGTACAGACACTCCTGAAATGTTCGAAGAACAGCCAGGAAGCTTAAGAATAGCTTAAGCAGAGGGAAGCATGAGAAGTTGAGAACGTTTACCTGGGGCCAGATCATCATGGCCCGTGAAGCAGTGAAACGACCTTGGGCTTTTAGTATGACCAAGGTGAAGGGCCATTACTGGGCTTTGAGCAGAGAGTATCACAATTTTGACCTGGCTTCTGTGTGTTGGGAATAGACTATAAGCGGGCCAAACGGCTAAAGCATTAAAGTGTTATTTTATTTAATGATATTAAGTCCAGAAGAAGAGAGACTCCAGGCTTGGTTAGGTCATCCTGGACTCAGGTTCTTTTCATTGTTTTCTTACTGCCATCCTTGGTGTGCTGGATTTGTCCTCATTCTATCTTCTTAGCCTCAAGATGGCTCCAACTGTTGTGAAGTCAGATTCAGCCACATCAACATCTACAAGAAAAGGAGACCACCCCTCCTGGTGTCTCTCTTAGCTCCATGAGGATGGGGTTTTGCTCGTTTATTTTATTCACTGCAGTCTCCCCAGCACCTAGAGCAGGGGATGGTACATTGTTGTCATTGTAGTTAGTTGGTGCGGAGTTGGCTATCCCTCATGACGACCCCATGTATAACGCAATGAAACACTGCCCAGCTCTCACAGATAAGAGGAAATTTGAGCAAAGACTTTAAAGGATATGAGTAAATAAACTATCCAGATATTTAGGGAAGTTAGATTTTAGATGGAGAAAAAGACAGTGCAAAAATGGCCTTATTATAAATATTGGCTCAATGACTTATTTGGCTGGAATTCTTTAGCACGCTCGGTCTTACATCGAAGGAAGTTTTATGGGCACAGTTATGGGGGCTTTGAACAATCAACACTCTTAAGGCTGGGACTGACTGAGCACCAAAAGGGCCAAAAATTTGCGAGGGGGGCAAAAATTAGTCTAGTTAGAAAGGAGAGAGGGCAGTGGAAATGATTATGTGGTAAGTTACTTCAATGTTGTTTTAAAAGATGTGTCGAATAAATTTTGGTATATGCTGAAATGAATATTCTTCAGGTCTAATAGTAAGGAGCCCTCGTGGCACAACAGTTAAGCACTCAGCAGCTTACTGAAAGGTTAGCAGTTTGAACTCACCCAGAGGCTCTTCAGGAGAAAGACCTGGCAATCTGCTTCCGTAAAGTTTAAAGCCAAGAAAACTCTGTGGGACAGTTCTCGTCTGTCACATGAGGTTGCTATGATTCAGAGTAGAATCAATAGCACCCAACAACAACAACAATGTATGAGTCAACGACACTTAAAAAGGACACTTAGAGTCTTATATTCAGGTACCATTTCTTCTAGACCTTCAGTGCCTCCTGGCTGCCTACACAGCATCCAGGACTCTAATCCTTTTCTTGTTTCTCATGACCTGCTTGCACAAATCCTTGTCATGCCACTAACTCACACTGTACCTTTACATACAAACCACTTTCCTAAGTGAATATAGTATCAATGTAATAAATGAGCAATAAACTATTAAATGATTTAAATATCTGTTTTAGAATAGACAGGCCAATTTTGTCGAAATCATGGGATTAGCTTTCCCAAACAGAAAACAACTGAGACCAAAGTGATTATTTTCTGGGATATTTTGGGGGAAAAAAACAACCCCTAAATTCTTTCTAGGGTTTCTCCTATCATATCAAAGATTATGCAATATATTAACATCATGAAATCAGAACATGTACTTTCCAAATTAGTAACCATGGGGTCCATCCTTTTTTTTTTTTTAATGTTCAAGTCAAGATAATTCAATTAAAAACAACTGCTATGAAAAAGCTCTCAATATGTGCATACATGCCCATGTGTGAATATATGCATTATATTTGTTTTATACTATGTGTTATTTAGGTGTCTAAGGAGCCTTGATGGCACAATGGTTAAAGCACTCGACTGCTAAACCAAAGGTCAGCAGTTTGGACTTACCAGCCTCTCCATGGGAAAGATGTGGCAATCTGCTTCCATAAAGGTCATAGCCTTGGTAACCTTATGGGGCAGTTCTATTCTGCACTATAGGGTAGCTATGAGTCAAAATCAACTCGATGACAACAAATTGGGCTTTTTGGTCTATCATGTGTCTACGTGAATTTATTCAGACTCTTAAAGATTTAACAACAACAACAACAAAATAATTAACCATAATCTTCATTGTACTGAAGGACCAAGAAGGAAATGCGGTGTAAAATAATGTCTCTATGTGGTTAGCAGGTCACTCTTTTAGGATTATTGATTGTTCCAGTAAATGAGCAATTCAATTAAAACTGAACAGTTAAATATCAAAGCACAAACAGACACTTATCTGAAGCTTTACAAAGCAAAGACATTAAAACATCCGCTGTTCTTCAGCATTTCCTTGAAAGTCAAATGGAATTCTGTAACTTGCTGTATTTGGCTCATCAGAATGTATGGAAAAATACTCACCACACTGTGAGAGGAGAGTAACAGGACAGGAGGAAGTAAGACAAATATGTACAGATCTGTGGAGCTTAATGGCTTGCATCCCAGAGTTTGTAAGAGATCAGTTTGTTATTTCGTTGCAACTATCACAGTTGAAGAATTTTGTTGAAATTATGCAGTTCCTAAAGGCCGAAAAGAAAAAACCAAAAAAAAAAAAACCCAGAGTTCCTTAGTTTCAAAGTGGAGTGTGGGGTTGGGGACTAATACATTTGGAGTAAGAAATTATAGCCAAGGAGAGATATATTGGGACTATCTGGAGAAATTGTTGAAAGGGCCAAACAGAATCCTCTAAATTTCTAAAGATTATATGTACCTGGAATTAGCCCACACTGTTTTGTAAAGAACAGATGTTTCCAAAGAATCTGTGACAAGCTAGGGAAAACAACAGATTTAAAAAGAGTTTTCATCCTATTCTCTATGACAAATTCTCAGAACTAGACCTTTGTGGACTGGATGATGCCATGATTTAATGGGTATAGAGTTGGTGTCGGGACAAATCTTTGTTCACTTGGGTGTTTTCTGTTTGGCCTACTCCTCCCAACATACTAGTTTTCATCATTGAACTTGTCCACCATTTTTGCAGGATAGCTGATGCTCCAGTCTTCTTACTGTCGCAAAATGACATCTAAAGGCAATGTGTTAGTTCCCTTTTTTCCAGTTCCTATTGAGCTGATTCGAACTCATGGCAATCCTGTGTAAGAGTAGAACTGTGCTCCAGAGGGTTTTCAAAGCTGAATTTTTTGGAAGTAAATCCCCAGAACTTTCTTCTGAGGCTGGGTTGACCTGAACCTCCAACCTTTTAGTTGGTAGCTGACTGCATTAACCACTTGTACCAACCAGGGACTCTATTAGTTTCCCCGGGGCTGCAGTAACAAAGTTAGGACAAACTTTGTTGTTGTTGTTAGGTGCCTTGGAGTCTGTTCCAACTCACAGTGACCCTATGTACAACAAAAGGAAACACAGCCCAGTCCTATGCCGTCCTCATGGTAGTTGTTATGCTCGATCCCATTGTTGTAGCCACTGTGTCAGTTCATCTTGTTGAGGATCTTCCTTTTTTTTACTGATCCTCTACTTTACCAAGCGTGCTGCCCTTCTCCAGGGACTGGTCCCTTTTGATAACATGTCCAAAGTATGTGAGACCACATCTTGCCATTCTCACTTCTAAGAAGCATTCTTCCTCTACTTCTTCCAAGACAGATTTGTTTGTTCTTCTGCCAGTCCATGGTATTCAATATTCTTCGCCAACACCATAATTCAAAGGTGTCAATTCTTTTTCAGTCTTCCTTATTCATTGCCCAGCTTTCACATTCATATGAGGCAATTGAAAACACCATGGCTTGGGCCAGGCACACTTCAGTCCTTTAAGCGACATCTTTGCCTTTTAACGCTTTAAAGAGATCTTTTCCAAACTAGGTGGATTAAAATAACAGAAATTTATTCTCTCAGTTCTGGAGGCTAGATGTCTGAAATCAAGATGTTGGCAGGACAGGACTCTGTTCTTTTTGAAGGCTTTAGGGGAAGACCTTTCCTTGCCTCTCCTTAGCTTCGGGCGACTCTTGACCATCCTTAGTATTCCTTGGCTTGTGCAGTATCACTCCAACCTCTGCTTCTATTTCACATGACCATACTCTGTCTGTGTCTCTTCGCTTTTAATAAAGACACCAATTATATTGAATTAGGACACACCCTAAGCCAGTATGACCTCATATTAACTGTTAACACCTTCAAAGACTTTATTTCCAAACAGGGTCACGTTCATAGGTACCTGAGGTTAGGACTTCAACATATGTCTTTGGGGGACACAATTCAGTCCATAACAAACAATATGGACAGAATTTTCCTCTCCATGACTCTAGCAGATTGCTGGAGATGTATTGGGTCTTGGCTATGGTCTGCCTGCAAGATAGTTTGGGGAAGCAAGTAAGTTGCTCAATTAGTCCCTGTAGTGGAGGCAGGCCGCATCAGTAGGAAGAAAGGAGTTGGGTAATCAAGAAAAACTATTGAGTGAATAACTAGCAAAGTCTGCCACTGTAAGTGATGATAAAATTATGGTATTTAATTTTTGAATGCATTAATATGATCCTTTCTCATTGATGCTGAGGTCTCAGTATTATGTGGTAGAAATTGGAAAGGGCTACACCATTTGTAATACTCGGGCAAGTATAAAAAATATCTCTTTCCTGTGAATAAAAATTTATTGCCTCTAATTTTTTTTTTAATGTTCAGACCATGGACAATTCATGTTTACCATTGTCACCCTTGTGATCTCATCATTACTGTGACTCATTCTCATCAAACAGCATTCATCTAGTTCTCTGCTTACACAGATGCTGTGCTATCTTTCCAGGCCTCTCTCAAAAATTTGGAAAACAATGCTTTTTGGGGGAAATTGGGATATTGGAAGGATAAATGAGCTCTTGCAGGCGTATTCATTGTGTGCAATAGATGAGCTCCTAAGAAGTCAAGTACACACTGAATTTTTGTAAATTGAATCCATTTTAAATGCATTAGGGGAGCTTGGTATTTAAAGGCACATTATAGTGGATCTGTGTTGCCAGGACTTCATTTGAAATGTAAATAATCAGCGCCATGTTCAATAGTTTCCTAAACTTGCATTTTTTCGTGTTGGCCTGTCCTTAAATTGGTTATGTGCTTAACACTTTTATAGGGAAATGTCATTATCAGTCCAAGATAGTTTTTTTTAATGTGAACATAATAACATCTAGTTCTTTACATTGCTATATTAATAGAGAATTATCTTTATTTTCATTATTACTCATGCTTTCAGATAGATTTTATTTTGTATTAACCATTTTAGAAGATTCAAATAAATAATAAGATCTCAAGCATGGAAAGTGCTCAGAAATCACATATCTACTGGTTTTCAAAAATATAGTTCAACAAATTATGCTAAAAGCACACATGCATACACCCACAGACACTTACGTGGAATCTCAGGAAAACAGAGAGATTAAACACAGTGCTATGCTGTTCTGGACTCAGCGAGGTGAGGGGCTCTTCTTCCAGCTTGATCCCTTCTCGGTCCCTCCTCTCTTGAAAGGGAGTGTTCACATGATAGTTACTTGTGCCAGTTCGGGAATCAGGCTGCCAGGGTGTAAATCCTGACTCTGCCCCGTAGGAGGTGGGCAAATTTGGCTAACCTACTTACCTTTTCTGTGACTCAGCCTTCCTGTCAGATCATGAATGGTGGCAGGCAATACTCATCCCTACCTCACTGCATTGTGTGGGTTGAATGAGTTAGTACCTGTGAGGCACTTGGAACAGCACCTGACCTGTAGCAAGCACTCAGTAACACAGGCTTTTACCATTATCCTTTCTCTACAGAGGCATCGTCACCAAGTCCCATGACTGGGAAGCTCATTTTTTGAAATTCACTCATTTAACCCATGGCCTTGAGGTGTGAAGTAGCCTGCCTGATTTCAGGCAGGAATTGGTGGCAGGGGAATGCATAGTTTTTGGCTCTCAAGGCATACCAAGAGATTTTCCCCCACAGCCTGTCTTAACTAAAATGTAGAGGCCATTCACATTTTATTTCAGTGACCCAAAGGCAAGACACCCTGAAGCCCCATTTAGAGCAGGGCTTCTCAACACTATTGACATTTATAACTGGATAATTCTTTTTCGTGGGGGACTATCCTGTGCATTGGAGACCTGGTGATGCAGTGGTTAAGAGCTCAGCTGCTAACCAAAAGATTGGAAATTGGAATCCACCAGCTGCCCCTTGTAAACCCTATGGGGCAGTTCTACTCTCTTATTGGGTCGCTGTGAGTCGGAATCAACTTGATGGCAATGGGTTTTTGGTTTTGGTCCTGTGCATTGTAGGATGTTTAGCAGCATCCCTGGTCTGTTCCCCACTAGAGGTTAGAAGCACAAAAATGCCTCCAGACATTGCTGCATGTCCCCTGCAAAGCAAAATCACCTGCATTTGGGAATACCTTGCTCCTGTCGTAAGCACATGCATGCAGCCAAACCCAAAAACCAAACCCACTGCCATCGAGTCGATTCCGACTCATAGTGACCCTAGAGGACAGAGTAGAAGTGCCCCATAGAGTTTCCAAGGAGCGTCTGGCAGATTCGAACTGCTGACCTTTTGGTTAGCAGCCATTGCACTTAACCACTGCGTGCATGCAGCAGTCCCCCTCAAAGTCTCTGAAATAGAAGGCCACACTGTGTTTAGTGTGTGAGCAACATAATCATGACATAACTACTCATCAGAATAATAAGCTTCCCAGAATGGATCTGAATTTCATGCTCTGAATATTTAACACAACACAGGACTATTGATGTGAAGTCCACTCTTACAGGCCATGTGCATGAACACTTCTGGAGCTTCAGAATCAAACGAAATATAATTATTCCTCAAGTGTGAGGGCTGGGACTTTATCAACTCCAGTTCTGGCAGTGCTCTGAGGCTGGCCCAGGCCAACCTCCTTCCTCAACCTGAGCCTCCTCTCTCTCCTTCCTTCCTCTCCCTGCCCCATCATATACAGGAAACTTTTGATTAAAATTCATTTCCATTTGTGTCCTTAAAAGGAATACCTGGCAGAGAACACAAACTCAAATCTATGAAGTATAATCTACCAAAAGACATTATTTTCCATCAAATATTCCATTGCTGATATTCTCACATGTATAAAAAAAAAAAAAATTTTTTTTTTTCCACATGTGTAAGAAACCAAAAAACCAAACCCATTGCCATCGAGCTGATTCTGACTCATAGTGACCCTATAGGACAGAGTAGAACTGCCCCATAGGGTTTCCAAGGAGCAGCTGGCGGACTGGAACTGCAGACCTTTTGGTTAATAGCCGAGCTTTTAACCACTGTGCCACCAAGGCTCCAACAGTACTTAAGGCAAAATTAATTCAAAGAACTTGAGTATTGTCCAAGATCACCCAACCAGAAACAGACTGGATCCTCCAATCCAGAATAGATCAATTCGATCAACATAAATTTATCCTATCCACGTGAATTCAGATCCTCTAAAGCAAAATCCATGTACTTTCTACAACATTATCTTTTTTACACTATGTTATATTTATTACATTGCATCCTTTGTATTACATTTAAAAACAAATGATCACATTTAGGGCTTTTTATTTCAGCTTGACTGCCATTGTTTAGAATCATCTTGGACCTACCTTTGGAGGTTACCTTTAAAGCCTGTGGCACATCCTTTTAATATCTTCAAAGGTCCTTACCCATCAAACTTTCAGGATAGACCAGATAGATTTTTTTTTCTTTTTCTTAAAAAAGATTGGTAATTAAGTTAAATGTATTTATAAAGAAATAAAACTGATTTTCTTGAATAGCTTTTAACTTGGTTCTGAAGGAAGAGCTAAATAACAATAATAATAACTTCCAAATATGTTTAATAATATTTAGAACGGCAGTTTTAAAAATAATTTAGTAGTATGGTGACGTTTTGCCTAGATTAAATATTTTAAGAAACGCTAATGTGAAGAGAGGAGTCCCTGGGTAGTGCAAGGGGTTAACACACTCAGCCACTAACAGAGAAGTTGGAGGTTTGAGTCAACACAGAGGTGCCTCGGCAGAAAGGCCTGGAAATCTACTTCCAAAAAGCAGCCATTGAAAACCTTATGGAGGACAATTCTATTGTCACGCACGTGGGGTCACTATCAGTTGGAACCAACTCCATGGCAACTGGTTTAACACGAAGAGAAGGAGGCCTCAGGTTTTGGGGGTGATCCAAGAGCCGGGACTATGCTATATCTACAGCTAGAGCTCCAGCAACATGAAAAGATCCCAGAGTGGACATACCCACCTGACAACTGGCCCCAAGGCACCTAGTTGTTCAAAGCTAGCTTGGCAATTACTTGCTTTGCAAACTCACTGCTGTGCTGTGATGTGCGCACATTCTGAGTCTCGCTTGGCACTTCATTGAACAGAACACCCAGTGCTATAGCAGCATCCTAGATTATATAATTTTAGCCAGTTGAATATATGAACTTTAATTGAATGTGCTCATAAGCTCATAATAGAGATACATTTAGAAGTTCAAATACATATTAAGCAAAAGGAGCTTTACTCTGAAGTCTACTGGAAAATATACAATATGCTGATGATTTCCAGTAATAACATGTGGTAACTCATATGTGTGGGTGTGTGTGTTGTATAATATTCACATTAGTTAAAATATTTATCGCAAACTTCTGTATCCTGTGTTTGTAGAACCTGTAGATTCTTCACAGAACTCTTAGGTCAAATATCTCTGATTTAGAAAGACATGATTCAGGTGTGTAGTTGTAACATGTTTATTTATTTTGTCCACCATCTCATTGCTATATAGTCTCACTTTGCCTTTTTGGGGATTTTTCAGCAGGAAACCTCAAGGCTTATGAGGCTTTAAATGCTTCAGTGAAGGGCTAACTAAGATCATGTGCCAATGAAGCAAGGTGCATACTGACATTTCTTATTGAACTGGTAAATAGCACCTTAATTAGCCAACTATAGATACACTCTGGGCAAGGTAATTGGTACATCTAAAAAACATTAACCAAACTTTACTTTTTGCAAGATACCAACCTGGGAGCTACAGGAAGGAAATGAGAACCGTAAGTACCATGCCTGCCTCTCTCAGGCATTTACTCATCTAGTGGACAGTCAAGGTCAATTTTAGGCATAGGCTGGCTTCACTGTCTCCGAGGTAATTTGGAACAGATTTACTAACTCCAGAGTCCCTGGGTGATGCAAATGGGTAAAGTGCTGGGCTGCTAAGTGAAAGATTGGGGGTTCAAATCTACCCAGAGGCACCTTTGAAGAAACGCCTGGCAATCTACTTTGGAAAAATCAGCCATTGAAAACCTTAGGAAGCACAGTTCTACTCTGACACACACGGGGTCACCATGAGTTGGAGCCGGCTTGACAGCAGCTGGTTATTGGTTGCTGGTTTACCAACTGGGGCTTAGTTGCTCGCCAGTAAACCAGTCTTCATCAAGCTTCCGCTTAAGCATACTTATAAAAAATCATGTATGATCACAGAATTAAAAAACTTTAGAAATGGAATGAGCTCTGTAGATCATCTGATTCAGTGGTTTCCAAATGCTGATCAAGGGACCACTATTAGGCTTCCTTCTTTAAAAGATTTGGGAAGCTTGATAAAAAGTGCAGGTGCCAGACTTCACTCCATGGTGATAATGATTCCGTAGGTATGAAACTGCGATCTTAACAAGTATCCCTGATGACTCTTATGTCCAACCCAGCTCTGAAACCACTGAATTGGTCAACTCCCTCACTTCATAAATGACCTTGGTCAAAAGGTCAAAAGTAGATCAAACTCCAGGTCTCTGCTCTCCCTGACCAGGTTCCATTACACTCCTCAGCCTGCATTTCCCTCAAGGAAATCCTTCACCAATCAGTGTAACTTTATAATATCTCGCTGGCTTTGTGCGTCTGCAACTCTTCAGCCTTAAGAGTTGAAACCAATTAACAAAAACTAGAAGGTCTGATCTGCCCCAGACTCTGAGGTCAATTCTGTCCTAAGGCACAGAAAATATGAAGAGCTCTAGGCCAGAGGCTCTGCCTCTAGTTAGTTCAACTGCTGTTCCCATTCTCGGTTTTTACCACCTTAATCTGTCAAACTCTAAAAACAATTTAATGGTATCACTTTAATTGTGGATTTTTCTCTATTCCTCTCATATTTCTAAAGGGTTTATTTTATATATCTTGATAAAATGTTAAAGCCTCATGACTATATGATTAGAAAGCACACATAATGAAATGCCGTATTTGTGTGTCTAGTCCTGAAGGTATTTATCATGTTGTGTTTTTCTCTTCCTGGACTGTAAACTCCTTGATGGCTAGCTGGTGGGGGCTTGGTGATGCGTCCAATCCTATGTCCTACATACCACTCAGTACAAGCTGTTAAATACAGGAAGAGCTCAAGAAACATTTTAAATAAGAGTGCCAGTTTAGGGAGCATTTCTCAGCTCCTGTTAAGCAGACATGCCCTGTGCTATTAGCCATACAGACCTACTAGCTGGGCAGGGTGGGCACCCACCTTTAGCCTGGGGTGGATTGCACACAGGGAAGCTGGGAAGCTGGAAAGGCTTGGCTCCCATGGCTCTTTGAAGTACATTTCACATCTTGGATTTTCATGTGCTTTGAAGCTGATCATGAACGTGGCCTTTAATACTAATGCTGCTTATTTCTAGCACTTCCCCATCTGACTGGGAAATGCCATATTGTCTTGGAAAACACTAAAGCCACTGAAAAATTGGGGCTCTGGTTTTTTCTTTTCTTTTCTTTTTTTAAACAGCATACTCACTAGCCCTCCATACAATGAAGTATTAAAAAAACAAACTAAACAAACAAATAAACCATGGAGCGTGCAATACTTCTGTCATTGAGCATCTTTGGATACACTAGTACCTCTGTCTGGAATATTCTGTCCTTCTCCCAACTGCCATCCATCTTTCACCCCTACTACCACCCCTGCATTTTCTTTGTCAATTTTTATTCATTATTTACAGGTCACCTAAATATTCCTTCCTTAGTGCAGTCTTCCTGGCCTTCTGGAGTCTGGATAGAATGTTCCTTTTTTACGTCTTCTCAGCACAGGACATTTCCCCTGTCAAAGTGCTGATACACTGTGTTGCACTTGTCTGTCTGTATATTTGCTTCACCCTCCAGACTATAAGGTCTTTGAGGGTCAGGATCATGCCTAAATTATTTATGTCATACCCCAAAAGCTCACGGATGCCCCAATATAAGATGATTTTTTTTTCTAGGAATGTTATCCCTTACCTTATATTTGAAGGTCTTAGGTACTTCCTCCCTTACTTTATCATGAATAACAAACCACTCTTCAGAGAAAAACATTAGCTTTGAGCCAATCTCATCAAAGACAATTTTGTCTGTTTACACAGGTCATTAGCAGAATTAGTTTTTTTTTAAGGTAAAGAAATTTGACACAGATTTAGTAATTATTTTTGAGGATATGATGTTAGGATTGCAACTTTTTGAGGTAAATGTAATCTAGTCTTTTAATGACCACTTTACAAAAGCAAAACTGAGAACGGTAAAATTTTGAAGACACCAGTTTCCAGCTAGGAACTGAGTGGAAACATAAAACTGCCTGGATGGACCCTTGTGATTTGGGGTACCCAGAGATAGATTCAAAATGGCCATATCGCAACGGGATGAGAAGATGACCTGCCCTGGAGCACTGGTTCAACATGACAGACACATGACGTATGAAGACACAGACACTGATGTTAAAAATCCATGTGAAGAGCATGAATGCAATTACTAAACTGTTCTAAAGGAAAATAATATTTCTAAATTAACATTATTTATATTTTATCTGGTTTAAAATATTTATGTAAATCTAAATTAATAGGTCATATATTTGAAGCGGAAACCCTGGTGGGTTAGTGGTTAAGTGCTATGGCTGTTAACCAAAAGGTTGGCAGTTCAAATCTGCCAGGCGCTCCTTGGAAACTCTTCAGGACAGCTCCACTCTGTCCTAATAGGGTCACTATGAGTCAGAATCAACTTGACAGCAGTGCGTTTTTGGCATATTAGAAGTAGATTTAATTATTTTATCAAGATTCCTCCCCTACCCGAAAAAAAAAAAAAAAAAACTTATAGAGACTTTCTCATTATAAAAATGGAAGATATTATTAGTAATGGAAATACCTTTATGTGTGGAGAAAACACGAGTTTGTTAACTCAGAGAACAACTACAATGATTGACACAAAATTATGAGACTGTGATATCTGTCCTTGAGTACTGTGTTATCTGTCCTTGAGTACTGTGTTATCTGTCCTTGAGTACTGTGTTTATGTCATCTAACTCACAATCTTCCAGCACTGGGAAGAATCCCCAGTAACCCCTACCTGTGTTGTCAGAGCCATGTTGTCATTGCCAGTTGCCATTGAATCAGTGCCAACTCATGGTGGCCTTGGGTATAACAGTACAAAACACTGTGGGGTCCAGTGCCATCTTCATTATCCTTTGAACCTAGGGGACTCATCTTCCAGCACTATATTGGGCAATATTCTGTTACGATCCATAATTTTTTCATTGGCTAATTTTTGGAAGATAACTAGGCCTTCCTTTCTAGTCCATCTTATTTTGGGAGCTCCTCTAAAACCTGTTCTGCATCGTAGTAACATGCAAGCTTCCACTGCAAATGGGTGGTGGCTGCATGTGAGGTGCATTGGCTGACCATTATAAAACCAGAAAACTGCCGAGTTGATTCCGACTCATGGCGACCCTAGCATTGCAAACAATTAGAATTTTGAGTGTGATGAATTTGAATTTCAGTGAGATGAATAAGATGTAGAAACACTAAATAAAAGATTTTGAGCAAAGTGACCTGATCTGACTTACACTTTAAAAGAAATATTTGGCTGTGTTGAGAAGAGCTGTGTGGTCTAAAGTTTGGAAGCTCAATGACTCGTGAAGCACATTTGTATCTCCATTTTACTGAGAAGGAATGGAGGCTTAGAGTTTTACCTGATTAAAGTCAGTTAGGATGTGGATTTGAACTCGGGTTTAGCCAATCTTTAAGTTTATGGGCCTTCTACCATGTTAGAGTAGTGTGTGTATGTGTGTGTGTGTGTTAGTTAGAAAAGTAGGATCATACAATACAAGGTATTTAGATTTTTTTTCACTTACAATGTCATGAATTCTCATGATATTAAATATTTCTGTATAGCATCATTTTTGTATGAGGAACTCTTCTGTCCTTTTGAAGGGAAAGACCAAATATTCCAAGTAAAATATTTTAAAATATGTTTGTCAGCTGATGAGAAGATGATCTGTTCCATGTGAAAAACTAGTTCAAACTCTGTGACTGAATTGGCCTTTTTATTTTAAATTGCTTGAGGTTATTTACAAAAATTCACTCAAGTTTCCGCATTTTGTGAAATAAGCATGAGATTACACAAAACTACTAATTAGATTTGGAGATGCTGTCAACATGTTCATGATTAATCAAGGGCAGTATTGTGTGCAGAAGTTACCAAAACCAAACCAAACCCGTTGCCATTGATTCTGACTCATAGTGACCCTATAGGACAGAGTAGAACTGCCCCATGTTGTTTCTAAGGAGCAGCCCATGGATTCCAACTGCCAACCTTTTGGTTAGCAGCTGAGCTCTTAACCACTGCGCCACAGGCCTCCTTGTGCAAAGTTAAAGGGCCTATATTTTCATATGCTAGTTACAAAAATCACTGGGCAAATGTTCTTGCCTCAGCCTCTGGAACAGGAGATCATAATGTTTTCATTGGTTTGTGATGACTTTGTATAGGTCTCACTTCTCCTTGATTTTGTACTGGCCTGGGGGTGTAATTTCCTCCCTGGTGTTTTAGCTAGTACTTCTCCTATCCACTGCAGAACTCAGCTTTTCTTCCCAGGCTGTTTTAAGTTTTCCTTGCCTCCTTTACCATTATACCTCAAAAAAAAAAGAAAAGAAAAAGCACTTATCTTGTTTTCCTATTTCTTAAGAGCTCTCAGTGATGTGGACTTGAGAGACCCCATGTTACATAAGAAAAAACATTACACGTTTTCTTATGGATCAAGGCCAGCAGTTAGGCATTCTGCAATACTTCACATGGTGGAACTAGAAACAGGAAATTATTCTATTATGCCGCTGTAGTTCACCACTGTAGCAACAAGTAGGTTATTTGTGCAGCAGTTTTACCAGCCTCAGGAGGAGAATTCCCTCAGTAGTCAGGAATAGAGTTGTGCCAACGTACCAATTTTCAAGAGTATCCAACTGCAAAAAATGACACTTTTCTATTTGCAAAAGGACTTGCTTTTGCTATTTTCTGAGATAGAAGGAAGGCTCTGTTCCATTTTGGAAATCAATAAGATTTTATCCTCCATTGCTATTGGTTATTATAGAAAAAACTACATGTTCCTGAAGATAAATGGTAGAAGACGGTTACTGAGATGGGGCTAGCTCTGCTCTCCCTCTGGGCAGCCATCTGGATGCTGGGGACTGTTGGTGGAAAGAATGTGAGGCATATCCAGTCAGATTTCTAATGCTCAGATTTCCCAGCCATTTCAATTTTTCAGGAGAGTATTTTGAGCCAACACCTCCGAGAGCCCAACATACCATAACAAAAATAAAGTGTACCTTCTATGTTTGTTTGCCAACTGCTTCCTCTTCCCACGAGGTAATTTTGTAAGCGCCACTATATAAATTTTTTTACATGTTGCTGTAAGAAAAATTAGCATGGTACACTTACAAAAATACCTTGTGGGGGGAGGGGGCAATTGGAAAAAAATGTAGAAGGCTCCTGTTATTTCCCTCGTCATTTCTTGCAGCAAGTCATTATCAGAGCAAGTTCAGGACACTCGTCTTGAGCTTTATAGCTGCGATTTTACTGTGGTATATGTCAGTTTGTCATACTGTGGTTGCTTGCACATTGCTGTGATGCTGGGAACTATGCCACTGGTATTTCAAATATCAGCAGAGTCACCCATGGTAAACAGCTTCCAGATGAAGACAGACTAGGAGGAAAGGCCTGGTGATCTACTTCTGAAAATTAGCAATAAAAAACTCTACGATCGCAACAGAACATTGTCCAATATAGTGCAGGAAGATGAACCCGCTAGTTTAGAAGGCACTCAAAATATGCAGTGGCCACAACAATGGACTTGAACATACCAACCATCATGAAGTTGGCCCAGGCTGGGCAACATTTCATTCTGTTGTACATGGGACCACCATGAGGCAAAGCCAACTCAAGGACCACTAACAACAACAACATGAGATAACCGAAGATCTAGCTCCTATCCAAGGAAGCCATTCCTAGCTACAGAGAAGAGATGATGCCTCTCTGAGGAGCTAGTTCTCATGGCTGTCTTCTGCTTATATAGCTGGGAGGTGCATGTGCAGTGGGAGGCACCTGGGCATCTGTGGGGTTGAATCTACTCAAGTTTGAGCTCTTTCAATTATTAACTGTGAGACATTGGACTGGAAACTTAACCTGTCTTCATTTCAGGCTCCTCGTCTTTGAGTGGGAAGAGTTACACTTCACAAGGTTGTTATGAGGATTAAACAAGATAACATATGTAGAGTGCCTGGTATAAAGCCTGGTACATAATAGGCATATAAACAGCTAAATGGCTCCTCTTCCATTGCACATGAAATCCAGACTACTCTCAGAGTGGTAAGTAGGTGTATATTCTCATCCCTTCTCTTCCTATTGACAAAACCATAAAAGCCATTTTCTTAATTTCTTTATTCAGGCCTATTTCTTCACAAGGTTTTTTTTTTTACTTTAACCAGTTGTAATAGTTTCTGATTATTAAATATATGTATTACTGGGACCCAGATCAATTTTATTCTAAATTGTGTGGGAGGTGCTCCCATTTACAGGGTGATAAAGGAAGAAGAAGTAATTTTTTAAAAAAGAAGGAAGGTGTACAATTTTGTAATTAAAGTTCTCTCTGAGCTGGGAAGCCCAAGGTTAACTGTTGGGGACAGAGCAGAGCAGTCTTTACAATGTTAGCTCGGGAACCCCATCACTTCCAATGTGGCGCTGGCTTCTTTAATGGATGCATCATACAGTTTCCTCTTGTCCAGCTTAAAAAAAAAAAAAAAATTTTTTTTTTTAAGCTTAAAGTCAATTAAAATGCTTATGTTTTTTCTCTCAGTTGAAGTCAGATTCCTTCTTTCTGATCTTTTACTTCCAGAATTGAGCTTCTTTGTTATTTTGGGTTTTTTTTTGGGGGGGGGAGTGTTGTGGGGAGAAGCAGGGGTACTAAATGCAGTACTTTACGAATACGTTTTTGTTCATTTTAACTTTTTAGATTGATTGCATTGTTCCATGTTGCTTAGATCTTTTTGAATTTTAAATTTTTCGACAAATCCGTTACTGGGTAGCCACATTGCCATGTTAATATCTCTATCCCAGGCATCATTTAAAAAACATTGACTATGGGGATGGGGAGGAAGTAGAACCCTATGGTAAGCCCTGTGCTAACGCTCTTCAAAGTGGACTCTGACCAATTAATAAACACTACAGTAATAGTTGGGAGTCCCTGGGCAATACAAACGGTTAGTGTGCTTGGCTGCTACCCAAAAGGTTAGAGGCTCATCTCCACCCAGAGGGTCATGGAAGAAAGTCCTAGTGAGCTACTTCCAAAAGATCAGCCATTGAAAACCCTGTGGAACACAGTTCTACTCTGACATAGATGGGGTTGCTGTGAGTCAGCATCAACTCAATGGCAACTGGTTTTGGTACAATAATACCCAAACCCACTGCCGTCCAGTCGATTCTGACTCATAGCGACCCTATACGACAGAGTAGAACTGCCCCGTAGAGTTTCCAAGGAGCATCCGGTGGATTCGAACTGCTGACCTTTTGGTTAGCAGCCATAGCACTTAGCCACTACGCCACCGGGGTTTCCTTGGTACAATAACAGTTACTATGAATTCAGTGTATTATTATTTAGGTCATATTTTATCTTAAGTCATCATGAGTAGGAGCGCTGATGGCTTAGCGGTTAAGAGCTCCGCTTCTAACCAAAAGGTGGGCAGTTTGGATCTACCAGCCACTCCTTGGAAACCCTATGGGGCAGTTCTCCTCTGTCCTATACGGCTGCTACGAGTGGGAATTGACTTGATGGTAATGAGTTTAGTTTTTCAGTTTGGAATCATGAGTATGCTATAAAATGCCTAGCTAAAATCCAGGTGTTATCTGTCTGTTTCATTGTGCAATACTTTATTCTATGTGAACCCGTGCTGGCTCCCGGTGGCCATACATCCTTCCCTAAGTGTTTATAAATCTTTAATAATTAATTAATTTTTTTGTCTTTAATGTCTTTAATAATTTTCATTCCATGCCTGGGACTGATTTCTAATATGCCTGTGGTTAGAAATAACTATAATCTTTCCTTTTTTTTTTCTATAGATCAAGGAAACTTGCCCATTTTCACCATAAATGCCTCTTCTATTCTTCAAAAATCAACAAGAGTGATTCATTTTTTTGCAAGTAATACTTGCACTTTAGAAAATATTTGAGGCTAAAAAGATTGGAAAATTTTAGAGCATAAGTACTCTAGGATCTTCTCACTATTGGGGACCTTCCACCTTCTATGTCCCTACTCAGGAGACCTGGTGGTGCACTGGTTAAATGCTTGGCTGTTAATGTAAAGGTGGGCAGTTCAAACCTACCAGCTGCTCTGCAGAAGAGAAATATGGCAGTCTGCTTCCATAAAGATTCGCAGCCTTGGAAACTCTATGGGGCACTTTTACTCTGTTACATGAGGTTGCTATGAGTCGGAATTGACTCAATGCAATGGGTTTTATGCCCCTACTCAAGGAGTCCTTGTGGTGCAAATAGTTTAAGTGCTGGGCTGTTTACCTAACGGTCAGAAGTTTGAACTCACCAGCCACTCCACAATTGATCAGCTCCCATAAAGATTCAGCCTAGGAAACCATATAGGGAAGTTCTACTCTGTCCCATAGGGTCACTATGAGTTGGAATCAATTGAATGGCATACCACAACAACATGCCCTTACTCAAATCACCCTCTCCCTTCAGGCTGACTCAGTCTCAGCCTCCAGAACTTCATATACCCATTTTTACTTTCAAACTCCTTGCTAAATTAACAGTCTCATTGGAATCTTCTTTTCTCCAAGAAGTTGCCCCTAACCACCTTATTCTTTACTCCCTCTAGGTTGCTGTAGTTTATTTTTTTTCTATTTCATGAACAGGTATGCCTTGCATAAAATCTACAATGTGTTCTGTGAAATAGGACGTTATGTGATTTGGATATTGTGCAAACACAGTATTATATATAGGAGAGAGGCAGGCAGGAAGGTCATTGGGCAGGCCAGGGACCCCTGTCCTCACGCAGATGAACTGCACGAAAACTTTGGCTATGCCGCTGGTGCTGCTTGGTCACTGCACAGTCTCCGAGAGCCCCACCCAGCCCATGCCCACCCACCTGCTAGGGTGCTTATTCTACATCCAGCGAGCCATCCCCCTGCCCAATGTGCCCCAGGCTCCCTTCCCTTCCTTCCTCCCTACCTGCCATCCCCACCTGGCTAATGAGCTTTAAACTCTTCCACCCCTGCGCCACAACTGCCTTTCCTGCTCCTCCTCCTACCAGCTGGCAGCCTGGGCCGACCACTAGGCTAGGCTGCCGCCACCTCTGATGCAGTCTGGTCTCAGGCCCAGGGGTGACGCAGTGGGCCCTGGCTGAGTGGGGCAGCAACCTTGGCAAGGGCATCCCCCATGGCCGGGCATCCCCCTCGGTGGTTCTGGTGGTGTCTGCCTGGTTCCTGCCTGAGGTGAGTGTGGTGGGACAGGCAGCCACAGACGGGTGCAGGGTCCCTTTTCCCCTGCCACCCCAGGGCTGGCGCAGACGTGGAACCTGGAGAGCTAGTGAGAGATCCTATCTAGTACTTAGCAAAGTACATCCACTATGTCCCCTTCTATGACCCAGATTTCTTAACACTATTATAGCCTTATAGGGCCAAGCACATACATGCAGTCCAGCGAACTGACTTTATGCGGCGCGTGACTGTTTACAAGTTTTAAATTCTAGACTATCTTCTTTGTCTCTTCAACTAGATTGCAGGCTGCTTGATAGCAAGAATTCTTACATATACTGACACTGAGAAAAGTTTGCAGACTAGTAATAACAAAGCCTTTCATTCATAGTTATATGTGCACACAGCCCAGAGTTAGACTTCTAACAACTTCCGCTATTCAGAAATCAGTTAAAAATCTGGAACTGGAAAAAAATCCATCAATTCCATAGTGGGCCAAATGCACCTAATAAAAATAATCTTTTTTTTTTTTTATTTAGGATGCTTTCTATTATAAGATATAGTCACCCCCCCCCCCACTGGATTAAATAATAATGGAATTAATAAATCCCTGTAGTTGAGAAATTCAAAGGCTGGGCTGACTTCAAGTATGGTGGCTTATTCTAATGATCCAAACGATGTTACAAAGGACCCAATTTCTCTCTCTTCACTGTGTTTCCACAGTTACAACTTTATTTTTGGGTTCTGGATTAGCTTTCTATTGCTGCTGTAACAGATTGCCATAAATTCAGTAGTTTTAAGCAACATAACTTTATTATCTTATGTTTCTGGGCTAGAAATAAACAAACAAACAACAAAAAAATGGGTCTTATAAGGCTAAAATCAAACCGGTGACAGGACTGAATTTCTTCTTAAAGGATCTAGGGGAGAATCTGGCCCTTGCCTTTTCCGATTTCCAGAGGCCTCCTGCATTCTTTGGCTTGTGACCACTTCCAGCAATGGCATCACTCTGACCTCTGCTTCTATCATCACATCTTCTCTGACTCTGACTTCTCTGCCTCCTTTTTCCTTCTTTTAAGGACCTGATTACATTGGGCACACCACATAATCCAGGATAATCTTCTCATTTGCAGTCCTTAGCTTTATCACTTCTGTAAATCTGTTGTGTCATGTAAAGTAACATAGTCACAGGTTCCTGGGATTAGGAAGTGAACACCTTTGATGGGACCATTATTCTGTCCCTTGTAGCACCAGGTTGAAGCGCCATGATTTCTCCCAAATTAGCACCCTCATTTGATTACACACTGTTATGCAACCCAGGAGGGAAAAGGACTGCTTCTATCAGTGCCTGCACTAGGGACAGAAAGCTTCTCTTTCCTAGAAAATGTCTCCTTTATTATGATTAGCCAATGGACCAGCTCTGAATCTACCACCATGGTCAGAAAGATGGGCTACTCTGCACTCCTAAAGGGACTCAGGATCTACTCCTTCAAATTTGTAGTTGAGAATGTGGTGGGGTGGAAACCTCAGAGCGAAAAATAAAACAAACACAACAAAGCAAAAACTCAACTACATCCCTCATCCCATGACTGTTAAATAGTGAAGGGAGAAGAATAGATCTTGTTTATATTTGTAATTCTATATAGACAATACATATCCCAACTGTCTAGTACAGGCAGTCCCTGAGTTATGAATGAGATCCATTCCTAAATGTGTCTTTAAGAATTTGTAGGTAAGTTGGAACAGGTGCATTTGGTTCTCATTTAGCCTTACTTTAGTGCAAGAAAAGGCTTGAAGCCTTTTCAATGATTTAAAAGCTGTATATGTAGCAAGCGAAGGTGATATGATGAAGAATTTGTTTTGAGTAGGGGTTGGTTTAATCATTTCAAAGTGAGGGCAAATTTACATAACATTAAAGGACAAGTAAGAGCTGTCCCTAAATCAGGTGTTCCTAACCCAGTGACTTACTGTATAACAATTGGCTTTCTTAAATAAGAAACTAAATAGTGGGTCCTTACATTGTCAGGTTTACACGATTCTGTCAGGTTTACATGATTCGATCTGCAGTATAATCAAATTCATAGGCTAACATGTGCCATTTCAGTAAATGTTTTATTTTGTAAATAAATGTGTAAAATATGTTTTAAAGGCAGGTCCTGACATTGGTGGGGAACATAAAGATAGTGAATTTTCTGAATTAAGGCAGGACAATAAATACAGTTCCAGAATGTGGCTCCTGGAAGGAATTATACATGTGAATTTGGCTAATCTCCTTGGAATAATCTCAGAAAATCAATGTTTCTGAAGCCCTCCACCTCCAACCACAACACACACACACACACACACACACACTTTAGGGTGTGTCTTTTAAAGAAATGAAAGTACTGATTAATTTGCCTTCAGGAATCAAAAGTGTGTCTGTGTCTGTATGTTGTATTACCATATTAAAATCCAGAAGGGGACTCTCAACACCACGTCTTAAAAAAAAAAAAAAAAGAAAAAAAATTTTTTCCATGTCTTATAGACTACCTGAAAAGTGTTAATTACACTGAACTATTTTCTGTGGCTTTTTTTTTTTTTTTACCTTTCTCCCTTCTCCCTATTTGCACTTTGGCTTCCTCTTTTCCTGATATGGACGCTGACCGAGAGGTGGGCCTCTCACCTGTGAGGGAAGGACTGAGAAGTGGCTGTGTCTCCCAGTATAAACCGTCATGCTGTTAGTTAGAAACATTAAAGCTATTTACATGAAAAGGCTCCAAAGTCCACCTGGAGCTGTAGGTCTAAGATGAAAGGAGGAATGCTGGAGTAGTGAGAACCAGCAACTATCAGGAGCTAGTTGTGGAACCAAATGAGGAGGATCTAAGAAAAAGAAAAATAGAGGATCTATTGTAGAAGGTCATCAGTCCGTGGGTGCACGGCCTGGACTTATCTGGGTATAGGAGCCAAGGTTCAGAGTGAAGAGTAAGCCGATCACTATGCCTGTTGTGTTAGGATGTTCAGGGTCCATTTAAAGGGGTCAGAATACCACCGACCACTTTGGGTCCTACCCTCCCACTCTCTGTGCTGATGTGGGATAGAGGGTTTTATGAATTTGGTAAAACCAGAAAGAGATGGCAACTCTTTCCTCATTCTTTACTGTTAATCCAGTGGTTCTTTGCATCATTTTGGCAGGGGGCGGACATGAACCCATTTTGCATACATACGAAACCTGAAGATTCTTCACCCAGAAAAAAGAGCATGGGCACAGATGTTAAACATTTTTCATACAATTTTCAGGGTATCCATGAACTCTCCGAAGCTTATCTGCAGAGACCTCTAAAGAACATCCATGGACCCAGTTAAGAACTCCTTCTTTAGACCCTGACCTTGTACCTCAGAGGCCTCATGCTTAGCTCATGGAAGATTTGAATGTTTTGAAAAATTTGGGAGTCCCCAAAGACTTTGATTTCACTCTAAAGGAAGCTTCTATCTAAGCAACTTCAGAAGGTTTTGATTTGGAGATCACAGGTGCTTGTACTTTTATTCTAACTTTTCCAGGACAAAAAGGGATGGGTATCAGTAATGATCTAGAAATTCTGTTGTCCAGTTTGAGCATCATGCCAACTCTCCTGATGATGGTTTTACCCTGGATTTTTCATGTCTTTTTTTTTTTTAAATAAATATTTGCATTCTCTCCTCTTGGGACTTGATGAGCTTGGAAGAGTGACAGAAAGTGTGGGGAAGAGAGAAAGAATGAATAGACAAAGTGATCAAGTGAGAAATGGAGATCACCTGCAGCTGAACAGCTCCTTAAAAGACAGAACTTTTACCCAAGGGGCAGTCTAGTCATCATCTCACCCAGCCAAAATCATCCGTTCGTAAGTTCACTACTCAGCAAAAATGTATTGGCATGTGCCATGTTCTATGTCCTGAGCTAGCATCTGTGAGGGGTGCAAAGATGAATGACATATAACCTCCTTTCCAAGGATGCTTGAGGTCTCCCAGCAGAGATAGGATTGTTGTTGTTGGGTGCCATCAAGTTGTTTTCAACTCATCGGGACTCCTTATGATGTAGAACTACTCCATAGGGTTTTCCTGGATATAAACTTTATGGGATCAGATTGTCAGGTCTTTCTCTCATGGAACCACTGGGTGGGTTCTAACCTCCAGCCCTTCAGCTAGCAGCTGAGTGCTTAGCCATTGGTACCACCAGGGCTCCTTGAGATAAGATCAGCACAAAGAAATTCCATTTAGAGCATTTTCAGGAAAGGGCTTCATTCTTCACCTTTCCTCAGTTTCATGGTGTGTGTGTGTGTGTGTGTGTGTGTGTGTGTGTGTGTGGTTGATTCACTTTGTGTCCCCAGGCACCTTCTCATTACATGACTATCATATTTATCAGGATATTTTATAATTATCGATATATGTTTTTCTCCCAGCAGAGCTATTACAAACCCCTTGTGGATGGAGACAGAGTATTTTTAAACCTATATTTCTTGAGAGCCAGCAGGGAACCAAGAACATGGTAGATGTTCAAAAATTATTTAGTAAAGCATTGGATCATGTCGATGGGAGAGAGAACACAAAAGAATTAGGATGTCCTATAAAAAGAGGCCCTTAGCTGATACGTCAGAACATAGTGAGCTGCCCTTTGCAGGCTGCTTGTTTCTGGGCCTTGGTTTCCCACCTGCCCTAGAACGAAGTTGGACTAGGTGATTCTTTCCAGATGAAAATCTCCCTTTTAGATAATCCTGGGGGCAGAGAAGGCAGTAAACACTCGCCTCGGTTTTGCAGTCAAATAAAAATAATTTCCCGAAGGTGAGCGTCGAAAATGCTAGCTGCAAAACCCCGAGACGCGCACGAATTCGCGGGCTTCATTGAGAAAAGTGACTTCCCACGCTTTGCCCACAGAGGGCATCCCTGCTCATTGAGATGTAGACCAGGCGAATGCAGCTGCTGGGAGCCTCCTCCGTCCGCTCTTTTTTCCCTTCGCCTTCGCCTTCGTCTCTCCCCCCACCCCCATTCCCGTGGAATCTTTGCCTGATCCAGTTCGCTTCCCTCCGGTCTCCACATTTTCCCTTCCAGCCCTCCACTTCTCCGGATCAATGGATAGTATGGCTCCAACTCCCTGCTCACACACCGCTGGCGGACACCCCAGTAACAAGTGAGAGCGCACCGCCTGGCAGCCCCCCGCCTCTCCTCCCGCGGCCCCCTCGGCTCCTGGAGGAAAACCAACAGCATCATCAGCTCTCGCGCGGATCTTCCTCTTCAACTTTACCCATCAGCAGCCTCAACCTTTGAATGCACAGCCCAACCCCAGGATTGCTTGCCGTCCTCTCTTGGTCCCTACTGGATGTTCTGTTTATTAATGACTCGCACGACCCACGGAGAGCTGGCGGTCCTCTTCTTGCTCCCTCCGTTTCCTTGAGTTAGTTTTCCAAGGTTTAACCGGGGCTAGGGATCTCTTGGACCGAATGGAACTTTTTCCTGCCTCTTTTTGCTGCTGATTCTGGCAGTGGACGAAGAACAAGGCTTCGAAGACAGAAGAGGCGCAGGGGGAGGTGGAGAAAGAGGTGGAGGAAGAGGACGAGGAGGAGGAGGAGGAAGAGGAAGGCGAAGGGGCCCGGTGCGGGTGTGTGCATGTGTACATGCGTGTGTGAGTGCATGTGTGTGAGCGCCGCCGCGGCCCAGGACCCCCGGCCCCGAAGGTGTTGGCTGAAATATGGAGAATAGTCTTGGATGTGTTTGGGTACCCAAGCTGGCTTTTGTACTCTTCGGAGCTTCCCTGTTCAGCGCGCATCTTCAAGTCACCGGTAAGACATTCTTTCCTTTCTTCTCGTCGCACCTCCCTTCTCTAATCCGCTTTCCTTGTACCTTCTCATTGCATTTGGCGAGTAATAAAATTGGGTAGGGGGAGAAATAACATATTTGGCGCTCACTCTGCCCCCGAATTTCTCACGGATGATAAAAGACCACTTTTTTTTTCCTCTTGGGGGTGAATGATGTTGGTGGCGGGGGCGTGGGGCATCCCTTGGCTCTTTTTTAATTTGGTGCTTCTTTGCTTTTGCAAATGCTTGCCTTGGTTTGGAGAGCTGGCGGGCTGGGGCAGGGAGGAGGCAGGTGATGAGGGGGTGTCTTTGAGAGGAACTGGGTTGGATCCTGAAAGCTTCGGAAACCTACGACAGGGTGGGAGGGGGGAGGTTGGGGCAACAGGGGAAGCGGGGGAAGACACCGAAGTGGCCTTGAGGAAGTATGTGCAGAACGTAGATGGTGGGGCTGAGTCGTTTGTTTGTGAACATAAACGCCTAGCGGTTTGGATTTTTGGACTTGCTGATTGAGAATCTGGAAAGGGACAGCTCATGTGTTTTGGTACTTTGGAGGAGGGGATATTGGTGCCAGAAGAGGTGCGGAGTTGCCAGGAGGAGGAGGACGTATTCTCTTCTATTTTTTAATAGTGAACGCAGTTGGCAAATTAAGCCTCCAAATATCTCCAGGGCACCTCCAAACTCCAAATGATTGATATTCGGGGCACCCGGCCCCCTGGCCATAGAGCTTGGCAAGCGCAGTTTTTAATTAAAAATGGCAAAGCTGCTTGAGGATTGGATCAGGCTAAATAAGGAGAAGGAGGGAACTAAGGGATGCTCAGGGCTGCTGCAGTCTCCGGATACGGAGCTAGGGGCTTCGACGGCCAAACCATTAAAAAAAAAAAAAAGACCGAAATGCCTCATTGTAACATCCATTCGTTTTGCCGGTCCCAGAACCAGTGTAGATGGGCACTGGAGGAGAGGGAGAGGGCCTGTCCGGGAAGGAGGGGAGAGCGGCGGGCCAGGCATTCAAATCCCTTAGGAATCTACCTTTTCTCAAATATCAAAGAAAAGAAGCGGGAGACAGGGGCCAGGCGTGGGGTCAGAGCGCCCTAACCCTCGCCTTGGAAATTAACAAGAAACCGAACGTAAATTGCGGTCAGGCCCGCGCCTCAGGGAGCCAAGCGCGGGTTCGCTAGTCCGCGCTGAGTGCTGCATGGCCAAGGGTTGCCAACGCGAGCGGACAAGGCGCCTCTTCCGGGCGCTAGGGATTCAGACAGTCAAGCGCCAAACCAGCCCGAGGCTCCCCAAAACCCCGCGCGGCCACCCGCGAGAGGAATCTGTGCGTCCACACGGACCCGACTCCTCATCTCTGTTTGGAACGTTGACGAGAAGGAGAGAGGGAGGTGTGCGTGTGTGTGTGTGTGTGTGTGTGTGTGTGTGTGTGTGTACGCGGAGGCGCGCGTGCAGTGCGCGCGTACCCGCATCAGCGCGCCCCGCCGCCGGCTCTGCCCCCCTCCCTCCTCTCGGGCCGGTCCCCTCCTCCCCGGCCGGTCCCCTCCTCCCCGGGCTCTTCTCTGCCGGAGCTTTGTCCTCGGCAATTACTCCCGCAGAAAGTGAGCGGGGGGCTATCCCCGCAGCAGAGAATAGGTGTCTTTTTAAAATCTCCTATTCTCAGGCGGCAGACGCAGGGACTCTGCAGCGAGAAGGACCCTCCTTCCCCACGGAAGACTGAATTTGACTCTCTCCCGCAGCTTGGGAGACCACCCCGGAGCGGAGAGGGGGAAGTTCAGAGGGGCATCCTTTCCTGAGTGGAAAGCCTGCCGGATTAAGAGACTGATGGTGTGAACCGAGCTGGCTAAATTATTGCATTAGGCATAATGTGCAAAAATGGACAGTGATGTTTTGTCAATGGCATTGAAATATTTAAAACCATTTCCCAAGTGACTGTTTTGGGCACGGGGTGGGTGTAGATGAATGAAGACGGGCTTATGTATGTTTTATTAATATCTAAATTCATTAAAGATCCCCTTTCCCACTCATTTAATTTGCTTGCCTAGAGAGTTGGGACCCTTATATTACTGCTTTATTTTAATTTCCTCCTCAACAGACAAGCCTCTGCTTGAAAAGGCAGACAAAAATATGCATATATAAGGCTTATGTGCCCATGGATAGGTTTGTGGTGGACCTAAGTCCTTAAACTTCTCTGCACTTCTAAATCCATTCCTGTTAGCTGCAAGTAAATTGTGGTGCAGTTTTTCCAGGTCCCAAGAAAGTGGATGGTGCACTTTTAAGATATTGTTAACTTGAATTGCTCTGGTCTTTGCTCATTGATCTGAGTTTCTCCTCTTCCTCTCAGTAGTGATTTCCCCTCTTTAGGAACCTGGCAGGGAATTGATGAAGAAAGCAGAGTTCACTCTATGAAAAGACCAGTAGGAGGTGCCCTTAATAAGGCCAAGTGTCTAATTTACTGGCGGTGAAATTCCCATTCATCAGGGTGTTTTAAAGACTTTGTTGATTGGTAACAAAGGATTATGGAGACTAACACAATAGCATTGGGTCCTTACCCACTACCTAAAGTCTGAAGCTGCTGTAGATTTGTGAGAAATTGTTAGAATGTAACAAAGGGCACCCCTGGACAGTGTCAGCAGAGGGTAAGGGCTTGATGCTGTGGGATGAGGATAGTGGCTTTTTAGCTGGCTTTTGTAACACGTCATCCTCTTATATATTTGACATGAGCCACAGGCAAAGGCACCAAGGAAAGTCTTAGGATCTTTGGTAAAGTGAACATTTTAGATTTTGTAATTAGTGTTGATGAATGAAGTAGGAGGCATACACATTAATTTTTCATATAAGTTTGGGTTGCATTCTCTTGGAATAAATCTGTGACAGTTTAGGTACTCTGGATATGACAAACTGAGCTTGCTGCCTCTTCATCCCTCGCCCCTGTCCCTCCATCCAAAGCAGATCAGATGCCCCTGCTTGGCTTTGCTGTTGAGTGGAGCATGTCAGGACCTGAGGGTGCCTGGGCAGCCTGGCCATCCACTCTTCTGTGAGTGGTGCAGTATAAATCACCAGCGACCTGTCAGAGTATCCATTTCCCACACAGCAGCAGTTGCCCTCCGAGTTATGAAGCATGTGAAACGGCCACCACATGTGTTATGTGGGAATATATTAGGCTTAGTGCATCTGCTTTAATGCTCTTAAAAGCTAGGCTGGCTTGAGCTGCTGATAGGCATTTTTCTGGGGAGAGATTTATAACTTCTCAGTCTGTAGGACTGACATTTATTCTCTGGCAAGTTAACCTCTCAGCAAACTTCCTTACTGTTTTCATTGAAGAAGAAGAACTTTAATCCTAAATTCCTGAATGAAATCCTGCTGAAAGTTTCTCCTGGAGTCCTTGCAGGCTATAGCACGGTTTTCTCAGCCAATGGGACTGTTGCAGCAAGCTTGAGAAGAGATTTGGAGAGGTGAGTTTTGGGAGGAGGCGTGTTTTTACTTGTTTCTGGAGAAGGAAGGGGTGGTACTGTATCTTCTAAGGAAATTCCAGCACACCAGTTATCCTCAAAAGCATCTTTTGTGAGACGAAATGTGTTTCCTTTCCTGGCTTGCAGTTCCTATTTCATGGATCCAATAGTCTGAAATTCTTCAGATACATGTGATGGGTTTCTGGAACATTTTCAGCTTCACAAAGTGGGATCTCCTAGTAGGATCGCAGTCCTTTGGACACAAGACCTGACTTAAATCTTGGCTTCCTGGCCAAAACACTTTATCTTTAGGTGGTGCACCATGTGTAAAGGCCATGCTAATGTTTCTGAACAGAATATTCCTATCCATGGAAGTCTGTGCTCTCATATTACATTTTAGAGTAACTATTCTTACTATGGAGCTCTGGTGGCACAGCGGTTAAGAGCTCAGCTGCTAACCAAAGGGTCAGCAGTTCGAATCTACCAGCTACCCCTTGGAAACCCTATGGGGCACTTCTACTCTGTCCTATAGGGTCACTATGGGTTGGAATTGATTGGATTGTTCTTACCATTTCTGTAGAGAATTTACTCTCTTAAACTTTGCATATTAAATTGCTTATTCGTGCTTCTACCTGATGGGATCACGCCATTAGAATACAATGCAATTTTTTCTTGGCAATTTTCTTAAGTTAAAACACACACATACGGACACAGTAGAAAAAGAAGCTGCTAGCAGGAACTGGGTGTTGGATAGGACCACCCAGCCTTACCTAGGAAATTAACAAGACATGAGTTTCTACCCTCCATGCTAAAGAAAAGAAAAAAGCCAAACCCCCACTGCCATTGATTCGATTCTGACTCATAGTGACCCTATAGGACAGAGTAGAACTGCCCCATAGTGCTTCCAGGTCTGTAATCTTCATGAAAGCAGACTGCCACATCTTTCTCCCACTGAGTATCTGGTGACTTTGAACCACCAGCCTTTGGGTTAACAGGCCAGTGCTTAACCACTGTACCACCAGGGCTCCTTCCTCTCCATGCCTTTCGTGTGGAGCAGGATAGTGCTAATTACATAAGGACACTTGTGGAAACCATTGTGATTATGCTACTGAGTGAACTTCTTATTTACATGACTCCCATTCTCCCCACTTTTTATAAATATGGCTCGTATTGCCATCAGAATCTTGCCATCAGGCATCGAAAACATCTTGTTTTGTTTTGGTATTTGTTACGCAGCCAACAACTCAAATGATACTTCTTTTTTTAAAAGCAATTTCTACATGTATAATTCAGTGACATTGATTACATTCTTCAAATTGTACAACCATTCTCACTACCACAGGGTACACTTTTTGTGGATTAATCCACCTCAGATGATAGTCTATTAGATGAACTGTGTATGTACATTTCTGAAAGCCTTAGCTTTGCCTGAGTAAAAAGAATAATGATATAACTCCACCGAGGATTATTTGATTAATTAACTAAAGATAAAAAGTCACTTGGTTCTGGAAAAATAGTGTAATCTCTAAACCGGAATGGTAACTGCTATGCATATTTACAATTCATAAAATGTAAACGAGGAGTCTTCTTCCCATCCCCCTTATTTCTTCATTATGATGCTGTAGAGGAAGATTTAAGAGTTTCCTGAGTTGTCACAACGGTTATACCTTAATGAATCGTAGCCTGGAATCTCACTAACTCGCGATTGAAAAACACTGAATTAAATAGCAACACGAGGCTGGGTGAATTGTTCTCCAGCCGGTTTGTGGGCTGTTTTCTTCTCCATGGACTCTCCCTGAAGACACGCAGTTCTCATCTCTAAGCCCTATAGCATCAATACTGCCTCCCCTGGTACAGGCCAGGATAGCCTCTCTCATCTGGAAGCCAAGGCTCTGATCCACAGGCACTGTGTTTAACATGCTGCATCACACTTTGCAAGGTCACGGGGATTTGCCTTAAAAATAAATTTTTAAATTTTCATGAGTGCTTCTTCTAGTGGAGAGGTAAGCTGTACTCTAAAGACAGCTAAGTGGTGTGTTACTGTAGGAGACTCTAGCTCGCAGCCTCTCAGCCAACATTGTTCAAGTTCTAGAGCTCACAAGCATTTAGAAGAGACAGGAGTGAGCGCTGGAGGACTATAGATCTTACCAGCCTGGGCATGCTGTTCTTTTCGTAAAGGGGTTAGCTGGTTGGAATAACAGGACTTCAATTTTCTTCAAAGTTACTACTTTTCAGAGATCAAAGGATTTCTTAGTGGTCTTATAATATCAGTAGTATGGCACTGGAGCCCTGGTGGTGCAGTGGTTAAAGCGCTTGGCTTCAAACCTAAAGGTCTGCAGTTCAAACCTACCAGACAGTCCCAGGAGAAAGATGTGGCAATCTGCTTCCGTAAAGATTACAGCCTTGGAAACACTATGGGGGCAGTTCTACTCCGTCCTGTAGTGTCGCTATGAGTTGGAATCTACTCGATGGCAACGTTTTTTGTTTGTTTGTTTAGCATGGCAATGACCCATTGCATTTAAGATATTTCCCTCCAAAACAAGACCTCAAGTGACACAAACGCTAAACTTGTAAACAAGAAAGGATAAGCAATCCAGATTATTTTCCCTGTAGACCAAAAAAAAAAAAAGTGCAAGATAAAATTACATGGTACATATGCCAAGTGGGTAATAGCAAACAATAAAATGCAAATTATTATGCACCTTTATAATTGCAGCACTCAGGGAAATTACGGCACAATTTAGGATCACGCTTTTGATTTCTTCCACATTAGAGTGTTGTTTTCTTATTTTATATTTCTCTGGTTTAGCACTGTACTAACACACAGAAATACAGGTTGGCTGATTGATGATCAAAATTACTATAGTGCTCTAAAGGTCTTTGACAAATTTTAGCCTGAGGTTAAAAGACAAAGCCCCTTTACTCAGCTGCTGAATAAAAATGTTTTCCTTGGCAGTTTAGAAATGCCTGTACTCTGTCCAGTGGTACAGTTTAGAAATACATAATGATGCCTATGATTGAATATCTCTCCTTTTTTCCTGTTGATGATAATTGGCCCATAGTAATACCAATGCGTCTTGCATTTTATGAATAGTTGCAAACACATTAATCACAGCTTTCATTTCTTAGGGGAAAGTTCAACTGGGAAACGTACAAATCATTTTATATTTATTGATTGTGTTACCGGAATAAGGTTCTTGCCTCTTACCAGTCAAGAATGAGCAGGTAAGGCACGTAGAATTTTCCACAGGAGCAAAGCTTTACTGAAGAGGCTTGCAAGCGGAGAGGAGGAGGGCGTAAGCAACATATACTCCTGTCTCATAGAACAAAAGATGGGCCTGAGTTTTTAAAAGTTCTTGGGTGGGAAAAGATTCATGTTTATTCATAGACACAGGCAGGGATATGTTAACTAAGGTGAGCGTGCAGCAGCTTTCCAAGATGGCTCCTGTCCTGGAGGCCTCCGGGATTCGTAGCAGGACTTATTATGGGATGTTGCGCCTGCGCAGTCTCTCACTCTCTGGATTCGATTCCCTGGCTGGGGCTGTAGCCCCTTACTGCCCCTGGTGGAAGGTCACACAGCTATCGCAGGCGGATATTCTACACGTGTCCCTAGGCCTGGTTTTCTCCAGCTGCTTATAGGCAACTTTAAAGAAGTTTGCGTGCTATTTTTAGATATCCTGCCCCATTGTTGTGGAGAATGGCTTTGTTTCTGTGCCCTGGCCCATTTCTTGTTACTTTGTTTGCAGATTTGGAGGCCCATCTATTCCTTGTCTTAACAAGTTCTTAGGTTCCACTTCCAACTGCCTAGTATCTCCCTGATAGTATAGTTTATTTCTCTTTTACTTGCTTCTCCTCTAAGGACACCAGTCTCTTTGGTATTCCTCAAACAGGCACCCTCCGATCTCAGGGCCTTTGCTCCCTGTCTTAATTGTATTTTCAAAGCCTTTTGGTATGGTATGATTTGAGTGGGAAAGTTTCTCTTTGCTAAATTCTCTGATACCAGAGCCTGTCATCTGCTTCTTGCTTTCAGGGTATGCTGTAGTGTAATTTCACAACTGCAAATTCTGTGACTTCTTCTTGCTTGCTCAGTTATTTCACGGTTTCCAGGGAGGAAGGCACTTTATACCACTTATAATTATTATGATGGAACTTAACAGGGGTATTTATTGCAATTTAGAGTTTTCTCTCTTGTACTTTGCTCATGCTTTAAAGCTTGGTTCTTGCCAGAAGGCTACTCTTGAGAATAAGACAAAAACGTTCCACTGAATTACCTGAATTTTTATGATGTTATTTAATGAAAATACCAATTCGTTAGTGTACTGTGACCTGATAAGAGGGCTTATAAATACAACATTATTCTGGACTATTGAAAATGGTCTTCAGTCTGCTTTTACATTTTATAAGAGAAGTAAGGAGTTAAATGTAATTGTTACTAGCGCAAGTGAATTTTCTTAATAGCTGAAGTTTCTGTGTTAAGAACCAACCTATCTAGATTTTACTAATTTTTCACAGTAACTTAAAAATATTTTATCTACTCACTTGGTTGCCTTTTAAATGACATATGTGGAACATATATTAATCTCTGTTTAATCAATCCAAGGCATAGCTATGACTCAGTTATATTACACAATATTACAGGGTTAATTTTTGAAGATATTACATTATACAGGGCTATTCATTTCTCTATCAAGTGGCCATAGTCTGCTACTTTCTAAAAACAAATTTTATTTCATTTCTGATTTATAAAATGCATTTTATCTACTTTCTTGTGTCCAGCTATACTCCACGCTGTAAGACTTCTTCAAAGCAGTCTTTCTCTTCTTTTCATTTGCTAAGAAATAGTGGACTGGATTTTGTTAGGATTATGTCTAAAGTAAAAGAAGAGATCCTAAAATTAGGACCTGAGTCCCCTTCAAGTGGAAAAAAAGCTAATTGGTTTAAAATTATGGTTTTGTAGCATGTCTGAAAACTGAATTAATTTGGGTGTCATTTGTTTTTTGTCCAGCATATTTTTCCTTGTTAATAAATGTGGGCATCAGACTAGGTAAACTTCTAGTTTTAACATTTATGTAATTTCTTTAAATAGTACACTGTACTATTCATATGTGAGAGTTTGGTGTAATAATAACCATGCTAATAACCTTAATAACAATAATAATACTGAAACTAATACCCATGGACTCAACAGCAATCTTTTGAATTTTGTGTTAATTGGTTTCTTGAATTTCTTTACAGTTTTGCCACATATGTATGCATCTTTAACATATTGCTCAATTGTGCCTGTACTCAACTTTTATAAAATAAATATGTCATGTGCATTCTTCTATGATTTGCATTTTCGCTAAACATTAAGTAGTTGAGGTTCGTCTACTTGGATGCATACTATGTTTCAGTCGCTTTCTCTGCTGTGTAATATTCCATGATCTCAATTAACTACACTTTATCCAATCTAGAATTTATGGATTTTTGGAAACTCAGCTTTTGGCTATTACCAACAAGCTGCTATGAACATTCTCATATCAGTCACGTAGTTCAGGTTTGCAACCGTTTATCTAGGGTACTTACCTAGGTGTAGAATTTCTGATGCAGAGAGAAAGTATCTTCACTTTTACATGGCAATAACAAGTCAGTCCAAAGCTGTCACATCTATTGAAACTCCTGCCCAGATTGTATGAGAATTTCCATTGCTCCGTGTCTCCACCAACTCTTGATATTGCCGTCTGTTTAATTAGCCCCAATTTGGTGTGTGTGGATTAGAGTCTCATCGTGGTTTCAATTTGCATTTCCCTGGCTGCTAATAAGGTTGAGCTTTTTTTTTTTCCATAAATTTATTGACCATTTATCATTTCAGCAAGGCATTCTGTGATTCTCTTTCTTCTACTAAGCAACCTTTTGCTTTTAGGCATATACATTATCAGGAATCTAACTTTTAGGAACTTGGTACCTGGTACTGTACCTTGTTTGCTTTAGCCCAGGCTTTGCTTAAGCACCTTTCCAAAATGAACAATTATCTGAGCTAGAAAAGAGATCCTAAGCCACTGTCAGAAACTCATTGATTACTCTGCCTTGTCTGTATCCTGCCGTACCCTGTTATTATGTCTTTGTAGCTGTGAAAGGTAAGTTACAGGGAAGCAGGATAATGGGGTGCCAGGGGCAATCTGAGGCATATTATGAATCCCCTAAATGTTTTGGAAGTAGAAGATGACTGGATCAGAGAGTTAGAATGATAGATATCACATCTGAGATAAAAATAAAAATCTGACCATTTACACTTGGGAATTTTTCCAATCTGGTGAAGTTCTTATGCTCAGAATTGCTGTTACGCATGTAGTACATGTGACTTGTGGATTTCACATAAACACCTGTGCTTGCACATGTACACACCCACATGCACACACTCCCGGTTTTTGTTGGGGTTCATAATTGTTTTGCCTCCTCCCATGGGACAAGCTAATGAAGGCCCTTGGATAAAACAAAGCATGGGAAATGCTAGCAGTGGCTTCTCTAGCTTGTGGCCCCTGTGCCAACTCATTAGAGCTGGGGGTCAAGGCTGAAACAACTAGGCAAACTTCTTGTGCCCGGAGTCCTCAATCCATTGTTCCCTACGTCTTTGCTTAGCCTTGTGGGATCCCAGAAGAATATGAATTAGGAAATCTGCAAAGCTCTCCCTTTCATGTCTAACGTCTGGGCAGGGCTCTTCTTCCCTGCAGTACAATTTCTGGTTACTTTCTCTCTCTGGTTAGAGATCTCTCCAGGGATTGTTTGTTCACTGTTTGCCTTGGGAAACTTTTCAGCAGCGTATCAGTTCTTGCTGTTTTCTTTTTCTTTTTTCGTAATTCATCTTAGAAAGTCCTTTTCTGAATGTTCTTCCCATTGCTGCTGTCATCTGGCTCCTAGTTCCTGTTTTCCATCTCAGTGATGCTCTGCCTCTTTGGTGCTGAAACTGTTAGATAATTCTAGCTATAAATCATTCTTGCCTCCCCCCCTCTTAGCCTTTACTTAACCACACTGCAGATATTTAGTTCATTTAATCTTCCCTCATACCCCTCTGAAAGCTTAATCATGTTGATTTTCTTCACGTGAACTCCCTCTAGTTTGTTTATATCTTTCTGGTAATCAAGGCTCCCAAATTTAATGGGTTCTTCTAAGGTGGCTCTGTCAAGCCACATATTATAAAATACGGATTTACCATAACCTTTGACTTATTGTACAGTTGTAGGTACAAGTTTTGTCTCTCACAACTTGTGTTCTCATTTTTCAGGTAGGAATATTAATGCCTGACAAAATCATCAAGATATTATAAGGATCAAGTCTTTGATTCAAGAAAATAGTTACTGAGCAGTTGCCAAGGGTTTCTGTGGGGAGAGGTAGAAAGTTTAGATATGTTTCTGCCCTCCAGGGGCTTATCACCTAGTGAAGGTGATAGGCACACACACAGCTAAATAGGAACCAAGGCAGAACAAAGTACTCATTTAAAAAGATGCACAAAGCGGTACAGACTCTGAAAAAAATCAACTAAAATGTTTATGCATCATACCATTAATCTATTAATAGCAGCCAGATGGGCTGACAAAGCCAATTCACTCATCTGTGTATTCTTAGATTGGCTGGATTAACAATAACAAACAACCAAAAAAGTGAGGAGGCACAAACAGTTGTCAATCATGTCTAAAGGGAGTTATAGATAAGAATGGATTCCCTGAGGGTGCAAACAGTGAATGTGCTTGCTGCTAACTGAAAGATTGGTGGTTCAAGTCCACCCAGAGGTACCTTGGAAGAAAGGCCTGGCAATCCACTTCTGAAAAATCAGCTATTGAAAACCCTATGGAGTACAGTTCTACTCTGACACACATGGGGTTGCCATGAGTTGGAATAGACTTGACAGCAACTGGATTGGTGTTTTTGGTTTATAGGTAAGAACGAGGATATCAAAGCCTGGCAGATCAACTTGTTGCTGTAAGCACACCCTCAGGCTCTATGACCTTTTCTTCCCTTATTTATTGAGTGCCTGCGTCCACTGTCCTAAGGTAGTGAGGGGATTTACAGCCTAATGGGATAGAAGTGCTAATCAAATTAAGGCAGCATGCTAGGCACCAGAGAATTGGTGGGCATTAAACAGTCACAAAATGGGGTTGCTATGAGTCAATGGCAATGGGTTTGGTTTTTGGTTTAGAAAGTCATAAAGAAGACTTGGTGGCTCGGTAGTTAAGTGCCGGCTGCTAACTCTAAGACGGCCGGTTTGAATTTACCAGCTGCTCTATGGGAGAAAGATGTGGCGGTCTGCTTCCATAAAGATTTACAGCCTTGGAAACCCTATGGGGCAGTTCTACTCTGTCCTGTAGTGTTGCTTATGAGTCTGAATTGATTCGAAGGCAATGGGTAACCTCAATGGAGACAAAATCAACTCTTGCTTCCCAACTCTAAATTGGAGATAAAGTCATTACAACAGCTGTTCTGACACCTATAGGCAATATAAAAAATATCTGTTCCAATGCTTGACATTTAATAATAGGTGTTCATAAATACTAGCTATTATTAGCATTATCTTAGTAGGGGCTACATTTATCCTGGGATAGTCCTTAAACAAAAAAAACCAAACCAGTTGCTTTCAAGTTGATGCTAACTAATAGCGATTCCATGTGTGCACGGTAAAACCGATACCATAGGGTTTTCAAGACTATGACCTTTCAGAAGTACATCGCCAGACCTTGCTTCCAAGGTGCCTCTGGGTGGGTTTGAATCACCGACATTTTGGTTAATAGTGCTTAACCATTTGCACCACCCAGGGCTCCAGGATCAACCTCGCAAAGAAGATTTTACAGGTACACAGGCAGGCCACACTAGAACACTCCATAATTTCATTGCTGTTGTTGATTTTGGAGACTTGTGAATTAAGGTAAACAGACTCCAACAGCAATTTTGAAATCAAACACAACATGTGTAAGTGAGCTCTGGTTCATGCCTTTGCTGGCTTTGGAGGCTAATAGGTCTACCTAAGTCACACTTGACAGTACAATACTGAGCAAAACTTGCCACCATCTAACACAATGACAGTGGATTTCATTTCCAAAACAATCTTCCCCGTTAACTTGTTGACCACAGCCATCTCCTACAGACCAGTTGATTCCAGCACTCAGCACGAACACCTGGGAGCGAGTGCCTGCTTGGCAAATGTGTCCAAACCCACTGCCATCGATTCCAACTCATAGTGGCCCTAGAGGACAAAGTAGAACTGCCCCCTAGAGTTTCCAAGGAGTGCTGGGTGGATTCGAACTGCTGACCTCCTGGTTAGCAGCCATAGCACTTAACCACTTTGCCACCAGGGTTTCCAGTAAATGTGTAGTGCTAGTTTAATTTGTTCTGTGGGGTCTTCTTTCTGGAGAAGTGACTCTCAGTCTGACTGTGTAACAATGCCCAGTACTTATTAGCCCCCCACTGGTGATTCCAAAGTGCAGATAAGTTTGGCAGTTAGTGCCCCAGGGCTTTACTATTCAGAGAGGTCTATGGACCAGCAACATCCCTATCACCTGGGAGCTTGTTACAGATGCAGAAACAGGCCACGCCCTGTTGTTGTTGTTAGTTTCCATTCAGTCGATTTTCAACTCCTAACCACCCAACATGACTAGAACTGCCCATAGGGTTTTCTAGGCTGTAATCTTTACAGGAGCAAATTGCCAGGGCTTTTCTCCCGTGGAGCGGCTGGGGGGGGGGTTCAAATCAGCCAACCTTTCTGTTTGCAGCTGAGTGCTTAACCATTGAGCAACCAGGGCTCCTTAGGCCATGCCCTAGCACTAAAGAATTAGACTCCCAGGTGACCAGGAAGCACTGCCCATGAGGACTGGAAGCCCACTGAGGGAAGTGACCTTTACCCCCATTTCTTTTGTAAAAATGCTTCACAATCAATGTAGTCATCTAGCCCCTGGGGAATGCCTTGTCCACACTAGTTTAGACTGAGTTAGCTTAAAGCCTTTTTGGAGGGCTTTGGCTTCAGGGGTTCTTGCAATGGTAAACTACACCAGCATCAAAGGCTTCCTGTTTACGGCTTATTGGCTAATGTCTTTTAGGGAAGCCATGGCACTTTTCATTTTCCTTGAGAAGAAAAGCCCTTGAAAATGCTCCTTGGGTGTTCCGTCTGCCTTTTCCCTTGTTTCATCAATGCTCAAGATGAGAAGGCACATTTTAATAGAATCTGCTAGTTTTCATTCCATATTTTTCCTTCCCTCCACCCCCTTTCCTCCTCAAGAGGAAAAGGGAGACGCTTGAAAGTGGCACCAGAGCCTAGGCCCTTCTGCCCGCCCACCTCTCTGCCTCTTAGGTCTGATGCCAAAAACAGACAAAGGCTCAAAGGCCCTGATGGGCGACCCCATGCTGGACCTGCCTTTTGATTGGTATCAGTCTTCAGGGCTTGAAACAGGCCAAGTGCTATTTGCCTATGCTCTGTGGCAGGGGAGAGGGGCTTGAGGGAGGTTTTCGAAGTGAAGCTTTCCAGGCATAAGGCTCAGTGCAAGGTTTAGAAGTTCCTGTTCTGCACTGCCTGGCGGAGGGGAGCTGTAACCGCGGTGCTGCAAATCAGAATCTGTGTGGAGAGAACCTGGGGATTAGCCGTGCCGATCGGATCACCGTGGACGAAAATCACTGGTGTTCCTCCTGGTGAGAGAAGTTTCTGCTTAGCTTCCCAACTGTAGGGCCTTTTCTGGCACTGCTGGAAAATCAGTAGGGCTTTTGTGGAATGTTATGTAAGGCTGCTGGGGTTTGTTTGTTTATTTCCTCCAAAGTAAAATTTTATTTATAGAGGGATGGAACTGCCTCTCAGGATACAATGCGTTTTATATACTTTTATAGCCCTGGTGGCACAGTAAAGCGTTTGGCGTCTAACCAAAAGGTTAGCAGTTGAAATCCACCGGCTGCTCCTTGGAAATTCTATGGGAGAGTTTCACTCTGAGTTGGAATCGACTCGACAACACTGGGTTTGGTTTTGGTTTTGGTATAGGGTCGCTATGAGTTGGAATTGACTCGATGGTAACGAGTTTGGTTTTGTTTGTTTTTTATAGCTTAGGAGAGGAGCCCTGGTGGTCCAGTGGTTAAGTGCTTGGCTAGTAACCGAAAGGTCAGCAGTTCAAACCCACCAGTTGCTCTGCGGGAGAAAGACGTGGCAGCCTACTTCCACAAAGATTTACAGTTTGGAAACACTATGGGGCAGTTTTACTCTGTCCTGCAGGGCCACCATGAGTTGGAATCAACTCAATGGCAATGGGTTTATAGCATAAGAGAGATGATTTAATCAAACTTTGAGAAAGAATTGAAGAGAAAACTCGTTGTCAAGTCGATTCTGACTCACAGCAACCCTACAGGACAGAGTAGAATTGCCCCATATGTTTCCAAGGCTGTATGGGAGCAGACTTTATGGGAGCAGACTTCTCCATCTTTCTCCCTTGGAGTAGCTGGTGGAATCGAACCACCAGCAGCCTAGCGCTTAATCACTGTACCATCAGGGCTCCTTTAAGAGAAGAGAAAAAGTGTGTTGCCCTTGAGTTGATTCAGACCCATAGTGACCCTAGAGGACAGACAAGAACTCCCAGTACGGTTTCCAAAGAGTGACTGGTGGATTTGAACTGCTGACCTTTTGGTTAGCAGCTGTATCACTTAACCACTGCCACAGAAAAAGTGGCACACACAAAAAGAAATAGGCGTGTGAGAGAGCACCGTTGCTGTGGATCTCGTTGTTGGAGAATTTTTAAGGCAATCGACTATCCCTGTTTTCCTGGGACTGAGGGGTTTCCTGAGAAGTGTGACTTGCAGTGCTAACACCAGGGCAGTCCTAGGCAAACCAAGACAGTTGGTCACCCTGGATTAGGTACTTACTGTAGGGATGGGTGGGTAGTGGCATTTCAGTCTTTTGCCATATGGATGAGCAATTGGAAGGTGGAAGTCAAGACCTACAAAGAGAAGGGTGTTTCATCAGTCCCAAGAGGATGGGTGCCTAATTGGAGGCTTAGAAACAACTTGTATCTTAGTCATAATATCTGGGTCATTGAGACCTTACCCTCTACTCCTGTGCTAAAGTCAAACTTGATGTCCGAAGTTTACTTTTTTTTTTTTTCATGGTGGACCACTAACCCAAAAAACTGTGAGGCAGCCATTATCAATATTAGGACATCTTTGGTGATGGTAGGACAGTGTATTTTTTGGAGAAGTCTTGTCTAACTGTTTTGTGTTCCATTGTGCCTAGTACAGTACTGGATACATGTGAATTATTCCATACATCTTCATTAGTTGATTTCAATATAATGATCATTCTCAGATTTGCACTGAATCTGACTATTCTTGTGCACAAGTCATACAAAATTCAGTTAAGAATATATTGGTTTTCAGAGTTACTCAGCTTTTAACTACAGAGTTTATTCAGCTGTCTTCTTCCCCCGATTCTTTCTTTTTGCTTTATTTTTCCTCTGCATACCAATATTAACCATTTTATTGCCAATATTCCAGAGTGATTTGAAATAATTCAAAATCAAGGACATCCTGCAAGTACTAAGATGAAAATGTGTGGTCTATAGAATTTGCTGTCTCTTTAAGCCCTGCTACAAATGGATCTAGGGCATTTGTCAACTCATATGTATGAACATGGAACAAGATAAAATAGGTGAATAATTACTTTTTATATAACAGTCCCAGGAATAGACTCTGTGTGTTCCTTAGGAGAGTCACGCCCTGGGTCCTTGATGAATCAAAGAATTAAAATTTTATTTATGTAGAAGTCAGTGGAAGCCAAGACAACACAGTGGAGATAAGAGAGATATCCAGAATGATAAGGATAAAACTTCTCATGTTTCAAATCATCAGTCAAGCAGGAAAGGACCTCAGCAGTGGTTTGATCTGGCCATCTCATTTTACTGATGAGGAAATAAAGCCCCAGAGAAGTTCACTGAGACCGCAAATCACAAATCTAAGAATGGGCACCATGAAACATTATTGCATTCCTGGAATTATATCTTGAACCTACCAAGATTTAACTCTACAACTCTTATCAAGGTTTAGTGTCCCTATCTCTAAAATGGGGAAAGTCATTGCTGAAAGGATGGAATTAAAAAAAAAAATGCACTAAAGGATTATCACAGTCCTTGGCTCATAGTGAGCACTGACCTGTTCCTCTTTTTGTCCATTCTTTCATCAGTTGTTTACTGAGATCATAATATATGTATTGCATTTGTTAGTTCCTAAATTGACGGGTTTTTTTTTATGGTATACTGTATTTTTACAGAAATAATGCTCACCCTCTATGTTTATTTGCCAGCTGTACCCTCCCCATAAGGTACTTTCGTAAGTGCTGCTATGCCAATTTTTTTTTTTTTTACATGTTGCTGGAAAAAAATTAGCATAGTGTGCTTACCAAAATACCTCTCTGGGGGAGGGCACGGTTGGCAAATGTAGAAGGTATGCGTCATTTACATAAAATACAGTATTTAAAAACACTTAACATGCCGACACTGTCCTTGCTGAATTAACAGCATGGTTGGAAGAATAAAACCTAGAGGCAGTTTAAATATAGGAAAAAAATGAAATAAAAAAAAGACAAGCAGGGTCACAAGGCAATACATTATTAAGAACTTCAAAGGAGTGAGGGGTGGAGATAAGGGAGAGAAGAAGAATATCTCAGGAAGGCTTCGTGGATAAGGAGGGATTGAGATGGGTAAGCAGGGTAATTGGAGAGGAGGAGAGGCTCTTTCTATGTGGACACTGTTGTTTGCATGTCCAGGCTTTGGAAGACAAGAGAAAAGACGGTACCTACTGCTAGAGCCAGCCAGCCAGCCACAACCGGCACCAGCTTCCGTCCTCAGCAGTGGCTTTCCTCTGTTCACTTGTCTATTCTCTAGCAGATTTGTGAGAAGCTCAGAAGAAAAAGAGAGAGAGAGAATTGACAAGGTCATTGGAGAAGTAACTTTGGCAGCATATATAATGTAATTTTGGAATGAAGAGGCTTTGCCTGCAAGACTTGTCCTAATAATTTTAGGGAGGTCTCAGAAGGACAAATCACTTAGAAAAGGACAGATGCCATCACAGCCTGCATTTTGAACTCTGAGATCTAGTAGCTGAGAAAGCAAATTTAGGCCCCTGCACTGCTGTTATAAGTCTGTTCTGGAAATTAATGTTCCCTTCTTGTTCTTTTCAGCATAGTTTCAAAATATACAGAAAACTTTGATTCAGAATGCCAAACCCTTTTGTTACTAATGCATAAAGGGTGTTAGGTAGTCCATCAAAGATTTTCTGTGCATTTTACAGCCAGAATGCAGGTAGCTCAGCCTAGGCTTTGCAGCTTAAATAGCTCTTGCTTTGTCTTTTCTCCCAAAATGCTCAGTCATATAGGATTATGATAATGATGATGATGATGGTGATGCTTTATTGTTGTCTGATACTTTATAATTTTCAATGACTTTCACATCCATTTTCTAAATTCACCCTCCATTACCTCTATCACATGAACAGAATAGCTAATTCATATCACATGTTTTGTTAGTGGGGCTGTGAAAACTGATAGTTATTGTTTAAGGTCACAGAGAAGTTATTGGTGATTCTGGAAGGAAAACTCAATTCTTCTGACTTTAATGGCATTTTACACAAATAATGCGCTCCTTCTATGTTTGTTTGCCAAGTGCGTCCTCCCCCACCCCCGTGAGGTATTTTTGTAAGCATGCTATGATGATGTTTTTTACAGCAACATGAAAGAAAAATTGGCATAGCAGCATTTATGAAAATACCTTGCGAGGGGGAGCACACAGCTGGCCAACATAGAGGGTGTGCATTATTTGCGTAAAAATATGATAATTCACACACTCACTAGTATACGTTCGATACCATTCAAGAGCAAGGACATTACACTTTTTGTCCCCTCCAAAGTACATGCATTAAAAAAATGTCATGTAGCTAGCACCCAAGCCTTAGTTTCTCCTATCAATCTCCAATAAAAGAAACCAGGAGTCCTTGGAGAAATGGCCAATTCTAGGACTATGGCAGGAAATATGCCGGATGAGCCTGAGGCATCTTTCATAGGTATTTTTATGCATATTTGACTTAAAAAAAACCCTGTACTTCACTATACATAATATTCTACCTAAAAAAATAATGATAGTGCGCCATTATTGAGCCAGTCTTTGGTCTCAAGATACGCTTTTGAGTGAGGGAATTTGAATTTAGATCCCAGCTCTAAAACTTTCTAAATGAGAGATCTTGGGCAAGATACTCTGCCTCTCTGTACCTTAGTTCCTCATCTGTAAAATAGGAAAAAAAAAAAAACAACCTAGTTCAGAGGGTGGTAATAAAATTATTTGAGAAAATGCATATAAATTATTTGGCATGTTATCTGACATGCAGTAAGCACTAAATAAATGGTAACTAGCATGGTTATACTAGCATACTAAAAAAAATTTTTTTTTTTTAATCCATACTAGTCTGGATTAAATAGATTAACATACATATATATATATATAGAGAGAGAACCTAGACTGGAAGCCCTGGTGGTGTAGTCATTAAGAGCTATGGCTGCTAGTAAAAGGTCGGCAGTTCGAATCCACCAGGTACTCCTTGGAAACTCTATGGGGCATTTCTACTCTGTCCTTTAGGGTCACAAAGAGTCGGAATCAACTCAATGGCAATGGGCCTGTTTTTTTATAACCTAAATTACTCCTCATTGTCACTAATGCTCCCCATCCTCCTAAACAGGTCTTCCTCCTCTGCAGTGCCTTCCTTACATGTTTCTAGGAATCCTGAGAGGTCTGTTATATATGAGTTGGTCTCTGCTGGGCACTTTCACACATGTTGCATGCCCACTGGACTTACCCCATTTCCTCAGGCAGCTGTCATCTTCTGTGAGGCATCTTTTTCCTCTGGTGAACTGTTGTTGCAGCTTTGCCTGAGGCTATCAAAACTCTAGAACCTTTGCAATGTCTGAGTGTCACTGTGTCTAAAGACAGTGTCCCAGCACTGCTTGTTATACTGCTTGTGTCCCCTGTTTTTACAAAATCTCTTAATACAACAATTCATTTCAACTAGGGTCTGTAACATTTCTCTCTATGGCTCAGACTCAGTCAAGGGTCTGTAACTTTCTCTCTATGACTCAGACTCAGTCAAGGGTCTGTAACTTTCTCTCTATGACTCAGACTCAGTCAAGGGTCTGGCCATGTCCTGTTTCCTGTCTTACAGGCTTTCTTTGTGCAGAGTGCTAACAGAACTTCTCCCTTAAAAAAGTAATTAAATCCCCCCTTTGTAAATGAGCTACTGCAAAGAGATGTCTACATATTTGAGCTCCTGTACCATGGTTAATCTCATTGGACCTGAGGCATATGTAAAGTACAAAAAAGTAAAATGACAATAGTGACCAATATTTATGAAACTCTGTGTGACTTGAAGTGATATGGCAGATATTGCTTACCTGATAATCCTTACCCACTTATTTTCTTATTTAACAGAGTAATAAGTTGATTCTCAGCAGCCATGTGTTGGGCTAAAAGACTCAGATTTCTCAGACTCCCTTGCAGCTAGCAGTGGCCATGTGACGTAGTTCTGGCTAAGAGCATGGAATCAGAAGCCTCCTGGAGGTTTCTGAGAAAGTTTACTTTTCTAACCTAGGCACCATCTCCATCTTGTTGCGTCCTTTATGTCTGGACAGAGTGAGGCCTGGAGTTGGAATAGCTACCCTGTATTACACCACATACTGAGGGTGATGAGAAGGAGTTTGAGTCCTTGGTGACTTCCTTGAGCTGCTGTGTCGTCCTGGTACTGCTCACTTCGAGACCTCTTGTTATGTGAGAAATTAAACCTCTATTTGGTTTTAAACCATTGTAGTAGGGTTCCTGTCACAGGCAGCCACACTCGATCCTAACTGCTATAAATGTGTTCCCATTATGTCATTTACTCCTCACATAAAATAATGGAGGAACTCCTTTTTAGATGGAGAAAGTGAGACACAGAGAAGTTAGCCAATTTTTTCCATGGCCCTTTCTAGTAGATTATAGACCTACGATGTAAACCCTGGAGCTCTGGTGGCACAGTGGTTAAGTGTATGGCTGCTAACCAAAAGGTTGGCAGTTCAAATCCACCGGCTGCTACTTGGAAACACTGTGGGGCAGTTCTACTCTGTCCCAAGGGTCGGTATGAGTTGGACTCGACTCGATGACAACAGGTTTTTGGATACAAATCTTGGCTCCAAAACATATGTTCTTAAAACTATGTTATAATTTCCAGATAAAGAATAACCGTTAATACTATGACACCATTTTTATTATTTTTATAATGTATATTTCTGCCCTCCAAATGGTTAATACTTTTCTATGACTTATTCATTATTGAGACACTCCTAGATTATTGGGTATCTAAATAGAAACTCAATTTTTGTTTAATAATTTTCAAATGTCAGTTTTCTCTAGCAAGTTTTAAAATAGCTTCATGCTCTTCAGTTGCCTCTGAGGAAGAAATTCACTGCTACTTTATAAAAGACTCAATTCTAACTATAGCCTTGGAATGTTACTGTCCAACCTTAACAATCTTGACAATGAGACTAACCTCTGTGTTGCAAATTGTCTCCTATTGTAACATGAGGGAATTACATATAGTTTTGATATATGGTGTAAATTAAGCCAAGAAACTGCTATGCTATGTCTTCATTAAAATAGGAGGTGGTAATAATGCAACCGTGTAATGTTGTCTTGCGGCCTTTCAGTTATGAACATTCAATAGCTTCTCCTTACTTGTGCTTAAGTTTGCATTTGTGAGCAGCACATAATCAATTAATCGATAACCCAATTTTCTCTTAAAGAGATGGTGCATCATTTTAAAAAAAGAAAAACCAGGGACCGTTGTAGGATTTTATGAAAAGAGCCATCTCAGCAAGGAAACTGGTTTGAAAAACATCTAGAGCCTTTACAAGGATGATAGTTTTGCTTAACTAAGCCAAAAGTGAAATTGGATACAAATGTTCAGTTCCTGAACCATTTTATTACTTTGCAACTGCTAGAAAGGAAAGCACCAATTTGGGACGGCTGGTTTTTTAAGAATGCATTGTTTTTACTCAGGATTAGAATGAGTAGTATGTAGATATGGCTAAGTGGATTCATTTGTGAAATGCACAGTGAAAATAAACTAATCCTAAAATTTAGAACTGACTAGCTGATTCTGTCCTATTTCTTACAATTCTGAATAGGGCTCATCTGCCTAGTTTGTCTTCCATGGGGTCACAGCGGCTCAAAGTGATGCTGCTAGAGCGATAGAATGAACAGGATATATAGAGATGAAAAACTTGATGTCTTAGAATTTTATCTGTGTTTATATCCTTATCTTTATCATAATTTTGGCCTAAAAAGAAATATAGGCTTTTCGTGTAATTCAAATACTACGAAATGTATGAGTTAAACCACTATGAATTGGTTTTGCTCAGTCTTTTTTTGTCTTTCTCTACTGCCAAACAATTACTGTAAAACTTGGGGAAAGCTATGTTTATTTTTGCAACGCATCAAAATATTGAGCTTGGTTTTCTCTTTAAGAAATAAGCAAACAAAACAAAACAAAAACCAGTTGCCCTCAAGTTGATTCTGACTTATAGCAACTCTATACGACACAGTAGAACTGCCCCATATGCGCAGCTGGTGGATTTGAACTGCCAACTTTTTTGGTTAGCAGCCAAGCTCTTAACCACTGTGCCACCAGGGCTCCTTAACAATAAGAAAACAGGTAAATCTTGAAAAAGGAAACCCATTCGCTTTACCATTTAGAAAGCAAAGGGTATGATCAAGATGAAAATGGTCTCCACAAAGCAGGTGGTCACCTTTCAAAGTAGGCAAATCGGAGGCATGGCTGTCGTCTTCTCTCCACGTGAAGGAAAAATGTTAGCTTAAAGGCCTCAGAAATGCTAACTACTCTCTAGTATCTTAGCTTCTCAAAGTATAGTCCACAGACAACAACATCAGCATCTCATGGGAACTTGTTAAAATGCAGAAACAGGGGCTTCATCCCAGACCTATCAAATCAGAACCTGTATTTATTTTAACAAGATCCTCAAGTGATATGCCTGTGTGTTAAAGTTAGAGAAGTGCAGATTTCCTTCTAGCATGCTTCCTACTCAAATCTCTGCTATATTCTAGGCAGCTGAAACTTGCTCATGAGTTAGCAAAGTTGTTAGGGAAAGAGCCAATGTCACTGCAGCTCTTTCATGTGACTCCCAAATCTTCTCCAGAGGACTGGTTATATCATGCTGTGCTCGTTAAACAGTATATCAAGATGGGAATAAGTGTCCAAGGCCTGGCTCGCATCCATTCCCTTCTTTGAGGTCACTCCGAACCTTCCTTGCCTACACCTTTGAAGTCCCAAGACACTCTAGTCTATGTTGGTTTGACGTATTATGCCTCCTATTCTATTATTTTTTCACTAATTATAATGGCCTGGTGTTACTGTGTTAATGCATGTAAACAGCCTCCCCCACTAAACCATGACGTATGTAAAAGAAAAGACCAAAAATTAGCTTTTCTCTATTCCAGTTCCTCAGTTAATGCTTACTTATGATAACAGTGATTTAATAGTATGGAACATACCAAAGAAATGATTGCTGCTCTTCTCTTGGCATGTAGGTGGAAATAAATGTAGGTTGGATTTTTCTGCTATGATATATTCACAGGAAGAGAGTGTATTAAGCCTAAGATTCGTATCAGCTCTCTGCAGGCAGGAAAATAAAGGCATTATTAGCTTCCTTCTTGTTCCCTCTCATGGCCGTGGGTTTTATTAAGTCTTCATTTCTCCTAAGTTTTCAACAAACTGATATTTGAAACACAGAGATTTTTTTCTAACACACAGGAGTTAATTGTCCTCCTCCATGGCACCCTAGGATACCCTGGTGGCATAGTGGTTAAGAGTTTGGCTGCTAACCAAAAGGTCAGTAGTTTGAATCCACCAGACGCTTCTTGGAAACCCTATGGGGCAGTTCTGCTGTGTCCTATTGGGTCGCTATGAATCGGAATCCACTTGACGGCAAAGGGTTTTTTTTTTTTTTTTGTATGGCACCTAAACTTTGCCTTATTGGAATCAAACATCACAAGATCCATCCAAATTGAGCTGGAAACATCAAACCTAAATATTGTTAAAGGGTGGGATGATGATGAGAAAAGTTAAAAAGAAATCTTACTTCAGTATAATTGAATTTCAACGTACTGTCCTTTTCTGAATAGCCATTCATTTTCAGTTAGCTAAATTCTCCTTGCTGGCCCAGCATTTAAATAGGTGATATGAGTACACATGATACCTGGGGCATTAAAAATGCAGAAACTTTGAATGATGGGTCATTCCTTGCCTGAGAAATGTATCTATTAGAGCTTGGATCTCTCTTTTCAAGCAGTCTTGAGAATTTTTAATGTAATGAAATCTATGGGTAACATCAATTTAACAAATATTTTGTCTCTGGTTGGTTACAGAAATGCTCAGGGTAGGGGGATGTCATGTCTCGCCTTTTGTCACAGCACAGACTTGACCTGCTAAGATGATGAAGGTAGAGGAGGAAGACTAGGAAGTGCTGAGTTTTCTTTTTAATGAATCAAAGCTGAACTTCCTATAAATAATGCATTTGCAGGTATTTTACATGGACTTGTCTACCTTCTAAAGTTTCAGACCTTGAACTGCTCTAAGCTTGAGATGTATGGTTTGACTCTTCTGTGACAGCATTGCTTTCCTTCCAGGAACAATGTAATTAAACTCTTGATTGAAGGAAGAAACATGCCATTGGCTGTGTATGGCATTTGGATTTTGAAAGCCTTCCACTAGTAGCTAATCTGTTTCAGGATGTAAAGGTCAAGTGACATCTGACAGTTCCAGCCTCTGAGCTCCTTTCTTTAAGGATGGCAGCCCTATTTGTAGAAGCCTGACTATTCCCAGGAATGGGTGAAAGATGGTTTTGGGTTATGTTAGCTTTATTTATCCAACAATTTTTGCTCCCTACAGACCCACATTTGGTGGTTAGGTTCTCTGTCAGGAGCTGGGGAGTAATCTGACTTTGGTAAGAGGTCAGCTTCTTTCTTGAAGCTATGCCAAGACCTCATATATATCATCACTCTATACCCAAATTCTAAACATTAGTTGGTTATCTGGCTGAAAACCAGAAGATCAGAGGTAAGGGTTAGGAACTGTCCAACTTATACTAAGTAACCTTTCCTAAGTTCCTAATGGGAAGCTAGGGAGTGTTAACAAAGGATATTTGAATTCCACGGTGGATTTTATCTTTTAGCTCATAGTTGGTTTTTTTTTTTTTCCCCCTCCTGGTTTCTAAAACCTATGATTGAGCTTCTGTTTTGGGTTGTGTGTTAACCCCTCGTCCTAGAACATCAGAGAGAACTAAAACAAAAATGGAATGGAATGTTATCAAATACCAAGAAAATAAACTCTTTTCTTATGATCTTTTGTATGGGCAGGTAGAGAGTGGGGGCAGAATTAGACAACACTTCTCTTACCTCTTTTAGCCTCCTAGATAAACTAAAAGGAGCCTTATCTTAACTTGGACTGCATTGTAAATGTCTTTCTAGTTTACTGTATAATAAGAGGCTCAAAAGCTCATCATGAAGTCTGTATTCAGATCAGGTTCAGCTCAGACTAATTAATGGAATTACATAATTGATTGGTTCTGTTTCTATTCCTAGGGCTCTTATATTTTGAAATGAGAACATGGAAGTGGCAATCAGGTTCCTGAGGTCACCCTTCAAAGTCCCTCTTTCTCCTTCCTCTCATATCACACAGCTGATAAAGGGTCTAGCACACTTTCCTTCCTTGAAAGCATCCTGGCAGTTGTCTCAAGGGCACAGTGCCTTCCCTTGCCCACTGCTTCAGGCAGTGTGTTTGACTTAGAAACTTACATCATCAGAGATGTTTGTCAGGCAAAGATAAACTTCCCAGGAAGTCCTAGTGCCAGGGGAATGTACAGTCGTGGAAGAAGGAACAGGGCAAAAGTCAGGAGACCTAGGTTGCACTGGCGGATTAATAATTATTTAAACCCAATGTTAGTATTCAGTCAGTCTGTACCAATATTGATGCTTGGGTTGTTAAAAAACGAAAATATTTGCTCACTGTGGTGCAAACAGTTAACGCACACCACTAATCAAAATTTTGGAGGTTAGAGTCCATTCAGAGGCTCCTTTGAAAAAAGACCTGGTAATCTATTTCTGAAAATCGGCCACTGAAAACCCTATGGAGCACAGTTGTACTCTTACACACATGAAGTCATCGTCTGAATCCACTCCAAGGCCATGGTTTTTGGTAAGTGGTTGCTGCCCAGAGCCTCCCAATGTGCCCTCCCTCCTACATTCTGATTAATTGGTGCTTATGCCAATCAATTCCCAAAGCTTTTTTTTTTTTTAATGCCAATCAATTCCCAAAGCTTAGCTTCCAAGATTCAACATTGGCTTCTGCTTAGGAACATGGAGGGCCAGATGTGCCCTCACCCTTCCCTGGCACACCCGGTACCCATCAGTCCTCTAGCCTGCCATCTTGACTGCCCACCATGGGTCCCTGTATGCTGGCCTCTAACCAGCATGGGCACCTTCTGTGTTTTCCTGGGGCTGCAACACCTGAGCAGGTTAGGGTTCTCTGGCGTCACCCTCTCCTGGCCGTTTATGGGAACTGCAGCTCTGGGAGAAGGTGAGGCCAGCTAAAGGGCTGGGGCTCAGACCTATTGAATGTTAGTCTTTTAATATCACGCATATGTTGTTGAACTCTGAGGCGTAGAGACAACACTGACTGCCGTTATGACTTGAGTGGTGTTCGTAGAATTAATTACATAACAGGTAATTGGCTCTATAATTTCTTTGGAGTCCCTGGGTGATGTAAACAGTTAATACGCTTGGCTGCTAATCAAAAGGTTGGAGGTTGGAGCCCACCCACAGGTGCCTTGGAAAAAAGGCCTGACAATCTACTTCTGAAAAAATCAGCCATGGAAAACCCTAGGGAACACAGTTCTGCGCTGATACACGTCTGCTCTCCATGAGTCAGAGTTGACCCTATGGCAATAAGTTTTGGTTTGGTATAATTTCCATAATGAGTTTTTAAACTTTTGCTTCTTTTTTTACTTACCAAAGTAATACATCTTTAATGAAGAAAGCTTTAAAAAAGAAAGTAAGATGTATAAAAATCATTATTACATGATCCTGAGTCAATTACTGTTAAAATTATATATACGGAGACCCTGGTGGCATAGTGGTTAAGTGGTACGGCTGCTAACCAAAAGGTTGGCAGCTTGAATCTACCAGGTGCTCCTTGGAAACTCTATGCAGCAGTTCTTCTCTGTCCTATAAGGTCACTATGAGTCAGAATCGACTCAATGGCAACAGGTTTTTTGGTTGGTGTATATATATATATGTATATATATATATATATATATATTTTTTTTTTTTTTGCCTTAATAGTCAGAGGTTCATATCACATATACTTGTGTAACTTTCAAAAAAATTAAGAATTATTGCCAATGGAGTTCCAAGATTAAATATTTTTAAAGAGTTGGGAGGGAACTTGGAACTCATCTGGCTTATCTCCCTGGCTAAGGCAAAAGTCCATTAAATAACATTTCTGTTAAAGATCTTCCAACATCTCTCTTTGATCCCTCCAGTGACAGGAGCCCATGGTGATGCTATACCTCTCCCTTCACTTTGGGATCGTTAGTTATCCCAGAAAGTTCTGTTTTATTCTTGATCTAAACTCTTCCTTTCTGTCTTCTACCCACTGATCCTATAATGATTTTTTAAACTTTTGCCTCTTACCAAAGTGATACGTGTTCAGTGAAGAAAGCTTTAAAAAAGATAGAGAATAAGGTGTATAAGAAGCACTCGTTATTACGTGATCTGAGTTAATTACTGTTAAAAATTTGAGTGTACAAAGGGGTGGATCTGGTAGGGAAAGGGAGACTCGGAAGCTAATGAGAAGCTGGCTGAGCTAAGGCAGAGACCTTTGTTTGGCTTTGCTGCACAGGGGATACCTGGTCATGAGATTACATGAGTCTCTTGGGTGATTCTTTTCTTCTGTTGTTCCCACTTGCTCTTTTCTATAGAAACTTCATCCGGAGGCTTGTGCCTTTTTATGTCAGACTGGAAAAATGCTAGGGATGTTGAAAGTTCATAAAGAAAGAAATCATGTTTACCAATCCCATGTTTTTTTTGGCTCAACAGAAAATATGTTACAGAAAATATTGGAGGATGTGTTTGAAAATAGATTGAATTTGAAAATATCTAGGGGTCAGGTCATTCTTATAAGATATGTAGAAATGTGTCACCTTGTCACATTCTTTGCTCTCTGGGTCTTGAGAAGATTAATGAGGTGATGTCCAGTGCTTGAATGTTTGGAAGGGGAGTGCTATGCACATGTCAGGTCGTCGTGTTAATCCTGCTCAGCAGTGCTTCACCATAGGGCAGTTCACATGATTGTATTCCATTAATTAATTCTCTCATTTATCACGTATTGAGGCAAGGGGATATCGTAGATGACAATAGACAAGTTCCCTGCTTACTGTTTAGTGAAAAGGATGAACAAGTAGAACATGATTACTTACTAAATTAATTAGAACTATTGTAAAAACTCTAAAACATATCTTAAACCATACCACAAACAGGGAGATTGGGAGTATTAAAGCCCAGGGAGATTAGTCTTGAAGAGTATTATGAATGCCTGTTGCCGGGGTGGGATGTTATGGCCCTGGTACCAGGGAGAGCCTGGCAGGGAGGGCAAGGTGACTGAGACAAACTGAGAGTGGAAGAGCGGTGCAGCAGCATAATTCTAAATTGAGTTGCAATTAAGTCCTCCCTCTCTACTTGGCCAGATATTACTTACGCTGTGAGAAAGTGATGATTTTCCAACACTTATAGCATTGCTCTAGGTCAGGAGTCAACAAACTTGTTCTATAAAGGACGAGATAGTTAATATTTTAGGCTTTGAAGGCCATATATCTGTACAGCAACTACTCAACTGTGCCTTTGTGGCATAAAAACAGTCATAGATAATATGTAAGTGAATGTATATGACCCTGCTCCAATAAAACTTTATTTACATGAATAGGCAGAGGGCCAGACTGAGCTCCCTAAATCTATCATAGTTAGCTAACTCCTGTTCTAGACTCTAAGCTCTTGAACATAAGCTTATGAATAGAACTTAAGGTTCACTTCATTGAATTGCTATGCTTAGAATATAGCCTTTTACAAATCTATACATGGCTTTAATTTTCTACATTATCACACCCTTTGTAATGTCTATCATTTCTGGGTGTGTGGGACCAAATGGAAAGCCTTTAGCATGTACCCAATCTGTCATTTTGAGTCCAAACTGATTTTCCTTCTCTAAAGTTCTATATGTTTGAAATATTAATTATAAAATGATGGTATCTCTGACTTGGAGCGAACATGGGAGATGATCCGATCTCATCACACACCCTGTGTCCACACTACCTTGTTATCCTGTTAGTTACTTGCTAGTCTGAACAGAGACAACCTTCATTTTTCCCAGGCTCAATACCAATGATGGTGGTTGTGTTCTGTCTCTGACTAGCTTAGCAAATCCAGTGCCTAAGTCTGACTACATCTCCCAGTTAACACAGCCACCTCTAATGGACATCGATCAGGCAAGCAGATCTGAAGAGGTCTTTTGAATCCAAACCAGTGGGAAGTTTGCACTGCTAGAAGGAGTAGAAATTGACTGTGCACAGAAGAGTGTGTCAGTGACTGTGTACTGTGAGAATCGTGGGTGTTCCTCCCGCAAGTGAGGCCCTTCCATGCTGCTCAAAGTCACAGAGGTATTGATTAGCCAGGCTTTGTTCCTGCCTCCCTTTTCCTTTGAGGGGCTGTTTCAGTCCAGATGGTGGACATCTGTGAATTCACTAATAAGCAAAGAGGGCTGTGGTTATTATGTGAACTTTGCAGTTTCTAGACCTTTTTCACTCAGAAAGACCCTGCTGTTTGAGACTGGATTAAATCTGCTCTTGACTGGAGGCAGAGGAAAGGAATTTATGACAGCTTATGATGCTGTACACGCTGTGGCTAGACAAAAAAAAAAGAAGAGGTACTCTTGTAGGAGTACTCAGGAGGTGCAATCTGTTTTATTTCAAAAATTATTTTTTGAGTGTCTTGAATTATTTATATTTATTGTTTTGTTCTGTGTGGACATGCCTTTAACACTGCAGGGTCCAAGTTGCTTTATATTTCATTTAGAATCTGTAAGTAGTTGCACTGGGAACTAGAGACCATTTGGAATATATGGTGGGGGGGCGGTGGCGAGAAGACAAATTCATTTTTAATCTTAAAGCACGCACTTCCGTGCTCTGAACGGCTGCCCTCTCCACCTTGTGAAAGCAGATTCCTGTTTGTATCCTTACTTCTCTATGTGAAATTCTGCATGAAAAATGGCCCCACCATATAAAAAAAAAAAAAATGTAAGGCAAGCCAAAAAAATGAGTACTGAAAAAGTATATTATCAGGTCAGACACTCTGAGACTTACAAGTGGTCCCTAGCCAATGTTTATGAGTGACTTCTTTTTTTTAAAAAAAACATTTTCTATTGGTGACTGGGTTGCTTTAAGAATTAGGAAACTTGCAAGGCAACGTTCTTTCTCTATAATGTGCCACCTGTTATCTCTCTGGAAGGCCATGTTGAAGAGAGGAAAAAAAAAAAATCTAGACTTGGTTTAGTGACCTGGGGCCTCCCTGGACTGGGCAGACATTAGGAATCCCTGGGCAGTGCAAAGGGTTTACACTTGAGCAAGTCTACCTGGGAAGAAAGCCCTGATGATCTACTTCTGAAAAATCAGCATTGAAAACCCCATGGCGCACAGTTCTACTCTGACACACGTGGGGTTGCCACGAGTCGGAATTGACTTGATGACAACTGGTTTGCTTTTTGGTTTACTACCTAACTATTGTTCTGTAGTTGGATTTTTCTCTCAGAAACCTGACCGTCAGTAATCTGGAATGACTGAATAGATTACTAAATATTAAGAAGAAAGTGTATGTTTCTTACCACTAGTTCTGAGTGTACATATGTGAGGGAATGAGCAGAAGAGAGTGATGAGTAATTGAAGGATTCGGCAGTGCTGGGTGTTGTTTCTCTGATGTTAAACAATGACATGAAACACATTCCAAATCGAGGGAATCACAGGAGCCCAGGTGCATTAGACCTTTCCCTCCCTGTTTGTTGCATTTATTTTTTCTTTAATTGTCAGTGCTGAAAAACAATGCGATGGAAACTAGAGCTTTATTGAGACATTAGCATGGCATTTATAACCCAAAAGGTGATGCTATTTTGAGGTCAATCTTCATGCATGAGGCTTTGCAGAATTGGTTTTTCATGATTACATATACCAGTGAAATCCAATTGCCAGAGTAAATATAGAGAGTTTTGTGAAATGCATGCACAGGATATATACATTGAAGTTAACCTGAATGTGATTGGAATAATGGGACCATAGGATTGTGGAGCTAACAGAGTCTGACTTTGATTCCCTCATTTTACTTAAAGACACAGAGCTAATTGTAGAAAAGCACACAACCCCAAAACATGAAAATTCAAATGGTAATGGATGCGATTCAAATGAGAAATTAACTCAGAAAGCAGTAAGAATTGATGAACGTCACTAAGGAATAAGGGAAATTATTTGACCATTTTAAAAAATAGTGCTGTTCGATGGTGAGGAAAGAAACAAGCCAGCAGAGGATGTCCACTGCTTTATGTTCTAAGATTCCTACCTGCAAACCACTGTTGTAACCACTATGTCAGCCAGAGATAATGGGACACCCATTGGTAAATATGAAGAATGTTCTAGAGTCTCATAGGAAGTCAGTGGGACGCTTTCCTCAAATGTGAACTCTCATTACAAAGGCGACTCTTTTGCCAGAGAACTGGCCACTTTCTCACTGGATGCCACCTCCTTAGGGCTCTAGAGAGGACATCAGCCATGGTGAAAAGGACTATCTCTTTGATGACTTATTTTTCATTTTCCTAGACTATTACCCCTTGAACCAGATATTTTAGCTTTTTTGTTTTTATGTGCCTAGCAATTTGAATGCTGCCCAGTCACTAAATAATTTGTACATATGTGAGTATATAAATGAATCAATGAATAAACAGAACCTAGGCAATGACAAAGTGAAAATAGAGATTTTGCCCCTAGATCAAAGGTTTTCAAAGTGCTACTTAAAATGCACTGTTTTTATAAACACCCTAGCAGACATTCATGTTTTTATGAAGTATATTTGAGCGAGGAAGAGCCCCGGATGCCTCCTAAAATATAATACTCTAATTAAAAAAATTGAGAAGTTTAATTAGTTAATGGTTGCTAAGAGCTTTGAGGAAGAAAAGTGCTATTTAATTGCTAACTATTTCAATTCTGTTTGCCCTTTTTCATCTTCTTAAATTCTTGTAGTTCTTTAGCAGCCCTAGGAAGAGGGTTCCCTAACTAGACCTCCTTCCAGGCCCCCGCACCCTGCTCCTTTCTCTGGGTGTGCACAGATACGCATTGAGTTCATTTATCGGGGAATCATGACAAAGTAGGATTGATCTGAAAAGGGCTCTTTGAATGAATCCAATAGGTTTTTCTCTGCTTTGTACTTGTTTCCACACAGTGTTATACAGTGGACCTGATGGTGTTTCAGGGGCTGGGGGATGAGGGTCTCCTTAAATTTTGCGCTTCAGCTATCTCACTTGCCTCAGTCCAGTCCCCTTCTTGGGTGTGACCTGGGTGATGTTTTGATGATCAAGCAGACCAGGCTGCAGGATAAGGAGGTACTTGCCTGGAAGGTCCTTAATTGGGCTGATTAGTGCCTGATCATGCCCTCCTTCTGATCATGTACTCTTCTGGGATTTTTGCTTTTCCCATTTTACTACATTCTGCATAAAAGGGTGGGAAACTTACAAAATACCATAGATAATTCTCAAGTTCTGAGCCAGTGACTGGCTCTCTCCCTCTGCCTGCAAGACCCAGAAATGTCCGCTGTCTAGCAGGCCAGTGGACAGATTTGAAAGGAGCTTTCTTACTCTCGCAGAAAAGTAACTTCTGAACAATGCTGGGCCCTGTTTAACTATAGCCCTGGAGGAATCCTCTGGGGATTACTTGTGCCATCTGGTTAATGCCAGTTGTGGGTAGGGGAGTTCATTTGCTCTTGGATACCACAAGTGCACCTATCGAGACTGGGCTTCCAGGGCAGTGTTAGAGCCTAACCTATGCTGTAAGGTCTTCTTAGGCACTAGGGGTTGGGCAGGCGTCCTCTTTGGCCTTTGGAGTTGGTAACAGCTATTACATATGGAGATTAGAGTCGTTTTATGTTGCTGTTAGTTGCCGGCGAGTAGATTCTGACTCATGGAAACTCCCAGTGTGCGGAGTAGAACTGCTTCATAGGATTTTCAAGGCTGTGACCTTTTGGAAGCAGATTGCCAGGACTGTCTTCCGATGCATCTCTGAATGAGCTTGAACTGCCAATCTTTCAGCTAGTAGTTGAGCTCTTAACCGTTTGTGCCACCTAGGGATCCCAAGAGCTGTTTTATGCTGTTATTGTTGGGTGCCATCGAGTCAATTCTGACTTATGGTGACCCTATAGACCAGAGTAGAACTGCCTCATAGGATTTCCAAGGCTGTAAATCTTTAAATCTTTATGGGAGCAGATCAGTAGGTCATTTCTCCCAAAGAACAGCTGGTGGGCTGAAACCTCTGACTTTTCGATTAGCAGCTAAGTGCTTAACCAATGCACCAGCAGGGCTCCTTCTACAATTGTTTTTTAGTGGTATATTATTTAGTGATATACACTGTATGGTGAGAGCCCTGGTGGTGCAGTGGTTAAGAGCTCGGCGGCTAACCAAAATATCAGCAGTTTGAATCTACCAGCTGCTCCTTGGAAACTCCATGGGGCAGTTCTACTCTCTCCTGTAGGGTCACCATGAGTTGGAATCGACTCAACGGCAATGGATTTGTTTTTTTTATTATATGGTGGTGAGCCTGAATGTATGTCTCTGTGTATATATATGTGCTGCAATAAAACTTTTTGACATTTATTAACATGAGTGAGACGTAACGTATTTGTGTGTAAATTAATTTGTGCATAAATGTTTGTATAGATATGGATGTGTTTACTTCGCCCCTCCCTTTCCCCATTCTCACCCTCTGATTTTGACATCAAAGTGTCCTGCGAGTATAAAATCAAAGAAGCCACCGCACATGCGCTGAATTTAATTTGTATAGCTGAGGGCAGTTTGGGAGCACTTAGAGGATGGAATGACAAAAAGCTGAGATGATGAAAGAAGAGGCAACCATTGGAAACAATTTGTTATTTGTATGGGAAATGCAGTGCATTTTGCTAAAAACCTGTACTTAACACCATTATCTTGTTAGGGATGCGGGAGCCTCTATTCCCACACCCAGTTTTGATTGTGTTGACAACACACCTGTGGCTTATAATCAATGACCCAGCTCTCCAGCAGTGGAGCTTTGCATTTCAGAGAGAGAAAAATACTGTACAGAATTTAAAGAATGTAAACACAGCCAGAGGAACAATTTAATGGGAGAGGATATACGAATTCAGTGTAAGCAGCAAACTGACTCACAAGGTGGATAGAGGCAGCCTAGTGACCAAGAATTTCTTTTCCAAAAAAATTGCCAGTACCCTCCCCCAGTGCCCCAACTAACAGAAGCTAACTGCTAGAGTAAAGTAACAGTTTTTTGAAGGTCCCCAACAAATATGAGAATGTGTGATGTGAACCTCAAGGTCTCTATGCTGTTCTACTTTTGAGGGGGGCTTCACAAATAAACGGAGCCTACAAATCGTCATTTTCAGCTGTGTATTAATAATAGTAGTGTGGCTGGGAAATAGATGACTGTACAGAACTGCATGTGAATTTCTTCAGTGGGGCTGTTTGACTGCATTTTTTAAATTATGTATGCCTCTTGTGACATAAAAAACCAAAAAAATAAACCCATTGCTGTCAAGTCAATTCTGACTCACAGCGTCCCTATAGGACAGAGCAGAACTGTTCCATAGGGTTTTTAAGGCCATAATCTTTATAGAAGCAGACGGTCACATCTTTATCCTGTAGAGCAGCTGGTGGGTTCAAACCGCTGATTTTTTGGTTAGTAGCTGAGCACTTAAACACCGCGGCACCAGAGTTCCTTGTGATACACATAGCGATGATGAGCTTTTGCTTCAAGACACCTAAGTCATGTTCCAGTGCTCTCTGTCTTTTTTTTTTTCCCATGCTTTTGAGGGAATCAAACCAAGTTGGGTTTCATGCTCTGAATAACGCACTTCAGTCCTGGCTTTGCAGACTAAGCTCTGCTAACACACAGGTCGTTCTTCACCTTAAACCTTCTTCTCTCTCTCCCCAGGTAGGTGAGAGACTTTGCATTAAGGAGCCAACCACCTGGGTTCAACGAGTCACATCTGGTTACATCAAGTTTTTTAATATAGATCATCCTTCAGAAACTCACAGAGTTTGCTAAGTAGAACTTCGGCAAGGGAATACGTTTTCTCAAGTGGGTGTTTGGCTTCTAGCGTGGGTATTCATTATCAGGGCTTGCTTCCTTCTTCACATTGCAAGCTAAAAATTGGTGGAGACTTTAACTCCCAGAAGCACCTAAAGGACAAATACCATGTTTAGTTCATTTTGTGTCCTTCTCAGTGTCTCGGAGTATTGAGAATGGACTAGGTGCCATGTTTACTTGAACTAAGTAGTTATACATGCTGTGTACTCATGCACCTTAAAGCATTTTCAGTGATGGGGCCGTATGCAAGGAGGGGAAATCTAAGAATATGTGTAAGGCTGACATTAGAATGGCTGGATTGGTCTTTCGAAACCAAGGAAACTAAATGATTTGCCTGTGGTGTAGACAAATAAACAAAAAAGAAAACAGAATAACATCACATCAACTTAGAGATAACCTTTAAAAATTGCTTTGATTGAACAGTTGGAGACTCTCCTACACTTGGGAGTCTTGAGTGATCTACAAACAGTGATAAACAAAGTGTCTTGTAACCCAAAGCCTTAATTCCACCCAGCATGTGGACAAGTTTGTATGAGAGAAGGAAAGTTGAAAGGCAGAAACAAATGTGTTATACTGTTTTTTTTTCCCTCGTTCCCAGATTGATTTATCAGCCACCTGGGACACTGACAATGTCTAAATGTCATGACCATCCCTGGAATTAACAGTGTGATATAAAGCGGAAGTTGCTGAAGGAACATCTTAGGCCTTTTTAGGTCTCCTTGATTCCTTTTGTTGTAAATGGTTGACTTTTGACAGCATGTGTGATTGGACCTTGATTAAAAACAAATCCAGATACCTGGCCCTTAGGTCTAGATAGACAAAGAAGCCACATGTCAATGGCTTTAGGATAGTGAACCTTTTCTTGTGAGAAGAACCCAGGCGTCAAAGTCAATCAAGAGGACAGCAAATGTATGAGTGGACTTAAAACTTAAGTGAGACTGCAACACACATGTTAAAGATATGTCCAAGGTCAAAGGAATTAGAAAACCAAATCTGCGCTATAATTTTTTATTAATAATATAGGGAAATAATGAAATGCTAGTCCTAGTTTAACTCTGTTGAGACACTTACTAATCATATTATGTAATTAATCTTTATCATTCATTATGAAATTTCAGATAACTGTCCAGAACAAGATTGTAAGAACAAATCTTGGCATGCTGCTAAGTGTTTAACACAAAAGCCCTATTTCTCAGAGGACCAACTGTGGGAGTTCTGAACTCTCAGGTGGCATTCTCTTCCTGACGTGAAATGTGACTTTGAGAAGTTTGTGCACCGAAGTCTTGTCTCTCAATTTTAAATGGAATTAGAGCGCTCAAAAGCCCACTAAACCATTTCTTCCCAGAACAACATAGGACAGTGGAAAAGATCAAATGGCTGAAGGCTAGCTTACTTAGGAGCCTACTGAGATATCTTGGGGGTTACTTTAAGTGTCCCTGGGACTCCGGGACAGAACCAGACAGCAACCTGGAGACAACTTTCTGAGATCGGTGTGACTGGGGAATAAGTCAGTGAGACAAATAGCAAAGGCTGTTAGTGCTATAGAATTTTGGGGAGCAATCTAGATTTCCTCGCCCTTTGGAAGTAATTTGTATGGAAAGAGCACTGAATTTTAGCCCAGAAGAGCCACATTCTGGAGTCCACTAGACTTTTAGCTATGACTCTGGGCTAGTCATTTCCCCTCTGGGGCTTCCATTTCTTCATCTCTAAGATGATGTCTTAGACTCAATTTTTTTATAAGGTGCTATATACAAAATACCTTTGGAATATAAATCATAATCCAGTGCCTTATCCTAGCTTTATCTTTTACTTGGCATGTTCTAGTCCCGAATTGGATGAGCACTCTGTGCAATGGCATGCCATGCAAACTCCGCTGAAAAGGTGAAGAAGATAGCACTCTGGAGTTAAAAGTGGGTAAGTGAAAACATCCCGAGGCCTCAAGAATGTTGAGCTACCCAAAAGTAGGCAAATTGCTTAAAATTCCAGTGGAGTAAGAGAGGTTGGTTCGTTTGTCACCCAAGATTTTCATTGTCTAGTAGAGTGTAGAAAGGATAGACTTGAATTTCTCAAAAATAATAGCATGGTTCCATGTGTGTGCATGTGTGTATGTGTCTGTGTGTGCTGACACTTTCAGTGTAGAGAAAACTTTGTACTCAAAACAGCCTAACATATTTTCATTCCCCTAACATACTCAAGACTTGTTTATCACCTCTGTGTTTTTGCCTATGTGATTTTTCCCCACGGGCTCGCTCTTGTCCTCATGTTCTAGTTCATTCATTTATTTATTTGTTGACTTCCTCAGCAACCACTTAGGCAGTATCTACCTTGGTTACCATTCCAGGTGCTTTGCATACATCTCTTATTTAATTATATATCTTGCTGGTGCCCCTAGTACTTAGCGCCATAACTTACACAGATATATGCTCAGTTAACATTTATGTGAGTAAATGAATTAGTGATCGAAGCTACATAAAAAGGTATAAATGTGTAAAAGTTGAGGAAGGGGAGGTAGAATGAGTAGTGTAGTCAACATAAAGCCAGTGGAAAGCCATTAAAAAAAATACCTGGAGTGTTCATGTGGTTAGATCATACCTCTGGCAGCAACTATTTCTGACCTGATTAGCCTGCCCCCAGTTGTTGCTCTCTGCAGGAGTTACTAACAGAAGCCAGTTTGTCTTTAGACATAAAACCCTTTGGAGAAAAGAGCCGACTGTCTTATCGCCATGCTCTTTGAGTGCGCAATTTCACTTAGGGAAGTTTTATAAACAAGTGCTTAACTTCAGCTTTTTTTTTTTTCTTCTGTAATTGGTCTAAATGTGAAATTAAATTAGCCGTTGATGAATAGTTCCTGTGCTGTTAAGATTATGATTTTTCCAGAAGAGAGGAACCAGCATACATTACTGTGCCAAGCACTTTCCATTCAAAACTTTAATGGATCACTTAGAAACATGACCTGTTTGTCTTTTCTTTTTTTAAGAATTTTTATTGTGCTTTAAGTGAAAGTTTACAAATCAAGTCAGTCTCTCACACAAAAACCCATATACACCTTGCTACACACTCCCAATTACTCTCCCCCTAATGAGACAGCCTGCTCTCTCCCTCCACTCTCTCTTTTCCTGTCCATTTCACCAGCTTCTGACCCCCTCCACCCTCTCATCTCCCCTCCAGGCAGGAGATGCCAACATAGTCTCAAGCATCCACCTGATCCAAGAAGCTCACTCCTCACCAGCATCCCTCTCCAACCCATTGTGTTTGTCTTTTCTTAATGGTGACTAGTAAAATACCCACCAGCTTGTGATGAGAAGAGTTTATTTATGAGTAGCTACAGGTTTTACAGGTTAACATTCCCTTTAGTAATTTCTCTCGAGAATTTCCAGGAATGATCATGAAGTCCATGTTATTTATTTTTTTTTTTTCACTATTGATAAACCCTTGAATAAACCAGAGCAGCAATGACAATGTAATGGCAGCCATTTAGACACTGTTGCCATTCATATTAAACCAGGGGTACCTGACTCAAGTGTTCACCTTCCCTAAATATTAGTGAAAGCAAAGTCTTTGCCAACCATTGTAGTAGTCATGCTTTTTCTTTTAGAAACTGGGAAAACCAAATGAACACAAACACTATAGCCACTTCTTTTTCTGTTCCAGGTTGTTTGGAGTTCCAGAAACTTTGATCCATGAATTCTGGCATCTGGATTTTCACATAGACTTTTTGAAGCAAGTTTCAGGGTACCAAAATAATCGCTAATAACGGAATAGATTAACTAGGGAATCTAGGTGAATTTGGATGGGTAGGTCTAAGCTTTTGTGCTTATTTGAGAAGGTAAATGTCCTTATTTAGTTCATGCTTACTCTAATGGAAATAATGAACTAAATTTGGTTAGAAATTGAGGACAGCACACAATATAGGCATCTAACTCTATAGAAGGCTATTTGGGGGTGGAGGGGGGCCGTTCTGGAATTCTATATTGAGAAGATTCAAGAGAGGGACTCATTTTCATGACTTAAGCATCTTTCAGTTTTTATTCAACAAGTTTTTATTGAGCATTTATTCTATACCCAGGCATAAGAAAATATATACAATGAACTCTACACTTAAAGAGGTAAGATATATAACCATGAGACAGGTAAACAGTGGTATCGAATACAGAATATTTTAATATATTAATGTTATACAGTGATATGATAGTCTCCTTTCCCTGGTTTTTTGTGAGGCAAGGTATATAACCATGAAACAAGTAGACAGTGGTATCAAATACAGAATATTTTATTATAATGTTTTACAGTGATACGATAGTCTCCTTTCCCTGTTCAAAGAGGAACACACTGAATTTTGCTTTTTTATCGCGTGAGTTTTGTGTACATGGTCTTGCTGCAGGGAAGCTAAAGTGTATATACAAAGCAGTTTATTTGGAGTCAGAAAATGAATAAAATTGCTGCAAATACAGCATCATCTGCCACATTTTTATTGTCATGAGATATCGCAGAGCCAATGTTCTCTCTCGAGGCAAGGAGAAATGTAATGTTTCCTTTCAATAATTATTCATAGACTCTTCTGTTCTGTGTTATTTTTTTCTGGGGTTGATTTGAGCTGCAATTCTAAATCTTGTTTCAGGAGCACAAGTGTTTTTTTTTTTGGTTCCCAATAGCATGAAATTCTCCATTGCTTGCTGAGAAACCAGTGTAGTAGAGAGAGTTGGCGCTTTGGCACCCCAAAGATCAGGTTTTGAATTCTGGCTCTGCTGCTTATTAGCTCTGTGATTTTAGACAGTTACTTAATCTGGAGGCTTTCGCCCAGTGAAATATCTCACTAATAGAAAACACTTATGACCAAGTATTTAATTTGTTGTGTTTTCCAACACTTTCATGTCCGCTTCCATGCTTGTTATTACTGTTTTCTACTATAATTATTATTAACTGTAATGGCCCTTTAATTTACTTTTCCAGCTGCAAAGAGTTCATTGAGGGTTTGTACATCACTTAGTGGCAAAAGGTCTTTTCAATAATTTTTTATTACCCTTTTTCCACAACTTGTGGTATATGAGAATGAGCACTTAACCAGAAGTTAAGGGACTGAGTTTTCCAGCCCTGGCTCTGTTACTGGGTTGATGGGTAATTTGAGGGCCAGTTTCTTTAAACGTACAATGGGAGTATTGGACTTGGGAGTTGCTAAGGCTTCCGTGAGCCACAACTAATTCAAATTCCCTTGTAGCTTTGAGATCTCTCATGGCCAGAAAAATGAAGCCATGTGTGTGTTTGTGTGTGCATAGGAGTTGGGGTAGGGCAGGCTTGGGTGCTACTGAGAACCTGGGAAGCATGATGTAATGAGGAGCAAGGTTTTGGGAAACAAGGTAGACCTGGTTATGAATTACAACCTCTGACTGGTGACAACTTCCCTGAGCCACAGTTTTTCTTTCCATGAAATGGGAATAATAATAGCATGTACATCATAGGTTTGTCTGGCGGTTGGATTTGTTAACCCTTGAAAATTATTTGGCATAGTGTTTGGCAAATAGCAAGCACTCAGACTATCACAGCTTCTGTTCCATGGTTGTGTGTGTATGTGGAGGGGCGGAAGTTGGGGTTGGAATAAGGAGGGAAGCTGATGCCAAATTTTTGAAAAGTGTAGCAAAATGAATCTCCCTGGGAAGTCTCTTCTCCTCTTAGACATCCTGACCAACCTTGTAGAATGGGGGTGGAAAGAGATGTATAACCGCCTGAAACAGCTTCAAATCACGCACATTTGTCTCAGAGCCTCTCCAGAGGATCTAAATTTCTTATCTGGTATCCCTGGGCTTGAGACTTCTCAAGGTCTTTGAATTTCATGATTATAGAAGGCCTTTTATGAATTAAGTTTCTTCTCTTTGATCTAAATGAGGTGCTTGTCCAAAGCCATCTAACAAATTAGCGGAAGAACATACAATTAAATTTCTGGTCTGAGGATTCCTAGGACATTATCTTGCCATATGAGCCAGATGGCCTTTTTGGAATGTAGCTTATGGTATCCCAGAACATACACAATTAGCAGAGGAAAAAAAAAAATGCTATATTGCCAAAAACACCTAAAAAGACAATTCTCTTTATTCCACATTTTGTAATTTCTAACCACCAAAGGCCATTTCAAATGGACACTTTGATTCAGTGGAAGAGCACTGACTTTGAGTTATAACCATGGTTTTACATCTGTCTCTGAGTATCTTATGAAAATTTAGACATTGTCTATAGAGCCTCAGGGCCCTCCCTTGTCAAATGAGGACATCGAGTCATATAAAGTGGAAATAACTTATAAGGTTCATACCAGATATGAAATTATATGAGTCTATGACCTATATGGAGCCCTGATGGCACAGTGGTTAAGGGCTAAGAGCTTGCGGCTGCTAACCAAAAGGCCGGCAGTTTGAATCCCCCAACCGCTCCTTGGAAACCACGTGGGGCAGTTCTACTCTGTCTTGTAGGGTCGCTATGAGTCAGAATCAACTTGATGGCAGTGTTGTTTTTTTTTTTTTTAATGACCTACATAGCTTCTTACATGCATTGTCTGAAAGGGTTTGTCCTTTCCCTTCCTTCCCACTTGGCTGTTGGAGCTGGCCATTGTAGCATGGAGACTGCAGTCGAGGAGAAATTAAAGATTTTCCTTGAGTCACTTTCAGTGTAGAGAAGATAGTCTCAGTGCTCTAAAGACCTAAAGGAGCTGTTCTAAAGCTATATACCTGCCATTAGGGAAATACTCTGATTGATTAAAAAAAAAAATCAGAAGGAACAACTTGGCATTGTAACCTTTGCTAGCAGCTTGGATACAAGGAATTAATTAGACAAGGAAGAAGGAGGGGGGGACTAATTATTTCTTAAGTGGAATAATTAGTGTTGCTGAATTCGTGAGTTAAAGAGCTTCATTAAGAAAGAAAAATTAAATCATGGTTGAACTGTAGTGATATCACTGTGAAATTACAGATTGCTTCTTGAAGACTGTACTTTGATCCTACAGTAAATGAGAAATTCCTGTTTTAGGCAGTTTGGATTTACTTCAGGGGCAGCTGATGCATGGATTCAGTGTAGCATTGTCGAAAGAAAGGAAAATTTTTTAGGATTTGTGGGTAGAATCTTGTTATGCTGAAATGAAACCTTATCAAGTAAGCACTATTTTTGAGGGTAAAGTCTCTGGGCAGCAGAGTTACATTTGCCTGGCCATAGGGTGTGAATTCAATACTGAAACAGTTCCAACTGCAGAGTTGGAACATATATAACATTGGAGAACCTGACCAGGGCTGCAGCTCGGCCTCTTCGCCTATTTCACGGACTCAATGCAATCCAACTACAGTCCTGCCTTTGGTGTGATTACAGGACTGACTTCCCACCCTTTGTCCCACCACTGAGGGAGCTCTAGACCTGGGCTGGGTGCTGGCGTCACAACAGAAGTTGGGTCCATATTTTTAGATCCCCAACTCCTTTGCTCTTCATGCAACGTCTGCTTTACCTGGAGCTCTGCTCTTTCTTGTCATCCTCTGGACCTGCCGCTTATTATTAACCCTATTGGCAGTGGGATGTTTCTTAGGACATTTACACACAAAATATTAAAAACTACCAGACTTATATCTTGGAAATTTACAATAATAATGTTGGGTGAGACTTCAGAGACAAAATGAGATGATATTTGAAAATCTTGAATAAATTTGCCTCCTCAATCTATTCGTTAGGGCTGACTTAGGTGAGACTACCTGATTAGGCTATCTTTTAGGATGAGAATCTAAGATTGACTCAATAAACAGTCAAACCAATGAAATTCTATGCTGCACGCTTGCACTCTTACTTCTAACACACGTTGAGTGGTACTACAGGCTAAGTATATTTTCAGGTGTGAAGGAAACCCTGGTGACGTACTAGTTAAGAACTTGGCTGCTAACCAAGAGGTTAGGAGTTCGAATCCATCAGATGCCCGTTGGAAACTCTGAGGGATTTCTACTCTGTCCTATAGGGTTCCTATGAGTTGGAATTGGCTTGATGGCATTGGGGTAGGATGTGCACATGTGAGAATGACTGGGAAATATTTCTTGCTCTCTTAGTCCACACAGTCAGTACAGAAAATAGATAAATAAACAAATACAATGAGCTGCTGTAATAAAAATATTTACAAAATAATGAGGAACTCAAAATTAGAGCTGTGATTTTCAAATTTTTTTGACTGTGACCCACACATAATTGAAACAAAAGTTTCACAGATCAGTATTTATCCTTACTGTGCATTGGCCGATATTTTCTGTTATATTCATTTTTTAAAATTTATTTTAAAAATGCACGTTGTGGACACTAAATCGATATAATGATCCTCTAATGGGTCACAACCTGCAGTTTGAAAGACTTGAGAGTAGAGGAGACTGGATTTCTGAACACCTCCTTGGAGGAGGGTTAGGGAAGATTTAGCAAAGGGAGTATTTTTTTGTTGTTGTTGCTTGTTTGTTTCCTTTTAAGTTAATAAATCTGATTATTTAAATTATTTACATGGTTGAAAATACATGAACAGGTATCAGCTTTGAGATGATCAGGCTGAAGGGGTAGGTATGTGCCAAAATACCAAAAGTGTTATCAAAGCTATGTACACATTTTAGACTTAATCTTATAAGTGACAAGAGAGACTTTAATATGCCTTAAGCAGGAAAGTGACGTAAGCAGATCTGCATTTTGGAGACAGTGTTTTGGTAAAATTTATAGGACAGATTTTACTGGGATAAACTGGAGTCCGAGAGACAGTTTGAGGACTGTTACACATGCTTAGGTTAGAACTGTTTGGAAGTGAGCCAGCATCCTGGCACTGGAATGGTAATGGTGACAAATTAGAGAGATATTTTGGAGACAGCTAACAATCATCAATTTGATCTGTGAGATGATAAAAATTAAAGAATCGAGGATGACTCCCAGGGTTCTGTCTTGGGTCTGTGGTTAGATTGATGGTGACTTTAACGAAGATGGGGAACGTAGGAGAAAGAGAAAATTGGATGGGAAACAGATGCTAGTTTCAGTTTTTATACAGCATGTGGTATTTAGGTACCTGTGTGGAGGCAAATCCAGAGAAAGAATCAGACACTTTGACTAACCTTTATTCTTCAGCCTTATAGTGTTTGCCACTCATTACTGTATCAAATTAGTGTTCTCATGTTTTTAAAAATTCTTCACAAGTATAATTTATATTTCTCTATAATATTATAGCACGGGCAATATGGGCATGTAGTAATTGATTTAATAATTTTCCCAGCTTTGCACATTTAGTTCCAGTACTCCTGGAACTATCATACATGATGCTGTGATGAAAACCTTTGTACAAAAAATTGTTTCTAACACTCCTGATTCAGTCCTTAGGGTAGATTCCTAAAGATAACATTCTTGAGTTAAAAAAATGAGCAAATTAAAAGTTTTAGATGAATGTCAGTGAATGGTTATCCAGAAACATACCAATTTACCACTTACTCTAATTAATGGGACTGCCCGTCTTGCAATGGCAGGAGAGATTACCTGAAATAGCCTGCCAATTTTACCGGTGAAAAATGCTCTCCTGTTTTAAATTTCATGCCTTTTATTATTAGAGTGATTGATATTTTATATTCATTATGTTTTTTTCATATTTTTTATTAAACAACCGTGCCGCTTCTGTAAATTACATATTATATACTTTGCCCATTTTTTTATTTGTATCTTATTATCTCATTGGATTTGGTGTATACTTATTGCATATATTATAATCTTTACTTTTATACATTAATTAAGGATATTATTTTTGTCATATTTGTCCTAAACAGGTTTCCTCCTTTTCTAGCTAGCTTTTTAAATTTTTATTTATTCCATTTTTATATCCTGGAGTTTTACATTTCTGGGAGGCAAAACTCCATCTCCTATGATTTCCTTCACTAATTTTGTACTTGGAAATTATGTCTTCATTCAGAGATTGTTGATTTTGCAAAAATCACCTGTGTTTTTCCTCGTTCCTTTGTGGTGTGCTATGGTTGTTGTAATTTTTCTCGTTTACCTCTTCTCATGGTCTGGAGTTCATGTTGGCGTGTGATATAGCAATATTTCAAACTTTATCGCCCAGACCCAGTCTTCCCTAATCCTACTGCATCATCATCCCATTAGTCTCCAATATCCTGTACCTTTATCACAGAAATTTTCACCCCAGTCAGTTTTTCTCTTGGCTTTTGGTTCTCCACCTAGAGTAGCACCAATTTCCATATGCATCTAGGCAAATCCTATCCATCTGTCATATAGCACTTCTTACAAAAATTGTTTTTCTAATCACTTAAAACTCCCCTACCCTAATCTCTCCTGTTCTTACTTAAAATGTGTTCACATTATAATTATTATTAATATTGATATTTTAAAACATCATTTTTATTCTGTTTATTTTGTCTTCTCAATTAGATGTGAATTTCTTATGGTTAGGAAATGTAACGTGTACTTGTTTTAAGCCTCTTAATGCTGGCCCAACACGGGGCACACAGGGGAACACAGGGCTTAATAAACTGGTGTGGAGTGATTGGTGTCACATAACTCCCATAATCTGCAGACACCTCTGTCCGCTGAGGAGCTACGGTTCCCACCGAACTTCATTTTGGAAGTGAGGTCGGAATTCTGGCATCTATTTTATAAAGCTCTTTGTGTGAATCAATTTTTCCTCTATCCCAGCAATAATTAAACTTTGTAGTACTGTGTGAAGCACATTCACTAATAAATGGATGCCAAACATGAAGACACAGCTTCATGTGTTGCTCTATTCCCATGGAAACTGTTCTTTGCCCTGTAGAGGAAGAGTCCACAGGTTCTTCCAGGGTCATTAGAAATTACAAAAAATCCATAACATGAACGAAGGTCCCAGAGGCTTTTGTTTGTGTGATGCTGTGACTGGGGAACCGGGGGAAGAAAAAGGTGTTAAGTGTTCATGAAGTACTACATAGGCCTGTTTTTAAAGCTATCAGGCCTTTTTTTATGCCCATTTTTATAGCTTTGATTCAGAAATTGGTCACTCAAGTTCACTTGTAAAATTAGCAGAAATGCACGACAATTGTAAAGCAAAACTCAAAGTATATATTTGTATCATCTTCTCTGAATATAGAATTATTTTTTCCATTCATATTAGACTAAGACATTTCACTTTCCCTAAGGAAAAGAGGCTACTCTCTTTACAGGCAAGCAATAGTATAAATGAAAACAGAAGTATATACCAATGTTTAAAATAACATTAAGAAGTAATTTAATTAATGGGTTCTCCAAATAATAATACATTTGTGGACCAACTCTCAATAGGCAATAAAACACACAACTGAAATGCAGCAGTTCTTAAGAACCAGAGGATTTTATATATGTACAGATGTCTTCTAGAATGATAGCGTATAGAGCAAAAGAATATTGAATGTAAATGATTCAGAATCATTGCTTAAATTTCCCTGAAAAGGCAAATGTAGAGGCTAAAGGAGAATGCACTTGACTGGGTGCCCTCTTTCATTGTCCCAAGAGACTGGTTGTATTGCATGAAATAACCAGCAAACTTTGATTTTGAAAATACTCTCAGAGCAGCTAGTTCTTACCCAGCTTCCAAAGAAGACTCCATCTCAGGAAGAGTTCAAACCTTTAAAAACACCCAGAGAAAGAAGACGTTTTATGTATATTCCCTCCCTCCTCCTCCTTCTCCAGGGATGCAAATTCCTTAAACTCAGATGAGTCTAAAGCCTAACCTGGCCACTCACCAATAGAGTTAATGACTAATTCTATTCATCCATAAGATTTTTTTTTATACTTAAATATTGTTCTGTAGTACGTAGTTTAATTGCCAGTTGTTTTCCTCTTCTAAAATTATGTATTTACATAGTAAAAACTAAAAAACCCATTGCTGTCAAGTCACTTCCCACTCATTAGAGCCCTATCAGATAGAGTAGAACTGCGCTAGAGGGTTTCCAAGGAGCAGCTGGTGGATTCGAACTGCCGACCTTTTGGTTAACAGCAGAATGCTTAACCACTGCACTACTGGAGCTCCATTTACATAGCACTACTTTTGCTATGTAATAGCAAATAATAATAGCTTTTTTATTAGTAGAAAAAAAAAGAAACATTTATTTGGTACATACTATGTGCCAGAGATCATGCCAAGTGCAGGATGTCAATGTCAATTTAAACGTAGATAAAGACATATAGATATAAAATCTTATTTAATCCTCACCAGAAACCTTGAGATTAGTTCTAGGTGCCTGGCATATGGTGAGAACTCAATATTAGCTGACACTACTAATATCATTTTCCCATTTCACAGATGGAAAAACAGAGGCTGCAGGTGCTTAAGTAACTTTGGCACTTGGCAGAAAACCATACAAATCCAAGTATGCCTGAACCACAGTTTTAGGCCACCTCCCACTTGGCAGATTTCTAAACAACAGTGGTTGAGGTTTTAGGTTGTTTCCACATTCAAAAGACATGTATTTAATTCCAGTTCTAAGGTCTTAACAAAGACATAGCTTATACTTTTGCCCTCCAAAATGATCTTAAATTTCGACCCTGTGAAGGGAAAGTCATCGGGGAATTTTGGTAATCCTTGAATTAGTTTTTAATCAGTGAATGATGTTTTTTCTTTAGTGGTATTTCCCTAGCCATTTATTTTCTTTCCTCCTCTGTTGGTCCAACAGGCCTTCTGTGAGCATAATGAGTCTTGAAAGAAATGGAGTGATATATTAATTAAGGAACCTAATTAGCTTGAAGAGCCTGGATTTTTCAAACCCCAAAGTGTATAAATTATTTCTGGAAATATGTGTTGGTAGATCTTGGTTGAAATGGTTGAGACAGAGGGAAAGGCAGCCGAAAAGGGGAGAAAGAACTCTTGGTTTTAGAAGTTGGGGAAGGAGATTGTTGGGAATTAATTTCTCACTGTCCAGCCTGGTTTCTCATGTATGATTTCTGATATATCACAAATGCCCACATAGTTTGTGCACTCTGCACAGCATGTAACACGTATGGAGCTACCCACCAATACAAGCACAATCTCCCCATGAAACTGACTCTCTAGTCTAGTACCTAGGGCAGATAGCATTTTGGGAGTAGCTGATTTCCAACACCTTAAATTGTAGCTAATGAAAAGCCAGTAGATTAATTCTAATTTTAAGAACAGAAGGAAGTAGAAAATGAAAAGTAACTAGGGCCAGATGTATGCTGTTTTATTTCATCAGTATCAAATTATATCGAATTCAGCAAAAAATGTCTTTCTCATATTTTGTTAATAGCACTTTCCATTGAAATAGACATACTGATGGGTGATTCTGAAACGGCACGAGCTGTTGATAATGTGCCTTGCTCTCTGAGGAGTGTACTGAGCATTCATTTAGTGCTTTACAGTGGACACAGTCCTGCCCTCCAGCAGCCTGCCTTCTGTGATGAGTCTTCCTGAGGATGTGGAAATGCTGAGGATACCGTGGACATCAGGGACAGGGAATGAGTGAATGCTGTGGGAAAGGAAGGAGAGACCTCGGGCAATGACAGAAGACCCCAGAGGGGCTCTGGATGGTAACATTTCCCAGCTACTTCTGTGCAGAAGAACGCTATGTTGCGTTTTTCACGTGTTTCATTTTTCACCATTCTGCACACAAAAATTTCATTTTTCACATATGGTGTGTTTGCTTTTCACGTATTTTGTTTTCTCACCAAAATCCATACTGGATTTTTCACCACTGTTCCAGTACCTTTAGAATGTATGGAAGCTGCCCCTTTGGTAAGAGTACTTCAGCAAAGCTTTCCTTTGGGCTGTCAGGATTGTGTCAGCCTCCTGCAGGTGAACTAGAGGGGTGAGAGGGGATGTATCCTCTGGGTTCCCCCCCACTCCCCGCCCCAAGGACCTCATGTTCTGCTTTCAGGAGTCTTTCTAAACACATCTAAAAATATTGGTGAAGGAGTGTTCTTTATAAATGGTTTTCCAGGCATTTTTGGCTTAGTGTTCCTAAATGTGTGACCTATGGGAAGGTATAAATGACACCTGGGGATATAAATCCATGCGCATTTTGTCCATCTTTGGGTGAGAATGTCTCCACACAGTGGAAGTTCAGTGAGGCTAACGATTATTGATAATCAGAGGTCATTCAGGAATGAGGACAGCCGTCCATCACAAACTATGGTGTTTTTCCTAGGTGTTAATTAAAAAAAAAAAAAAACTTAAGTGGTCAGTGATTTCATTCTATTTGGATCAACAATCGATGTCTTTGGAAGCAGCAGTCAAGAAAGCAAATGGCATAGTGCGCTGGGAAAATCTGCTACAAAAGGCTGCTTTAAAGTTTTGAAAAGCACAGATGTTACTTTGATGACTAAGGTGTGCCAGACCGAAGCCATGGTCTTTTGAATCTCCTTGTATGCATGCAAAAGTTGGACAATGAAAAAGAAAGACAGAAAAATAATGGACGCATTTAAAGTGTGGTGTTGGCAGAGAATGTTGAACATATGGTGGACTTCAAAAGAATGAACAAATCAGAAGAAATACAACCAGAATGTCCTCAGAAGTGAGCATGGAGAGGATCTGACTCATTTATTTTGGACACATCATCAGGAAAGGACCAGTCGTTAGAAAAGGACACTGTCTTTGGTAGAGTGTCGGTGAAAATGAGGGAAATGCTCAGTGAGATGGACTGACACAATGGCCACAACGATGGACTCCAACATACCAATGATCTTGAAGATGGTACAGGACCGGGCAACATTTCACTCTGTTATACACAAGGTAGCCATGAGCTGGAGCTGACTCAACAGCAACTAACAACAAATAACAACTATGTACTTTTTGCCCTAAGTATGTACGCAAGAAGCTATGACCACACTCTGACTCTTGTGCTCTGAGAGAATGGCTCAGTCTCTGTTCTGTATACTTTAGGGTAAGCCCATTGAAGACCCCTTCATTTTTCCATCTCATCTTGTTGATGAATCCACTTTTGCAGTGGTTCAAAACCAGAGGAAAATTTTGCTCCCCACAGGACATTTAGCCATGTCTAGAGACAGTTTTTGGTTATCACAACTGGAGAGTTGCTACCGTACAATTGCCAGGTAAAATACAGGGCACCCAGTTAAATTTGAATTTCAGATAAACATTGAGTAATTTTTTAGTATAAGTATGCCCCATGCAATATTTAGGATATACTTATACTTAAAAAAAAATTATTATTTATCTTACATCCAAATTTAACTGGGCATCCTGAGTTTTTATTTGCTAAATTCACAACCTTATGCTATGGACATCTAGTGGGTGGAGGCCAGGAGTATTGCTAAACACCCTACAGAGAAGAGGACAACAAGGAATTATCTGTCTCAACATGTCAATAGTGATGATGCTGAGAGAAACTTAGCTAGTATGACCTCTTATATTATAACGAAGTAAAGTGTGCACTTCCCTGGGTCCCCCAACCATTTGATCTCTTTCATAAATACAGGGAACACCTTCCCTTCCTGGAAGTCTAGTATACATTTTGCATCTAACTAGTGATGATTGTTGATTGAGTCCATGAATAAAAGCAAACATTTCTTATACTGAGGAATTATTAAGTGTTAAGCTCTGTGTTGGAAGTAGTGGTGGTTCAGTGGTAGAATTCTCACCTCGGATGTGGGAGGCCCCGTTTCAATTCCCAGGCACCACTTGTCTGTCAGTAGGGGCTTGCGAGTTGCTCTGATGCTGAACAGGTTTCAGTAGAGCTTCTGGGCTAAGGTGAACCAAGAAGAAAGGCCTGATGATCTACTTCTGAAAGTCACAACAGCCTGATCCATAGCCTGTCATGGAGATAGGACCAGGTAGTATTTTGTTCCATTGTGCACGGGATCACCACGAGTAGGGGGCCAACATGACAGCAGCGAACAACAACAAACTGTGTTAGTTAAGTCATACACATTGCTTTCAACCCAAACGAGGGGATGATTATCCCAGTATTTTCATGTAGAGAGACTGAGACTTAAGTTATAACACTCCCTAAATCACAGAGGTAGCGCATAGCTGAGGTGGGATTAGTGTCCAGGATGGTTCCTTCCCAAAGCTTCTCTCCTTTTCCCACCAGAAACAGAGACTCCAGGCAGCAGGGTAGCAGTCTTCTCTCTATGGGGCTTCTGTGTCAGATTTTCAAATTGGTGGCTCCCCAGCAGAAGTCTCTCCCATGAATTTATTTCTGTTCTTTTCCAGTTTCTCAGTAGTTGCACAGTGACTGCAAATCCCTGTGGAGGTAGGCAGATCTATTTCCAAACATCTACCTGTTGGGAAACCCCCTGCCTTCTCACTGCTGCCTCTACCAGTCCTCCAGGGAGCATATCAGGGCGGGAATGGAGAGGAACATCTGTGACGGTCCTGGGACCCTGGGGAGCCTGGCAGAGGCTGGCCCTGCCAGCAGGAGCCCCTGATCCTCCGACCCATTCTAATTAGCATGCCTCTACCACCTCAATGCTGTAAATTTAGTAGCAATTGTTGGGTTTTTTTCCCCTAAGGAATTTTAAAATAAAATGTTTTATAAACATTCTAGGTGTTTGGATTAGATTTCACACTGAAATCATTTGCTTTTGCCCATGAGTGGAAGGGTTTCTCACTTTCTACTCACTTTCTACCAGGTGTAAATTCACACCATGGTTCTACATGGGAGTCCCAGGTTGGCATCTGCTCCTAAGCTCGTGAGGGAGAAGTATAGGGGGCCTCACAGGGACTCAGGCTCTGGGCCATGACTCATGCCCTTTTAGGATGATGATAAGAGAAGAAAAATAGCATCTTGAATCATGGGAAACTACTTAGTGGCCAAGCATCATGGCCACTTGTCTCCTTAGGCAAAATTTTTTTTTTTTAAATTTTTATTGTGCTTCAAGTGAAAGTTTACAAATCAAGTCAGGCTCTCGTACAAAAATTTATATACACCTTGCTATATACTCCTAATTGCTCTCCCCCTAATGAGACAGCCCGCTCCTTCCTGCCACTCTTTCTATTCGTGTTCATTAGGCAAAGTATTAATGCCGGTAAACCAGTAGGTGTTGAAGTCAGCTCTGACTTATGGCAACCCTATGTGTGTCAGAGTAGAACTGTGCTCAATAGGGTTTTCAGTGGCTGATTTTATGGAAGTAAATGGCCAGACCTTTCTTCCAGGGCATCTCTGGGTGGACTCAAACTGCTAATTTTTTGATCAGCAGCCGAGTACGTTAACCGTCTGTACCACCCAGGGACTCTGGCAAAATATTAGGTATTTTTTTTTTTATAGCCCTGCTTTTCCTGACTTTCTGAGGACAAAAATTGACACATTACATTCATTACTGTACTTCCCTCAGCATAGCACCTAGTACAGTGTCTCACAAGAGAGCTCTCAGTATTTTAGCAAGTAGAATTTATATGGACTATTCTGTGGAAAGGTTTTCCCCTCCTTTACCAGAGGTTTTACCATCCTTTTGTTTTTCAGCAGCGTGTCAGAGTGGACCAACCTACCACAGAGTATTTTTTTTTTTAGGTACATTCAGGCTTCCACACACGTGCTGTCATTTGATTCTCAGACCAATACTGTGAAGTGATGTTGTTTCCATTTTTTTCAGAGGGAGGAAAGAGGCTCAGAGATATTAACTGACACATCCCAAGCTTCAGATAGTTTTAGAATGATGGAGTTGACTTAGATCTCATATCTCTTGATTTCTTTTCCGGGGATTTTTCTTCTCAACAACACAACTGATGGACCATTAGAAGGACCCTCAATTGTTGCTTCATTACTGTGGAACTCAGTCTCTAAAGCCAGACTGTATTTATTTTTAAGGAAAACAGACAAGCTTAGAGCTAGGCAGTAAAGCCAAATCGAAATCTATTTCCCTTCAATTGCTGGCCCTGCATCATCTAACTTAAATATGTGGTTTAAAGATATTCAAAGAAATTGAAGAAGCTGTTTAACCAAAGGCAGGACTTAGCAATAAGGAACCCCGCTGGGATGAAGAATTCAGGCTTGCTTTTCCTTATCACATGGTGAAGACAGGTTACCAGGGTCTGTGTTGACCATTGGCTATCGGTGAATATCATCATTTCGTTGTATTTAGACCGGCTCATATATTCAAGGAGTACCTAGTTTGAGGGAAGTAAAGGGGAAGGAATTATATGGGTTACTTACAAGGACACTGATCAAACTTTAATAGGTACCGTATTACGATTGAGCACAATCTCATAATGAAGCAACTATGGTCTGTTAGAGCGTGTCTGTGAATCTAGTGGGGGTAGGATGACAGGAAATATACTTCATATGCTTATACTGCCATGCAGTCATGGTGCTTTTCCACCAAATCTTTGGAATGTGACTGACTCACAGACGCATGACCGGGGAAAGTACTGGGACTGCTCTGCTAGGACAGCTAATGTCACACACAAATCTGTGTGTCAGCCTTAAAGCTGCCAACATGGTGTTATGTGTCAACTATTGAACTCCCTGAATCCTTGGCATAAACACCAATAAGTCAAAATCAAATCTGTTTTATGAGGCATACAGATTGGCTGCCTGTTAGAGCACATGTGCTCATTCAGTTATATGTGAATAAGGACGCTTTCAGTCTGTTAATTATGCTTTGGAATCAACGTGAAGCTCTAGGTAAGAGGCTGATAGAAGATGGATAGATGGCTGATAGCATGAAGTAGAATAATTGTCTTGGGGTTTTGGATATGCACTTTTATAAAGTGAAATATGGGATTGTTCAGCCTAAAAGCAGAAACTCCTACATCTGTGCTGTAAGGGTGGCAGTTGCATGAGTTACTATCATGTTTAAAAAAAAGGCTAACTCAACTTATTGGGAAGCCTAGATGGTACATCTCTACATATTGATGCTATTAGCAGGATGACTGCACATGAGCCCTGATTTAAACATTATAGTCAAGTCTAGCAATTTATAACCATAGAGAATGGCAAAGGGCGGTATATATGTAAACCCAATTCACATTCACTTTACACAAAATGCAAGTTGATAGGACAGGAAAAAAGTTCTTTCTACTGGGCAATGGGTTCTATTTAGTGTACCATCATACCTTGTTATTTATTATCAGGGGTTGGAGAATTTTTTTGGGGGGGGTCAGCTTGTTAAAATACTGCTGCTGATACCTCTGTCTGAAATTTAGTGATGTAATTATTGGTGGTATATTATTTACTTTGGTATATTCCATTTATTCAAATAACACAACCATATTCATTTTTGTACATAAAAGTGGGGAGAGATCAAGAAAATAAGATTATAAGAGAGAAAGACCGTAAAGTTGACTTCCACCTTCCAATCTTTTGTAGGATTGACATCAAACTATGCAATACCAATAGCATCCCGCTTCAGGCATTAAAATCTAGATGAAGAAGATCACACTATATGACTTTAGGGTGCTTTTCCAATCTCATATGGGTCTTATAATTTTTCTTTGCAGTGGAAGCTATTTTGCTTTCATTTAATTCTCTGTAGTAGAATCAGGGCCAATCTTAAGCAAAACTGAGAATTGGTGAAATTAGTGTTCCACCCCATGTCTTCTTTCATTTCTTGTCCTCAAAACTCCTGCCAGGGCTTTTGGTGAGACATGGGATTCGTGGCAGGTGCTGACCATGGGTCTGCCCCCAATATCTATGCTGTCCTGGTTGAGTCATTTCTACTTTGCACCTCAGTGTCCTTATCTATTAAATGAGGGGATGACATGGCCATTGGTAATAGAGATTCACAGTTTCAAGGATTCCTAACCTAGAAGCATATGGAATCTCACGGGAAGCAGAGGGGGTGGTGCAGATGTCACTTGAAAAAAACACTTCAGATGGTTCTAAGATGCACTTCCCCATCCTTGAAAGGTAGTCATTGGTGGTTCTTAGAGAGCGGGCCTATCTGGAACTCATTAGAATGCAAATTCTTAAATCAAAAACTCTGGGAGTAGGGCCCAACAATTCATGTTCTAAAATTGATGTTATTTTTATTTCTGTCATCACTGAAGTTTGAGAACTTCTGGCCTAGGTGTATGATACCAAGTGTGTGGTTCCCTGACCACCTCTGTCAATATCACCAGGGAGCTCATTAGAAATGTAAATTCAGAGACCCTACCCAAGGCCCACTAAATCAGGATCTCTGGGCTGAGGCCCCAGAATCCCTTTTAACAAGCTCCCATGTAATTCTAAAACATGCTTAAACTTGACGAAACCACTGCTCCAGAGAAGTGGTACTTAAAGCTGACTGTACATTAAAATCTACTGGATGGGTTTTTCAAAAATGCCAAAGGCTGGGCCCAATCATGGATCAGTTAAATACATTCAAATGTGCAGCCACGGTTGAGCACTACTGACATAGTTTATCCTTCAGGTCTCTTCCAGAATCAGGCTCCATGATTTTCACTTATTTGCCGTATTTTCTAAATGTGTGTTATAGCTCTTCATCCATAGTGTACTTCTCAATCAACACCGTACTTCTTTTGTTCCACAAAGACCTTGATCTTCTGCTCAGTTCATTTACTAGATGTTCAGCATCTAATAGATCCTCATTGACTAAATCCATCTCCTTTTACAAGACTATGAGTTAAAAACAACAGCCTTTAGCCTGAGGAACTGATCTCTAAGTTCTACCATGAGTAACCCTTGGTTCAAATAGATGTCCACCTTTATACTCAAGGCATATGGACCTTCTCTTTCTATTGCTTTGTTGATTGACATTAACGTTCAGATTTCACAGATTTGGAATTTTTCTCTTTGTTACTTCCAAATTTTTTTAAAAGCCAGAGTCTGCAGACAACAGGTTTTGGAGGACCAGGCCCCTAGGAAGTATTTCCTGTAACTTCCCAGACCCCCATCCTCATGATGAACACCTGTGCTAGGCTCTGCCAAATTGCCACTCTTTCTGGGTGAACTCTGATTTTCAGGGAATGCCAGGAACCCTAATAAGACAGGTTTTTAGCCTAAGGTTTGGGTTGGAGCCAGTGGCACCATGCAGAGGGCAGCCGAAGTGAGCTGTTGCAAGTGAAAAATCGCTCACGGAAAACTTTGAGAGCTGCAGGGATGTCAGACAGATTAGCAACTCACTCTGAGACAGAGACTATCCTCCCTTCCAATTCCCAGACACATAGCCCTGCGGCTAAGTCATTGGAAATAAAATCAGTAGGGAAACAGGAGAGGGGAAAACAGCACCTACAACATTTATCAGCAGTGTGAGCCAGAGCTACTGATGCAGTTAAATAAACCACAGCCCTTTGTGTTCATTTTCTGTTTGCTGAGTTTGCCAACCTGAGCTTCTCCAGGACTAACCCCACAATTAAAGTCAGGACAGTTTTGGGGAACACGGTGAAATCCACCCAAACAGAGTATTTCGATGTTCAGGTTGAAATCTAGTATTGGCGAGGACAGGGGTATTTATTGTGTTTGAAGACAGTAATACTATTATCCATCCAGCAACTGTCACAGAGCCTCAGACGAGCAGTGACTGTTGTGGTTAGAGAGAAAGGATGAAGGCTCGGCTAAAGCGTGGCTGGGACGTGAGGCTTTACCTGTGGTTTGCTGGGCTCTGGCCTTTGCTGCTGTCATCAAAGGGGATGAAGAAACTTTTATATTGCTTTGGGTTGAGAACTCAAGTCCACTAGTCCCTTCAGGAAAACCATGGATACTCAGGCCAGTAATGAAATCAGAAGAAAACCAGTTGCTGTCTAGTCAATTCTGACTCATGGTGATCTCGTGTGTGTCAGAGTAGATCTGTGCTCCATAGGGTTTTCAATAGCTGATTTTTCAAAAGTAGATCACTAGGCCTTTCTTTTGAGGTGCCTCTGGGTGGACTTGAACCTCCAACCTTTAGGTTAGTAGCCTAGAGTGTTGACCTTTTGCCCCACCCAGGGACTACAAAATCAGGAGAGGCTTTACCACACCGGATGGAACAGCTACAAGGGCTCAAACTCACTGCAGATTCTAAGCAGATAAAATATGCAAGAGAAACAGAGAAATAAGTGTAGTTGAGAAGCCAGTGGAACTGAGACTTCTCACGATTCTCTACGCAGGTCTCTAAGCCCAGCCTGAGCCTAGGATAGGATCCTCCTTCCTGTTATTCTGGCCAGTTAGAACTAAAGTTATTCTTCCCAGCTTTGGGCCATCACACCTGTTATGGATTTCAGCTCCTCCTGAACTCAAAGGCCTTTCCTTTCCATCATTTACACTGATTCCTACATGCACGTCTACGTTTTCTTTCTAATCCAATTTATGCCACAACCCAGAACTCTTCAGTGTCTCAGAGAATAGCTAATATTTCTCAACCTTTCCACAGATTCACAGAAGTCAGGATACACTTTATGTGGGCAGTGTTAAATTACACGCCATGTTCTCTAATGAGGTCTAGTCAACTAAAGAGAACTAGGATGCTGGCTTCGAGTTTATTCTGAGGAAGGGAAGGGGTCCTCTAAAGTGGCCCCAGAACTCAGATCATCTCAAATGCCAGCCCCAGCACTGAGGCCCACGGATGGGATGACCCCAGGAAAACTGTGAACTTTCTGAGTTTATTTATTCATCTTTAAAGCAGGAAAAAGAAAATACATGCTGACATATCCTGCTTATTGCTTGATTTTTCCGTGTTGATATGCTATTGACAATAAGGTGCCACCTACTGAACTTCAGTAACAATAATTAGGAAGACTGAGTAAAACAGCTTTGGAGAGACCTGTACGTGTCCTCTGCAAAGACATGGAAGAACAAGCTCAGATACCAAGGCCATAAGCCCCAAACTTTTTTTTTTTTTTTAAGAATTTTTATTGTGCTTTAAGTGAAAGTTTACAAATGAAGTCAGTCTCTCACACAAAAACCCATATACACCTTGCTACACTCCCAATTACTCTCCCCCTAATGAGACAGCCCACTCTTTCCCTCCACTCTCTCTTTTCATGGTCATTTCGCCAGCTTCTAACCCCCTCCACCCTCTCATCTCCCCTCCAGGCAGGAGATGCCAACATAGTCTCAAGTGTCCAACTGATCCAAGAAGCTCACTCCTGACCAGCATCCCTCTCCAACCCATTGTCCAGTCCAATCCATGTCTGAAGAGTTGGCTTTGGGAATGGTTCCTGTCCTGGATCAACAGAAGGTCTAGGGGCCATGACCACCGGGGTCCTTCTAGTCTTAGTCAGACCATTAAGTCTGGTCTTATGAGAATTTGGGGTCTACATTCCACTGCTCTCCTGCTCCCTCAGGGGCTCTCTATTGTGTTCCCTGTCAGGGCAGTCATCGGTTGTAGCTGGGCACCATCTAGTTTTTCTGGTCTCAGGATGATGTAGTCACTGGTTCATGTGGCCCTTTCTGTCTCTTGAAGCCCCAAACTTTTGAAGGAGCTAGACCTTTTAGGTTCTTTAAGTTCAATAGTTGGAACTCCCTCCAATTTTCCTAACAAGTAGATACTCGTTAGGAGAATAGTGATTCTCAGCTTTAGGATCTGCCAACCAGTTTCTCTACATCTCTTTGGTGACTCCTTTATGAGGGAAGCCAAAAGGTTAATTAATAAAAGATTGTTAGTTCCTGCAAGTCGCTCTGTGATTCAGATTTGAGGTGGCCTAAGCATCACCATCCTTGGTTAGGAAAAGGCTCTGTGGTTTGAAATTAATTCATCTAGCTCTTACAGCTCCTGCTGGGATTAATATTTAATCAACAGAGCAGTCGCCTTTTCTATTGCATTATAGGAAAGTTTCAATAAAATAAAAGAGTGCATTATAGTGTAATGACTGACAAACACTGGTGAATTTTCATTTAAAATCAATAAGATGAACCAAGCAGTTATTTTGTAACTGATGGGTCATCTCAATTTAATGAACAGTAACTAGAAACGTTAAATGAATATCTGGTATGCAGAAGGGAGGCAGAACAAAAGACAAACAGTCCCACTAGGCTGTACAATCTTTGAAGAGAGGGCTGTGCTTTGTTAGTTTTTTCTTAATCTGATGCCCAGAAAAATACCATGCATATGTGGGTGCTCAAAAAATGCTTGCTAAAAAAAAAAAAAAACTAGATAGAACAAATTCATAAATAAGCCAATGTGTATAAAATAATATTTTCATTTATAAAAAAAAATGATGCTACACTTTGTTAATGGTTAATGGTGCCCCCCCACTCCCATCAACAAATGGTTCTGTTTGCTGGTCACAAGGGATTATACACACACTCTTTCTCTTTTGTAAATGACTATAGTAAACCAAAAAACTGAATTCGTTGAGTGCTTCTCAAACTTGAGAGTGTATTAGAATCACCTTGAGTTCTTGTAAAATGCAGATTACTGGCCCCCAATCCCAGAGTTTCTGATTCAGTTTGTCTGGGGTAGGGCTCTTAGAATTTGCATTTCTAATAAGTTTCCAGGGGATGCTGATACTGCTGGTCTGGAGACCACAGTTTGAGAATTACTGGCTTAAAGCAGGACTTCAAACTGGTTTGAACTAGTTTAATCATGGCTGATGAAGTGAAACCAAAACAGACCCAAGTGCTTAAAATTTGGGTAATCTGGAAGGATAACTAGAACAGGAAAAATGATGTGTCAAAGCCCTGAAATGGGAGACTTGGAAGAGGTGGAGATAACCCTTTTAGAAACCTGTGCATGAGACTGGTTTATTGCCCGGACTGTGGAGAATGACACACATTCAAAGTGGTGTGGTTGGCTGCCGTCTTTGAGTGGGGCAATGCAATTTCCAACTCTGCTCAAAATCCAACGGGCAAGAGACTTGGTTGCTATGCAATACACGCTGCCCTTGTTTTCTAAGAAGGAGATTAGATATGTATTAATTTCTTTAGAAATCTAACTTTGGCTATTGCTGATGTTGCACAGTCACTATAGCTGTGTGCCTGACTCATTGGCCCCTTCACAGTGAGTGGCCATTAGAATAATAACAAGACCTACTGCCAGTAAAGCCTGTAGTGGATTGACTCTGGCTCTCCAACTTGGACTTAAATCTTCCCATCTGTATTTGCTTCCAGTTAGCAAACTGTCAGTTAATTCTAGATGGGTCTAGATACATCTGTTTATGCTGGACATGGGACTCCTATTATTCTCTTGTAAAAGCATGAAAACCAATCTATTATGAAAAAGGAGAGCGAAAACAGTCATGTACAGGCATACTTTGGAGATATTGTGTGTTCAGTTCCAACCACCACAATAAAGCAAATATTCCAATGAAGTGAGTCACAACAGTTTTTTGATTTCTCAATGCATATAAAAGTTATGTCTACAATAAACTGTATTCTGTTAAATGTGAAATAGCGTTATGTCTAAAATAACAGTGTAGATACCTTAGTTAAAGATACTTTATTGCTAAAAAATGCTAACCATCATCTGAACGTTCAGCGAGTTGTAATCTTTTCCTTGGTAGAGGTCTTGCCTCGATGTTGGTGGCTGCTCACTGACCAGGGTGGTGGTTTCTGAAGGTTGGGTGGCTGTGGCAATTGTTTAAAATAAGACAACAAAGAAATTTGCCACTTTGATGGACTCTTCCTTTCATGAAAGGTTTTGCTGTAGCATGCAATGCTATTTGATAGCATTTTACCCACAGTGGAACTTCTTTCAGAATTGGAGTCAATCCTCTCAAACCCTGTGGCTGCTTTATCAACTAAGTTTATGTAATGTTCAAAATCCTTTGTTATCATTTCAACAATATTTGCAGCATACATTCCATCTCAAGAAACCATTTTCTTTGCTCATCCATAAGAAGCAACTCCCCATTCATTAAAGTTTGATAATGAGATTGCAGCAATTCAGCCACATTTTCAGGGTTCACTCCTAATTCTAGTTCTCTTGCTGTTTCCACCACATCTGCAGTTACTTCCTCCACTGAATTCTTGAACCCCTGAAAGTCATCCCTGAGGGCTGAAATCAACATCTTCCAAACTCCTGTTAATGTTGATAATTTTGACCTCCTCCCATGAATCACAGATGTTCTTAGTGGCATTTAGAATGGTGAATCCTTTCCATAAGGTTTTCAATTTACTTTGCCCAGTTCCATCAGAAGAATCACTGGCTATGGCAGCTATAGTCTCATGAAATGTATTTCTTAAGTAATAATACATGAAAGTAGAAATTACTCCTTGATCCATAGGCTGCAGAGTGGATGTATGAGCAGGCATCAAAACAACATTAATCTCCTTGTACATCTCCATCAGAGCTCTTGGGTGACCAGGTGCATTGTCAATGAGCAGTAATATTTTGAAAGGAATCTTTTTTTTCTGAGCAGTAGGTCTCAACAGTGGGCTTAAAATATTCAGTAAACCATATTGTAAACAGATGTGTTGTCATCTAGGTTTTGTTGTTTCATTTATAGAGCACAGGCAAAGTAGATTTAGCATAATTCTTAAGGTCCCTAGGATTTTCAGAATGATAAATGACCATCAGCTTCAACTTAAAGTCAACAGCTGGATTAACCCCTAACAAGAGTCATCCTGTCTTTTGAAGATTTGAAGCCAGGCATTAACTTCTCTCTAGCAATGAAAATCCTAGAGGGCGTATAAGGCTGTTTTGTCTACATTGAAAATCTGTTGTTTAGTGTAGCTGCTTGTATCAATTAGCTAGAGCTTCTGGATAATTTACTGCAGCTTTTCTTTTTTTTTTTTTTACATCAGCACTTGCTCCTTCACGTTGCACTTTTATGTTATGGAGACAGCTTCCTTACGTAAACCTAATGAACCAACCTCTACTTGCTTCAGACTGTTCTCTTATAGCTTCCTCACCTCTCTCAGCCTTCATAGGATTGTAGATTTAGGGCCTTACTCTGGATTAGGCTTTGGTTTAAGATAATGTTGTGGCTGGTTTGATCTTCTATCCAGACCACTAAAACTTTCTCCATATCAGCACTTTTAATTTCCTTGAAGAACTTTTCTTTTGCATTCACAACTTGGTTAACTGGCACAAGAACACTAGCTTTCAGCCTGTGTCTACTTTTAACATGCCTTCCTCACTAAGCTTAATCATTTCTAGCTTTTGATTTAAAGTGAGAGATGTGCTACTCTTCCTTACACTTGAACACTTAGAGGCCCTTGTAGGGTCATTAACTGGTCTGATTTCAATATTCTGTCTCAGGATCCTGGGGAATAGGAGGCCAAAGGAGAGGCAGAGAGACAAGGAAACAGCTGATTAGTAGAGCAGTCAGAACACACACCACATTTATTGATTAGATTCACCTTCTTATATGGGCACAGTTCACAGTGCCCCAAACAATTACAATAGTAACATCAAAGATCACTGATCACAGATCACCATAACAGATATAATAATGATGAAAACATCTGAAATATTGTAGGAATTGACAAAATGTGACACAGAAACACCAAGTAAGGACATGCTTTTGGAAAAATGGCACCAAAAGACTTGCTTGACACAGGATTGTCACAAAACTTCAATTTGTAAAAAATGCAATATCTGTGAAGTGCAGTAAACCTAAGCACAATAAAATGAAGTATGCCTGTATTTTGTTTGGGGGGTTTGCATTTTTGCTTTTCAGTAATAGAACTCGGTTGCTAGATCTCATCGATATTTCTTCATCTTTTTTCCTTTCTCAGCAATGGCGTTGATCGGAAAGTAGCTCTTTAACTTTAGGGTACATACATTGATAATAAATTAAGACAAGGCTAATTGGCTAATCCAGTTTGGTGAGTGATAGATTCCACAACCTTGTCCTAATGTCATGGATTGAATTGTGTCCTCCCAAAATGTGCACCAACTTGGTTAGGTCATGATTCCCAGTATTGTATGGCTGTCCTCCATTTTGTGATTTTCCTATGTGTTATAAATTATAATCTCTGCCTGTGGTTAAAGAGGATTAAGGTGGGATATGACACCCTTGCTCAAGTCACATCTCTGATCCAAAGTAAAGGGAGTTTCCCAGGGGTGTGGCCCGCACCACCTTTTATCTTACAAAAGACAAAAGGAAAGGGAAGCAAACAGAGAGTTGGGGCCCTCATACCACCAAGAAAACAGCACCGGGAGCAGAGCGCATCCTTTGGACACACGGTTCCTGTGCAGAGAAGCTCCTAGTCCAGGGGAAGACTGATGACAAGGACCTTCCTCCAGAGCTGACAGAGAGAGAAAGCCTTCCCCTGGAGCTGATGCCCTGAATTTGGACTTCTAGTCTATTAGACTGTGAGAAAATAAATTTCTCTCTGTTAAAGCCATTCACCTGTGGTATTTCTGTTATAGCAGCACTAGCTAACTAAGAAACTCTGTTACCCACATTCTCTTAGCAAAGTTCTTTACTGAAGTTATATTAAATGAGCCTTGTATTTGGATATTTTTTACCAGACCTTGTAGATATACTTTTGCCTACTGATCTTTTCTCCCCTTTCAAAATTTGATTCTTTCTTTAAGGAAAATTTCATTTTTCTCACCTAGTTTTTTTTTTCTCCCATCATGAATGCTTAAGTCTTATTATCTCTATCATTCATTTGGCATTCCATTACATACTACTACTTCATGATCACCTGTGTATTATTTAACTTTTTATGTGTGTATTGTCTCCTCAATTATTTTATAAACTTATTCATTCATCTCTTTTTTTTTTAACACACATTCGGTGTCTACTATGTACAAGGCACCACAATTGATACTGGGAGAATACAAAGAAGTGGAAGATATGGACTTACATTCATTTTCTTCAAGAATTTATAATCTAGTAGTAGAGCCAAGCTGTATTGTACTTGCGTATGCACGCATACATACACACACACAAAAACCCACAAAACGTCAACTTTAATTCACAACAGTATATTAGGAGTGAAATCAATAGGAGCTATATGAGTTTATTTTTCCATAGGGCTTACATATTGTTTTATAAACAGTAGGTATTGAATACGCATTTATTATATTTATGTCTATGTAAATTGTGTCCTTTTCTTACTTAGACAGGTTATATAATTTTCTGTTCAGGGAGTGGAAAGGCAAGACTCATCATCAAGAAATCCAGCATAATCTTCTAACTCCTTTTCAGGATTCTTCACGGGACCACATATCCTGTGATCCGATGTTGCCGAGCTTGTGGTGATTCCCAAAACTTTGTGCCTTTTGCCAACCACACCTGGCTTTGCCTGCCTATTGGATCTCTGCTTTATCTTCAAGGCCTGCCACAAATGCCAGCCCTCTGAGAAGCCTTTCTACATTCCATGAAACAGATATTTGTTTTAACTTTTCTGTATTGTCATGATAACTCTATATGATTGCATTAAGTATAGGTTTTTTTTTCTTTTTTCACTAATAAGGCAATTATTTCCATGTCTGTTATGCTCATTAGACTCCAAATTCCCCAAGGGCAAAGAACCTGTCTTATTCATATTAATATCTTTAGCATTTTCTATAACAGTGTGTCTGGCCCATAATTGGCTGGCTCGCTATATGTTTGTGGAATGAATACATGAATAAATTTATTAATAAATGAGTGGGTTAACACCTAGTCTAAAAGCAATAAATGAGTTAATGTTTGTTGGACAAAAATGAATAATGAATAAATGCAGCTGTGCCAGACACCATGCTATAGACTTTTGTTTTGATCACATATTCATCTTGCGATGGAAATACACTTGAAAATGACATAGCCCATCGATAGAAATTCAGAGATCAACCCAAATTCGTGAAATTAATCCCAAAGCCAAATGTGCCTGCTTTTGTTCTAGCACTTTTAAACCTGAGTATAGAACAAGTGATGCCTAGCCTGGTTCCAATTCATAAGGGCAGCAAAGAACATAAGAATATAGACCTGCATTGTACTTAAAATGGTGGTCGTGAAATTAATAGTGTTGGCAGACACCAAGAAATGCACATGACTCCTTTAGTACATTCAAATTTCCTAAATGAAACTCCTTGTAGAGTTATGTTTTAGAGAAAAACAGAATCTGGTAAGTCAAAATCATAATTTGTCATAAGCATATTGGTCAAACTAATAACGCATGTAATTCAAAAGTGGAAAAATTCTGGTGGCCCTTGAAGCTTAGAAGAAAGCCCTATTATTTGGGATTGGGAGAAGTTGGTAGAATGACATCAATCACATACTAATTAATGTCGAGTAATCAATCTGACCACATTACTCTGTGGATTGTTGCCTGAATTTCCATGGCGTAGGTCATGGCAGGATAAAACTATCCCTTTTCCCCATCTCTCCTAAGCGTTTATAGATAGCATCCAACTGATTATGTCTTGACTTAGAACCTCTTGCTTTTACAATTCCCAGAATAAATATGGGCCAAATTTGACATTATAACCATTTAATGACTCTGAACAAAGCTTTCTTCCATCAAGGCAACTGGCCATGCAGACAAGCGATGTCAGTGCCCCAGGGAAGTCCACACCAAGCTGTGCCTTAAAAATTTGTAGGAATTACTTACTTAGCTGACTCAGTATACAGCTACCTTTAGAGCAAAGGATCTTTGAAAATAGTCCCTTCCCCTGCATTTGCCTTTTAAAGATTTTTTTTCAGGTACATTCATGTATATAAACTCAGCAGGATTATTTGGTGTGTCTAATTTGAAAGCTGTTCTAAGTCCTAGAGCAGTGAATTATGTCTGTTTTTTCAAGAGTGATATTTAAGCAAGAAAAGAACAAAGTTTCTTCAATTATAATTTCATTAGATTCAATTTAAAAAGGCTTAACCAAACTGATCCATGCTGAAGAGTTTCCAAAAAGGAATATTTATGACCTAGCATTCCTGTTGTAAATTCTTTTATCTATTTAACAAATGTCTAAAAATATAAAACTGTGATTTCTTTTTAACTATTTTGCTGATCAGTTTTGTTATCTGTATAGACAAAAACAAATGTTCTTGAAGAAAATTCCAATTTATAACATAATAACTGTAAAACAAAAAAACCAAACCTGTTGCTGTCAAGTTAACCCCTACTTTTAGTGACCCTGTAGGACAGAGTAGAACTGCCCCATAGGGTTTCCAAGGAGTGGCTGGTGGATTCCAACTGCGGACCTTTTGGTTAGCAGCCTGAGCTTTTAACTGCTGCGCCGCCAGGACTCCGTAATAAGTATAGGAAGTAAAAATTGATTTAGAATGGTTGACATGTAACCATCTCCTAGTAACTAAGTACAGTCATGTGTCACTTAACGTCAGTGACATGTTCTGTGAAATAGGATGTTATGTGATTTGGACATCGTGCAAACACCACATATACAGGCAGTCACTGGGTTATAACGACCAATTTATGTACACTCTGTAGTTACAAACCAACCCCCATAAAGCCTATTATATTAAAAATTGGGGGTACATACCGTTGTATTCCTGGCTGCACAATCGCTTTGTATATAAGAGACATGAGATACACGTGTTGTGTGTGGGAAGCTGTTGCATTCCCTATGTCCAGTTACATCTGCTACATCCTGTTCTCTGCTTGGGATTTCTGAACTTATGGATCATGGACATATATGTGGTAGGGCATTACCGGAACAGACGTTATGCAGTTCATGACGGCCTATTACTTGTCGAGGTTCCCTATGTAGTTCACAGTATTTGGACATATCAATCTGGGTTATACTTTAGGAATCCTGTTAGCCTTGGGGTTTTGTTTTTCCATGCTAAATGAAAAAAAGAAAAAAAATTTGATATTAATGGTATATATTGGCAGAGATAGGCATTTACCTTGGGAGTAAAGTGGGGTGATAACTTACCCTCAGATCATTTTAAATGGATTTAAAACTTTGCCTCTGGCCTGGTTTGTTTTGATTGGTCAGGATATTCTACACTATAGGCAAGAGTGTATTTTAGTAAATAAGAGGATATATATGTGCCTCTATGGTCCATTTTTAACTCCCTGAAGTTCACTTTATCAATTCATTTTGCCCATTCTACTTGATCTCTTTTCTTTCTTTCTAGAACCCTAGAGAAGTACACAGCAAACTATGCCTTGAAAATTTCAAGGAATTATTTATTCTACCTCCTCTTTTGAGAAGTGGCTCCAATCTCTAATCTTCCATTTAAAAGATTTCTTCTTTTTTTCTCCCACCTTTCTTTCTTTGGTAAAGTAAGCTGATTTTTTTCCTGTTGTGTTTTAAATTTCAAAATGTGTAACTAATGAGACTAATTTCCCTATCTCCTTTCTTAACACTTCCTTATATACTGTACTTATGTGCTAGAATCATCCTTAATTAGTTAATATTTGTAAAGAGTTTGCAAGAAAGATTTTAGTGATAATAGAGTAAAAATTTAGGCTGTTGGAGAGAAAAAGAATACTAATGAATGTTAATCTCGAATGCTCACAGGGTGCCTTTTGTCTTCAAAGTGGTTGAAAGAAGTTACTAATTATCATCCTACAGAATTATGATTAAAACAGTATAGTCTGTGTCCATGTGTGCCTGGAAAAAAAAAAAGCCCAGTGCCATCAAGTCAATTCCAACTCATAGTGATCCTATAGGACAGAGTAGAACTGCCCCTTAGAGTTCCCAAGGAGCACCTGGCAGATTCAAACTGCCAGCCCTTTGGTTACCAGCCGTAGCACTTAACCACTATACCACCAGGGTTTCCATGTGTGCCTGAGTTACAGGCTGAGCTGCTGATGTATCCGTTCCCTGCATAGAGGGAATGACCTAAGACCAGATCATCAAATGGAAGGATTTGGTTATGGAAACACACAACCTCAAAATTTGGGGTCTGATAGGAATTGAAGGAAAAGTTCCCTAATGGTCAGATATTAGGTTTTGAAGAAAAAGACATTGCAAAAGAACAAGCACTTGGCTTTTTTTTTTTTTTTTTTTTTGAGTTTATTGCAAGCGCTCTGCTTAGAATAAGATTCAATATGTATTTTCTTATAATCTTAAAGCAACATTTCTTCAAATAAGCCCCCCCAAAAAATGTCACTCCAGTGCTGTCTTCCGAGTAGGCCAAAGCTGGTTGACACATCCCAGGTTTGTCTTCATTTGTCCTTCTTGCCTCATGTGACATCATCTCCCTGTGAAGGTGGCAGAGCCACAGAGAAGCTGACCAACCCTCCATGCTATCTGCTGCACTTCACTTTCCGTGGCTTCAAGTCCTTCATGATCCCTGTCATTCAGAGGGCAGAACACCCTGGACCTTATTGGGGCTCTAAAATCACCTTTAAGAAAAGCTGGTCATCACCCCAGTTATGTTCTAATTCATGGGTACAGTGTATCTTAACATCTTTCCTAAAGAGCCATTGAGCAGAACACTTGAGACACATTCTGAAGAGACAGTATAATAGAAAAATACTATTTATTCTCCCTGATTTTCCTCATTCTCCACCCCCCACCCCCACCCCCGACACACACACATTCTTTACATTGTTTGCTAGACTCTATGGAAGACTGATGTGAAGCAAATGAAACAGGAAATTCTGAGGGAGGGAGAAAGCAAAGCCTTTTTTTTTTTCTTTCTTCCTGCCAGTGTTCAAAGCATAACCCTTCCCTAAATAATGCATTTGTTGCTAATTCCATAAAATATTTCACACTTGAGAAGAGTCTCATTGGCAGCACTTGATGCCAACCCTTGTGCTCTTAAAAGTGGGCCTCCTTTAATGTATACTTGATTATTGTACTGGGCACTGAGAGATGAGGTGCTATTTGGAATTCTCTTTTTGGGTGGGTGTCACTAGACATTATGTGGAGCTTTGGTCATGGGCAATTAGTAAGCATCGATCCTCTGATTTACACTGTATTTCATGGGCCCCAAGTGCTCATTTTCTGGCAGAACAAGAATATTTTCCAAAAGGGCAGGTCCTCAGGGTAGCAGAAGGGTTTCCTTGCTTTGGGAATAGGAGGTGGGATCCTTCAGGACAGAGGTGTGATCATGTATGGGCTCATCTGGCAAAAATATGGCGTCAGTTCATTATTTCCCTGAAATTGAGAGACATCATTTATCACGTATTAAGGAGAGAAATGATTACGTTCACAATGCTGAGTTTTAATGAATTGAAAACGCACAGACATCGTTAGGCAATCCATCCTTCCATAGGTCAGGCTGACTGTTTTATTGAGGAGAATGGGTTAGTACAATGCAGAACAGTCAGCCTGCGGGATGTGGGCATCTGACATGCACACTGAAAGATAACGTAAGAGCACAAGTGATGTATATTGACTACATCCCTCCTTCCTGCCACAGACTGAACACTCCTGTGATGCTAAAAATATGGTGATCATATTTGCATAACTGTGAAATTGATTGGAAGGAGCCTTTCCCAAAGCATACACAGAACACACAGAAGTCCTGTGTTAATCTATTCCTCTCACGAGGCAAAAGAAGAAAGAAAAGAGTGGCTGTCCCTTATCCCTGTGTTGTTGGTGTGAGCTGCTGTCGAGTTGGTTCCCAACTCATGGCGACCCCATGCCCAACGGGATCTCACTGTTGTGATCCATAGGGTTTTCCTTGGCTGATTTTTGGGAATAGGTAGGCCTTTCTTCCTTATCTGTCTTAGTCTGAAAGCTCCATTGAAACCTATTCAGTGTCATAGCAACATGCAAGCCTCCACCTACAGATGAGTGGGGTCTGAACTATGAGGTGCATTGGCTGGGAATCAAACCTGATTCTCTAACACGGAAGATGAGGATTCTACCACTGAACAACCCTACTTTATAGCCTGGGGTCAATGTTGGAGTTGTCAGAGTATTCCAGCTAAGCCTGTAGTAGATGCATTCATAGTTTCCATGGACTCTGGCTGATATGCATAGCTTCTTGCACAGGTCCAGTTGATCTTTCACATTCTCTGTGTCCTTCTGATGGAAATACATATGCAAACGTGATAAAAAATGTTCAGTAGTGCTGTCACTCTTTTTGTCTTTCCCTGTGACACCTTGTGTACTTGTAACCTTCATCTGAAATCTTATAAAATTAAAGCAAAATAAATGTTTTACAGTTTGGGGGGCACCCTAGAGGTTTAATACTCAAAGCCCCCCAAATCATTAGTGCTAGTGACCTGTGATCTAGGACAGGCTGGACTGACAATTATTTATTTTTCTTTCAATGAGCCCACTGTGTGAGTCTGTGTGTCTTTGTGTGGTTGCACTGTCTGTCGGCTTTTTTCCTCATCCTCACATGGATACTTTCATTGGCATTCACCTTGTCCCTTGAGAAATCACCATATTATTTTGTTTCTTGACTTTGCCTACTGGATTGCTAAGTTTGATTACTGTACTGTTTTCCAAATACCACTGTCCATAATCTTTCCCTTTAGGAATATTTGATGGCGTAATTGTCACTCCTGCTGCTAGAGGTTGATAACTAGCAACCAATAATATTTACTCCTTTGTTGCTCTCATTTAAATACCCAGGAATTGGGGCTGGAGAAGTCCAATTCTGTCTTGTAGTCAATGGTGCTTATGCCCAAGCATCAAGGAAAATTTTATATATTGACTTTGGAGGAGAAGAGCTTTACCGAGGTGAATAACCATAGATAGTTTTGCCAGTAACATGGTAAAATAAAGAACGAGAGAGAGATGGAATAATATGATTCTGATAAGGGATAAATATGCATCACATATGTTGTCAGTTGTACAGGTCATAAAGGGATCTTTCTGTTCAAAACTCAAAATATACCAAGAAGTTGGCCATACTCCAATCACTTCTGTGATGTTGATTTTCTGAGTGTCTCTGCATATTCATTCCCTTTTCTGTAAGTTCCCCTTAAAATAAAAATGTGCTTTAATTGTTTTAAGCTTGTATGATCTCTTTCAACTAGACTGAAATAAAATAACTCCTCAGGATAGAAACTCTATTTCTTCTTGTGTTTCCCCATCTATCTATATGATACATAGCCAATATTCAATACATAGCTTTTTGAAGGCATGGATGAAGGAATAAATGAATGAATGGATAGTTTGATTTGAAAGCAAACCTTTCAGTGTTTTCCCCAAAGTTGAACCATGATGAATTATGAGAAAAGATACAGGTTAGCATCCAGTTCTTTATTTTTAATCTAGCATTTATTCTGTACACAGCTTCCCTCTTCAAATCTTTTGCAGCAAGTTTACCCATAGTCTACTTCTCTGTGGAGGCCATATTTGGAAAGCAATGAGACAAACAAAAAGAAAATTATATTACATGTCGTCTCTTACCTTCCTCTTTTCATTTTCATACTCTTAATTTAATGTGGTTCAAGATATAAATCTAACTGACTCAGTTAGGCAAATTTTGTATTTCCTTGTAAATCTTTGCTGTTTTTATGAGAAAATAAATGTTAATAAGTCTTCTGTCTTACAAAAATATATTGTTCATCTAGTAAGCTTGTGAAAAGCACATAAACCACTTAGGATTAATTATAAATCACCTACTCCCATTCCATATATAGTATTCTAAATAATACACAAATATATTGTGAGTATAGTCGAGAAGATCTATGTGTCAAAAATCAGATTTTTTTTTAAACATCTGAAATGAAATTAGATTCAATGCCAGTTGTTTATATAGAAAGACAGTTAGAAGATATTTTAATTCCCTTTTTTAATTTTTTTCCTGGGCGAAAGTCATTAAAAGAGAAATTGTTTATTGAATTTTCTTAAGCAATATCTGAACAACAAATGTGGAGTTCAGGATGCATGAAGAATTATGAGCTGAAATGGTAAATTTTGGATTTCATTTCCAAACTACGAGATGTTTGTGTAAGCCCATATCAGCAAAGAGAATTTCGGGTGTGGATCATAAAACAACTGGGGTTTGCAAATTAATTTCTATATAATTATACCCTAGCTTCTCAGGTAGTCAGTGCAGTTGTGAAAGTTGACTGCACATTGATGTGGCTTGGATGCATAGCTTGTTATTTAGTGTTTCCTCTGAAGCACGAGGCATCTACAGTTCCAGAGAACTCTGGATTTACTACGTCATATGGTCCTAGCAAAAATATAACTCCATACTCTATGCATTCTGTAGCCTAACTGATCCCCATTTCAAGCGCTGGATTTCTCTTCATTCCCCAAATAATTGTGCATTTTGTAATAGATTTGTAAAGGGTTCTTTAAGGATTTTTTCTTCATTTGAAATTTCCAAGTTCTCTTTAAAGGGCAGACACTGATTTAAGGGAGTTTGGGGACAGGTGTTTGTTTTTATTAGCTTGAATCATAAGGCTCATGTAATCCTTATGAGATAGATCTAAAAACAGTCCACTTTTGTTCAATAAGGTCAGTGAATGTCTTGGGATAGACTCCCACAGACAATTCTGAGTTCTCTTTGCACAAAACACTTTTCGTTATGGAGAGAAATGTTTTGGTTCATTCTTTCAAGAAAGGATGGCCAGGAAAAATACAGTTTACTTGTAATACAGTGCACATATTTCCTGGGCTGTTGGAATATATCATTTATTTCACTTGTGTTGCACCTGCCGCAGAAATAACTATGTAAGACAAACATGTTGGCACAGTAACAATCTGGTGCATACGGTTGTAAGTGGGGACCCTAGACAGACAATTGATTCTGCTGTGAATAAAAGTGGACTTTAGACCAAGCTAATCATCCAGGGTTTGTCACAATAACTTGTATTTGTGTAAAACTTTACACATTTGCAAGGTTGTTAATTGCATCATATACAATTGCTGATATTCAACTTTTTTTTTTTTCTTAATCTACAAGACTGGAATTTCACGTAGTCCAGTTTAATACTTCCAGATTTATTATTCCCCTTTGAAAGGCCACCCACCATGCATGGTTGAAAGCACACTGGATTTGGAGCCAGCAGCCTGGGTCCATGTCCCAAAGATGCCACTTGCCTGCTGGGTGACCTTTACAAATCCATTAGAGAATGTACAGGGACATGTGGGAACAAAGAGAGAAATCTAATTCATGAGATATTTATTAATTTTTCAAGTAAGAGTTACTGGATAGAGGGTCTTCCACACAGTGGTAATATGAAGGTGCAGTACCATCTGTAAAAGGGTAATAAGCAACACAAAGGTAAATCACTGTTATTATCATTACTGTTCATCATTAGGACTTTGCTAGGTAGGAAGGGCAGGTATCATTATCCTTATTTTGTAGCTGGAGAAACTGAAAAGCGAGAAAATTCAATAAAAAGTGGTTGAGGTGCCTCAGTGGTTCAACAGTAGAGTTTAAATCACTGGACACCTGCTCTTCCCTAGTAGTGTGGGATTAACTGCTGGCCGTTAACTGAAAGGTTGGCTGTTTGAACCCACCAGCCGCTCCATAGGAGAAAGATGTGGCAGTCTGCTTCTGTAAAGATCACAGCCTTGGAAACCCCATGGAGCAGTTCTCCTCTGTTCTATAGGGTGTCTATGAGTCAGAATCAACTCGATGGCAGCTAGGTGTGATGGTTTTGGCACTCTCAGGAGACGAGAGGCACTTCTCCAACAGATCAAAGCAGTACTACCAAGACATCCCAGCTAGTCAGAAAGCCTGACTCTGTGATGCCACATCATTGTCTTGGAAAGTTGTGAGGATGTGCGATACCTAAAGACTAACCAGTTGCCATCAGTCACCTCTGACTCATTGCAACGATATGTGTGTCAGAATCAAACTACATCGTAGGGCTTTCAACGGCTGACTTTCTGGAAATATATTAAAGTCACCTTTGGATGGACTTGAACCTCCAGCCTTTCAGTTAGCAGCTGAGCACAATAACCATTTGCAATCATGAAAACCACTGAAAGGGGTAGGTGCTCTCATTTGTATTCTGTGGCTAAGAAAACCGATTCAGTGAGGTTTTAAGGAACTTGCTTGAGGTCTCACAGCTAAGAAGTGGATGACTCTGAGTGAAGCCTGTGCTGCTACTGCTAAAATATTATGCTCATTAATCTTTGACCTTGAGAAGCTCACACACTTGTTAGTTGGTTTGAGAAATAAAAATACATATACACGAAATAAAACGTTATCCTCTATGAATGTATGAAGCATATGAATAGGATAAAATTAATGCAGTGAAATTCAGTATATAATATTAGAAAAAATGCTCAGTTGAGTAGAGAATACAGACAAATTCTGGTAAAGATGACGTTCAGTAAATGACTCAGCCTAATCTTACTGTGCTGAAAGCACCCTACAACTGTGTACATTTTTATTACTACTGGTCCTAGGCTATGTTCTCCAAGGGTGATATAAGCCACAGAGAAAGCCACTTTACTTCAGAATTTATATATGACACTCTGTACCCTTCATTCCCTCAACTTACAGTCACTTTCCTTTTTTATTCTGAGTAGTGTGCTTCCGCTTTAGGTCTTGAAGTTATTATGGTTTGTGGGCAACATTCAAGGGTTTCTCACAAGAACTACTTTCAGTGAATTCCCACTGACCTCTCCAGGATGTCTTCCCAGTTTTCTTCAGTTTCACTGGCTTCTTTGCACCAGGATTGTGAAAGCCCATAGCAGAGGTCTCGGTCAGGCTGCCTCTTGGCAGCTCTGAGTGGCTGGTCCCTGGTGAACATGGCCTGTCCCAGCTCTGACACAGATACGGGGTATTGAACCCTGCATGGGGATTGAGAACAAGCTACCCTGTTAGTGTCATTAACCAAGACAACCAATCTCTCTGGGCCCAAGAGTGAAGCCTTGATGCACTTTATATTCTTATTAATGGGAAGATGCTCACAGGAAACTGGACACTTTCTGTCACATAAGATGTCATCTAGGGCAGCGTCCACCTGCTGGCCTGAGGCTACCTCTGGCTGTGATCAATAGCTATGGGGACTTTCCTGTTTTCATTTACTCCTTTATACATAGCAAAGTCCTTGAGATTGTGGGCCAGCGTTAGACTGCCTAGTTTTGAATCCTGGTCTCTTCCCATATTAGTTAAATAACCTTGGGCAACTTTTGGACTCCAGTGTCTCCATCTGTCAAAGGGAGATAATAGCCTACCTGCCCGACAGGAATTTTATGAGATTATATAGATTAAAGCATGGAAAATGCTTAGAACAGGTCCAGTTTACCTGCCCAACCTCATTGCCAACACAGACACAATTCAATACTTAGTCTCTGGCCATACCCGACCCTACATGGTCCATGCTTCTCAGCCCATGTTCAAACTGTCTCATTCATTAGCTTGGAATTCCCTCCTGCCACCTCCCCTCATACTCATATTTCAAGAGCCAGCTTAAATGCCACTTCTTCCTTGAAGTACTTCCTCTTTGTGTACCCCTAGTGCTTATACTGTAATAGCACTCATACTGTACTGTATAATGGCACTTACATACACCTAAGTGTATAAGTGTGTATAACCACACTTCTATGTACCTAAGTGTGTAGGTATATATGTGTGTATAGGATTGCATGTTTATCTAGGTGTGTGTGTGTGTGTTTATTTTTATATATAAAACCCACTGCCATCGAGTCAATTCCGACTCGTAGTGACGCTGTAGGACAGAGTAGAACTGCCCCACAGGGTTTCCAAGGCTGAAATCTTGACTGAAGCAGACTGTCACGTCTTTCTCCTGTGGAGCAGCTGGTGGGTTCAAACCACCATACTAATTCATTTAACAGTTACTTGTTACGTGCCTTACCGTTAGCAATGTACCATGCTGCATGGGGGATCCTGGGTGAGTGAAAATATTATTGGCCCTCAAAGATTGAATGCTATAGAAGGAGGATTTTTTAAGTGAAATATAGTGTGATAAATTCTGTGATCATGATTTGAATGTCAGGCAAGAAGTAGCTAACAATGTATATACACATGTATTTATACAGATATGTATTTACAAATATACAATGGGAATTTGATCAAAAGTCAATTTTCTAAGATGATTTCCAAAAACTAATTTTATTTCAGAACCAATAACTGCTGTAGATATTAAATAGTAAATTAACTCTCATGTCTGTACACATTATAACAGAACCTAGCACTGTGCCCCAAGGTTTTCAAGCCTGAAAACCTTGTTTTTAGTTTTTAATATAAATTTGCAGGTTTTCTCAGTCTGATGGCATCTCCAACTTTCTGCTTCACTCCTAAACTTTCTATACCCCTTCGATAGATTTTTCTGACTGAGAATATCCGCCATAACCTTTGCCAGTATGCTTCTGCAGCAGAATATTATTTTTTTCCTTTTGCTTTAAATAGATGATAACTTTTCATCACTTTGGGAACTGTGTCTAGCAGAACAACTTATCACAAATGATTTTAGAAAATCTGATTCATCCAGGTCTAACTAAATAGAATATGATTGTGACCATGCAGTCATACATTGGAAATTAAACTTATAGTTTTGAATGCACCCTACAGACCGACTTGATCTAGATTGCATAATTTGACATTTACCATTCCCATTGCTTTCAGTAGGTCTTGGCAGGAAACTTGTGTTTGTCTAGAGCTTTACAATTTCTTTTTTCTGACAGATCATTGCCTTTGCTTCTCTGTTTTAAAATGGTTGGTCCATACCACCCAGATAATTAGTGAAGAAATTGGAAACAGAATCCAGAAACGTTCATCTAAATAATTCAAGACATGTGCAAACCTCATAATATTTAGGACATTCTTTATAATTTTTTTTTCTTTAAAATGAAAAGGAAAAGAAAAAAGATAATTATTATTTCAGCACAAACTAGATCTTTCTGTTCTCTGCAGCCATGTCTAAACAATTAAGACATTAATTAATAAAAAAATAGCATGTGTAATATTATTGCATTTTGAGAAAAATTGCTCTCTCTACTTACGTCTATCATCTCTTCTGTCTGTAAATATGTATGGAGGGATGACTGGAATTATTTTCACCAAATGATAAGTAAGAGTTATTTCTTAGTAGTGGGCTATGGGCTAATTATTTTTAGCTGTCTATTATGTAACACAATATTCCAATAGCTTCGATTATTTTATATAAACATGTTACATACTTATTCATTCTAACACAATTTATGTATTTAGCTCTATTTGGGATTTCTACTTAAATCTTCCTCAAAGATAAAAACACACTCCTTTAGAACATGCCAGCATAGAGCACAGGCCTACTTTTGGATTTAAGCATTTGTAGCATACGGTTTTGATGAGACTCTGAAGGAAGTTTTTGTGAGTTTTGGTCTGTCTTCTCTCCAGAAAAGTAATCATGTACAAAGCACTGGGTATTTATGTAAAGACATACATACTGCTTGGTAGGAAGATGCTCCTCAGATGGAGTGATGTGTCATTACTCACACGTGCATTTCTGTGCATAAAAATACTGTTTGTGTTTATCACACACTTTTCATCTATTAGATACATGAGGATACTGACAGTATCCTTAATTTCAAACCTTTCCTCTGCCTTGAAATGGATTGAAATGAGACTTTTGTGTGACTTCTTTTTTCTTCCACTCAAAGCTTGCTCTTGCTTTTAGTCTTTCTGCTCCCTATCCCATTGACTTGCTGTTAGTGGCCATAGAATTCCCTCTGCCTCCCAGACCCTCAAATGGCCAGAGGAGATGGACCTGCCCCCTCTCCCTTTTATGAGTCCATCAGGATTCTCCTCTCATTATCTCCAGTAGGGAAGACAGAATGGTGATGTAGAGCTCAGAGATAGCTGTGAAAAACAAGAGGAGACCCAGTCCTGTGACATTTCAAAGGAAGCCATGAGAAGCATGCAATGGGGAACATTTGTGTATTGTGGCCACAGAAACCTACATGCCTTATGGGCCTTTGGGGAATTCTGTATTCATTTTTATTAACTTTAATTACAGGAGCACTATAAAATTTTCTCATTCTGTGTTGCGTGAAAAATGCAGAAGTTAATTGCTCCTGACATTTAATTGGTTTATGCTTCTCTCTGACACAGTCTTGTACTGCAAGAGGTAGAGAAAACTAGCTGCCATGCTTCTGCGACTGCAGAGGATTACGCACCAAGAAATTAGTCTTTTTTGTTAGTTCTAGCACTGAATGACAAATGCAATTTTGAAAGTGTGGGGAGGGAAATAAAAATCTGTAAGTTTGCATTCTACATAGGCTAAAAGACTGACAAGGGCTTCCCTGGGTAGTCTGTCTTTGCCAGAGTTGCTGAGGTTTTTCATTATCATTATACAGATTTTAAAATTATATATATTTTTTGGTGCCTTTGTGGGCAGGACAGGTTGTTTTCATCCCTGTTACAAGCCATCTGGGCCCTTCACAATCTTTTCATATATTTTTTTTCCAATATCATCTTATCTGGCGTAAGAGGCATAAGGTACCTGGCTGTTACCAATTATAATTTACGATGCCTGGAGGAAGGTGGATTTCAGTGTGGCAGCGGTGCCTCTGATTTCAGTAGTGTGAGAAGCTCTGGAAGGTGCCTGTGTCCTGTGATGTGTTCTGAACTCCCAGGGAGAAAATGGCAAGCAAAGTACAAAAAGCCAGTGCTAATTTCCATTTGACACACATTCATGGAGCATAGAGCGCAAGCAAGGTGCTGTGCCAGCACTGTGGGGTGTGCCAAGATGGTGGTGGCAGGTGCCTTGCCTGCAAGGAGTTTGTCATCTAGAGGGGGAGGTGGCCTTACACATGGTGACTGAATGCAAGGCAGACTGGGGGTAAGTGCAGAAGGGTGAGGAAATGCAGGAGGTGAGGGAACATCAAAAGGAGTTGATTAGGAAGGAAGCTTGGTCCTGCCACGTTGGGAAATAGACCTAAACCAGCAGTGTGGGAGCAGCTCTTTGGACTGTGAAGGCAGGCTTGGGAAGAACAAGACCTTGAAGCAGCCCTGCCTACAACTTCTATCATTAGTTCTTTTTCTCCAGATTTGCAAGGCCCCAGAAATTTGGCTGAAGGAGATCAAAACAAACAGAAAGGTCAAGTGATTGATAACATTTCTGAGGGTCTTTGGTCCTCATGCCTCAGGACAAGAAAATCGTTTAGAAACTAACAAAGGAGCAGGCAAGCAAAGGGGTTATTAAAGGCTTAGCACACTTCCTTTATTTTATTCATTAAAGACCCCAAGGGTTAGCAGCACAATTCTGCAAGGTTAAGGAAGAAGAGACAAATCCTAAATTCATCTGCCGTCAAAATCATCCAGTTCTTGTCAAGTCAATTCCGACTAGTTCCTTAGTAAATACAAGAATACCACTGATGTCTCCTGAGGATGTAGTTCTTTATTTTTACTTAGTAGAAGTTATTAGACCTCATAAGGAAAATAAAACAAAAACAATAACTATTGGACTGCCTGCTGCAGACAGGCGCCATAGAGATGATGACACTAGGCCAATTCTTATGTTTGGGGCTGGGGCAGGCTAGGTGACGCCTCCCTCAGGGGTTACATATGAACAAAAGGTTTGTAATGGCTGAGCAGAACTGGAGGAAAGTTCTGGAAGGGCATTTTCAAATGGAGCAATGATGCTTGATGCTGGAAGCCAACCCAAATTTTGATCAGGGAAGATGGGGACAGAAGACTGTCAAAGCACCAAAGTGAGGATGTAGCACAGATTGGAGAACATGGTTTTTAGGTGGTGAATCAAGAAAAACAGAGGCACACAATTGAGGAAACTCAGTCTCTGGACATGAATCAAGCCCACGATGATAACTTTATGTATCGCCCAGACTGTCTACCAGGATGTGGGGCTCATTAAAGGCATCGTACCAGATAGGCCACAAGATCTAGATGAGAATTTCTTACTGTGTAATCCAGGGTCTCCCTGCATCATAATGCTAGAGTGTTTGTTAAAAATACGCATCTTCCAGTCCCGCTGCAGACTTTGTAGTGGGATTTTTCTGCTAACCAAAAGGTCAGCAGTTTGAATCCACCAGCCACTCCTTGGAAACCCTATGGGGCAGTTTTAATCTGTTCTATTTTTTTTTTTTTTATAGGGTCACTATGAGTTGGAATTGACTCAACGGCAATGGGTTTGGTTTTTTGGTTTTTCCCTGGGCAAATCTTAAGGTTACCAGATGTGAGAATCTCTCCCTCAGATCAATAGATAAAATGAACACATGAAAATCAACGACCCAGCCAAGGCCAGAAATACTATATGAAGATGATTGGACCAGAGGGTAATTGTAGGAGTTCAAGAGAAATAAAGATAATTAAGCTGAAGAAGTCAGTACAGGCCTTCAAAGATTTAAAGAATTTTATTTGGTAAAGATGCAAGAGTATTCTTAGTAAGAGAAAAGGCCTAAAATGAAGGCCATTGGAGGAAAACAGCATAGCTGAATGGAAAGAGCCATGAGCTGTGAAGTTCTAGTCCAGTCTAGCCATTCACTATCTATATACTTTTCACAAGTTAACCATTCTGAACCTCCATTTTCTCATTTGGAAAATGGGACTAATAAGAGCTATTTCCTAATGTTATTGTAAGGATTCAATGTAACATATGAAAATTCCCTAGTTCTTAGTAAGTACTCAATAAATATTTGATATTTCTCCTATATCTAGAATTGATATTCTGTGAATATATGTCCTAACATGGCTTAGTTTTTCCTGTGTGCATTTGAAAAGCAAATATCAATGATTCCCTAAAGGTGAGGCTCAGAGTGCCAGGACAAGCTGTTTAAAAATTAGCTTTAAAGAGAATTGGATACTCTATCCCAGTCAATCCCCATGCCACTGTACCCCCAACCTCAGGCTACCATGTCTCTGATTTTTTCCTACCACAGATTAGTTTTATCTGTTCTAGAATGTCATATAAATGGAATAACATAGAGTGTACTCTTTTGGGTGTGCCTGCTTTCACTCAGGATAATGGTTTTGAGATCCATCAGTATTATTGTATGTATCAATGTTATAGATTGAATTGTGTCCCCCCAAAATGTCTTTTAACTTGGTCATGATTTTCAGTATTATGTGATTGTCTACCATTTTGTCATCTGATATGATTTCCCTATGTGTTGTAAATCCCATCACTATGACGTTAATGAGATGGATTAGCAGCTGTTATATTGATGAGATCTATAGGATTAGATAATATTTTAAGTTGATCTTTTTTGAGATACAGAAGAGAGGAGCAAGCAGAGACAGGGGGACCTCATACCACCAAGGAAGCAGTGCCAGGAGCAGAGTGCATCGTTTGGACCTGGGGTTCCTGCATGGAGAAGCTCCTAGTCCAGGAGAAGACTGATGACAGGGACCTTCCTCCAGAGCGACAGAGAAGGCCTTCCCCTGGAGCTGGTGCCCTGAGTTTGGACTTTCGGCTGCTAGACTGTGAGGGAATGGATTTCTCTTTGTTGAAGCCGTTCACTCGTGGTGTTTCTGTTGTAGCAGCACTAGGTGACTAAGACAATCAGCATTTGTCTCTTTAAATTGTTGAGTCATGTTCTATTGTATGAATATACTACAGTTAGTTTATCTATTCTTCTGTTGATGTACACCTGAGCTGTTTCCACTTTTGGACTATTATGAGTACAGACACTTAAAACAAAGGATTAGGGTTAGAAAGGAGAGGGTTGGAATATGTTATATGAAGTGTTGGAGTGGAATAGGTGATGGGATATAGTTACGTTGGAATATGTTACAATAAATGTGGATGTGGTATTTAAAAGTGAACCAGAAATTAAATACTCTGATGCATCTCAATTCATGTTCAGTGCTAAGATTTGCAAGGCCAGGTGTCAGCCGATTCAGGACCTTGTTGTTGCTCCACTAAGTTATAGTTTCATAATATCAGGTAGTGACTCTCTACCGTGCAATGGATACACCTCTAGCATTAGTGCTATGATGTGAAATGAGTGAAAAAGTAAAATAGTTATTGAAGCTGTACTGTTTCTGTATCATAAATTTCATGTTCTTGCAAGCCACCTTAGCTTTTCAATTTAAACCACTGAAGCAGGTAGCCTGTAAAGGAGAGAAGGAGGAGAAATCAGACATTCCTCTTAGGAATGATGTAGTCAGGCATACCAAGTGCCCAATACACAATCAAGATGGAAAATGGGGCTGGCGGTGGGTGGCAGCAGTTAGAGCTGTCAGGATAGGGGATTGTAGGTCAGGTTATATTCCCAGCGATGGCTGTTTATTGCCAACTCTTTTTTTTTTTTTTTTTATGAGGAGTGGCCCTTCGAGCTCCCTCCCCAAATGTGAGAGCAGTGTAGGTTCCCAGAGTTCAAGTGCCACAGGCCCCTTTCTTGTAATCCCTGCCCCAACCCTTGGCCTCACTGCCACTGCCCCCACCCCAAATCTTTGAGGGTTGGTCTTTGTGAAGGGCTGGTCTTTTCAGCACAGAGCATTGCCTCTGCTATATTTTCTTGGAAACTCCCTTGACAGAGGAAAGGGAAACAGCTATTCTTGGCACTATGAGCTTTACTGAATTTGCTTTGAAGAGGTCACTGAATGGTTCTGTTGTGGGAAGCATCCCTGATTAATCCCCTCCAGATTGGTGGTCTCATTTGTGTTTCCCAAGGACAGGAGAGGGAGACCACTGGAGGAATAAAGTTTTTTATTTGACCTGGCAGTGCCTTTTTCTTAAGCCCTCACCTGCCCGGTGGTCTATACACTCCTTGTCATGTTCTTACGCTAACCCCAGATTACCAAAGGTCCCTACCGAGGGGTCCCCATGAGACCCTACCGCCTGTGGCAGAGCCAAGTGTTTCAGACCATTCTTAAATATCTTTCCCCATGAAAAGAGTCTTAGTAATTTTTTTTTTTAAACAGCAAGAATATGTTCTTTAAAGAAACTTCTGGAATACAGAGAAAAATAGGTAATTTGTCATCAAGATGCATATGATACATTTCTTATTTCAATCTTAATTTTTCCTTGTAAGTTTACAAGGAAGTAAAGAATGAACAAAGAGATGAGTGAATGAATAAATAAGCAGACAAAAATTATAAGTGGAGGTTTGATTTTATTTCTTAAGGCCCTGCTAAGTGATTGGTTGACTAATCAAAGAAAACAATTCACATCAAGATGTTAATGACTGGCAGTATCTAAATTATTTTCTCTAAAAGTAGCAGAAATAGCTCTAAGCCTCGTGATAATACCAAGTAGAGAGATATTTTGCCTGTTTCTGGAACTCTCGGTCCCCTTAAAATCACATCAGAACTGTTTGCTCTCTTTTATTGACCTGGATATCTAGAACATGGTCTAAATGGTGGCCATACCAATTCCTCTCTCTCCTTCTCTATCACACTTTATCTGCAAGATGATAGAATGGGAGACTGTTGATAGTCCTAGAGTAAGGAAGGAAGTACAAGATGTACAACCTGCAGTTAGTGTGCCTAGTAAGACTGCTTACACTCACTCCAGAATGAAACAAAATAGTTCCATTACCAGATGCACAATTCAAACACAATTGCTGCGTGAAGATTAGCTGGGGGCCAGATAGAAGATGAAAGAGGCAGTAGGCTGGGTTAATAAGTAGAGCAACATGGATATCCTGGAAAATGGAATACTTAGAGAAACTATACGTGAATCCAGGGACATGAGCAGAGATATAACAATGAATAAAGCCAGTTAACAATTGTGGACTAGCCTGTTGTCTTCCAGTACTTCTCCTAGCCACTGTTCGGAGTGTTTGCCCAGGCTGGTTGCAGGTTCTTGCATTTGCAGATCTGTGCTGTGTAGGACAAAGTTGTAACAAAGGGATGAGCCTCTTTGTGACATTAATTTGTTCAAGTTGAATTAAAAAATTGAAAGTTCTTAATCTTATAATTCCTTTTCTGGTACACATGGATTCATTTCTTTATTCATTTCATTAGAAAAAAAGTATGTGGTACTTACTATATGCTAGGCTTTGTGTTAGATCCATAGGAAAAGCAAGGGTAAATGATATTGTCCTACTGATACATGACTACCAATTCTTGATGAAAAAGTTAGTAAACATACCTAAATAACATATGTTGTTGTTAGTTGCTGTCATGTTGATTCTAACTCATGGTGACTTTACGTCTAAGAGAACAAAATGTTGCCAGAGCCTATGCCGTCTTCATGATCTCATCTTCCAGCTATATCAGACAATATTCTGATGACCCTCATGCTTTTCATTGACTGATTTTTAGAAGTAGATCACCAGGATTTTCTCCCTAGTCTTAGTCTGGAGGTTCCACTGTAACCTGCCCACCATGGGTGACCCTGCTGGTATTTGAAATACCTGTGGCATAGCTTCCAGCATCATAACAACACACAAAGCACCACAGTACAACATACTGACAGAAGAGTGGTAGACATAACCTATGTAAGAACTATGGGCTATTACATAAACAGTGCAGAAAACTGTGCTAGATAAGGCCGTCAGAGGAAGAAGTGTTTTCAAATCAGAGTCTCTGGAAACCCTTTATAGAGTGGTGGGATTTGAGCCTGAACTGGGTGGATTTGACCACTGGGCAAGCTTTAATGGATCATATACTGTTTGGAGCACCTGCTTCCTGTCCTCCTGTGGTGGATGGTGGATGCATCAGCCCAAGGCCCCTTGACTCCACAGATCTTTAAACCCCCAGTGTGTGAACACAGAAGATGAAGTGGCTGCAGTGAAGCTTACAGGGATCCTCCTGCTTCAATTCTTTCCTGATAGTTTTTTTGCCTGTCTACAAAAAGACTGTTTCCATGCCATCAGTAGATAGCAAAAGGCGGGGAAGGGGGTGAGAGAGCAAATTCTGGTCAAAAAATGACAATTGCTTTCTGTTTATATATACGTGCCTTGGGTTGTTCTCAAGTCAAGCTTCTGCAGTCCACCTTCAGCTACCATGGTTTACAACATTGTTAAGTAAGATCTTCTATTAAAAAAGAGAGGAAAAAAAATGCACAGCAGGGAAGGTAAAGCAAATGTATTTTGGGACTGAAACACATTTCTTGAACATGCTTAAATTGAGACGATCATTTTTAATCTTTAAAAATATGTGTGATTGAAAACTAACTCTCTGGCAATGCTGGGAATGTCAAGCATTTTTTCCCATGACCCTTTCCCCTCCATTCCTCTAAGTTCTTTAGGGCCGAGACTGATTTCTTGTACACCCTTTTTGCAAGGTCCAGGATGTGGCTCAGTGAGTAGTGAGAGTTCAGTAGATTTTTGTTCTAGGCTCCTTTGTGTAGGTTGATGAACTTTTATGTGTTTGCAAATTTATTTGCTTATTTTATTAACCTTGTAATTGGATTTTACTAGCATTGGGTCCCATTCTAGACAAACTGGTTTCAATATGAAGTATTGTATTAAGGGTTGCCGTTTATTAAGTATTCGCTATGTATCAGACGGCACTGGTTTTTTTGGGGGGTTATATATCAGATAAGGAGCCCTGGTGGTGCAGTGGTTAAGCACTTGGCTGCTAACCAAAAGATTCGCAGTTCAAACCCACCAGCTGTGCTGCAGAAGAAAGATGTGGCAGTCTGATTCTGTAAAGATTTACAGCTTTGGAAACTTTATGGGGCAGTTCTACTCTGTCCCATAGGGTCACTATGAGCTGGAATAGACTCAGTGGCCATGGGTAGGTATCAGCTAAGGAACTCTGGTGGTGTAATGGTTAAGTGCTCAGCTGCTAACTGAAAGGTTGGAGGCTTGAACCCACCATCCATTCTGCAGGAGAAAGACGTGGGAGTCAATTCCCATAAAGATTACAGACTACCAACAGAGCTGGAAAAAAATGTAGAATAAAATTCTAACCCAAAAAGGAAGACCACACTTGCTGACCTGACAGAGACTGGAGAAACCCCGAGAGTATGGCCCCTGGATACACTTTTAGCTCAGGAATGAGGTCATTCCTGAGGTTCACCTTTCAGCCAAAGATTGAACAGGCCCATGGAATAAAATAAGACTAAAGGGGCACACCAGCCCTGGGGTGGGGACTGGAAGGTAGAAGGGAACAGGAAACCTGATAATAGGGAACCCAGGATTGAGAAGGGAGAGTGTTATGTTGTGGGGTTAACCAATATCATACAACAATATGTGTACTAACTGTTTGATGAGAAACTAGTTTGTTCTGTAAACCTTCATCTAAAGTTCAAGAAAAAATAAAAAAAGATTACAGCCTAGAAAACCCTATGGGGAAGTTCTCCTCTGTCACACGGGGTCTTTATGCATCAAAATCAACTTGACAGCACCTAACAAAATGTATCAGATAGTGTATTAAATATTTTCTTGTTTAATTCTCATAACCACTCTTTGTGCTACAAACTGTTAGTACCAGTTAACAGAAGAGGCAAAGGGGAGAGGAAGACAGGAAAGTTAGGGCATTAACTGTACCCCAGAGCTAGTTACACAGCAAGGACCAGAACTAACATCTTTCTAACTCTGACATTCATGCTTCCAACCACTAATCCATATTGCTCCACAATACTCCTTCCATTTCTTATCCCTTAGGGAGCAAAGTTGCAGGAGAAACACAAAAGTGTCAAACAGGTAAAACTGTGAGTTGTTTTAGATATGTGTAGGGCATATTTCAAACAATGCCTAGTTGATATGTTACGTTCTTATGAAGAACTTCACATGCAGTAAAGTTGAGCATGACTTTTCCCCCAATATTTCTGTGTTAAGATCTGGATGACCTGCTTTGAGCCATAGAGAATGTTGCTGGTGTTAGAACCAAATTGGCTTTGACTTTTAATCCAGCTCGCCAACTGGGCAATAGCATCTGCTAGATACTATTTAAGGAGCCCTCCTGGCACAATGCTTAAACACTCAGGAGTTTGAACCCATCAGTGGCTCCAAGAGAGAAAAGACCTGGTGATCTGCTCCTGTGAAGATTTCAGCCTAGGAAACCCTGTGGGGCTGTTCTATTCTGTCCTATAGGGTCACTATGAGTCAGAATCAACCCAATGGCATACAACAACAAATCCTATTTAAGAACATGCCATGCTGTCTCTAAATTTCTTGAAGCTCTTGTCTTTTGTGTTAGTTATTTAGTGCTGAAATAACAGAAACACCACAAGTGGATGGCTTTAGAAAACAGAAATGTATTCTCTCACAGTTTGGGAGGCTCAAAGTCCGAATTCAGGGCACCAGCTCTAGGGAAATGTTTTCTCTCTCTTTCAGCTCTGAGGGAAGGTTCTTGTCTCCTTTTAATGCCTGTAGATCAGCATTCCTTGGAGATCTCCTTGTGTCTTGGCATCAATCTTCTCCTGAGTCTAGGAGGTTTTTAGTTTAGGGATCCCAGGCTGTGCTCCTGGCTCTTCTTTCTTAGTGATAGTGAGGTCCCTCTCCTCTCTGCTTGCTTCTCGCTCCTTTTATCTCTTGTAAGATAAAAAGTGTGACTCAAGAAAGGGTGTGGCTTGAGTAAGGGTGTGACTTAAGAGTAAGAGCATGGCTTGAGTTACAACCTCTTGTAAGCTGTGACTCAGGATATACCCTACACTGATCCTGCCTCATTAACATATAGATGTTAGGATTTATAACACTTCACAAAATGGAGAATAATTACATCAGATCACAAAATGGAGAACAACCACACAATACTAGGAATCATGGCCTAGCCAAGTTGACACCTGTTTTGGGGGGACACAATTCAATATGTGAAACCCTGATACACCTGATAATTCATGATTGGAGAATAGAAGGTTGGGGGGGTTGGAAGCCTTGGAGTGAGTCTTGTAAATAGGGTTCAGTCTCAATCGTTTGGTAGAAAGCTTCCTTCTACACATCAAACCCAAGATTATTGCCAAAGTATATTTATTTATTTTTTATTTCTTTCTATTTTTTCTCATGTTTCTCCTATTATCTCTACTATTTCCTTTTTTCCTTTTCACTCCCTACTCCTTCTCATTTGCTGAATAATGCTGATAATAAGTTTAGATACTTCCTATATTAGAAAGTTAGTAGCACAAAGCAGCTTAAATATTTGTAGACTGTGTTACTCTGGAAAAACTCATGTAGTTCTGATATTATTTGTCAACCCCCTTTCAATGAGGTATTGATGAAATTCATAGGTAAAGTTGATGTCCCTCTTCCTTTCTGCTTTTCCTGTCATCACCTGCAGATGTTTATCTGAATGTCAGAGGGCTCTAAATCCCATGCCTTTCTATATTAGACCAGTCCTTTTCCTAAGTCAGAGCTGATGCTGTAATTGTAGAGAGTTCCAGTTGGTGTCTACAAATGTTTCAAGTTCAGGAATATAGTAGATAACTACTGGTCTCAACTATACCGTGTACTATGAGCAGTTTCTATTTCCTATAGGACATATGGGTATGTATTGAGAATACTGAGACTGACATAGCCAAAAGCACATTGGCAGACTCCATTGCCAATATCTGATGTAATTGCAGTAGGTGGGGCTTTATATACTTTCCTAGAATTGGATGGAAAAAGAAAAATAAAATCTTTTGGGACCTGGAAAATTCTTCCTACTCTTCATTTCTTAGAATCCCATGAAGAGAAGCAGAGTCTTTGGAGGTAGCTATGTTGAGTTTGAATTCCAGCTCCACTGGATAGCAATTGCATGACCATGACTTGTGGTACCTAGGGTTCTTGTATGTGAAAGGGAGATATTACCTACCTCCCGTGGTTGTTGAAATAATTAATAGAAATATTGCCACAACACATAGTACAGTCAGTAAATGTTAATGTTCTCCATCACCATTGTAGCTTCTTCTTTCTGGATATCAAATGTTACCCTAAACATTGGGCTAAAGAGCTCACAATTTTGCTTCAGTGGGACTCTTCTCTTTAACTGTCTCATGTTTACACAAAAGCACTCAATTTCTATTTCTCAGATTCATCTTAGAGATCATCTAAGACTAGATTTGAATTTGTGGCTAAAATGCTGTAGTTTTGAAAGAGCTTTCAACCTAGCAGCATAAGCCAGCCTGGCTACAGCACTCATGCCCCATGGTGTGGTAAAAAGCTGTGTTCTCCAGCCCCTCCTATAAACCATACTCATTTCTCCTGCAAGGAGAACAGAAGGCAGCTGGGTGTGAATGGATCACTCCTTGCAAAGTCTGCTCTAGTGCCAAGATTTTTTATATCACTTACTCTAACCTGACAGCTTGAGCTAAAGCTGTGCCCCAGTTGACATCTTTGAGAATCTTCTTTTCACCTTTGTAAACTTGTACATAAAGGGTCATGGCAGAAGGGCCCAGTGAGCACAAGGGACATATTTAGACTGAAGTGCTGGTTTGATGAACAGCAAACATGATCAGTTTTATTTATACCAAGAAACAGTCTGCTTTTTTCTAGGGAATAAATCCCAAAGGAAAAGTGGATAGTTTTTCAAACAAACCAATAACCACAAGAGGAACCACCAACAAAAAACCTACAAGGCGGATATCTGTTTTGTAGACCTGATAACAACTAACACCCAATGATAGTTCTGAGAAGGGGATTTGTATTGATCTGATTTAGTCTTTTAAAGGGATTGAACTGGGTCATTAACACATGCTCAGATAGAGATCTCCAAATATCTTGGTCCTTGTACTGTTTTGGCTTTTGGAATATAGCATTACTTGTCTGCTATCAGAGAAACTGAATTTGTAGATGAGGAACTACCTTGGACCATAATAATAAGATGTCCATTATGGTTAAAAACAATTATGGTTTATTGAACATTTAATATGTGACAAGCACTATTCTAAGTCCTTTACAGGCTTTATCTCACTTAATCCCGGCAACAATCTTATGAGGTATATGCTATTTTTATTCACATCTTATAGATAAGTAAATTGAAGTTTAAAAATTGTATAACTTGCTCAAAATCGTACAGGAAATTAATAGTGAAGTCAGAGTCATAACCCAGATCTAATTCTTAAATCTAAGTCTTTAACCCTTTAATTAAGTACTTACAACTATATGCAGAATTAGAGATGATCTAATGTTGTGTCCTCATGTATAGAGGAGGAAACTGAAGCCTAGAGTGCTGAAGTGACTTATCCAAGGTCACATAGCTACCTAGTGGCAAATCCAAGACTAGAACTCAGACGTGCTAATGCCCTATAACGTCAATACATCCCTTTCTCCCATGCTACATCCAGGGCTATTTCTCCTTGTTTACATTCAGTTCATTTTGTGAGGGCCTTTTTCCTTCATACTTTTTTAAAAGAGAGAAAGAAAGGAAGAGAGAAAAGAAGGGAGAGAGGGAAGAAAAAAAAAGTTGAAATTCAGATTCTGGTCAGTTATACCAAGTAAAATGTCAGTATACTTGGGAAAGCGTGAGCCTGAGCCCTCTGACAGGGCCCATGACAGGCAGAATGTGTGTCTTTGCAGATTTTGAAGAGTAATACACTCATGTTCAAAGAGACTCCTGGCTCTCAGGGTGATTCCTCTCCCAAGGAACAATATTTGCACTTATACGTTTAGTACCCATAGCTCACCTGGAAGGTAATTTCCTTTTCCAAGTCAGAATATGTTAACTCTGTTTTAATCAGGGTATGGAGGGCCCACAGGCCCATTTCCCTCTATTTTCTCATAGTTGAGAGCCTTCCTTTCCTTCTAGAAATCAGAGAATATATAAGCTATTTTTTTTTAAACATCACGTGAAACACTCCAAGTATTACCTCGCTCAGCTGATCTGGAGCCAAGAGGCACATGCTCCACCAAACCAGCTTATCCATCCAAGTCCCATCTCCTGGACCCAAGTGTCTTGGCTCCTTAGCTCACGTCTCTACTCCCTTGACCTCCCATTTTGAATGCTACCATTCTTATCACTCTCTTTTTTATCTACTTGCATTTATCATTTGTCCTCTCATTCCACATGCCTTTCCTTCTCCCTTAACTCTACTTTCACCAAAATTACCTCTTTGCATATTTATTAGATCTCTGATTTCTGTCCCAGAGTATATCCATCCCTGCACTGCGCACCAAAAATGTTTATTATAATTAGGAGAGAAATTCAAAGTTTATATCATACACAGAATGGCCAGAGGCAGAGCTGAAGGGAATTGCCTTTGCTTCAGAAAAGATTTGCTTTAATACGGAGGATTGAAGTCCAACAACAATACATTTTACACCTGCTTTTAGAGTTTAATGGATGATTTAATCAAATGCGTTTTTAATTGGCCAGCTTACTGATGTAAATTATTATTGTCATCATTAGCCTTATTGTTACCAAACTATTTCAGAGAATAAATGTGGTACTATGCATTTTGTGGGAGACAGAGGAAGCGATGGCAATTAATTATAATTAAAAAAAAATCTATTTCACTGAGATAGAGAACCATACAAACAAGCTAACAGAAGGCTCTAGATAGATCTTCAATCAGCAGGTATGTTATTAATCCAACTACATTGCTTTAACCCATGGAAATTAAAACAGATAACTCAACAATGGAGAATTAACCCTGTGGCTAGTAAAGGTAGACACGTGTACACATCAGAAAACAATAGAAACACTTTGAAATACCCCTCAACTGAACTGTTCATAGTGCAGGAAAAGAAAGTTAGGCAGAAAGATGGATACTTTTGCCCAATCTCTTCCTGCCATCATCACCAACCCTACCTACCGTGGTTTCTACTCTTATGTTTATAGAGTAGAAAGAAAAGCAGATCTTGCTTGGCCAAATCAAGAAAAGCTACAGTGGTGGGTTGGGTATTCGAGCTATAGAGAGTAATGGCTTTTGTGCTGGCATGGAAGGATCAAGAGGGATTTGAGAGGTGGATAAGGTATAGAGGAATATTTAACGTAGAGGAAAAGGTGTAAGCTGTGTGACCATAAAGCAGGTCATAGCGGAGTATAAAGTGTATGTAAAATATATCTGGAACAAAAGTTGTATTTGAAAAGGTAAGCTGGGACCAGGCCGAGCTTGTGAGCTAGAAGGGGTCTCTGAGCTGCAAGAGAAGCCCAGCCTTCACTCTCTGGGTAGCAGGAAGCCTAGGGAGGCTCGCAGGCACGAGACTGATAGAACACATCTGTTGGAAACATAACACTGACAGCCAAGTGAAAAGAAAATGGGAATGGAGAGAAACACAGGATGGGAGATTGGTCAGGAGGGGGCTGCAGTGGTCACAGGAAATGTGGTTACATTTCTGGGCTTAAGCAACAGTGGTGAGGAAGAAAACAGGTGGAATAAGAAATGCTTTGGCCAACTGGATGTGAGATGTGAGGGAGGAGGAGGAGAGAGGCATGTAAGTCAAAGGTTCTTGCCTCAGGCAGCCAGGTAGCTGATGATTCTATTTGCTGGCAAAGAGAAAGTTTGGGATAGGGAGGGAGCCTGGGAGAGAATGAGTGTGGTTAGATGCACTGGGGCTGAGGTATGGATTTTTGGAGGATGGTAGTAGAACCACTCATGAATTTTCCTCTCTAATGTATAATGCAAAGTGACAAAGAGGAACTGTGCAGAACCTTTGTGAAATAAGCCAGTCTGTGTTCAAAGCTTCCCATTTATGTGATTCCCAGTAGGGACTTTCCAGTTGTAGTGCCACACAATTGTTCAAGAAGATATAAAACAATGCTGAAAGAACTCACACAGTGAATTTAGCGATGGAGAAAACACTCCCAGATAATGAACATTTTAACTAAGAAATTTCCAGGTAGAAGCTGAGAGCACCGCTGCATTCGCTAGATATTTGCACTTTCTATAAAACTTGTTGGTAATCTTTTATGCTCAACTCTTTCAGAACTTATAAATTTTTTAGTCACATTTTGATGAGAATGATGGGTTTAGCTTCATCCCACAAAACTAGGGGGTGACCGTATTAAAAGATGAATGTATATTGAGGTCCACCTCGGAAAGATGCTTCTACTTGGCGTTAATACTCTAAAAACCAAACCAAACCCATCGCTGTCGAGTCTATTCTGACCCATAGTGATCCTATAGGACCGAGTAGAATTGCCCCACGGTGTTTCCAAGGAGCGGCTGGTGGATTTGAACTGCTGACCTTTTGGGTTAGCAGCCGAGCTCTTAACCACTGAGATCAATGGTTTTCAAAATGTGGTCCTAGAAATAGTAGCAACAGCATCACCTGACAACTTGTTAGAAATGAAAATTCTAGGACCTCAACTCAGACCTACTGAATTAGACGCTTTGGTGGTGGGACCCAGCAAACTGCAGCTTTACAAGTCCTCCAGGTGATTCCGAAGCTTGCTAACATTTGTGAACCACCGCCTGGACCCAGTGATAAAGGCTGAGGAAGAAAATATGTAAAAAGAAATCAAAAAGGAGAAAGTAAAAAAGAACTTTAACGGAATAGATAGCAATCACTTTCTCTCCGAACATCTGGTGAAAGAACATTCTCAGAAAGTATTAAGAGTTAAGTAACGCTTTTATCTTTTTCAGTATTCATTCAACGAATATTTTATGATGATCCAGTTAATGCCAGGGACTGAGTGAAGTATGGATAAAGACTCCAGGATTTTTCTGTGTTGTTTAAAAAGCAAAAAATATTATTCACCTTAAGGGTAAATAATTAGAGATGGCTGTTTGTTTGTGGTTCTACTACCAGTCAAAATGCTTATTGAGCACGCCTGCAGGAAGCACGGTGCTGAGGCGTGGCTCCACTCAGCCTGATCACAGTAGTGGGACACCAGACTCTCTTCCCTGGGCAGCATTACAACCCATCAAGTGTCTCACCAATAAGCGCCATGTAACAGAAATATCAAGCCCCATTTGATTCATCTTATACAGCCCATTCTTGCTGAAGAGGAGATGACTCTTAGTCCCTCCATCTGTCTCGCCTGATGATCCCTTGGAGCTCAGTGAGAGAAATCATCCCTCAGACTCTGACATCTGAGAAACCCAAGTGCATTTCAGTAAAGCGTTGGAAATGTCAGAACTGCCTCTACTGATTCCTCTTCTTCCTATTTTATCTCCAGCACACCCCTTGCTGCACTGTTTACCGCTTTTATCTTCCCTACCTGACAGCAATTTTTTTTTTTCTGGTCCTGTCCAAGCTTTGAAAACATCGCTGCTCTTTTTTGTTTCCCCACGTTGCTGACTCCTAAGTTTCATTGACCACTGCTTATCTCCAATGGGTTGCACATGTCATCATGTTGTTTCTTTAATAATGCATTGCTCTCGTGATCCGCAGCGACAGGCCCAGGCCTGGCTACCTAAGATGGAGGCTTATACTGCTGACTTGGACCTCCTTTGATACAGAAGGACATTTACAGCTCAGTGCAGGTATTTAAAGTCTTTGATGTGCTCTTCTCATTCTGATCTGATGTACACTATGTTCCTTCTATGTTCAAGGAGAACCGAACAGAGAAACTTCCTTCCTGCATCTCACATCTAATTTTTACCTCAGTCATCTCTGATGCTATTGGCACAAGGGAGCGGTCTTTCCACAGTGTATAATTTTGCTAAAGAAAAACAAATAATATCAGACAAGCTGAATATAGTCATTTATAAGGTCTTAGGCAGCTCCTTAACTTTCCCTTCTCCTTCATGTTACATTTGTATAAATGAGTCTTTAATGCAAGGAGAATTAGCTGAGGGAAAAAAAAAAAATCAAATCCTGAAAGAAGTTTAATACTTGATGATCACTTATGGATAATCTGATTAAATACACTATTAAGCTTTTTTTTTTTTTAAGCCACATAGTTCAAACCAAGCACTATGAATAGATTTTCTTCAATGCCTGCAGGGTGGTGAGTTGCCTGAACTCCCCTGTAGATTATACTGGCCCAGATGTTGACGGCCCTGAGACTTGATAAAGGGAAATTGGCAAAGGGTAATCGTGCCCTGACTTTCTGTTTTTCAGTTTCTCTCTGCTCTCTGACATCTGGCCATTAACAGCAGTTTAGACCTTTCATCTGGACATAGGCAAATAAAAACTCAAAAGAATCTCAAGAGAATCGTAGACTTATTATTTTTTACTAAACTTTACTATGGAGAAAATCAGCTGAGCCTGTTGTCACTAATGAAGGTTATGGATAATATGTGGAGTCAGTCATTTTTAATATCCCTAAATATATATATACATATATATATATGAAAATTGAATAGAAAATCTATTAATTAGGGCTACTTCACACTTAGTGTATATATACACACGCACACACACACACACATTTGTTGTTAGGTGCCGTTGAGTCAGTTCCAACTCAAAGCAACCCTATCTACGTACAAAAGAATGAAATACTGCCCAGTCCTGCACCATCCTCACAATTGTTATACTTGAGTCCGCTGTTGCAGCCACGGTGCCAGTCTGTCTCATTGAGGGTCTTCCTCTTTTGCGCTGACCCTCTGCTTTACCAGGCATGATGTCCTTCTCCAGGGACTGCTCCCTCCTGATAACATGTCCAAAGTACGTGAGTCAAAATCCCACCATCTTCACATCTATTGAGCATTCTGGCTGTACTTCTTCCAAGACTGACTTGTTTGTTCTTTTGGCAGTTTGTGGTATATTCAATGTTCTTTGCCAATGCCACAATTCAAAGGCATCAATTCTTTGGTCTTCCTTGTTCATCATCCAGCTTTTGCATGCATATGAGGCACCTGAAAAAGCCATGGCTTGGGTCAGGTGTACCTTAGTATTCAAATATATATATATTCTTGGAAACCTGTCTTAGTAGGTTTCTCTAGAGGACCAAAACAAGTGAGATACCTTATATATATATATAGAGAGAGAGAGATTTACTCCTAGGAAAATGGCTCATGCTGTAGGAGTTGTCAAATCTCAAATCCATAGATCAGGGAGCAGGCTGAAGACTTCTGTAGGCTTATGTCCCAAGATCTGGAGGTCAGGTGAAGAGAAGAGTGCAGTGGAGAGGGTGAGCGAGCTCTGCCAGAACATCCATTTATATACTGGAGGCAGGCTACACACTCAAGGATACTCCCGTTTCAACTGATTGGCTGATCACATCAGATCAGGTCACATTACGGTTGTTGATTACATCATATCATATTACATCACATCACATCATAGCAACCAGTTTAGTGTCTGGACAAACCACCGAGAATCATAGCCTAGCCAAGTTGTCATATACAATTAATCATCACAAAACACTTAGCTGGAAAAAATTTTAATTTCAGAAGCATATTTGAATATAGTAATAGTCCCTTGTATGTGTACAGGACTCACATTGCTTTCATATGCACTCATTCATTTAAGTCTTATTTGCATAAGAAAGACAAGGATGTTATTATTAGTGCCATATTACAGATGTAATGTAGACTCAAAGACCAGTGGTTGCTGGGACTGGAGTTTTGACCTAATTCAATGCTCTTTATCATATATCAAGTCCAATTTTGCACTATTTGCAGTGCACAACAATTTGGTAAAAAGCAATTGTTTCTTAGATAAGCTAAAAATTGGTTATCCATAAACATAAAGAGGACCCTGCATGAATCATCACATTTACTTTAGCGATGTGGTTTTGTTGTAGTTGATGATAAAGCTATAAAAAATCACAGCACATATCAAGGATTGCATTTAGTCTATTCTTTAAATTTAACTCTGGATTTTTTTCTAAATCATATTATTTCATTTTGTCATGAACAGTAGATGCTTTAACACTCATATTTGGGTCAGTCCTATTTTTGTCACTTGCACAACTACAAATCAAATAGAACTGCTTCAAGTTTTAGGATTTAGCCATTAATAATTGTTATATGCTCAGAATCAAGTGTTGTCACCATTCGCTGTGATGTGGGCCACATTAGCTGAAGCTGAGCATGTTAGTCACACAAGACCAAGATGGTAAAAGCATTGTACATTTGTGTTCAGGGGACATAAGTGACATGGAAAGTGTAGGATTTACGTATCAAATGCGTGAAGTAAGAGTATTTTAATTATTGAATATCATAATGTTGCAGAATCAGAGAATCTTTGAAAATATTTAGAAGGTATGGAGTGGTTATCTAGTCCATCTTATGCTCAATGCATAAATCCTAAATTCCTCAATAGCTGTAACCCTTGGATCTCTCTGTGTAGATAGCCGTTGTTGTTGTTAGGTGTGGTCAAGTCAATTCCAACTCATGGTAATCCCCTTTCAACCTTATGTGTGCAGAGTAGAGCTATTCCATAGGGTTTTCAAAGGCTGCCATCTTACAGAAAAAGATCACTTCCCAAGTACCTTTGTGTGAGTTCGAACCACTAACCTTTCTGCTAGTATTCAAGCACTTAAGCCAGGGACTCTACGATTAGATATACTTTAAATCAATGGCTTTCAAATGGGGACGATATTATCTCCCCAGAGACATTTGACAATGTCTGGAGACATTTTTGGCTCTCACAACTAGTGGGTAGAGGCCAAGGATGCTGTTAAACATTCTGTAATGGACAAGACAGCTCCACGACAACAAATAATTTTCACCCAAAGTGCTGAGGTTGAGATTCCCTGTTAAGGTGCTGCAATTACCCAGGAAATTTGTTTTTGATGTTTTTAGGTGCAGACGAGTCAGTTCCCACTTGGAGCAACCCTATGTACAACAGAATGAAACACTACCCCGCCCTGCGCCATCCTCACAGTCATCGTTATGCTTGAGCCCATTGTTGCTGTCACTCTGCCAATACATCTCATTGAGGGTCTTCCTCTTTTTTACTGACCCTCTACTTTACCAAGCATGATGTCCTACTGCAGGGACTGGTCCCTCCTGATAACATGCCCAAAGTACATGAGATGAAATCTTGCCATCTTTGCTTCTAATGAGCACTCTAGCTGTACTTTGTCTAAGACTGACTTGTTCATTCTTCTGGCAGTCCATGGTATATTCATTACTCTTCCCCAACACTGTAATTCAAAGGCATCAATTCTTCTTCCATCTTCCTTATTCGTTGTCCAGCTTTCGCATTCATACAAAAAAAAAAAAAAAAAAGCAAGGCAATTAAAAATACCATGGCTGGAATCAGGTGCATCTTAGTCCCCAAAGTGACATCTTTCCTTATCAACACTTTAAAGAGGTCTTTTGCAGCAGATTTGCCCAATGCAATATGTTGTTCGATTTCTTGACTGCTGCTTCCATGGGTATTGATTGGGGATCGAAGTAAAATGAAATCCTTGACAACCTCAATCTTTTCCCTGTTTATCGTGATGTTGCTTATTGGTCCAGTTGTGAGGATTTTTGTTGATGTGTAATCCATACTGAAGGCTGTGGCCTTTGACTTTCATCAGTAAGTGCTTCAAGACCTCTTCACTTTCAACAAGCAAGGTTGTGTCCTCTGCATAATGCAGGTTGTTAATAAGTCTTCCTCCAAGCCTGATGTAGCATTCTTCTTCAGATAGTCCACCTTCTTGGATTACTTGCTCATATACAGATTGAATAAGTACAGTGAAAGGATACAGCACTGACACACACCTTTTCTGACTTTAAACCACGCAGTAACCCCCTTTTTCTGTTCAAATTATTGCCAGAAAATTTAGCTTCCCACAAAACTATCTTTTGAGGAAATGTATGAATAAAACAATGGTGATATGCCACATAAACTATTTAGATAATTAAACTGATGTTCCGTCTCACTTTGTGCCTATGTACATATGCATGAGTGTTCATAAGCCAGCATTTTTCAGACCAGAGACCCTTTAAAAAGAAACAAGAATTTCGGGGTTTTGTAAACTTTTGATTACTACTTCATTGTTGCTGTGTGCCATTGAGTGGATTCTGACTCATAGTGTCTCTATATGACAGAGTAGAACTGTCCCATAGGGTTTCCTAGGCTGTAATATTTACAGGAGTAATTTGTCAGGTCTTTTCTCTCACAGAGCGAGTGGTGGGTTCAAACCTCCCAACTTTTGGTTAGCAGCTGAGTATTTAACCATGGGGCCACCAGGGCTCTTTTGGTTAAAAAAAGAAAAAAATTACTTCTTACTATATCATAAAAATGAATTCCCTTAAAATAAGAGTGAAGTGATAGGTGATGTCCACATTTTCTATTATTAACATTGTGAAAACCAGGGTCCTAGTCCCTGCTTCCCTGATCCCACAGTAGCCTGTCCTTCCTCAGTTCTGATAATGTCTCTACCCCCCTGACCTTAACATATATATCTTAAACCAATAAATGCATGCTTGTAGATATTCGTCCTACCAGACTGTAATCAGTTTTAGTTTTAGTATTTATTCTCCAGAAAATCACAGTGTCTTTCTAGGATTAGTGATTTCGTCATCTCACAGGTTTTCAGATCTAGTCCTAGGCTGTTTCCAAACTTGAGTTTGTCTCTCTCTCCTTTTTAGCTTCTGCCTCTGTATGTACAACATATTCTGGCCCCAGGAGGCCAGAATTCGTGTTGATGCCTTTTCATTCCCTCTCTAATCTGCTCACCTTCCTGCCTGGCTAACCTGTCAGGCCTTTGCCATTTGTAATGTTTCTCCTTCAGCAGTTTTCCCTGCTACCTTGCTGATTGCTTTTCTGCACCAAGAAACTCCCAGCCCAACTTGTTTGTGTGTGTGTTAAATAGCTCTGTCTTCCTTCAGTGACTTCCCTTGCACCCCCAGTTAGCACTTTTCTATTTCCGAGTAGTCTATCCCAAGGGTAGGGTAGGCAGTGAGAGCCCCAGGATCTCTGCTCTGCCTGACTATGGGTTTACCTCCTCCTCAGAGCCCAGGTAGGTGGGACCACACACACGCTAACTCTCTAATCCCTGCAGCTTTGTCACTGTTCAGAACTGCTCCGATGCTTACCCAGCTCTGACCGGTTTCTCATCACCCTCTTGTAAAGTCACTCTGCTGTTCCCATTTATCATACAGGTGATAGCAATCCACCTTCCCTGCCACCCCTCCCAGGCCACCTGCTCGCGGCGCTGCCAGCTGTTGAGATTGATACTTGCCATTTTCGCAGATTAGTTTTTTCTGGCCTCAATGGACATGTTCACTAAAAGGAGCGTTAGTCTGGCTGCCCTGTGGTGGGGCAGGAAGCTTCATTATAGACTCTGCTGCTCATTCCTCTACCTTCACCCTCTTCTGGCTCTGTATACAGGAGCAGCTACCCACGGGGAGTGGGCTGGAAGTTCTCATCTCCAATGAAATCTAACCCTTTTGCCACAGGATCAGCCCGGTCTTAGCAAAGCTAGGGTGACTCACCGCCATCAACTCCCCCACTAGCTCTAGTTGTGTCTTCCTCTTCCTTCTCCGCCCAGAGTTCTCTCTGGAAATTCTGGGATGCCCAGGGAGCATGGATCTGCCGGCCCACTCAGATCTTTAGTTTAAGGCAACCTCTGATTCTCTTCTACCTGCCGTTCAGAGAGGAGAAAATGCAATGACTCTTTTCCCAGATACCTGGACATGCATATCACAGGGCTCATCTGAACTAAGGAGAGAAGGAAAGGCTAGAGGAAACCTCCAAATAATGTGTGTGAATATTTCACAGTGGCTTCTGAAGCACCTGTTCCCACATTTATTATTACACTCAAAAGACTCAGGTAGAGTTCATTCTGAGACAGACTTCAGGAATGAACACCCTAGTGGAGGAATCCCTTTAGATGCTGTGAAGGGAGCCACCACTTGTGACAGGTATCCTAAACAGCCTTTGCCATTCTTGTTACTCAGCGTGCTGCCCATGGCTTGAATTGGACTCGCTGGGTAGCTTGTTAGAAACAGAGTCTCAGGACCCACATCAGACCTACCAAATCGGAATCTGCATTGTAACGAGATTCCTGGAGCTATATGTACACATTACACTTTATATACACATTAAAAGGTGAGATGCACTTTTCCCTCTGTTACTGCACTTAATCCTTGGAACAATCTTCTGAGGTTTTCACTTAGTTCCCATTTTACAGACGGGGATGCTGATGTTCTGAGTGGTGAAGAGATTGGCCTAGAGTCACTGCAAATTGAATGCTGTCTGCACAAAAACCAAAGACCATAATTTTTGCACTATGTCACACACCTATATAGGTATCATGATGGAGTTAGCCTTACTTTTTTCTTCGAATACAGTTTTTAAATGCTAGGAATGAAAATGTCCTGATGTCAAATTGCCAAATGGAGAAGAAATTTAGTGGGAGACAGGGCTCTAAAGACTGGACTGAGTGGAGGTACGCAGGGGTAGTACCTCCCACCCGAGTGGATGGCACAGGTTGGTTCAGAGCCATGTGACAGAGAACACATCGAGGCTGTCATCAGACTGGCAGTTCAGAGATGGTCACAGCAAGATAAATTATGTGTTAAGGAGGTAATTACTATGGCCTTTCCTCTAAACAGCAGCTGGAAATAGGCTGGAACAGATGGAGCCAGGAATAGCAAATGGGTTATAGGGCAGCCTCAAAGGAGAGCCAGTCATCCTTAGAGCAATGGTTTCAATGAGAATAGCCCCTGGGTTGTTAAGGAGATGGCCATGAATTCTGTACATAGGGCTATATACATCTTGTAACTCTTGCTATAGCAAGAGTTTTGTAGTTATAAAAGAGAGATGTCAATTTATCAGTGAGATTTATTTTAAATTCTATTTTTGTTGGTGTATCACAGGAGATTGGCTTATGTATTTTTCTTTATGCTTATGCCAACTTGTTTCTTCCCAGGGAAAGTTCAACCACTGGGCCAAGGCTATCTTGAACAGGGATGATTGTCCACCTAAATTCAAAAATAGTGTTTACATTCAGAACATCTTCTCCCATTCTTTCCAGTTACAGTAAATATTACAACACTCCTAGAAGCTGCTCAGTTTAGGAGGTCATCTATTTGAAGTTGCAGGTGAAAATTGCTCCGTTTAAAGTGGGGATTTAAATACCAATTTTTTAAGCTAAATGGCACCCACTCACTCCTTTTCAAAAATGTTAGCGTTAAGAGCTGATGCAAAGAAAAAGGCGTTCAGGTAGAATGGTGACACAGATAAACTCACCAATTTAGACCACTATTAACCATCTCTAGTTTCACAAAACAGGTCCCAGGGGCTTGAGTTTCCTAAGCATTTGGCTGCTGGCTTCTCACCTTCTCCTTCCAGACCCCACAGCTTCCACTGCTCCACTGGATTTTGGACATGTGCTACGTTGTTGATGGGCCATTGCAACTTTGCTACATGCAGAAATGATCTTGAGTGGCATGAAATCCTGCCACTCTGGTTGGTCTCTTGCCTTTAATCAAGACAATTATATTTTCCTTTGTGGTGTTCCAACAGATGTTATTTTGAGTTATTAAGAGCATTGTAAAAAAGATAGTCTTGGTTCTAATGGCCCACCTGAAACCATAAAGGAAAAGTTTATTAATTTTTTGCATTAACACAGTCGACTTCACTCACAGACTATCTTCCCTTTGGAAAAATCTGCAAGATTTAGTCATATGGCTCAGAACACTATACACCGATTGCTCCAAACAAAGTTTTCAAGTTGTGTGAAAATGAAACCCTTTAAAGTTACATTTTGGGCACTGATATAAATAAAAAAAAAAATTTTTTTATAAATAAAGGGCCCTTTAAAAACCAATCTTCCATGTAGACTGAGATATAAATTAAAATGCATATTCTTCACACCTAAAAAGAATGAGGCTACATTATGTATTTACTTAGCACTTCAGATTTCCAAGTGGCACCACTATTTCATTATATTTTGCACACTCCACCTTTAAGCTTAGCAGACAGTCTACTGCTCAAATGCCATAAAATGTATTATGCAGTAAATGGGTTATGGTAATACATTTAGGTAAATTATTCCTGGTCTTGACTAAACAGCAATGAGCCCCACACCAAACCAAACCCATTGCTGTTGAGTCAGTTCCAACTCTTAGCAACCCTATAACACAGAGTAGAACTGCCCCATAGGGTTTCCTAGACTGGAGCCTTTACTGAAGCAGACTGCCACATCTTTCTCCTGCAGAACATCTGGTAGGTTCAAACCATCAGCTTTTTGGTTAGCAGCTGAGCACTTAACCACATAAACCACCAGAACTCCTTGCAGTAAGCTCGGGGGACCCGTAATTCTCACCCTTCAGAAACTCAGAAGGCTTGAAAAGACCAAATGGAGAGGTACGAACAGTGGCTAAATGCTTTTCCTCTCTTCTTTAGCAAAAGGAACAATGATTTCCCCCTCTAGTTACTGAGCTCCTATTGCTCCTCCAAAATGTAGCAACCAGATGGGAGAGGGAAATTAAACATATCAAACATTAATATATATTTTCCTCCAGGTTGGGTTAAGGAAGTGCAACAGGGCAAAACACCTGGAAACAAGCTATTCTTTTAATATTTTAGAAAAGCCAAGCCATATGTATTTATATATAGTTTCTCTAATTACAGGGTAAAGTACAGGTAGTCTCTTACTACCATGATTAAATGGTATAGTGGAGAGTACATGTCAAGAAGGAATTTTAGGCTCACATGGAAGAAACATATTATTCTGAATTGAGGAACACATTAGCAGTAGTTTAATTTTTAGCAAGGCATTTAATCCCTAAATCTCCCCCCGCCTTTTTTTTTTTTTTTTTTTGCTTCTGGTTCAAATTCATATTCAGATGAGAAATGGCCTTATTTAAGGTGAAGCATATGGGCCACTCCTAAACTTGCTTGACGCTCAGAGTTCCCATATTAGTAATTCAGGAATGAGATGCTGAAGCTTCCTATTAAAAGGTAACATAGGATCTATGTTGGGGAAGAGGTGTTGGCATTTTAAGATTGCAGGGTCTATTGAAGCTTTAATGCAGATTATTTTAACCTATTAAGTAGCAGGCCTCTACTACTTAGAGGGAGGTGGCATAGGACCAGATTCTTGAACAAAAAGGAGTACTTTTCATCTCTGCATCCACAGAATCTAACACAATTCTCAGTAAAAACTTGTCTATTGAATAATTATTATTAATAAATAAATTAACAAATGAGTCAATATGAATTCTTTTGAATAAATGCATTCATTCATATTAATGAATCAATAATGAGAAGGTATAAGGATAACACTGGGGCATAGATGCTCTCCCAAGAAGAAAAGGACAGCACAAACATTAGAGGGCAGGTTTGGAGGTTAGTGCCGGAACATTATGGAAGGAGAGGGTTGGATTTAAGACAGCAGAATGTGATAAAAACGAAAAAAACCAAACCCAGTGCCGTCGAGTCAATTCCGACTGAAGGCGACCCTATAGGACAGAGTTGAACTGCACCATAGAGTTTCCAAGGAGCACCTGGTGGATTTGAACTGCCAACCCTTTGGTTAACAGCTGTAGCGCTTAACCATTACACCAGCAGGGTTTCCAGAATGTGACAAAGAGGGTTAAGATAAGAACCACCACATTTTGCACTTTCACACGTGTTATTGACAGACCTGGTAGGAGCAGACTTTTCTGTAGAACCACTTTGAACCACAAACTCCTTCCATCTCCTTTCCATTCATATAGGGTCACTTGCAAAAGATGGGATACTTAAGAGAATTCCACCAGACTCATAGGTCTTCTCACTTTAAAAATCCCTCCTGGGAGCATCCCTTGCCGCTGCTTCATAATGCGGATGTACAAGGATAGTTCTTAGAGGCTTCGGGAGATTCTCCTGGGCTTCTTTTCGTTTTTGTTTTTAATAAGCGAGCTCGATATTTATGGTGCTTCTACATCTATTCATTCCAGGCCTGTGAAAAGGGCTGTTTGCCTGTCCATTGAGTGTGAATTATATGGCTGACATTTAATGGTGCAGTTTTTTTTGCTCGGTGCCCTCAACAATTGAGAGATGAGTTGGAAGAGGGTGATATTGCATAGCAAATGTCTCGCACAATGGGAACGCGCCATTTTGATTTGATTCGATTTGATTTTTTTTAGATGTATGATTTGAAAAAATAGCATGTGGTATATTGACATTATTCTAAATTGTACTGTGAGGAGAACATTAAGTTTTTCATTTCACACTTTCTGAGCCTTAAGCACCATTGCTGTATGGGGAAATCAGTCATTTTCTGATGATTCATGTGCAGATATGTGCCAATCAGAATTGGCCATAATTATGCCAAGGCTCCTCTCTCAAGGAAGTTCATTGAAGGCATGAAGGAAGAAAAGATAAAGGAAAATCATCCTGTGTAAGTGTTCTGTGTAAATTCACACACCATAAAGGGACAAGTAATTTCATAGTACAATGGAAATCTACTCTGAATAGACTACTATTGGTATAAAGTACAGATACTGATACGACCATCGGGGATCATTGGTAGTGACTTAATGGCAAATCGGTGGTCACGTTTATCTTTCTCAACTTGGCCTTGAGGCTGTGGACATAATAGTCAATAACATTTCACCATGATTAATTTCTTTCAAAAATCACTGAGAATTTGGAATCACTGTTTTTTATCACTGGCTTGTAGAGTACCTGGAAAGTCAGAAGAGATATTCATTTGTCTGAGACCATTTGTTTTAAGAAACAGCAACTTTTACAGCATGATGCTGAATCAGGAATGAGAATAACAGGAGGCAGGAACTTCACAGAAATGGGATGGATGGCTGAGATATTAAGAGTGAGAGATGTTGATATCGATTTGTGCGTGAAAAAGAGTCCTGCATCCCTGTCTCATTTTCCCATCCTTTTCAAGGTTCTCTTTCCTTCAGGTCTACAGAAAGTTGTTATGCATCTGCTCTTATTTATTTTATTTTCACCATAAGTTTAGTCTGGAGTACATCGTTGTTTTAAACCCTACCATCATTCCAAAAAAAAAGAAGAAGAAAATACTCAGGACACAATTATTTCCCCTTAAGCATTTCTTTGCCTTTTCTCTCCTATTCAAAGAGCTTGATGTTGAATTTTTAAACACTAGCATTTTCATCTTCTTCAGGCTGACATAGTAATTTTGGGAAAATTGAGTCCATAGAGGTATGTTCTAGCTGGGTTTGATTTGATTATTGCCCTTCTTTCACCTTAAAGATACAAAAGGAAGTACTCTAAGCACCTAAAGGAATCTGGCAAGTAATAGCAAACAAAGTTCACAATGGGTCAGGTCCCACATAGGAAAATTAAATATATTATTCTCACACAACAAGATTAGCAAATCATCCATAAACTCCGAACACACTTCCTTCCTTTTGTTCTAACGAATTTAGGGTGCAATAATGATGGTTCAGGCTTCATCAGAATTCCGCCAGTGAAGGGGAATTTTCCAACTCTGTTTGCAAATGAGATCTGCACCATAAACCATAGTCATCCATCATAGAGAAGGAACTGTTGTCTGATAAAAGGCTGTTTGGGAAGAGTCAATCAAACAAGCATTATTAGAGCTCAGTATTACACTGTCCTTTAGGTGATGGAGAAGGGATATAATTCAGTTATGGAATGTAATTCTTTTATGCCTCTGTTCCTTTTGGAAGACTAAACTCTATTCTAACATGAACATCTCAGAGTGACATAATCTCTCTTATATGAACAGACCTTGTCCTATTTCTCATCTGTCAAGAGCAGTTAGAACTCTGTAGTGGTTTTATGATACAGCTAACACTGGTTCTCCAGCTAAAATTACATATCAGAGTTGTTGGTTATCAAGGAAAGGTAAAGGAGCCCTAATGGTGCAATGTTAAGCACTCAACTGCTAACTGAAAAGTCAGTGGTTCGAATCCACCAGCCGCACCATGAGAGAAAAGACCTGGTGATCTGTTCCTACAAGGATTACAGCTTAGGGAACCTTAGGGGGCAGTTCTACTCTGTCACATGGGGTGCTATGAGTCAAAATCGACTGAAGGCACCTAACAAAACAACAATGAAAGGGAGGCCAAGCCCCTCTGTTAACTAAATGGGGACAAAGGATATAATTGTTAGTCTTTTGGCCACAATTAAACATAATAATCCATCAAGTGGATTCCAACTCACAGAGACCCTATAGGACAGAGTAGAACTCCCACAAAGGGTTTCCGAGGAGTGGCTGGTGGATTCGAACTGCCGACCTTTTGGTTAGCAGCCTGAATTCTTAACCACTTTGTCACCAGGGCTCCGATAATAATCATAGCAATAGAATTTTGATAAATGATATGTCATTTACATATCTAATTTACAGGTTTTCAAACTTTTATATTGAAACCCATTTTCCAATGAAATACTATAGGGTACCAGGTTATACAAAACCAATCAAAGTGCAGAAGTTCTCATTTAAGTAGAGGCAGGGACCTGCTCAGCCTTTCTTAGCTGGACCCCCCGCCTCCCGCAACATGGACCTTTCTAAGAGTTCAAAACAAACTGATCTAGTCCATTTTCCTCATTTTTTACAGATTAAGAAACAAATGGCCAAAACTTTTAGTAGATTTGAATAAGACTGTTAGGTATTAAATTATTCCCCCCCCCCATGTTGAATTCCTAACCCTTGTACCTGTGAACGTGACCTTTGTTGGGGAAATTGCGGTTTCCTGTGCAGATGTTATCAATTAAGCTGAGTAGGGTGGTTCTTAATCCCTTCTAAGTGGTGTCTTATGAAAGAGAACAGACACAGAAAAGAGCCATAGGCACAGGGGGAAGACACTATGTGAGGATCTGTCTATAAGCCACAGAAGTTCAGGAAACACACGGGGCCACCAGGCGCTCAATGAGACAAGGAAGGATCTTTCCTTCAGAGTCAACAAAAAGGGTATAGCCCAGCCAACACCCTGAATTCATACTTCTAGCCTCCAGAATTGTAAGAGTACATTTCTGTTCTTTAAAGCCACCTAGGTTGTGGTATTTTGTTCTGGCAGCCATAGGAGACTAAGACAGCCGTGGAACTTACTAACTGTACAGCAGATCCAAAAACCCAGGAGTCATTACTTCTACACAGATGCTTTACTCACTGTGCAGGGCTCTTCCACCACATTACTCAGAATCAAAGGTCAATAAGCACGCACCTGCAGGAGCCAGGCAGTTATCATGAGTAAAGCAGGTGCTGAGCTGAGAAGCTCTCCCCATCTAAAGAGAACAGGTGTTCCACAGCTTCAGGTGATGTTTGTCATGAGGAAAATCTGGCCCTGGATTCCCTGTTTTTTTTTGAAAAAAAAGAAGCTGGAAAATCAGATTTTTAATGTACTCATTACAATAGTTTAATATTATAATTTAATAAGAATAAGAATCAAAAACTACAATATAGGTGAAACAAAACACATTTGCAAACCAAATTCAGCCAGCACCATTGGTCACTATATATACTGATGTTGGGTTCAATTACAAGGAATGCTAAAAACTAAAACATTATTGTGGTTAGATTTGTGGAGTATACACAATAATTAATCTTTGTGAACAATCCTTAACAGACCATCATTCATTTATTCAATAAATATTAACTGAGCATCTCCCAGGCACCAAACACTGCTACATGAAAAGCTCATACTCCCAGTCTTTTGAGGGCTTATATTCTAGGGGCAACTGATATACAAAAGATACTTGCAAGAATGTGAAATGAGCCAAAATAGGGGGGTATATCACATGGTGTTGTGGTCACCCCCACTCCAAAAACAAAACAAAACAAACAACAACAAAACAAGAAACACATAGTTCTGCTTGGGACCATCAGTAAAGACTTGGCTCCACGGGTCTTGAAGAATGCCCTGGAGTTTGCCTGATGGGTGAGGAAGAGGTATTCTAGGCAGAAAGAACACAATGCATGCAAGAAGGAATTCAGGAAAATTATGTCTTGATCAAGGAACTGCTAGTCATTTGACGTGGCTGGAAGACATGGGGTTGGAGCGAAGAGAGAAGGGGGAGATTAGGCTGGAAATGTAGACAAAAGTTAGTTCATGAAAGATTTTAAATCTGTGCCCAGGAGGATAGACTTTATTGCGTAGCTACTGGGCCTTATTTAAGGATTGTGATTAGGGTATAGGCATCAAGTTTTTATTCTAGAATGATGATTCAGATGACATGTATTTGGGAAAGATGGAGAAAGGAGAAATGGGGCCCGTTATTGAGCTATTTCAGGTTTAAATGATGGGAGTTGCAAACGTGGTGATGTTAGAGAAGGGGATGGCTTTGAAGCAGTAGAATCCACGCCTGCTCAATGGTTAAGAGAGGAGAAGGGGGATGGATGCCCAGATTTCTGGCTTGGGAGCTGGGGTTGACTGAGGCCCATTTAACCAGTGAGGAGAAAGAGGATGCTGGCCTCAGCTGAGATGGGCTTGTGAAGTGTGGCTGACTGCACAGGGTCTAGGGAGGCCCTCAGAGCCTCACCTTGAATCCGGACATTGGTCTGAGGGATTCACCACTAAAATAAAGTGTTTTCCTAATTTCTTCAAGCATCTTTTCCAAATATAGCCCAAAATATGACTTTGAAAATGCAAACATCTTAGTAGAAATGAAAAGCAAACAAAAAACTAATCTTATTAAAAATAGCCCACTCATTGGAAGACTTCTATGCCAAGAAGCTTAAAAGCAACTGATTTTTTTTTAGCATAGCATGTTTTAGTGCTAAAAACAAACAATAAAAAAGCCAACAAATGCCTGCCAAACATGACCAAAAGTGTTTCTCAGCTAGTTTAATGAACACTAAGCTGGAAGGTCAAGACAAAAGCAAACAGGAGTCTCTTTCTTTCTCCAAGAATACAAATATAGCATGTTTGGCATTTTATTTTGCATATGAATATGGAATAACTGTCTTTATAACAGGAAGAAAAAGTTCAAAAGCATTTGTTCTCCTGCTCTGGCCTAGTGTAGTATTTGATCACATTCTCATGTAATTTATTAGTTTGAAATTTAATCTTTTCTTTATAGTGTTTTCAGGTAATCACATATTAAAAAAAAAAAAACTGAACCCTTCAGCTTGCCCACTAGACTCAGAGGCAGAGTGACCTGGGAAAGAGCAACTGACCACCTATAATCTCAAATTTGAATGAACCCAAAACATAAGTTCAGTGAAGAGCAGTTTTTCTCGTTAACAATTCAGCAATTATGAACGCTCAGTTCATTACTGTATAACTCAAAAATAATGTATTTCAGGAAAGTCAGTGGGTATTTTATAAGCAGGCTTCTAATTTCTTTTAATTTGCAGAAGATACATGTTATATCTGCATATGTATGTGTATACCAGGGTAAATTAAAAAGTATTGCTACCAGGGTTCCAGTTCATTATGCACAGGTTTACTCCAAACAAAACATGTTTAAACACATCTCTGTGATCAGTGGACGGCTGCAGACAAGTTCTCTCAGTAATACACTTGTCTCAGTCTCGTTAGGGTACCTTCAGAAAAAAAGGATACTTTTTGTGCCATGGAAAAAAATGATTTTGAGGTCAGGGCTAATATCAACTTTTTAACAAAACTCAAGTGGACATCTTCCCAAATCAACTAGTTTGTGGGAAGACTGTCCCTCCTAAAACAACAGTTTTTAGATGAATCAAGTGTTTTAAGGAAGATTGGGAAGACCTCAAAGATTTGCCAAGAGAGGGAAGACTACTCAGAAGACTGTGGCAACTGTTTTTCGGGGCTCTGAAGGGGTAATCTTGATAGGTTTTCTTGAAGGACACAGGATGATTATGGGGGCTTATTATGAAGATATTTTAAGAAAACTGAGAACTGCATTGGTGAGAAAAGGCCAGGAAAGTTGTGCCAAGGAATTTTTTTTTTTTTTTTTCCTATCAAGACAGCGCACCTGCTCATTCTTCAAATGTAGCAATGGCTCTCCTACGAGAATTTCACTGGGAAACCTTACCCAATCCACTCTATGGTCCTTCCCCTTTAGACTTCTTTTTGTCCCACAAACCCATAGAACATTTAGAAGGAAAGTGATTTAATCCCTCAAGGAAGCCAAAACTGACATTTTGACATGGTGTCTATTGAAGAGTGCAGAATTCTTTGGGGAAGGGTTAGAGAGATAGAAACACTGCCTTCAGAAATGTATAGACCTAGATGAAGGGTGTGTTGGGAAATGATAGCATCACATTTTGATATTTTTGTTTCATAAAAGTTTCTGCATTTTTGTGGCACTATTTTTTTGACTTACCTTCATATATGTGTATATACATACAGGGAGCCCTGGTGGTGTAACAGTTAAGCACTCGGCTGCTAACTGAAAGGTTGACAGTTCAAACCTACCCAGTGGAAAGACCTGGCTATCTGCTCCCATAAAGATTACAGCCTAGGAAACCCTGTAGGGCAGTTCTACTCTGTCACATGGGTTGCAATGAATTGAAAATCGACTCGATGGCATATAACAACATGCATGCATACGTATATATGTCTGAGTGTATGTACATATATATGTACATAATTTTATTATTTAACAGTGAATGAGTTTTAGTGAAGGTGGGACATGTGAGGCTGGGGCAAATGCAGGGGCTACCGAACGTTTAGAAGGATGTCATCGGGGAAAAAAGGAGAGAAGGAGAGAGAAAAGGGAAATAGCAACCTGATAACTTTTAATGAAATCCCTAATTTTCCTTTCAAGGGAATAATTTATGGCTCTTGATAACTAGCAACTGGCAGCAGCCTCTACTCAATGTAAGAAGAATAACAACATCTAATAATAATAACAATTTCCGATGAATGCAGCAGTTAGTGCAGCCTCTGAGTTAAAGTGTAAGTTCTGAAACAGCAGGAGTTTTACCTGTGACTTCCGATTTTCCGAGAGAATTATCCGTGAAGAATCCTGCAGCTGCACTGATTTACCTCTCTCTTCATGGCATTATTATGCAGACACAGATACTGAGAAAAACACTGAAACAAAATTTAAGAGCCTGAATAATTATTTATAAATACGCCCACTTTTATATACTCACATATATTGTGTGCTCTTCAAATGCAAATCTTAAATGTTGTTTATCTGTTACTTCTCTACTTGTGTCTCCGTGTGTAGCATTCTCTCCTTAAAGTGATAATATATTCAGATGTTCAGTTTCTCTAACACAAGAACAGATTTTGAATATGTAGGCTGGGAATTTTTCAAAGAAGTAAAAGGGCAAAGGAGACTCAGATCAAGCTGGTGCTTGGTTTGGGAATTCATTAAGATTCAGAGTAGCCCTCACGATATTTACCCAGGACCCTGATTTTCTGGAGACTGGCCACTCGTTTAAGAATCTAGCATTGCAGGTGTGTTGTGGTTACTCAGTGGCTATGAGACAGCTGGAGTCTCCTACAATGAAAGGATGTAGAGACCATAGCCTGTAACCTCCTTCAGCAGTTTTTGTGACTTTGAAATTTTTTACGTCTACGCAGCAGCCTTGGTATTCAATTTACCTTGGATAAAAAAAAAAAAAAAAAAAGACGATAACTTTTGTTGGGTGTTTGAAACTGTGTATACTGCTTATCTACAACCCGTATGATCCTCCTGGTCTGAAATGCCAAGTGAACATGTAGCACTGATAGAGGTTTCTCCATCTGTCTTCTTCTTCTGACTTCAGTAACTCCATCAACTGGCTCTTCAGATCGTATCGTATTCCTCATTGGCTTTGGCCTTATATTGTATTGACCTTCCTCTATAAACACATCCTCACTACAGCTTTTCTTATTTTGCAGATCATTCTAGAGAATATTTTCTGCAGGACTTGATAATGTGGGTATATGACACGTTGATTCTGCCCTCTATGTGGCTGATTTGTATTCATGTGTTGTTGATAATCTCATCTGGCATTCTTCTTCTTGCTGCTATCTTTTGGTATTGATGCTATTGTGACAATTTGCATATGAGTGCCACAGAATCAGTCTCCTTTTTACATATTGCTGCCATTATGGTGGAAACAGGTGCTTGAGCCAACTCACCAGACCCCCTGAGATTCCTTTTCTCCTTAGCAGTTCATTTTCAGGTGAGTTTAGCAGAATCTTGTCTCCAATTTTAAATCTCGTAGTTATATTAGATTCGGCATAATGCCCAGAGAGACATTTGAATTCAATTGATTGATTTTTGTGTTATACTCTCAGGAGCACTGTTTGCCAGTTTCCACCCTCAGTTCTGTCTGAGTAATTCTGAGAGAGTTACGCTGTTCATAGTAATAGCCTCAGAACAATTTTGAAGCAATTCTCTTCTCCGTATTCTTAAAAGGACCTCAAAGAGTTCAATCCTCCCATGAAAACAAAATATTTCTTACAGATGGAAGAGACACAAGGGGCACCCTACTGTGCCTAAGGATTTCAAAAGAGGCAAATATAGCTCCCTCATTATAGAGATTGGCTCCTATCTCAGTCCATACCACTCTTACTCTTCCAGCCCTTTGATATTGTCATCAAATAACATCAACTAACAGCCAGTGCTAAAGGTAGTAAGGGAATCAAAGAGGTATCAGATGGCTTTCACCTTCATTGAATTTTCAGCATCGTTGGGAAGGCTGGGCATGAACTTAAAAACATACATGTATCTACAAGGCAGCGTGTATTCAGTATCAGTTGTGTAGGGGCAGGTGATAGTTATGATAGAAGTTGAGAGGCATAAGGCAGCAGTGTGAGGCAGGTGGTTGGAGCAAGCTTCACAGAGGAGGTGCTTCTTATTTGGACCCCCAAGGATAGGCTGGCTCAAGTTCTTCCTAATGGAGAGTATTTGAGTCTGGGAACTGGTGGGATACCCAAGTACAATTTGGAGGTAGACTAATGCTTTGGTAGATAGAGAGTAGATGATTTTATCAGGAGCAGAATGCTCATCAAAAGAAATAGTGTTAGATGGGCTTTTTGGGGAGTGTTTAATGACTGGCAAAGAATTTTTAATTTTATTTGAAGGAAATGGGGGTCATTGAAGACTTTTGAGGCAGGAAGTTTTCCTAAGATTTATCTGGCCAACACAGATTAAAGTAAGGCTGGAACAGGAGGGAAGAAGACATTTTGTTAGAGATTAGTACATTTCATTATAGATTTACAAAGGAGATGGGTGTCCCGATCAGAATGGTGGCAGTGGAACCAAGCAAGCACTGTCCATATATAGTTTCCACTTAGTGAAGACCCAGGTCATTCCAAGTGGTGTTAGTAACTCTTTGTGCATTTATCTTCCCAGCTAATGTCTGTGCCTCTCACCCTAGTTGTCTCCAGTGCTTCCTAAATATATTGAGATGAATTTGGAGAATAGTTTCATTGGAAGTAAAGTGGAAAAATTAATGCTTGCTAGTGTCTTTCGTTTTTTTTTTTTTATTAGTGTCTTTCGTTAGAATGATTGTCTTAATCGTAGAGTCTATTGAGAATTAGATAAAAGCCTTGAAATTTCTTGTAGAAAAAATATGCACTTACAAACAAGATTGTCCACAGAGTTTCAAGGGGTTGTGGACATCTTGAAACACATTCATGGATGTTAACAGTCCTTAGAGGACTGCTTGATCTTTAATGAGTTAAATCCATTGCCGTCAAGTCGATTCTGACTCATAGCGACCCTATAGAACAGAGTAGAACTGCTCCATACAGTTTCTAAGGAGCACCCGCTGGTTTCGAACTGTGGACTCTTTGGTTAGTATATGTAAATTCTGAGTTATAAAGCAGAGGTAGAAGAGCACTGTAGCATTTTCTCCTTGCTTTGAGGCAAGCAAAATGGCAATCTAATTATGATACTTGAGTTGGCTCAGCTTTAAAGGAGGAACAGTTGGGAGTGAGATTTTTATCCTAGTTAGAGCCTTATTTGTGACTCTGTACTCTGACAAACCTAACATATTTGAATGAATAGCAAGTAAGAATTTAACGGAAGGGTTAATACTCAGCTGGGGGAAGAAACTATTATGCAAGATAGGACAATTTCAGAGACAAGTCTTTCTCAAACAGAGGCTTAAATAGGGTAGAGCTGCCTTGGGTCCATGTAATTTTCCCAAGTAATCTTTCAGGAGTTTTGGCCAACAGCCATATTATTTCATCATTTTTATGGTAAGAAAGGTAGGAAATAACCAAGGTTTGATTAAACTTGCTTATAGAGATGGTGGGAACCCTGGTGGCATAGTGGTTAAGTGCTACCACTGCTAACCAAAAGGTCGACAGTTGAAAACCACCAGGCGCTCATTGGAAACTCTATGGGGCAGTTCTACTCTGTCCTATAGGGTCACTATGAGTCGGAATCGACTCAATAGCAATGAGTTTGGCTCTTATAGAGATGGCAGAGACTGAGATTGTTGATGGAGTTAATAATTTAGTTGTGTAGTCATTTTTATTCATGTTTTTTTCAACTTATTTAGTAAATGTTTATTGAGCATCTACTATATACCAGACATTGAGCTATAGATAATGTAACCCTGTGTTTAGTTAGCCCAAAAGGACCAGGCTTACACCTACTGACCTTGTGTAATTATTAACAATGCCATGGTTCTGAAAAGTGTCCTGATTTCAATGATGAAGTGATCATATTTTTGGATAGATGTCCCTCTAGGGAAACTCTACTTGGTTTGGTCCAATGTCCCTTACTAGGCTATCCAGACATCACCACAGTTGCCTGTAGTATTTTGAATATAAGGTAAGCTTAACAAAGAAAGGAACTTCGTTTATTTTGTTCTTCAATATATCCCCTGAGCCTAGCATAGTACTGACACATGGGTAAGCCCTCAATAAATACATGTTACAAATGAGTGAATAAATAAAACTTCTAAAACTCTTCCGTCATTTGAGAAAATTGCTTCCACTATAGTTATCCAACCATAGGGTTGCTATGAGTCAGAATGGACACAACAGCAACAGGTTGGTTGGTTTGTTTGTATTTTTGGTGTAGTTATTCAAAGGCAAGAATGGGTTTACTTTGAAGAGGATTAACAACAACAACAACAAATGTGTATATATATATATTTTAATAGTTCATGGAAATTATTTGGTCTGATTTTATTTTAGAATTCTGATCTAGATGGGTTTACGTTGTTTAATAAAAGATAAGATATTAAAGTGCTTTCCTCAGATATTGGAGCTTTGGAGGGAAGCATCTACGTTGAAACAAACATGCAAAACATTAGATTCCCACTGTGGGAATGCTATGAGGCAGGAATCAAATAGTGTCTAAGGGAATCAGTGAGCAACTTCTTAAAAAAGCACCTGACCCAAAGCGTATCTTGCCTGCCTTCCTTTTTTTCTGTCAGGATTTTGCTATATATAAATATCATATTTTGAGGAGATGACCATAGTGTATAAGCTGTATTCTTATTTTTCACAGAAATCCATCAAGCTTGGTTATCTTGCTTCCCAGCCTCCAGAAGATTAGAAGTGGAATGTTAGAAAAAAAAGCTGTCAGAGGCAAACAGATTTATGGTAATGGGAAAGAATGAAAAGCCACAAAGAAGAGGCTGGGGATTCAGGAACATTCTTTTTGGGGTGATTTGGGGGAGAGATAAAGAGCCTTGCATGCCCAGCGTCCCAGGAAGCATCACTGTATTATTCCCCCTCACGGCAGTTGTCGGTAATGACAGACCTAAGCAATTGTGAAGAGGTTAAAGCAGGTTTACTGAGCTCTGTTCAATAAGGGGAAATTGTTTATAATCCATTTTTGTGAAACGGATACTTTACTTGGTCTCTTTTGGTTGCAAGCAATCAGAATCCCTAAATACATAAGTAAGATAAAAAGTGTGTATGTGTGACTAGAAATTGCAAGTAAAAGTTGTCAGGAACTGAGTCAGCCTATGGACTGGCTATTTCCGTCTCTTTTGTATATCCCAGTTTTTTCTTTTTCTGTTATCTCTGTTTCTTTCACGGGCCTGGTGGTGAAGTGGTTAAGAACTCTGCTGCTAACCAAAGGTCAGCAGTTTGAATCCACTAGCCACTCCTTGGGAACCCTATGGGGCAGTTCTGCTCTGTCTGTAGGGTTGCTATGAGTTAAAATCTACTTGATGGCAATGGGTTTGGTTTGGTTGCTGTGTCTTTCAGAGTCTGATCCCTCAGGATTTTGGCCTGCTATCGCTCCTCAGGAAATCCTGGTGGCGTAGTGGTTAAGTGCTACAGCTGCTAATCAGAAGGAACGCAGTTTGAATCTAGCAGGTGCACCTTGGAAACCCTGTGGGACAGTTCTATTCTATCCTATAGGGTCACTATGAGTCCGAATTGACTCGACGTCAGTGGGTTTCTTTTTTATCACTCCTCGTGGCTTCTCTCTAGACATCTTTTCAGTTTGAACTTCTGCTTCTATCTTATTCTCTCTGGGTTTCCCTGATAAAATTCCGAGAGGAAAATCTGATGTTTCCAGTTCATCTTTGTATACTGGGAATGTCACGGTTTGCTGATTATCTTATGGTTTGCTTGCTCTGAATTCATTGTCTGTTCCTGCCCTGCCCCTGTTTGCAGATACAGAGAGTGAGTGGATTTGGTCATCTAGTCTGTTTCTGAGAATCCATTAAACAAATAGGCTGGTTTCACAAGGACTAAATGCGTGCCAGAGGCCTGGTGGCCGCAGTGAACATTTAAATTTATTGAGATTTAGCACAATGAGCTTTAGTTATTTGGAAAATTTGTTTTAGGTGACAAATTATATTTCATTAGTATTATACAAATAGAACCCTACTTTATATTCCCAAAACCAAAACCCGTTGCCATGGAGTCGATTCCAACTCACAGATACCCCATAGAACAGAGTAGAACTACCCCATAGGGTTTCCAAGGAGCGGGTGGATGATTCGAACTGTCAACCTTTTGGTTAGTAATCGAGCTCTTAACCACTGTGCCACCAGGGCTCCTTTCGTAGTGACTCAAAAATAGCTAATGTTTATTGAGTGCTTACCATGTATCTGGCACTGATCTAAGCACCTCAAACATATTTGCAAATTTTAATCCTCACAATCCTATGAAACAGGAACTATCATTAACCCCATTTTACAGTTGAGGGAACATTGGCATATAGAGGTTAAGTAAGTTGTCCAGAATCACAAAGCTGCTAAGTAGAGATGCTGAGATTCCAACTCAGCCATAGTTGACTGTTCCACTAGAGGTCCTGGTTTGTCCCCAGGTCCTGCTACAACACAGAGATTTAAAGGCCAAAGGCCAGGCCTGACTCATTTAGAATCACTGAGTTCTTGTCAAGCTTCATCATTCTATACATGCAGAGACCATTACTCTTAGAGACAAAGATATTTACTTCAAGTCAGGCAGGTGGCTAGTGACAGGATCAGATCTACTTGGGATGAAGCAGAGAGGAAAAAACATCCTTAAAATAGCAGCAGGCCCTGAGTAAAGGCCCAATGGTTAAGATGCAAGGTGGTTCTCAGTTGCCTTTCAGTGCTGAGGGAGAAGAAGTGGATGAGTGAATGAAGGGGGTGTAGCAAAGAGAGGTCAGCTGCAAGGTGAGAAAATGGATACATTGAAACATAGTGATGGAAAGGCCTGTATTTAGAAAACAAAACAAAACAAAAATAAATAAAGTTAAATTAGAATTATTTAAGTCTGTGTTAGGAATCTAAATTAAATAAAATGAATCAAAATGAGCATAAAAATCATGGTAGCACTAAATAACTTACTGAGAGAATTTTAAGTTATTCACTGCATATATTCAATTAATAATATGGAGCTTAATGGTTAAAACAACAACGAGAAATAAGTAGGATGAATAAAATAGGATGGAACACACTTGGAAACATTTGCACTAATGGAAAATGAATCATTTGAATAGTCTAGTGGTATTTTTAGTTCACACAGGAATTGAATGCCATAGTACTCTGACTAATACCGGCCGCCTTGCCATTACGGTGGGAGTGCAGACAATAAACTATGGAAATGGTTTTTCTCTTCATGGGGATTGGAAATATTATGGCCAGAGTTAGTGTTGGGGTCCTTAAAAAGTATTAGAAATAAAATTAAAATGTCATCTTCAAAGCAAAAATATTTGTTAGTGCTTCCATTGAAAGGCATGCAGAAGAATCAACAGCACACTCATAAAGGATCAAAGTAATTACCAATAAATGCAAGTAATAACATTACAAATAAAAGTATTGTCAACAAGGTGAGGGTCAAGTTTCCTATTTTATGGTTATACAGTAAGTTGATGAACTGTATAGTGACCATAGTCAATAGAAGTGGAATTAATTTAATAATGCAATTATTTCTGCTTGTGAACACAAAAGTAATTCATAGGAGAATTGGGGAGAAAAAGTAGAATATTTTATGATCTTATGCAATTAATCTTACATACCCCACTATGGAATATGTATACTGTCTCTTTCCATATATATGTGTGTATGGTATGTGTGTGTGTACGTGTGATAACATATACATACATACACACTTTTGCTTTAAGTGACAAGGTTATCTTCAGGTGTTTGGGGGAACAGTAACTCATATGTCTTCTCATTGCGTACAAGTGAACTTTAGTCTTGCTTTCATGACCTCAAATGCATCAAACTCTCTGTAAAAAAATTTTTTTCGTAAATCACTACAAAATTCACTGAAGTTCTAGAGTTCCTTTGCTCCAAAATACTGTACAAGTGAAAAATGATGGCAAAAAAAAAAAAAACAAGGATTCCTTCCTTAGTTTATTTTTTCTTTTTAAGTTTTAAAGTTGATATTCTGAAAAGCTTGCTTTTTCTCACTGAAGTAGTCAGAGGTAGAAAGATAACCGTTATATGGACCTCACGTTCCAAGCATCCTTTCTGACCCCAAACATCTTGCAACGTTTGAGCATTGATGATTAGCTCATTTCCTATGTACGATTCCGTGACAAGAGAATTAAGGAGTTCTAGCGCCCTGTTCTGCAGCCACTGATTCTCTTTCAAGATGCAACAAGTCACTCATTTCTGTAAGCACCGATGCTTCTGTAGTTGACCCGTCCACATTCTGGGGTTATACTCTTTCAACGTTGGGAATCAGTTCAGGCTGATATGGAGGTGACTGGATCAGAAGAAAGATAAGTCAGTTTATCATGACAGTCACAATGCAAGGTGTTAGAGGAAAAAAAATCCCGTACGGGAAATTCAGTCAATAATTAATGACACTTTAAATTCAGTTGCTGCACATTCTCAAATAAAGGACTAAAGGCATTGAAAATAAAGGTGGAATTTATTCCTGAGACATGAAGACTTTGTGTCATTTAAAAGCTTACTGGCCATTTTACTCAATTACTTTGGTCCGCAGAAATGCATGCTTAATTAATAGAGCCAGACCATAATCATTTATCTTGTAATGAAAACCTTTTACGGATAGCCGCAAATGAAGATCAGACTTTGCCTCTCCAATTGTGCCCGTCGTTCGGTACAGCAGCAGCCTCCCTGATGATTGAAGGACGGGTGGATGCTGTGTGCTACATCATTTGGAACTGTCATTAAACATCCACATATCAATTATGTCACACCAAGGTTTATTAATGAGGTACTTATTAAATATTCATTCTGTGGCACTAACATTTAAGAATGTGTTCTACTGAGCCTAATGGATCTGTGCTTTGACTGCCTGGGTTATTTAGTGAATTAATTCCAGGGAACCATTTGAAATACTGAAATCTGAGCTTATACAATATGTCACGTTCTACAAGAGCTTAGCTGCTCTCATATTTGGAGGTTGTGTTGATATGGGAAAGGTGTACTGTGACATGGAGTGGGTGACATGTACCCACGCACACTAACACATGCACATTCATAATGTATACGCATACACACACGGGCACTGTGCTGGCCCCAAAATTGGGCCACCGCTTGTCCTTTCTTTCAAAATGCTTAGCTGTTTTTTTTTTTTTTTTCTTTAATATGGCCATCTCCTTATTAGAAATGCCTGAGATGATTGAAATTAGTCTCCCCAATCAGGATCTCTGCGTTTAAGTTGTATAAAGGTTCTATAAGTTCACTCTGCTGGGTCTTCACTGTTGAGGCGTGTAAGAAAATTGCCATTCTGTTCTTGGCTCTCTGTTGAGAGCAGATTTCCAGTTAATATTCATTTAAATACTTTATAGGTGTTCATTTGTGGAAATAATATTTATCTGAGCATAATGCTTCAGCTACTTCTGGAGATTTTATCCTTAAGATTCAGGTTTCAGCTTGAAGTGGACGGTCTATTAGGTTCTAGAAGTAATGGAAGTCAAAGCTGAACAACGTTGTTGTTGTTTGTTAGTTGGCATAGAATTGGCTCCAACTCCTGGTGGCCTTCTGTATAACGGAACACTACTTTTGTAATAATACTAATTACTTTTGCTGCTGCTGTTATTATTATTGTTGTTGTTATGGCTTTAAGTAATAGACATGGTATTATAGTTTTCATCATTCATCTTAAATAGGAAACCAAGTGTATGTTACTGAACATTGTGAATTTTTTTTTCATGTGAAATAGGTGACAGCACTGACGTCTAGGATAATAATGTTGGAGACAGTAGCTTATTTCCTTAGTACGAATTTGAAATATAATAAAGATTATTCAAAATGCCAGATTTTTTCATGATTACTTTGTTAGTGTATCAACTTAATGATGCATTAGGTGAAATGTTTATATAATAGTTCAAAATCTAATGATATTCAGGTTTAAAAAATAAATCAGACTTTAATATTTCATTATTTACTAGGCTCCGAAGTATGATGTGGGGGTAGTGGTGGTTCAGTGGTAGAACCTTCTGTGGGGGAGACGAGAGTTTAATTCCTGGTTAATGCACCTCACGCTTAGCTACTACCTGTCTGTCAGTGGAGGCTTCATGTTGTTACGACGCTGAGCAAGCTGCAGTGGAACTTCTATACTAAGACAAACTAGGAAGAAAGGTCTGACGATCTACTTCCAAAAATTAGCTAGTGAAAACCCTATGAATCTCAATGGCCCAGTCCACAACCAGTCATGGGGAAGTCACTGGACTGAGCAGTGTTTTGTTCTATTGTGCCAGGGGTCACCAAGAGTCGAGGGCCAGCTTGACAGCAGCTAAAAACAACCACCATGTATGATGTGATTGAAGAGAAAGATACTCAAACAAATTAGAGGATATTGAAGAGAAGTTGTTTATAGCTGATGGTAGTGTTTCGAATGATAAATAGAATCCGTGTGGAGAGATTTCATGGAAACTTAGACCCTAACTTGACTTAAGAACTACCTGGTTTGCCCCTTGCTTTATAGGTACATGGCTTCACAAACCAGGAACCTGGAAATAGAATCCCCCGTTTTCTGGTAACTGAGCCTGAAGATCTTTCCAATGCACAGCATTACTTCCCTACTCTAATTTTCCCAGAGATAATTTACCCAGCATTTTTCATTTCCAGGCTCTTTTTTTTTTTAAACAGGATTTGTTCTCTGATTTATACTGAAGTGAATAGGATTCCTTTTATGTTGCATTTTATGGAAATGCAACAGCGAAGGGCTTTTTGTACAAGCTTTTCATTTCTGCTTCTCTTTATCACAAAAGGCTCTTGACTTTTGTAGTTGAAATCATTTGTAATTATGAATTGTGCTTTTAAAAAATTCATCAATGAAATCTTTGATTTGAAAATGAGGTGCCAAAAGAAGGGAAAGACTGGAATTTAATGCAATATTATAGAGAAATCACAAAGGGAAGACATCTCGTCTGGAGTGGCGCCTCATAGCTGCAAGTAACATGACGCTATCACATTCAGTTATAGTTTGGAGTTTTTTAACCAGTGTTATTTGATGTAGGACTGCCCAGCAAATATCTTCATGCCACATATTAAATATTTGTCATTTTTTTTTATGTTAAATAGATCCCCTGTGTAGAATTTAGAGATGGTGGGTACAGGTGTCAGCAACAAAGTAACAGAAAAAAAGAAATATTTATATACTCTTCTTTTTTTTGTTGTTGTTGCCTTCAATTCTGACCCATTAAACAGGGATTCTATTTTCAGGGCTGTAAGTTTGCTGATATCTATAATTTTTTTTATTAACAGTATCTTCAGGATGTATATTACTAAACAATCCAAGAAAAAGATGGAATAAAAAATATGCTTTAGACAGTGACAATGAAAAGAAAGTGAGCCAATGTTTTTAAATGTGGATTTTGATGAATTCACTCCTTTATCCAAAATCTCCGATCAATTATGACTTGCATGGCCTGTGTCACCAACTCACAGGTAAATATAATCACGCTCACTCGTTTAACATTATATTAACATCGAAGTCCTCAATGACCTATCACTAGGCCCTACCCACCTCCACCCCAGTCTGAAATGTTAAAAAAAAAAAAAAAAGAGAAGAAGAGAAAAAACAGAAATAACTCAGGTCACACTAGCTCACATGACTCCAAAAGCTAATCGCAGAGAGATCTGGAGTCTCAGCTGTTCACTGCTGCTGTTGCTTTGGGTGATATCACACAGGGTCCCAGATGGGGACAAGTCCTGCACCAGCAAATGAAAATCTGCTTTTGATGTCTTCAGTGGTCCAGGTCTTGGCCCAAGCCATCATGCTTCTCCACACCAAACCCCAAAGTAATGGTTCACTCTGCTTCACACTCCATATCAGCTGACATTCTCCCAAGAACAGTCCACCATAGTAGCGCTGCTCCAGGGGCACCTCCATCATCATCTGTGTCTTAATACGAGTTTCTCCCATGAGGCCTCAGGCTCTTTATTGAACAAGGGTCACTAACCCTGTGTCCTTCAAGTGTTTTATTTCAGCAAACTCATTGCCCTCAGTGCCCTGTGTACTGTTCTTAGATCTTAGGGAGCAGAGGTTGAGTTCCTTCCTCTCCTCAAACCCTCGGGCTTTCTTATCCAAACAGAATCTTGTTACTTCCTATAACCAACTTGAAGTACCAAGGAAACAGGACATTTCTATGAGAAGTTCTGCTACATGTTTTTTTTTCCCACTCTCCTGTTCCTGACAATGGGCTCCTTCTTGACCCAAATTTATATAATATAGGAATACAACTCCAGTAATACATGCAGAATGAAGAAGATATGCTTTGATGAAACAGCCTGACTCTACTCCTTGATATAGAAGACTTTGGCATAACATTTTATATTACCTCTACTCAGAAGTTAATCTTTGCCATCACGGACATCTTGTTACATTAGTTTTTCTCTAAGTTCTTATTAGGGAATTTAAAATATTTTAGAGTTAGATGAGCCTAGTAAAACAAACAAACAAAAAAATAAACCCGCTGCCCTTCAGTTGATTCCAACTCATAGCGACCCTATAGGACAGAGTACAACTGCCCCATAGAGTTTCCAAGGAACCACCTGGCAGATTCAAACTCCTGACCTTTTGGTTAGCGGCCGTAGCTCTTAACAACTGTGCCACCAGGGTTTCTGATGAGCCTAGTACATGACTTAAAATACTCTCAGACCTGAAAGGAAGGGGAGAGTGTTGAAAAATGAAAATGTTCAATTTCCTTTTTTTAATTGCAATTGGCTAGAATAATTACATTGCTTGACTGTTAAAAATAGAAAATAAAGTTAAGACCTAATAACTTCTGCTGTGCTGGGCCGTGTGATTTTCAAGGTTGAGCTTTAGCTCTCAACCTTGAAAAAAAAAAAAAAAACAACCTTAAAGCATCCCATAAATCAGTTGTATCTTTTCTTACCTTGTGGCTACAAACAGTTCATAATATTAAAACCTTATGCCAGCCACTACCCACAGAATTCACCCCCACTCTTGCATCATCTTACCCTCTCCACTAGCTCCTTCTAATTGGCACACAGCCTGCTGTTATTTCCCCATCCTAATAAAATAAAAATAATCCTCTCTTGATCTGACTTCCCACTCTAGATATGGCTCCAATTATTTGCTCCTCTATATATCAAAACTTTTTGAAAGAGTTTTTGTATTATCACTAACTCCTCTCCTTTGATTTTTTTTTTCTCAAACCTACCCCAGTCAAGCATTTGCCCCATGCTTTGAACCAAAACTGTTCTTGATAAGGTCTCCAGTGATGTCTGTATTGCCAAACTCAGTGCTCAGTTCTCAATTGTCCTCTTAGTTGTCCTCTCCACAGCATTTGACCCAGGTAATTACTCCCTCTCTTTCGTTAATCCTTTTTTCACTAGGCTTCTAGGATACCAAACTCTTCTGCCATCCTCCCTCCTTTTCCTTTGCTTCTTCTCAGTCTCCTGGTGTCTGCTCATCTGCCTGATTGCTAAATGTTGAAGCGCCTCAAGGCTCGGCCTTGGACCTCTTCTCTAGCCACACTTACCCTTTCGGTGGTCTCATCTTTAAGTACCTTTAAGGCTCCCATATTTTTATCTCCAGTTCAGACCTCTCTCCTGAGCTCTAGACTCCTTTTTCCTACTATGCACTCGCGTATGTAACAGACACATCAAACTTAACATGTCCAAAACTGAACACCTGATCTCCTTCCTTCCCCAACCTGCTACTCCTGTAGTTTTCTCTGAGTTCACGGAAACTCATCCTTTGCATTCTCAGACCAAAACCTTTGATGACAGTCCATTTGCCTCTCTTTTTTTTAACACCCCACATCTTATCCAACAGTAAACCATTTTGGCACTATCTTCAATTTATACCCCCAGTTCAGCCAGTTCTTACTACTTATACCACCCTTGTCAGAGCCACCATTATCTCTTACCAGAATTACAGCAGTAACCTCCTAACTTATCTCCTGGTTTCTAGCTTTGGCCCCCTACAATATACTCTAACAGAGTAACCAGAGTTACCATTACCCCATTAACTTGTAAGTATGGTTCCATCATTTCCCTGTTCAAAACCCTCTATTGGCTTCCCATCTCAATCAAAGTAAACACAGACTTTTCAATGTCCTACAGACCCTACACAATTTGTGTGCCTATTCTATCTCTGAGATCATCTCCTATTATTCTCATCCCAACTTGCTCTCTTCCTGTTTCGATGGCCTAATTTCAAACCCAGGCCTCTTCACTTGCCTCCTTTGGTTTGAGGATTGCACCTTCTCCTGATATTGCAACATGATTCACTTCCTCACCTCTTTTTGGTCTTTGCTCAAATGATACTTTCTTGGTGAGGCCATCCTTGCCCTCCCTTTTTGAGACAGCAACTCTTTCTCCACATCACTATCCTGCTGCCCTGATTTTTTTCTCCTTAGGACTTAACCGCCAGCAACATAACTTATGTCTCATTTATGTACACTTGTTATTATCTATTGCCTATTTAAGCTCCATGATTTGTATTTGTGTTCTTCCTTATTCTCTCTCAAATGCCTAGGATAGTTCCTGTTGAAGAGCAAACACTGTGAAATTATTTATTGAATAAATTAATTGTAGAAATATCATCTCTACTTCAATCTCCCCTGGCCATTTCTAGCAGTTCCTAAATGTACCCTGCAGAAGGTTCCGGGATTCCTTTTCTTCTCCCATGCCTGGCAGTGGGTCTGTAGACACTCAAGAAGCCCAGGTGAGGCCTGTCTACTGCTATCACAGTCATGCCTTTCTTTTCCCTACTTTCAACATACAGTAATCATAATCATAAACACACTCACAGTAGTAGCTTATACTTACTGAGTGTCAGCTCTGCCCTAGGTGTTGTATTAGTTTTTATATATAAGCAGTCCCCGGGTTATGAATGTCTGACTTATGGACAACATACTTGCCCTTTACTGTTCTGTAAATCTGCCCTCACATTGAAACTATTGAACCAACTCCTCCTCACGACAAATCTTCACAATCACCTTGACTTGGTGCACGTGCAGCTTTTAAATCATTGAAAAGGGTTCCAGCCTTTCCTTGCATTAAGTGAGGCTAAATAAGAACCACATGCACCTGTTTCAACTTACAAATTCAACTTAAGGACACAGGAATGAATCTCCTTCATAACCCAGGACTGCCTGTACTTCAATTTTTTGATTGAAACCTCACAATCCAGGAACAAAGGCAGCAAGACTTGGTTCCTTGTTTATGTGATTCTTTCTTGTTTCTGACTGTGACTTCATGAGTTTACTCAGGTACTGCTCCTGTTCCTGCCAGTCTAAGCCATGGTGGCCTTTCCTTCTGACTTTCTGAACTACTACCCTCCTCTGCTACACTGGCCACCACTTCCAGGTGAGTTATTGGGAACAACAAAACCAGAGATAAAGGAGCATAGGAGAAGGATCAGGTTGATAGGAGGGACGGTGACTTTATTTGAGGAATTAATCATAATTGTATATACTATTTACTGTGAGCTAGAGATTGTGCAAAGAGCTATTATTATCTCATTTAGATGATATGACTATCTCCATTTGACCAATGGAGGGATTGAGGCTTAAAAAGATTTAAGCAACTGGACCAAGGTCTCATGGCTAACTAGCAATACTCCTTCTAAGATATTGTTGTCCTTTGCCTCCTCTTTGGCTCAGGCTCATAGCAACCTTATGTATAACAAAGTGGTAATTTGAAGTCAGAGTCCTTGTTCATAACCACCATAGCCTTAGTTGGAGGTGTCTGCTGGAGCTCTGGTGGCACAAATGTTAAAGTGCTGGACCGAAGACCAAAAGGTTGGTGGTTTGAAACCACAAGCAGCTCCGTGGGAGAAAGTTATGGCGGTCTGCTTCCATAGAGATTTATAGCCTTGGAAACCCTGTGGGATCACTAGGAGTTGGAATTGACTCAACGGCAGTGGGTTTGGTTTCTGTTTGGGTTTGTATGTAGGCGGGCCAAGGGGCCTATCCAGTAGGAAGATGGGAATTTACATCTGTAGCTTGGCAAACTATGTTAGGCTAGAAACACAGATATTCAAAAGACAGTCTGGTATAATGATCAAAGGTATGGCTATGGTTTGGAGATAAACTTCAAATCCCAACTTGTTACTTAACCAAATCCCTAACCAAGTTACTTAACCTCTTAATGCTGCAGTTCCTTCATTTAAATAATGAGAATAACGTACAAATTAATGGGTTGTTTTAAGCATCTAATGAGATAATGTAATGATTTAGCACAATTATTAGCACATAATGAATGAATAAATGGAGTTATTACTGTTGTTGTGGGCTGTCAAGTTGATTCTGACTCATAGCCACCCCCTATAGGGCGGAATAGAACTGCCCCGTATGGTTCTTAGGCTGTAATCTTTATGGGATTAGGTCGCCAGGTCTTTTCTCCCATGAAGGCCCTGGCAGGTTTGAACTGCCGATCTTTCAGTTAGCAGCCAAGCACTTAACGTGCCACCAGGGGTTCTTATTACTGTTATGACTATTATACTATTATGGGAATCATAAATGAGAAAAAGTCCATGGAGAGTGACTAGTTACATTTTGATTAGTTGCATCAGTAATTTTTAACAGCACATCCTGTGCCAGACACTGTACTAGGTGCTAAGGGTGTAATGTGAGCAGAGGAGAGAGTCTTCCTGTATTAAACTTACAGTCTGCAAGATACTCAAACATACATGACTGGAAACAGCTATGGTGGAAATGTTAGAATTTATATAAATATGGGTCATCTAAAGACTTTGAAGCATTTCTTACCACCATTTAGTAATTTGGTCTTTATAGCTTCCCTTCAAAATAGACCAATCAGGATTTTATAGTGGGCCCCCTTTAGCACCTGAGGTTTTAATTAATACTTCATTAATCATTTCATATTCTTACCTATTTTATGTTCGTGTGTTTAGAGTAAAGCCTATTTTATTATTATCTATGGACTGCAAAGACTTTCTATTTATTTTATATTCCCCTAAGATTCTTAGGTCTCTTTGCTTCAAACAGAATGTTCTGAATATGTGCTCACTGAATTGCTTCTAGTTAGGGAGATCTTTTTTATATATACACAGTCTTTTTGAATGGGAAGATGAAAGCACAGGTGGGTAGAGTAATTTATCAAAAGCCACGTAGCTGGGCATGGAATTATAACACCGAAACATCAGAGCTAAGGATCTAAAGTGTGTAGTTTAGTTCCCTGTGTGCTTAAGAAAGATTCAGATGTCAGCAGTAGATAAATTTTATTAGAAGAGCTGTTAACTAAGCTCACTGTGAGAAGAGCTGGGTTTTATAAAATTAAATACACTTATTCACTGGAAGCTAAGGCTTGGTGAGTTGCCAATCGGATCGGCACTGAAAATGGGAATCGACGTGCCCAAAGTGTTGGTTTTTAATTTGCAATGGTCTACTTTACACATTCAACAGGTGAAAATGCAGATTTGGCAGCATCAGCAGGTGCTCAGATCTATACTGAAGGTCCAAAACTTTGAACACAAAACACCACTTTCAACTTGAGTTTGAAAAAGAGTAGATAGTGAGAAACCAGAGGGAGACTTTCTCAGGCAGTTGGCACTGCCTGTTTTTGTTTTTATCTCTCTCCGTGGAACTTTCATTTCTCATACTTAAGTTTGCTGTGTAAAATGGCTCTTTCCTGGAGCAACAGGTACTTGTGATTGAAGGAGGCTCGTGTCTTTGTTGGGATTGCTCCTGTCTTAATCACTGCAGCTGAGCATATAGAAATTTGTGGATTTAAGAAGAGCTGCTAGCTTTGTTCGGTTAATTCAATAACAAAGCATTGTTATTTAGGACTAGGGTGACTAACCACCCCAATTTGCCAAGGATTGAGGAGTTTCCAGGGACTCAGAAATTTTAAGGCTGAAACCAGGACTTTGCCATGCACACTGGCATGAGTTAATATTTAGGACACTTCGCTAAATTTTTGATAACTTCTGCCTACAAGCGAAGAGGGAGCCTCACTTGCCTAGTATGTATTAGAAATGACAAAATATTTGGAATTAGTTTGCCTTTGAAAGGCAGTGAATTTTCCAAAAGTTGTTGCTGGTGAGGGTTCATGTCCCCAAAACTGGGGGAACTGGTACACGTGAACTCTCCACTGAGGATAAACATCTGTTGCTGATTTTTTTTTTTCTCTCCTTTTCCCTTGATCAGTAAATTCCCCCCTCCAGGCGTAAAAGCCAAAGGGACATTTTCAGGGACGTGCATGCCCCGCCTTCCCTCTCGTTCTCCCTGGCCCTTTAATTCCTGAGTCTCACAGTCATTAGAGGCACAATAGCCACCTCAGGTCAATCCAGTGCCTAAAGTTTTGTGAAGATGCCCTTAGGGACTTGAAAATCACAATGACTCCTGAAAGGGGCTGCTGACCCTTCTCCTGACAAAGGAGCATCTGTTGAACGCCTTTTGCCTGAAGTGGGTTCTATTCAAGATGAGGCCACTAGCTTAGCCCTTTTAAGTTGCCAGCACAGTTGTTCAACGCATTTCTTGAAAAGAGGAATGCACACGTCTTTTAGTGTTACATATTTAGTTAATGGCGAAAATGTCTCGCCTGGGGTCTGTCACCATGAGATTGGTCACAATAAGAAGAATAACCCTATCACTGCCAATTTAAACTTATATCACTCTTCTTGGCTTTCCCTGTTACTTGGAGAAACAGTATTTCTTTTAATTCTTGTGTCAACACAGGGGAAATAACTATGATTTCTACCTGTTTTACAAATGATCAAAGGGTGCTTACCCCTTCAAGCCCAGTTGAGCTGGATTGTGATAAAAAATTAATTCAGTGCTGGTTGATAAATTGCATTACCCAAAATAATTATTGAATTGTCTTTTCTGGCTATTTGATATTCAGGTGGTTTCATAGTTGAAGTCAATAAAACAGCTTTTGAGAAGCTGGACGCGTGACTGGCTAGAGATCTGTCTTTCAGCACCAAGCCCTTAATAGAGCAATACTGCTTTACAGACCTTTCGTCTGGCCTAGTTCCGTGCCCCTTAAATAGGGACATGCAGCAGGGGGCCAAGAGAACACTGGGTAATACGTCCACGGTTGATCTAACATAAAAATAATGGCATTTCCTAATAACCACACTATTTTTAGGTTAAATCAACCATGGACATATTATGAAACAGAATGAAAATTCACATAAAATTGTAATGTAACACAGGAAGCTTCAAAGAACATTTAGCCTTATGGGGGGCCTCTCTGCTTGCCCGTTTCACCTCTCAGTTTGGGGGAGGAGGATGTTTCAGGGGAACAGTTTAAGATTCATTGGTTCTAGTCCAATTCTGCCTCTTGCACACTGAGGCCACACTTTGTGCCTCTCAGAGGATTTGCTGACCTTAATTGAGCTCAGAGTTTTTAATCTTGTCTATAAGAGCAATATCAGCTAATATTCTATTGAAATAACACGATTCAGTGATGGCTTTTTGTCTCCATAGTTTAGGCTGAAATGAGATTAGATTTAGTCTTTTGCAGGTTTCAAATTAAAACGCATATTACAGTGATTCCTCTGAGTTTCCACAATAAAAAGAAAGCATATCCAGTATTTACTGGGTGCTTACTCTATGGCAAACACTTAGCTAAGCACTTTACATGAATTTGTTACAATAACTGCTGTAAGTTACTTTTATTATTATCTTCGTTTTGAAGATAAGATGAGAAGAGAGAGGCTTAGAGATCATAAGTAATTTACCTAAGATTACACAGGGTGTCCTTGGGTAGTACAAACAGCTAACCAAAAGATTAGAGGTTTGAGTTCACCCAAAGACGTCTCAAAGAATGACCTGGTGGTCTACTTGCAAAAAAATTAGCCATTTAGAACCCAATGGAGCAGTTCTACTCGGAAGTATGTGGGAATTACTCTGTTGCAACTCATACTGATTTAAATGGCAGACCTGGGATTTTAAACCCAGGTAGCCCAAGCTTGAGTCCCTGTTCTAGATCACCCCTTATGCTTGATGGAGGAGTGTTTTAAGGACACAGTAGTTTCTAAATAAATTAACTCTATTGCTTGCTGTATATTCATCATTAATCAATAAAGAAGTATAGTTCATCTTATAACAACGATTTCTGAACCTCAAATCAGTGCCAGGTTCTATGGATGCAGATATGAGTAAGGCAAAATCTCTTCCCCGGAGTAGCTTACAGTCTACTGGAAAAGATATATAAACACAATATGAAACAATCAAATGATGACAAGATGAAACAATAAAACCAAACCAAACCCACTGCCGTCAAGTCGATTCCGACTCATAGTGACCCTACAGGACAGAGTAGAACTGCCCCACAGAGTTTCCAAGGAGCACCTGCCGGATTCGAACTGCTGACCTCTTGGGTAGCAGCCGTAGCACTTAACCACTACGCCACCAGGGTTTCCAGATAAAACAATTCGTACTATAAAAGAGGCAGGCAGAATACAGCCCAGGAGTACTTTACCACATGAACTTAGAATTCATATGGGTAATTGAGATAATGGTAGTGACCATAAAAATTGTTCCTCAAAAAGGGCTGGTGTTAGTGGAGGACAATGAAGAACAGAGACAAGGATGAAGGTGGAATATATCTCAAGGGACTCTTTCAAACTCCTGGATAATTATGTTTGGCTCTTTGGAAACATTTAATTGCTAATTCTTATTAGTTTCTGAAATCAATTTTATTGGCCAACCTCATTCCAGGCCTCCAAGCAAAACTTCAAGTTAACGGTAGCATTTGTTTCTCAGCAATTTCTCGAATTTTCTTAATGGCCAATTTGAAGTCTTATTAATAGTTAATATGTTTAGCAAAGCAAACATATATATTACTAAAACAGATGCAAAATTACTGCTTCAATCAACCACTGTCATGGTAAAGAGCCAAGACATTTAAACAGTAGTTGAGTTGGATTGACCTAGCCCTTTGAAGGCCAATAATGTCCTTCTAATTGTCTTTTCCTTCCCTAATTGCATTCTATATATCTTTTTGGAATCTCATAGATGTTGTGACATTAAACTTAGTTTTTTTTTCTTTTTAAGATAAAATTTTATAAGTAAAACATTTGCTTGTTTAACTGCTCCTCTTATTTCGGAAAACCTGGTGGTGTAGTGGTTAAGTGCTACGGCTGCAAATCAAAAGGTCGCCAGTTTGAATCCACCAGGTGCTCCTTGGAAACTCTATAGGGCAGTTGTACTCTGTCCTATAAGGAAGCTGTAGGTCGGAATCAACTTGACGGCAATGGGTTTGGTTTTAGTTTGGTTTCTTCTTCAGGACTAAACGTGCAGGCAGCTCGAGTATCCTATGACTTCGTTATGTTTAACTTCTGAGAACCTACACTTTTGTACACTGCTAACAATATACCTAGCGCATGGTGAATTTAGACTCTTGTTCATCACCTGAAAAACATTTTTAAACTATTCCTAATGGTGCTGCAATTAGCTACCAACGTGGTTGCCATGAGTCAGAGTTGTCTAAACAGCAACCGGTTTGTTTTTTTGTTTAGTTTAGGAAACATAATCTTCTTTGCGTATAGGAGTGTTTATTTAATAATTTGAATATTCACATGTACTTATTTTATAAAAATGAGTGGAAATGGGAGGTTGGATACTTAAACACTAGTGATAAGTGTAGGTCCCATAAACATTCACTGATAATTACAGAAATAATTAGACTTGACAAAAAATGGTAAAGTTTAGCTTTAATTGGGTGCTCATCTGACTTTTTTGTTGTAGTGCCCTCCAAATAGTTCAGACTCATAGCGAAACCTGTGTACAACAGAATGAAACACTGCCCAGTCCCGTGCCAGCCTCCAAATCATTGTTATACCTGAGCTCATTGTTGCAGCCGCTGTGTCAGTCCAGCTCATTAAGTGTCTTCCTGTTTTTTTTTTTTTTTTTGATGACCCTCTACTTTTCCAAGCATGATATCGTTCTTCTGGGGCTGGGCCCTCCTGACAACCTGTCCAAAGTATGTGAGATGAAGTCTCACTATCCTCACTTCTAGGGAGCATTCTGGCTGTACTTCTTCCAAGACAGATTTGTTTGTTTTTCTGGCAGTTCATGGTATATTCAGTATTCCTTGCCAGCACCTTAATTCAGAGATATCAATTCTTCTTCAATTTTCCTTATTCATTATTCAGTTTTCACATGTATACGAGGTGATTGAAAATACCTAAAAGTCAGAAGACATCTGACTTAGGTCAGTGTATTAACCAGGATACACTAACTGCTCTAACAAAATCTCAGTGGTTTAATTAATGCAGTAAAGGTTTTTATTGCTTACGTTACTGCCTCTGTAGGCATTACTCTGGAGCGAATGTGAGAGAGGCAGTGGGCGTCCCTCTCTTCCGCGTGTAGTAATTCAGAGACCTACACATCTTCCACCTAAGGACCTTGCATAGAGCTCTCCATCAAATCCCCTGGGAAGAAAGAGCAGGTAGAAGATCACATAGGAGATTTTTTTGAGAAGGACCTGGAAGTGGCACGCATCATATTTGCTCACCTCCATTGGATAGAATTCAGTCGTATGGCCCCAGTCAATTGCAGAGGTGCCTGGGAAATACAGTCTAGCCAAGTGCTTAAAAGGAAAAACAAATGGGGTCTGGTTACTACATGGCATTGTCTCTGTCATAGTCAGTCAAATGTGTGTTTGATTGTGGAGGAACAGAAAAAGATGAAGGAATATGTATAACATGCTGGAATTAGATCATCAAAATTGTCTATAGGAGACAGGATATAATCTGAGAGTTGATGGTCTTTTCCAGATTAGGAATGGACCTGATTTCCCCCCAATCATTCCCCCTCTGTTATATGTAGATTTGTTGTGGGCATTAGCAAATGCTTACGAAAGTAGGGAAACCCTGGAGGCGTAGTGGTTAAGTGCTACTGCTGCTAACCAAAAGGTCAGCAGTTCAAATCCTCCAGGCGCTTCTTGGAAACTCTATGGGACAGTTCTACTCTGTCCTATAGGGTCGCCATGAGTCGGAATCGACTCAATGGCAGTGGGTTTTTTTTTGTTTTTTTTTAATGAAAGTAGAGGATTTCCAGTAGGAATACAACTAGTCAGTCTCTCCTTTGGCTGTAATTGTGTTCTACAGAATTTAAAGAACAGATATAATTGTGAATATTTTCCCTTTAAGATCTAGAATGTGCCTGAGAGTATGGAATGTTTTGTCTAATATTTGAGCTTTTTCAATTTGTCTTTCAAATCTCCAGTAATGCAGAGAAGGAGATCTAATCTTTGAACTTAGTATGTCACGGGATCAGGACATTCACGTTACACTAATGTCTACAGAGGCAGGAGCAGAATTACAGGATAGAAAACATTTCATTTGATGGGTTCCCAAGGGCTCAACAAGCAGTCGTCCAGTAATTTACGTCAGGAACCCCAGTAATTCTTCCTGTACGAGTGTCCCTTTGTGTTTGCTAAATCTCAACACATGACATAAACATTCCCCAAAGGGAGACAAAATATCCTATTCCAAGGCAGCTTTAAAACAATATAAAACTATGACTTGTCTTTTGATCTTTTTATCACACTTATTGTTTCTAAAATTAGATGTTGAGCTCCTGGAGGGCAGGAGCTCTGTGCTTCAAATCAAATTTCATGCCACAAACACACTAAACTGCTCACTTATCATAACAAATAGGTGAAATCTGCCATAAGACACTTAAAAGAAGATTTTCCATGTAATGCTGACCTCCAAGTACTGAGACCATGTTAGCTTTTCCTGGGTCACTGGGTTACATGGGTTCTACTCTAATAACTATTTATACTCTGAAAATAGAACATCAACTCCCTCAGCTGGCTGTTTTCTTCTCTGATGTGTAAAACGGAACATACTTCCATCTTTTTCATCAGTGTGTGTTTGTTATTGAGGGTTATCATTTACAATTCAGAATTTTGATTAGACTAAACCTTCTGTGAAAGACTGCATACTGTCTACCTAGGTAAACATAAACAAAAACAATAACAGAAATTGTTCTTTTGAAGAAATTCACTTCAACACCTGGCTCTAGATAATGGTGGGAACTTGAAATATATTTCTAAGCCCAAAGTTCTGCAAGAGGAAAACAGATTAGATGGTGCTAAAAAGAAGTGCACATGTGGTAAGTACCTATCAGGGTAATGATCAAGAAATCATCTTCTTCTCACAGGTACTGCTAAGCCAGACAATCAGATGAGCTTTAGGGAGCCTTTTTTAATCATGGAAAGGACTGATGAAAAATTGGCATTCTCAAAGGCTCTGGAATGCTTTGTACGACCTTGCTGAACCTTGAGTTTTCATTATTGTTTCTCTCATATGGAAATGGACTCAGTTCTGTCTTACATGAAGGGCAGAGAAATGAAGAGAAGTCTGCGACAATGAAGTCAGTTTTCACCCTGAAGAATGACCTCGTTTCTCTGTGAGGCAGTGGGGAAGGAGGTAAGGGTCTCCTCCAACCCCTCCAAATGGTGTTCTGTTGGTCTGGGCCAGACGGACCTAAGTATCCCAAAGTCCTTATTAACTAGATTGTCATCCACAGCATTTCCTCCCTTTTTACTACTCTGTCTAAACCAAATTGTTTTTAAAAAAAAAGGGGGGGGTGCGGATTTTAAGCAAGGTTTTTTGTTTTGGTTTTGTTTTTTACAGATACTTCTTTATAGGATGGTGAAATAAGTCAAATGTACCATGAAATTCTTTTTATGCTTCATGGATAAAGCCCTCTGATGTACTCCTCTCCTCACATTCCTTAGTCTTGGGACCCTGTGTCTCCATTCTACTAACTCAACTTTCTCTTCTGTTTAAGTCTACTGTCTGTACTTACCTCACGTCTCCACTAGGGGGGTCTATACCTTCCACTCTTTTACCCCATCAAAAAGTGATTAGTCTTAGTTGCTTTACTTTCAGGGCCATGCTTGGCTGAAGAAAGCTAATTGATGATCTAATATTCAGTATTGTGGGAATACACTTGTCCCTACCTTTTATTTCACTAAAAATTATTGTGCACCTACTTTATGCTAATTTCTGTGGGATACAGTGTTAGTTTCCTAAGCATCCTGTAACAAATTACCACAAACTGTATAGCTAGAAACAACAGAAATTTATTCTGTCACAGCTCTGGAGACTAGAAGTCAAAACTCAAAGTTTTGGCAGGGCCATGCTCTCTATGAAGTATTGAGGATAGAATCCTTCCTTGCTTCTTCTCACTTCTGGTGGTTGCTTGTGACCCTTGGTTTATGGCAGCGTAATTCCGGTCTTGCTTCCATTTTTACATGGTCTTTCTCCCTAGGTCTTCTTAGTGTTTTCAAATATTTTTATCATTTTAAGTTATTTGTTTGGAAACCCTGGTGGCATAGTGGTTAAGAGCTACAGCTGCTAACCAAAAGGTAGTCAGTTCAAATCCAGCAGGCACCCCTTGGAAACTGTATGGGGCGATTCTACTCTGTCCTGTAGGGTCACTATGAGTCAGAATCAACTCAACAGCAACGGTTTAGTTATTTGATTAGAGCACACCTTAACTAGTACGGCCTCATTTTAACTTGATTACTTCTGCAGAGACCCTATTTCCAAATAAGGTCACATTCAGAGGCTCCAGAAGTTAGGACTTCAGTGTATGTTTTGGGGGGAAACAATTCGACCCACAAGAGATACCAAAATGACTAAAGTACTTTTTTTTTTTTGGCTTTGAAAAAGAGAAGGTTAAAATACCAATACTGAATTCTACTTCTAGTATTATATATCACTGACCTGATCCAGATGTTGTTAAGCGCCGTCGAGAAGGTTCCAACTCACAGAGACCCTATGTACAACAGAAAGAAACACTGCCTGGTCCTGCATCATCCTCACAATCATTGCTATGTTTGAGCCCGTTGTTGCAGCTATTGTATCAATCCATCTCCTTGAGGGTTGTCTTCTTTTCCACTGACCCTCTACTTTACTAAGCATGATGGCCTTCTCCAGGGACTGGTTCCTCCTGATAACATGCCCAAAGTACACGAGACGAAGTCTCATCATCCTCACTTTTAAGAAGCATTCTGGCTGTACTTCTTCCAAGACAGATTTGTTTTGTTTCTTTTGGCAGTCATGGTATATTCAGTATATTTCACCGGCACTATAATTCAGTTTTGTGCTATAATTCAAAGGCATCAATTCTTATTCATTGTCCAGCTTTCGCATGCATGTGAGGCAATTGAAAATACCATTGCTTGGGTCAGGAACGCCTTAGTCCTCCAAGTGACATCTTTGCTTTTTAACGCTTTAAAAATGTCTTTTGTAGCAGACTTTTCCGACGCAATGCATTGATTTCTTTTTTAATTTTTATTGAGCTTTAAGTGAAAGTTTACAAATCAAGTCAGTCTCTCATACAAAAATTTATATACACCTTGTTATATACTCCTAATTGCTCTCCCCCAATGAGACAGCACACTCCTTCTATCCACTCTCTATTTTCATGTCCATTCGGCCAGCCTCTGACCCCGTCTGCCCTCTCATCTCCCCTCCAGACAGGAGCTGGCCACAGAATCTCATGTGTCTACTTGATCCAAGAAGCTCACTTCTCACCAGTATCATTTTCTATCCTATATTCCAGTCTAATCCCTGTCTAAAGTGTTGGCTTTAGGAATGGTTCCTGTTTTGGGCTAACAGAAGGTCTGGAGACCATGACCTCCAGGGTCCTTCTAGTCTCAGTCAGACCATTAAGTCTGGCCTTTTTATGAGAATTTGAGGTCTGTATCCCACTACTGTCCTTCTCCTTCAGGTGTTCTCCATTGTGTTCCCTGTCAGGGCAGTCATCAGTCATAGCCAGGCACCATCTAGTTCTTCCGGTCTCAGGCTGCTGTAGTCTCCAGTTTATGTGTCCCTTTCTGTCTCTTGGGCTCAAAATTACTTTGTGTCTTTGGTGTTCTTCTTTCTCCTTTGCTCCAGGTGAGTTGAGACCACTTGATGCATCTTAGATGGCCGCTTGCTAGATTTTAAGACCCCAGACGCCACTCTCCAAAGTGGGATGCAGGATGTTTTCTTAATAGATTTTATTATGCCAATTGACTTAGATGTCCCCTGAAACTATGGTCCTCAAACCCTAGCCCCTGCTACGCTGGCCTTCGAAGCATTCGGTTTATTCAGGAAACTTCTTCGCTTTTGGTTTAGTCCAGTTGGGCTGACCTCTCCTGTATTGTGTGTTGTCTTTCCCGTCACCTAAATTAGTTCTTACCTACTGTCTAATTAGTGAATGCCCCTTTCCCTCCTTCCCTCCCCACTCTTGTAACCATCAAAGAATATTTTCTTCTCTGTTTAAAGCATTTCTTGATTTCTTATAATAGTGGTCTTATACAATATTTGTCCTTTTGTAACTGACTAATTTCACTCAGAGTAATGCCTTCCAGATTCCTTCATGTTATGAGATGTTTCATGGAATCATCATTGTTCTTAATATTTGCATAGTATTCCATTATGTGAATATATCATAATTTATTTATCCACTCATCAGTTGATGGGTACCTTGGTTGCTTTTATCTTTTTACTGTTGTAAACAGTGCCACAATGAACATGGGAGTGCATGTATCTGTTTACATGAGGGCTCTTATTTCTCTAGGATATATTCCAAGGCGTGGGATTGCTGGATTGTATGGTGGTTCTATTTCTAGCTTTTTAAGGAAGCACCAAATCGATTTCCAAAGTGATTGTACCATTTTACATTCCTGCCAGAAGTGTGTAAGTGTTCCAGTCTCTCCATAACATCTCCAACATTTATTATTTTGTGTTTTTGAATTAATGCCAGCCTTGTTGGAGTGAGATGGAATCTCATTGTAGTTTTAATTTGCATTTCTCTGATGGCTAATGATTGTGAGCATTTCCTCATGTATCTGTTAGCTACCTGAAGGTCGTCTTTAGTGAAGTACCTATTCATATCCTTTGCCCATTTTTTAATGGGGTTATTTGTCTTTTTTGTTGTTAAGTTTTTGCAATATCATGTAGATTTTTAGAGAACAGACACTGATTGGAAATGTCATAGCCAAAAACTTTTTCCCAGTCTGTAGGTAATCTTTTTACTCTTTTGATGAAGTCTTTGTATGATCATAGGTGTTTGACTTTTAGGAGCTCCCAGTTATCTAGTTTCTCTTCTGGTGTTTGTGCATTGTTAGTGATGTTTTGTATACTGTTTATGCCATGTATTAGGCCTCCTAACATTGTCCCCGTTTTTTCTTCTATGATGTTTATCATTTTAGATTTTATATTTAGGTCTTTGATGCATTTTGAGTTAGTTTTTGTGCATGGTGTGAAGTACGGGTCTTGTTCCATTGTTTTTTGCAGATGGACATGCAGTTATGCCAGTACCATTTGTTAAAGAGACTGTCTTCTCCCCATTTAACTGACTTTGGGCCTTTGTCAAATATCAGCTGCTCATATGCGGATGGATTTAAGTCTGGATTCTCAATTCTCTTCCATTGGTCTATGTATCTTTTGTATTAGTACCAGGCTGTTTTGACTATTGTGGTGGTATAATAGGTTCTAAAATCAGGTAGAGTGAGGCCTCCCACTTTGGTCTTCTTTTTCAGCAATGCTTTACTTATCAGGGGCCTCATTTCCTTCCATATGAAGTTGGTGATTTGTTTCTCCATGTCACTGAAAAATGTTGGAATTTGGATCAGAATTGCATTGTATCTATAGATTACTTTTGGTAGAATAGACATTTTTACAATGTTAAGTCTTCCTATTCATGAGCAAGGTGTGTTTTTCCACTTATGTAGGTCTCTTTTAGTTTCTTGCAGTAGTGTCTTGTAGTTTTCTTTGTATGGGTCTTTTATGTCTCTGGTCAGATTTATTCCTAAGTATTTTATCTTCTTGGGGGCTACTGTAAATGGTATTGATTTGGTGATTTCCTCTTCAATGTTCTTTTTGTTGGTATAGAGAAATCCAACTGATTTTTGTATGTTTATCTTGTATCTTGATACTCTGCTGAACTTTTGAGGATTCCTTAGGGTTTTCTGTGTATAAAATCATGTCATCTGCAAATAGAGATACTTTTACTTCTTCCTTACCAATCTAGATGCCCTTTATTTCTTTATCTTGCCTAATTGCTCTGGCTAGGACCTCCAGCACAGTGTTGAATAAGAGTGGTGATAAAGGGCATACTTGTCTGGTTCCCGATCTCAAGGGGAATGCTTTCAGACTCTCTCTGTTTAGGATGATGTTGGCTATTGGCTTTGTATAAATGCCCTTTATTATGTTGAGCAATTTTCCTTCTATTCCTATTTTGCTGAGAGTTTTTATGATGAATGGGTGTTGAACTTTGTTGAATGCCTTTTCTGCATCAATTGATAAGATCATGTAGTTCTTGTCTTTTATTTATATGATAAAAAAATATATATATATATATATTTTTTGGATTACATTAATTGTTTTTCTAATATCGAACCATCCCTGCATACCTGGTATGAATCCCACTTGGTCATGGTGAATTATTATTTTGATATATTGTTGAATTCTATTGGCTAGAACTTTGTTGAGGGTTTTCGCATCTAAGTTTGTAAGGGATAAATCAAAAAAACCAAATCCACTGCCATCGAGTCAATTCCGACTCATAGTGACCCTACAGGACAGAGTAGAACTGCCCCATAGACTTTCCAAGGAGCGCCTGGTAGATCTGAATCACCAACCTCTTGGTTAGCAGCCATAGTACTTAACCACTACGTCACCAGGGATATAGGTCTATAGTTTTCTTTTTTTGTGGAGTCTTTACCTAGTTTTTGTATCAGGGATATGCTGGCTTCATAGAATGAGTTTGGGAGTAGTCTGTCCTTTTCTATGCTCTGAAATACCTTTATTAGTGGTGATGTTAACTCTTCTCTGAAAGTTTGATAGAACTCTGCAGTGAAGCAGTCAGGGCCAGGGCTTTGTTATATTGGGAGTTTTTTAATTACCTTCTCAATCTCTTCCTTTGTTATGGGTGTATTTAGTCGTTCTACCTCTGTGTTAGTTTAGGTAGGTAGTGTGTTTCTAGAAATTTGTCTCTTTCCTGTAGGTTTTCAAATTTGTTAGAGGACAATTTGTCATAGTAATCTGATACGATTCTTTTAATTTCAGTTGGGTCTGTTGTGACATCGCCCATCTCATTTCTTATTTGGGTTATTTGCTTCCTCTCCTGTTTTTCTTTTGTCACTTCGGCCAGTGGCTTATCAATTTTGTTAATTTTTTCAAAGAACCAGCTTTTGGTCTTGTTAACTCTTTCAATTGTTTTTCTGTTCTCTATTTCATTTAATTCCGCTCTAATTTTTATTATTTGCTTTCTTCTGGTGCGTAAGGGTTTCTTTTGTTGCTCTCTTTGTATTTATTCAAGTCATAGGGATAATTCTTTCATTTTGGCCCTTCTTTTTGTATGTGTGCATTTATTGATATTAATTGACCTCTGAGCACTGCTTTTGCTGTGTCTTCAAGGTTCTGATAGGAAGTGTTTTCATTCTCATTGGATTCTATGAATTTCTTCATTCCATCCTTAAAATCTTCTATAATCCAGTCTTTTTTAAGCACAGTATTGTTCAGTTTCCAAGTGTTCAATTTCTTTTCCCTGCTTTTTCGTTATTGATTTCCACTTTTATGGCCTTATGTTCAGAGAAGGTGCTTTTTAATATTTCAATGTTTTGGATTCTGGTAAGGTTTGCTTTATGACCTAAAATGTGGTCTATTCTAGAGAGTGTTCCATGTGGGCTAGAAAAGAATGTATACTTGGTTGCTGTTGGGTGGAGTGTTCTATGTCTATGTCTATGAGGTCAAGTTGGTCGATTGTGGCATTCAGATCTTCCCTGTCTTTATTGAGCTTCTTTCTGGGTGTTCCATCCTTCACTGAAAGTGGTGTGTTGAAGTCTCCTACTATAATTGAGGAGCTAGCTATCTCACTTTTCAATGCTGTTAGAGTTTGTTTTATGTATCTTGCAGCCCTGTCGTTGTGTGCATAAATATTTAATATGGTTATATCCTCCCGGTATATTGTCTCTTTAATCATTATGTAGTGTCCTTCCTTATCCTTTGTGGTGGATTTAACTTTGAAGTCTCTTTTGTCAGAAATTAATATTGCCACTCCTAATCTTTTTTGATTGTTGCTTACTTGATATATTTTTTTCCATCCTTTGAGTTTTAGTTTGTGTCTCTAAGTCTAAGGTGTATCTCTTGTAGGCAGCATATAGATGGATCATGTTTTTTAATCCGTTCTGCCACTCTCTGTCTCTTTATTCATGCATTAGGCCATTTACATTCAGCGTAATTATGGATAGGTATGAGTTTAGTGCCATCATTTTGATGTTTTTTTTCCCCCCACTTAATGTTTTGTGCTGAGTAGTTTACCTTTATATATTGTCTTTTTCTCTCATTTGTTGTTGATTTTGTTTCGCTGAGTCTCTCTTTTTTTCTTGTATTTTATTTTGATGATTAGGATTGTTAGTCTCCTTTGTGGTTACCTTAATATTTACCCCTGTTTTTCTAAGTTTAAATCTAAATTTTATTTCTTTATATTGCCTTGTCTTCCTGTCCATATGAAAGATCTATGACTACACTTCTTAGTCCATCTTTTTAATGTTGTCTTCTTTTACATAATGACATCACTATTTCCCTGTTTTGAGCGTTTTTTTATCTTGATTTATTTTTGTGATTTCCCTATCTGGGTTGACATCGGGTTGCTCTGTCCTGTGTTCTAGTCTTGGATTGATAACTGATATTATTGATTTTCTAACCTATAGTACTCCCTTTAGTATTTCTTGTAGTTTTGGCTTGGTTTTTAAAATTCCCTAAACTTCTGCCTATCTGGAAATGTCCTAATTTCGCCTTCGTATTTGAGAGACAGTTTTGCAGGATATATGATTCTTGGCTGGCGATTTTTTTCCTTCAGTGCTTTATATTAGTCATCCCATTGCCTTCTTGCCTGCATGGTTTCTGCTGAGTAATCTGAGCTTATTCTTATTGATTCTTTGTAGGTGACTTTTCGTTTATCCCTAGCAACTCTTAAAATTCCCTCTTCATCTTTGGTTTTTGGCAAGTTTGATTATTATGTCCTGGTAACTTTCTTTTAAGATCTTCCTTATGTGGAGTTTGATGATCATCTTGGATAGATATCTTCTCTTCTTTCACGATATCAGGGAAATTTTCTGCCAACAAATCTTCCACAATTCTCTATGTATTTTCTACTCTCCTTCCCCATTCTGGTACTCCAGTCACTCGTAGGTTATTTCTCTTGATAGAGTCCCACATGATTCTTAGGTTTTCTTCATTTTTTTGAAATTCCTTTATCTGATTTTTCTTTAAATATATTAGTGCCAAGTTTTTTATCGTCAGTCTCACAAATTCCGCCTTCCACTTCCACAGTTCTGCTCCTCTGACTTTCTATTGAGTTGTTTACTTCTGCAATTTTATTGTTAATCTTTTGAATTTCTGATTGCTGTCTTTCTATGGATTCTTGTAGATTACTTAATTTTTCATTATGTTCATGAATAACCTTTTTAGTTTCTTCAACTGCTTCATCTGTGTGTTCCTTGGCTTGTTTTGCGTATTGCTTGATCTCCTTCCTGATGTCTTAAAGGGTTCTGTATATTAATCTTTTGTATTCTGCATCTGGTAATTCCAGGGAAGCACCTTCATCCAGAAGATCCCTTGATTATTTGTTTTGAGAGCTTGTTGAAGCGATCATGGTCTGCTTCTTTATGTGATTTGATATTGACTGTTGTCTCTGAGCCATCTGTAAGCTATTGTATTTGTTTATTTTATGTTTGTTTGCTGTATCCTAGCTTCTTGCTTTGTTTTCTTTTGATATGTCCAAATAGGCTGCTTGGGCTAGCTTGATTATTTTTGCCTTTGAACCTCTAACATCCCATCACCAGATGGCTAGAGCTGTTATCAGATATATAAGCTTACGAGTCCATTCACTTTTCTTGTATGGATTCATCTCAGGTGTCCAGGTAGTTGGTCATCAAGTGTGTGGTATAGTCTCTGTCCTACAGTCCTAGAGGGGCAGGAGTGTTTGGTGTAGGTACAGGTGTTTGGTTGCAGCAGGGATCAGGCTCTGAACAAGGTGGGGGGTGACAACCATCCTCTGAGTGTCTGTGAGGAAAGCATGTCCCTGTTCCCTAGAGCGCACAGGTGGGTGGGTTCTGTAGATGGACCATGGGCACCCAGTGCTTTTGGTTGGAAGGACCGGGAGGTGCTAGTTACCCTTGGACCCCGTCACAGTTGGCTGGGTGAATGGAATAGAGCCACCAGTCCTTAGGCCCCTGATGTGGGTAGGTGAGGACCCTGTTTAATAGGCATAGCAGTGTCACACATCAAACACCCACCTCACCACCGCACAGCTGAAACAGTTGCAGTCTGCCAACAAGGGCCTATTCTCCTGAAATAGGCTCACACAGCCCAATGCAGGGGGCAAAGGTATTCAAAGTCCACTGACCGTTTATGCCTGGATAGGAGCTGATTCTGTCCTGAGCTCCCCAGGTTAGTGGAGCTAGCAGATTATCTTTTCCCCTAGCTGTGAATTTATTCCTTCTCTAGGGCTGGGAGAATGGTTCAGGATGCTCATCAGGACCTGTCTCAGGCCCAGGGAAATCAACAGCCACTGAAGCCGGCTTGGGGCTGGGGGCTTGGTAAAATATGCACAAGTACTTAGCTTTTGCCAAAAGCGCCATTCTTCTCTGGTTCTGGAGATTTGAGTAGGCTGTGCAGCTGGCTGTTTCTCCCTGAGGAAACTGCAGCCGAAAGCTACCACCAGCTCACTGCAGTCGCTCCTGGGAATGGTGCCTGAGGACTCCTGGCGATGCAGGTCCGGCAACTCCTCTCTGCTTCTGAACCGTCTCTTCCTTCCCTACGCTTCGTTTGTTTTCTGACTTTGCCTTTGATGTTCAGGGCTCCTAGCTTGTCATAAACATAATCATTTCACTTATTTTTTCATGTCTGTTGTAAGAGGGATCTCCAGAAGCATCTGGCTACTCCACCATCTTTCCCCTGGCTCCCATTTGATTTATTGACTGCTGTTTCTATGGGTGTTGATTGTGGATCCAAGTAAAATTATTCAAGATGAGTGGGTTATTTTCATGCAGCATTGTGTTTACCCTAAGAATGAAGATTCTCTCGATGACTTGACATGAACCTTCATGTGAATAGCTTTAATTTTCTTGTCCTAGGTTCAGGTTCACAGCCAGTCATCACAGGCTACTGTAAAGGTTTTGGTTGGCAATGGCATTTGTCAAATCCCAGATGCGTGCAGGAAGAAGGCAGTCACAGAGGTAAAAGCCACTGTGCTATAAACTGTTACCAGCAAAGGAAAACAACAAAACCCCCTTGATTGGATTAGTCATTCACCTTAACCACCAAGCCCTATCTTCCAAAGTGAGGGGAGTAAGGTCACCCCTGTCCGCGTAAAGAAAGTTTAAAACCCCAAACCAAAAGCTATAATTTTGCAAAAACTTTTTTTCTTTTTTTTAAATCTGTTCCTGATTAGCAAGTAGGATTTTGAAAATAATCAAGTTTGTTTTCAAAGACACGTGTTTTTTGAAATCTGCTAGGTGCTCCTTTTTTTTTTTTTTTTTTTTTGGAAGCTGATTTATGCTTTGAGCTAGGAGTCAGGACATATGGATTCTGGCTCTTGTTTCCAAGTGTGTGGTTGTCAGAAGTCCCAGCCGTTCACGGCTCTCTGATGGTCACCAGCTAGAAGAAGAGCAGGACAAAGTAGCCGTCCATGCACCTTCTGTAGTTAGAATTCTAGGATTCTAAACATTTGACTAATAACACTAGTCTCCTCTGAGATTAATGTAAAAAGATAGATTCAACATGCCTGTTGGCACCTTCTGAGAGTCCTAGGGTGGCACAAATGGTTAACATACTCGGCTGCTAACCAAAAAGTTGAAGGTTCAAGTCTACTCTGGAGGAGATCTGGAAGAAGGACCTGGTCATCTACTTCTGAAAAATCAACCATTGAGTACCCCATGGAACAGAGTTCTACTGTGACACATATGGGGTTGCCATGAGTTGGAGTCAACTTGATGGCAACTGGTTATTGTCACCTCCAATAAGACATTGCTTTCTTCTATGTTTCTTTCTGTTGTGCATAGGGTTGCTATGAGTCGGAACCAACTCGACGGCACCTAACAACAACAACAACATGTTTAACTCAAGTCACTTCACTTGTCTTTCTCCAGGGTCTTTTTTATTCCTCAGTAGAGTCATTCTAGCCATAGACTCTGTCCCTCCCATCAGCTAGCCTTGAAATGGTGAATGTGGAGGGGCCACCCAGGCTCCTTCCCCTGCTCTCTTCAGATATGTCGCTCAGGTTCAGCAATGATCATGAACTCAGCTTATAGCCCACATTATTATTATTGTTTTAAATCAAGAGATACAATGCTGCTACAAACTTTGTGTGTCTCTAAGGTCTTTTAGGGTTAATTTTGCTGAATCTTCAGGAGAACCGGCAGCTGCAGCCAAGCCTGAAGCTACACGGACAATTTAAGCAGAAGAAAACCACTTCAACTTTCTGCACTTACATTTAAATAGGCCTATCAGAGAAAAAATAAAGCAACTCATACAATATTTTACGAAACTGGTTCAAAGGTCGAAGGAAGTGGGAGGAGAAGGAGGCGGTTTTGGTGATAGAGAGGTAAGGTGATTTGTAAGACTCATTAAGAGAGATAAAGGGGGAAAACCCAGGATTCAAAATTAACCAACTTTTCATGCTTCCTCTCTGCTTCCTCCAACTCTCATTTGCTGATTTCAAGCCTGTCACAGGCATCCATTGAAGACCTCAATCTTGGGACAGTAATAATTTTTAATGGGGGGTTACATGGACTCTTGGCCTGGGCTGTGCTTGATCTGGTGATGAAAGGAGAAAATTCTGTGACCCACTGATCTCACTGGGGTCTGTGATTCCACCTGCCACTGCAACTGCGGGAGATGATGGCCTCCATCCTGAACAGTCATTCATATAGGGCTGCGGAATTTTACGGGTAAGGATTGGAGGGCAAGAGAAGTAGAGTTAACTCCCCAAGAGTACACAGCTTGATAGAGAAAAACCCAGAGGAAGAACCCAGGTCTCTAATCCTCCATCTAGTTCTTCCCGGTGTATCATGATGCTTTCCAGCTTCAGAGAGCCAAAGGGAACGAGTTTCTAGCTATTTGATGGAGGACAATGAAATGGGGCTCCCAAACTAGTTATCCTCAGATACACTGCTGCATAACAGACTTCGCTCTTTAAAATTCTCCTCATTCCCTCATTTGGTGTCTGTCTAAAGCTTAAGAAAGTAAATCACGCCTCTGATAGTTATTATTCTTTAGTCCTTTTTTTATTTGAGGAAGAAAATGTAGAAAAATCATAAGGGAACTGATCATAACTTTAGTCATTCTCTTTCTTCCCCGCAACACCAAGCAATGTCACCTCAGTTATGTAGATGAGTAACTGAAGACTGAGGTCCCGAGTAAAGAAGCTGACACCTAGCTCCAGAAAATCTGAGTGGAAACCCAGGAAATATTTCATCTACCTGCATTTTACTTTCTTTGTATCTAGAGACAAATAATACTTAAACAGCTTTATAAGGGTGTTTTAAGGTATTTCTATGGACTCCTGGGCACGGAAAATAGAATGTTTCCTAGAAACACTCAAATTTGATAGGCACCATTAGGGTAAAACTAATAGGAAAATAACTGCAGGTAAAAAATGAACACAAAGCTCCAACAGTGGCAGAAAAGAATGCGTACGACGTAGATAATAAATAATACCATTAAACCCTTGTATCATTCCCGCTTTCTGTCAAGGTAAAAAATGTGATATTTATTGCCGGGCCCGTAATTACTTTTATGCTTGAAACAGGAAGAAATGGAGTTGATGAAACAGGAAGGTATTAGCCAAGCACTTTTTTTCTGTGAGGATGGGGGTGACAGTGGGTGTGAAGTTTCATTTTCCTTAAAGAAGAAAGAAATTCTTCTCATCAGCGTCTCCTTTCTACCAACCACCCAAAAAAGAAAGGGTTTTAGCCTTCCAACTATTAGGAAGGTTCTCCTGGCCTTTCTGAGCTATGTGGTTGTGGAGATTGAAAAGGGAATTGAAAAAAAGGAGTCATGAGAATTAATACAAGGTGTATAGAATAAGGGGTAGATTATTAGCTTAAGGTTATATTACTGAATTTCAAAAAAACAATGTATTTTTGCCTAGCCAGGTAATTTGCTATTACCAGGGCAACTTGAATCTTGATTTCAGTCAAAGTTTCTACCCTTACCCACACCTCTGCATCTTCTATACTTTAAAGAAAATCATTTGAAATAATTGCATCAAGAGTATTAGTTCTTTTTCAGATAATGGCTGCATGTACTATTTTGGAAATATAATTTTGATACTATCTTTCAACACTTGAATCCTAAAACAACTAAAGCACACCTCCAGAGGTAGATAATAAGCTGCCAATCCCATGAAAGTCAGCTGCCTTACCTGCAGCCTGTGCTCGATGAAAACCAGAATTGGTCCTCCGTGAATTTTAAGGCTAAAAATAAGGTGCTTGTAGATTTAAGCACTTAAGGGCTTAAATCATATTTTAGATTCCGTAAATGTCTCTTTTCCCTTTTGTTCTTTTTTATTTCTGACAGAAGCCATCTGAAATTTTATTACAAATCAGCTGGCTTGTCGGCAGGACGAATGTCAGATTTAGCTTTGTTTAGGGGTGTGTTTAGGGGCGTGTATTGTATTGTGTTTAGGGGTGTTAGGTTGTTTAGGGGTGTGTGTGTGTATTTTTGTGTGTGCTCTCCTGTGAGTGTTTAATTAAACTAATGTGAAATGCGCCTGAGCTGAAGGCAATGATTTTTCCTTTACTCATTTAATGTCGCGCACATTATGGCAGGCTTTTCATTTGTATAATTTGTCATGTAACACCACTGCCTTTTAAGCATGCTGGTTTAGTCAAAAGTATTCATTTAGATGTGAATAAAAGTTTAATTACTCTCTTTCACCTTTGTACGTTCCTTGCAAATTAATGTAGTGTCTTGAGAAGACTGCACTGAACAAGTAAAAGCAAGATTTTCATTTTAGTGCTGGGTCTACTTCCAATTAGCTCTGTGACTTTGGATAAGTCACTTCCTGTTATAGTCAGGGTAGGCTAAGTTCTATAAAAAGGTCTCAAAATGGGATTTTATTTTGCACTCTAGTAAGAGTTAAATTTGCGTGGTAAGATGGGCCACATACAGATATAGCATAAGATGAATATCATGTAAAGCATCACTTTTGAGCACCTTGGAAAAAATAATAGGGATTAAGCCAAAAGTACGATATCATAATGTTTGCTTCTCTGGTTGTGGGCCACTAAAAGCCAATTTTAACTGAGTTAACCCAAAGCAGGATTTATGAGCCAGTCTGATAACACCAAGCCATGACAGGACAGTCTGTATCAGCTTTAGGACCTAGGACCAGGCATTTGCGCATCCGCAGGAATTTCAGCCTTTGTCTTCTCTCTGTGGGTTGGATTCTTTTCTCACTGTGGGGCAGCTTATTCCACCACCACCACCACGGCATGTAGAAAAATGGAGGATAATACCTCTTGATTGATGTATCTTAAATCTTCCTGTATTCATTTCCCAGGGCTTCCATAACAAAGTGCCACAAAGGGGGGTGACTTACAAAAACAGAAATGTACTCTCTCACAGTTCTGGAAGCTAGAAGCTAGAAGTCTGAATTTAGGTTGTTGGTAAGACCATGCTCTCTCCAAAGGCTCTGGAGTAAGAGCCTTTTTTTTTTGGTCTCCCCTGGCCTCTGGTAAGGAGCCCTGGTGGTATAGTGGTTAAAATGATCGACTGCTAACTGAAAGGTTGGCAGTTAAAACCGCCAGTGGTTCCACAGGAGAAAGATGTGGTGGCCTGCTTCCGTAGAGATTTACAGTTTTGGAAACCTTACGGAGTTGCTCTGAGTTGGAATCAATTCAACAGCAGTGGGTATGGTTTGAGTTTCGGGGGGCCTCTGGGAGACCCAGGTGTTCCTTGTTTTGTAGCTGCAGCATTGCTTTGTCCTTACACGGCTGCCTTCCCTCTGTGTCTGTCTCTGTGCATCTTCTCTCCTTTTTCTTTTTTTTTAAATTATCATTGGTTTATTTCCTTCCTTTTTTTTTTGTAATTTAGATGAAGGTTTACAGAGCAAACTAGTTTTTCATTAAACAGTTAGTACACATATTGTTTTATGACATTGGTTAACAACCCCATGACATGTCAATACTCACCCTTCTAGTCCTTGGGTTCTCTATTACCAGCTTTTCTGTCGCCTCCTACCTTCTCATCTTTGGCCCTGGGCTGGTGTGCTCTTTAGTCTTGTTCTCTTCTTTTTATGAGGAAACCACACATACTGGATCAGGAAGTAACTAATAACATCTTCAATAATCCTAGTTCCATCCAAGGTCATGTTCACAGGTTCCAGGGGTTAGAACTTCAATGTATCTTTTCGGGGGATGCAATTCAACACATAACACTTGATCTTCTGGAGAGGAACTGACTTGACTGTAGTAGCCTCCATTCTCCAAATCCTGTGAAGGGGTTGGATTCTGATACAGTTAGGTATCATGCTCCCTAATCATCAAATGTAGCCAAGGGACAGGGCCACCCTGTAGTATCATGAAGGATGCTGTAGTAGTTAGGTGAATGGGGGAGGGGCTTAGTATCTTTCTTTCATCTGAATTACTGTCTTCTTGACTGGTCACCAAAGGTACCCCGTAACTGTGTCCCTAACAGAAAGCCCTCCCTACTATGGACATTACCTTCCTTTCTTCTATGAAATTTGACTTTTCCTTCGTCTTCTCAGACCCTTGCTCTTCCCTAGGTTAAGCTGATAAGTTAGCCTGCTGCAGGGTTAATGACTAATGATGATTGAAAATGTCAATCCTCTAATGGGTTCATTTCCACATTGGTCCTATGGGAGGAATATTAACTTTTTACTAGATACTTATTACATGCAAGCCATTGTGCTAGAAAATGCAGAAATACAGAGTAGATTGAGACAGAAATCAGCTATCTGAATTAAGCTGTAGTTAAGTGTGTTGGCTCTGGTGTTAGATTGATAAGTAGAATACTTTGCCACCTGAGAGATGTTATGTTTGGGCAAGTTATATAACTTCTGCTCCTCAGTTTCTTCACCAGAAAATAGTGGGAGTAGTAACTGCCTCCAAGGCCTGTTTATAAGATTTAAATGATGTTTACAAATATGTACAAGATTTAGCATAGCAACTAGACATGGTAAAGGTTCAATGATTCTTACTTTTTAAAGGATATAGCATATATGTACTGTTTTTTTTCTTGAGAGGATAGATTTAGTCTGTCCTTTGAAACCAAAAAAAAATTTTTTTTTTTTTCAAACCACATTCCTAGGGGAAACTTTTCTGTTACTGCCTTGTATTGAGAAAATCACTTACCATCCAAAATCCATTTCACCGTCTTGGAGACTTCTATCACAGCACTGCAGGATCATTTTGTTCATAGTACCTTGGTCTTTACCTTGAAATTTTCAGCTATAGCCTCTAGGTTTTAGCCATCGTTCTGGGAATGTGTCTGGACAATGAAAGCTCTTAAGATATCTGTCTACTGTGTACTAGTCTTGTCTTTTCTCTATCTCTCATTCTGAGTGAATTTTACTTCAGGTAGTACACTGTTCCTCACACATTATTTCCAAAATTATGCTTGTTAACTAATTCATTCAAGCGTAATTTGAGGACACACGCAGGCAATGTTTTTTGTTAACTTTGATCTTTTTTGTATCAACATGACTAGAACAAAAAGAAAATCAATAGAATGAAGACCTTCCTTGCTAAAGTGAATCTCTAAAGACCACCTTTTTTCCCTCTTGAGTTCTGAGCTCTTATTTAACCACACAAAGGGAAACTCAGATCTGGGCTATTTCTTGAGTGATAGCAAAGCATATACTGATAATAGACACCACCAGTCATAAAGGATTGCTAGCATTTGTGGAGCACAAACTTTATGCCAATCACTGTATATCATTCTCTTCACAAAACAGACAAATTTATTATTAACCTCTATGACTCACAGTAGGCAAGGTCCCGTAATTTTCAGCCAGCCGATGGAAGACCTGAGATTTGGACCCAAGTTAGCCTAATTTATAAAGGACTTGATCTTTCTATCTACCACCCCCACTTCTCCAGACTGTATCATTTTAATATTCCAGAAAGGAACATCACCAAGAACAACAACAACAGAAACAAAAAACCCTACTAGCTAATCTATTAAATAGGAAGAGAGATGTATATGCTTTGGCTTTTGTAATAATTCATTGGCTTAAAATGAGGATTCTCCTCACATTTCTTGAAGTTTGTTAATAAAGTGAAACAAGGAATATAACTGCAGATGACTTAAACATGGCTCCAACAAACCCTTGATGAGGAATTGCAAACATATGCCTTGAACATGCATTTTCTTCGATCTTCTCATGAGGTTCAAGCTCCTACATTAACAAGCAAACCTCCTCCTCAACAGTGCAATGGCCGAGACTCCTGACTCTGGAGCTGGACAACACAGGTTCATAATCCCAGTTGACCTTTCCATGCAGCCTTCAATAAAATGGGAATGATATTAATAGTACCCAACTCATAGGCTCGTTGTGAGAAATGGATGAGTCAATATACTTGTAAAGCAATTAGCTCAGTGTCCAGTTCATGATAAACATTCTTAGAGTATTGACTATTCCAATTATTAGAAATACAAGAAGGGTGTCTAAGAGTTTCTTTGCTGAATTTGCCCTTTTGGCAGCTATAAATCTAAAGTTCTAATAATTTTGTTTGGATTTCTGCCTTTTCATCCAAATTAACCAGTTTTTTCTATGGTATCCAGTATTTGTATCTACTCAAAAACCCTTTTTGTTTGTTTAATCTCATTCCAGACCCTAGACCTCCTTCTCATATACCTGTTCTGAATAGGTCAAAGATTCAGGAAAATGTCTTTAGAATTACTAAGGGAGTAATTTATTTGCCCTTCAAAAATTTGTATCACAATGCATCATCTTTGATGTTAAATTAAAAATCTATTACTTTTAACGAGGATGTCTTTCAATACATCTATTTGTTTCATATAGAATGGAGATAATTTTCATAAGTAAAATCTGGCACAACTAAAGAAGGCAAACACACTTATTGAGGCTAAACTATTTTGCTTCATTTTCATGCAAATTCATTTTCTTCAAATGCTTATACTATCTTGGGCTTAAACAGGTGTTGGTTCAATGTATGGGAATGAAGTGTTAACAGAGAATGCAAATATTGTAGAGGTGTGTGCCAGTTTGTTGTATGTGGCTGCAAGGCGGTATTCCCAAGTATCTTTTCTTTTGGGGTCTACACATTTGGACAGCTTCTCCCTGCCCCTTGCAGTCCCAGGAGTGAGGCTTTCCACCTTAGACCCTTTACCTGTTGGAACTACCAAGATTGGGGCAGACTGAGTTTTTACCTGACAAAGGACTCCTTTAGCCCCTCTATCACAGTACTACCACAACGAACACCCTCCAGATTTACTGTGATTCTGAGGCAAATTGTCAACACAAAAAATGGCAAGATAACAATTTCATCTTCTGATGAATTTCTGATGGTTATTTTTAAAGATCAAAGTTATATCCACACATAAAGAGTCTTCCTAGTTCTAAAATATTTGTAAACAGTATGTCTAGCTCCCATCTCGTATTTTTTTAATAAAAAATCTGAGGTCAAGGTAGGAAATCTAAAGGAGACTACTTAGGTTCCAAATCTGGCTTGACATTTTCTATTGTGCTACCATATAGCCTCAATATTTTTATTAGTAAAATAGGGATAATAATACCTTCCCCACAGGGTTGTTTTGAAGTACAGAAAATGAGTACAGTACTTAAAACAACGTCTGAAATGTTCTAAGTACTCTATGAGCACTGGCTATTGCTATTATGAAAATTATTATTATCCCCCCAGGTAACTGTTTTCAGTGATTCTTTGGATATTGACTACCTTATTTGTAATAAACATGGTTCAATTGATATTTATTCATTTTTCAGTTTTAGGGATACAGCTTTATGTAAGATGAGGATTTTGCTCATTCCCCCATTTTGCGTACATACACAAGTACACACACACATACACACACACACCCAGCCACACATACATGCACACACGCACCCACATGCATGCCCAAATGCTCACTTCCATCCTTAATCCTCCTAATATAGCTATTCACAATTTCGATTAGATCAGCATTCATGGTTTACACTATTATGACCTTGTAGTAAGCTCTATTTACTTTTCTACTCCTAAACTTTCATGTGTTTAATTATCTATGTACTTGTCACTGATTCAACACAGATTCTCTGCCAATTGTCTAAATCTCCTTTCAAAACATCTATTGACACCAGCGAGTTTTTTAATGTCATCTTGAAGAAGCCCCTTCTAGAACCAGTCTGAACTGCTGGTACAGCTTATCACCCTGGAACCACCCATTACCTCCATCCTAATGATTTCCTTGGTCTCTCTCTTGTATCGCATTCCCTGGATTCCTTATCTCCCTTACTCATCTTAGTTCTCCATTTTGGTAGAACACTTCCTACAGTATTTTCCAGAGAAAAGCTGCATGGGAGATAATTTAGATAAAAAATTTCATGTCTGAAATGTCCTTATTAAATTTATAAATATTAATAATTTGCCTTTGCATAAATTTCTAGGTTGGAAATCATATTTTTCACATTTTGAAACCATTTCATTCTTGTCTAACATTAGGTAGTCTAAAGCCATTTTAATGTCATATCCTTTTTATGTGATTTTTTTTTTTCTCTCTAGAATTTTGTGTCTTGATTGATTAGATTTTCATGAGCATGTAACTACTTAGAGTATGTATCTTTTTCCATCTGTTGTGTTAGGCACTTGGTGGGGATTTTTCAGAAAAAAACATGTCCTTCAGCTGGAAAATTTTCTTGAATTATTTTATTGATGATTTCCTTTCTCTGTCTTTCTATTCTCTCTTTCTGAAACTCCTACTTTCTGGATGTTGTACTTTCAGGATTGTTCTTCCTACTTACCTTTTCTCACCTATTTTGTATTCTTTGATCTTTGTAGGCGATCTCCTAACTTTATTTTCCAGCCATTTTTGCTCTTACAGGGTACTATTTTGTTCTCTGAATTTGTTTTGTTTTTTTACAGCACTAGGTTCTTATTGATGCGATTTCTTCTCTTATCTCTCTGGGAATAATGATAATTTGTGTGACTTTTTTTCCCCAGTGTCTTCTCCCAGAATCAGATCTTTTTCCTCCAAAACATTTTTTTTTTTTCTCCTTCTTTCTAATTACTATTATGTTCTACTCCTCTGAAGGTAATTAGTTATCAAGACCATGCTGACTCATTCCTGGAATTTGGTAAAGTTTTGTTCCTCTCACTTAGATTCAGAACAGAGAGGCATTCCTTTTTGGTTTCCCTTCCTCTGCCATTATTTTCATTTTTATTATAACCTAGTTTTGTCTGAGGGGAGAGATGGAACCTATAATTAATCCCAGCTCCAATTTTAGGAGGAATTGTGCTAGTCTTCCAATTTTCCCATTTCACATTCCTTGGCCAGCTTCTACTTTTGTACAGTTTAGTGAAAAATCATGGACTGTGAGTCAGGATTCCTGGAAATTGGCCAAATTCTGTTATCAATAAGCTTTGAAGTTTGAAGGCAAGTTATATAGCTCCTCCAGGCCTCAGTTTTCTCATCTGTGAGGTGGCTCAGTGGTTAAAGAATCGGCTGTTAACCAAAAGGTCAGCAATTCAAGGCCACCAGCAGCTCCTTGGAAACCTTATGGGGCAGTTCTACTCTCTCCTATAGGGTCATTGTGAGCCGGAATTGACTTGATGGCAATAGGGGAAGGTACAAGGAATTGGACTAAACCAGCAATTTCTGATCTCAGCTGGATACTAGTGGTTCTATGGAGGTATTTAGAAGGATTGTTGCCAAAAGCAGGGGCAAATAAGGTGGCTCTCATCCCTTACTCCTCCAGACAGAGCAAGCTGCTTTTGTCTGTTTCCATGTATGTTCCTAAGATTTTTCTTTTCTTTTTTTTTTGAGATTAAGGTTTCTTGCCAAAAATATATGAACATTATCTGCACTAGTTGATCTCAAAGGTTCTTTTCATCTCTGAAATCTTGTGATTTGATGTGATCCTACAATTGTTCTGGCCTTTGTGACTTGGAGCATGCAGGTTCCAAATGGCCACTGCTGATCTGTCCCATTTGTGAGCACAGTAACAGTCTCTTTCATAACATGATAGGTGGTTCCTTCCGTGGTTCTGGCACTAGACTATGTATGGTGCTGAGAAGTCTTGGCAGTCAGCTTAAATTAATAAAGAAATATGGTAACAGACAGGAGGTTCCACACTGAAGGTTTCAGAAAGATTAGAATGGCTCCAACAGGGTGGAAATGGTTCTTAACTTTTTTAAAACCACAGAATACCTCAGCAGGTGGAAGCTAACAGATTAATAATCACTTTACAGCACTGCTGGAGATCAGTTATCCATCATAGCAATATGGACTATGTTGCCAGAGAGAATTTTAGGAAGCTTGAATGCAGAATGCACTGGGAACACAGCCCCAAAAGAGTTATTTATTCCATCCTATTTTTTTTATGAAATGTGTTTTAGTCCAGCAGATAAATTGTATCATGAGATGTTTTTATGTACTGTCTGGCTGTTTACTGGCACCGATAGCTTTTACCCATCTTTTGCACCTGTAGAAGAAATAGCAATGCTTGATGAGTATCAGAAGACCTGGGGAATGGTAAAAAAAAAAAAAGAGCCAAATCTCTTCCTGTTGAAAAATTTGTACCAATCAGAAAAAGATGTTTCGCTGGTTCTTCATACTAGTAAAGGAAAAGTAGATGATAATAGAGAAATTAAGAAAACAATTACATAGGTCTTCTAACTGTTTCATTTTATATATTGTATTTCAGTGTAAATACCAGAATAAATTAAGATGAAATAAATAACTAGAGCTTAAAAGGCCAAAAACCTTGATTAAACAGCAGAAAGAAAATGTGGTTAAACACACAAAACAACTCTTTCCAAGACAAACAGGATAATTCTACAGTGAAATATCATCTTTGAAATAAAAAAAAAAATGATTGATAATGTTTAATTATGAAAATAACCATATTTTATATTACAAAAGTAATTTTATTATAGCCAATACATGATTACAAAAAACAAGAAAAATAAAAACACTAATATTATCTTCCCATCCTCTCTCAGCTGATAATTATTTTATCACCTTGTTTTAGAAATAATTTCTGGAATTCTAGGAACTATTGTAGAAATAGTTTACACCAGTGTGTCTCAAACTTTAGTGAGTATCAGTGTTAAATGAGGGCTGGTTAAACTATGGATGGGTCACCCCAGAGTTTCTGATCCAGTAGGTTTAGGTGGGGCCCTATTTTCAACAAGTCCCATGCTGATGCCAATACTACTGACCCACCAACCCACACTTGAGTTGCAAGGATAGGGTTCAGGAATACAGGTTCAAAGGACAGATGGCTTGACCCGATGACATTAGCACATCCTGAGCTAATTTTACTACATAGAAAACAGTTAATTTATACTAATGAATCAAGTGAACTCATATTACTTGCTATAACAGATTGTGTAATAGCAAAGAAACAATCACAGACACTGTTATCCTTTTAATCATCAAAGATTTAAAATCTAGTTATGTGGCCATGAAAACCAGCCTGGGGAAATTTCCCCCTGGCTCATTTTCTTTCATCACCATGTTTTACTCATCATAGAGTATGGACCACAGATCTGTGAGTCTTATATCTGTTAATTATTGACTAGGAACAGGCTTTATGGCAAATGGTGGGTTTCAGCTTTAATAAATAATGGGGTTGATTCTGCCCAACGACAGATGTGTGTAATTCTCATTAATGTGTCTGTGGCAGTTACATAAGCACATCAAAGCAAAACGGTTTCTTTTACAGAATGTTCTGATTTGGTAAATTATTCACTATCTCTCCAACAGTAGAGAGACATTTATTGTTCTCTGTGGGGAGCAAGATAAACACTTTTAGACAGGATGTAGTTTTAAATTTTAGACTTGAAATGTGCCACTTAGAAAAGGCATGTTTTTACCCAGAGTCCTTTAAGTAGAAGACAGTTATTAACTGTCTTCAAGGTGCTTCCAGATATTGTACTATGGATCTAGCAGGTTTATTGATAACAGCATGGGTACCTACTTGTCTCTGGAGCTCTATTTTCTCTACTCCGATTTCCCAAATACTAGGATAGACCAGTAAGTAGTCTTTACTAAATGGTGGCAATAGTCAATAGCATCACATTATAGGACTAAGAAGTATTAAGGGAACCCCATCATTGCAAAATGTAAAAACACCTGGAAGGGCTATGGATCTTCAATATTATGCAGTGAGTTAGGCAACTGTTGAACTGAATACTGGTCCCTGTTTGATCACAGAAAGACTCTACCTGGGAGAAGTGCTTCAGATAACGTATTTATGAAACGGAGAAAATGCTACCTGTCTTCCTGGAATGGTGTGAATAAAATTAATGGAAAACATGTTGAAATAATAAAAAAGCACTAAATTAATTAGAAGAATAAACATTGGCAGAAGCATTAAAAAGCCCACAGTAGTGGCTCTTAGACAATTATACAAACCTTGTACGCTCTGATAACCAGGCTAGTCAAGATGTAAGCCTCCTTTAACACGCCTTGTCTTTTGGGACCTGAGAAAATCTCCTTAATAATGTGTGTATTAAATCACTAATGTAGGTGATAGCAAAAGCTTGATTGCATGTGGGAATGACCAGTTACCCTCATCTCAGCCCAATGTTTCTTTAATTCTTAATCAGCAATGGATCTTCATAGATAAAGGGGAAAAAAAAGGCTGTTGTGTATGTTTATGCTCATTTAGTCTGTTCCACCAATTTTTACTTTCTCTAGAATTATTCCTCATATTTTGATTAACTGTATTTCTTTAGTTGCTCCAATATGCTGTAATTTTCTGTAGTTTCTAAAAGGAATTTTAAACAGAAATTGCTAGAGTAAAAACAAATTAAAAAAACAACGATAAAAATCAAACTTTAGTGGAGCAGCACTATTTGGGAAAGTAGAAACAAGGTCAACGTTTTCTCTTCTCATGTTATATGCTTTTGCATGCTGTTAGAATACATGTCTGATATAAGAGTGCAAAAAAGGATATTCCCCATGTCTGCGACTAGCATTGGTGTAACCAAACCAAACCAGTTGCCTTTCAGTCTACTCTGACTTGGTGTTAAGACCATCCATATGTAGAAGGGAAATACAGAGATGAAACTAGATTTGACTGCTGCTTCATCATTTCTCTAGAAATCTTCATGTGAACTGGCATTGAACTGACATTGACAGCTGTTTAATCTATGGTACCCTCAAAGCTTATTCTGAAATGCTGTTAGAAGTCTTACCCTATAGACGCTGAAACTTGATTATTTAAACGCAAACTTTCAGGCTATGGTGAAACCACTTGCTACATCTTGCTGTTTCTAGGCAGAAGGCATCTGTAAGATTGCTTTATTAAAGCGAGAGACCTGGAATCACAGCGTTTGCTGTGTTCTCTTCAGGCCCCAAATATGAAATGGATATCCACTGTGAATTTGCAATTGGAGACTTGATTTATTTTAGGAAAACTTTGGATAAGAGTAATTTTGTGACATAACTTTATCAAGCTTTCCTTCATTCTTTTTTTTTTTTTTTAAATAGAGCTGTGGACTTGTCGTATCATGATTAGAATTCTACGATAAACAAATTGACTTCCTGGCCTATCTGTAAGTCAGCTGCCATCAAGTCGACTCTGACTCTTGGGGAACCTGTGTGTGTCAAAGTAGAACTGTGCTTCAGTGGGCAGTTTTTTCAGCAGTAGATTGCCAGGCCTTTCTTCTGAGGCATCTCTGGGTGGACTCTTGAACCTTCATCCTTTTGGTTAGCAGTTGAGCATGTTAACCCTTTGCACCATCCAGGGACTTAGTTTCTGCTAACCCTTTATCACAGTGTTTGTGAGACATTAACATGCACATGAATTTCCTGGACACCTTGTTAAAAATGCAGATTTTGATTCAGGAGGTCTGGGAAGGGGCATTCTGCATTTTTCACATCCTGGTGTAGTGCTGCTGGCCCAAGGAAGCCTCTGTGACTTTAGGAAGAGTATAAAGGTTTAGATTCCTACCAACTTTTTGTTAAATGTTGGTAGCTCAAAAAGATTTACATTGAAAGACCCCTATTCTAATCTGACATCGTTTTTCTGCTGTCATTCTTTAGCTATCGTTGAGGCTTCTTCTGCATAATGAGGTAAGGTATTGATAGTAAATGTGGAAGACAGAGATCTTGCTCAGGGAAAAAGAAAACTAGACACATGAAGGGAGATACAAATAAATCTGACATGCTGAGACTTGGATCTCCAAAGCATGAAGAGTAAATCTTTCTGTTGAATTAGAAGGACTGGTTTTGAGCAGCCTATGGCTTGAATCGGGGAGGCAGTAATTTCTGCCATTGACTCTGCTCACTGCTGGCAGGAGACCTTAGCTTTTTGTAGCCATTCTATCCTCAGTGGGCATCTTTGTGAACAAGTCCCCACACTGTTTCAAGTGTAAAAGACTGCTGCTCCCTCTCACCAGGTAAAGACCAAGTTCACCCGTCACCCTGTTAGACAGGACTCACAGAAGATGGAAGTCTCACCTTGGAGTGAAATTCCTTTCATCTGAATTTCCTGGGTTGACAAGTCTAAAACCCGACACTGCGTATCGCCCTGACGTGACCTCCTCTGAAACCATCCTATGTTTATACTTTGCTTCTACAGTAAACGGGAAGCGTTCATGCTCCTCTTTTTACACACGTTTATTGTGAGCACCATAAACGTTTTGACGTAGTATTCTTCTTTTATAAGTTTTCTGTAAATACAATTAGAGTAGATATAAATCAAAATGATGGCAGTCCTGCTACAATTTTTTTTTTAAATTCCCAGGAGTGTCGTTGGGCTTTTTAATTGCTCACTAATGTAAAAATATCACTGTTGGTAAAGCATAAATCATGGCAATTTTGCCCCACTAGAGGCTAAAAGCAGCACAAGATGTGGTAATTAAGATGTTCTAATAGAGCTAGCAATTTCTATAAGAGGAGCTTTAAACAAGGTAGGAACAAAATGGCACATCTCCTACTGCAGTGAGGCAACAAAAAAATATGAAGTTTTCTTTATGCAAAAGAGATCACCTACCTCCTCAAAAACAGTCTTCAGGCAGCAGTTAATAGAGTGTGGGGTTTCTTTGTTTCTGTTTTTAGTCACATGGCAGCTTATAAATACACCTTTTAGGATGAGAATTAGCTTCATAAATTGTAGGAACTAGAAGAGCTTTTAGCTTGGAACCTAACTCGTTTGTCTTCATGACTAGGAAACTAAGACAGGTGATATATCTGGTCTTCCCTAGTTGGGAGCAGAGCTGGGACTGGAAACCTGACACCAGTGAAAGCCTCTTTTTCTTTAGTTAGCCTAGTCTTACATCAAACAGGCCCTCAAAATTTTCAAATCATGAATGTTCTTTTTTTATCTTATTAATCCCCCTCCCTTTTTTGAGATGACTAGCATATTTGTTTTTAAGAATCATCTGAGTTGGGCATTGTGGATAATGTTTGGGTTTCATCCAAAAAAAAAACATTGTCATAGAGTCAATTCTGACTCAGAGCAACCCTATTGTACAAAGTAGAACTGTCCCATAGAGTTTCCAAGGAGCGGCTGGTGGATTCAAACTGCTGACCTTTTGGTTAGCAGCCAAGCTCTTAACCACTACGCCACCAGGGCTCCTTGGGCTTCATAGCTGGGAATTATTTGGCTTTGGGTAGTAGGGACAGGAAGGACACTAGACCCTTGTCCTTTTGAAGGACCAGAAAACCAAAAAAAAAAAAAAAAAAACCCGTTGCCGTCAAGTCAATTTCAACTCATAGTGACCCTAAAGGACAGAGTAGAACTGCCCTATAGGGTTTACAAGGAGCACCTGGTGGATTCGAACTGCCGACCTTTTGGTTAGCAGTCGTAACCCTTAACCCCTAAGCCACAGGGTTTGCATTTGAAGGACAGGGAAAGGATTATATCCACAGAATGATAATAAAGCTTCCTCCTGGCTGTATCAAAAACAGTTCAGTGTTAAAATGAGGAACTGTGCCTTTCAGACGTGATGTTCAGTAGTTGTATGCAACAACAACAACAAAAAAGATCAATTTTCCCCTTGGCACACATTTAATTTCAATTAGTATTAATTAGAATTATATACACACAGGAGGGGGGCTGTACTGCAGAGGCAAGCAACTTCAAGTCTACTTAATGCTTCTCCAGCCTTCCATGGAGACTGTCTCAAAGGCTCTCAGAATGTCACAGACCATGGCTGTTCCTTTCCCGTTTTACTAATCCATACCCCTCTTTTCTTTTTACCACCCTCATTCAGTCATTTATCCGTTAGGCTGGAGCACCTGCTATCTGTTAATAACATGCTCTCTTCCAAGTAGGAAGGAGCCCTGGTGACGCAACAATTAAGTACTTGGCTGCTAACTAAAAGACTCGTGGTTTGAACCCACCCAGTGGTTCTGCAGGAGAAAGACCTAGTGATCTGTCCCTGTAAAATAGACAGCCAAGAAAACCCTATAGAGCAGTTCTACTGTGTCACATGGGGTTGCGATGCGTCGAAAATGACTCAGTGGCGCCTAACAACAGCATCGCCAGGTGGGAGGGTAGAAGGTAAGGAAGACCTACATTTTACCTGGAGTTTACTGTCTGGTGAGGGAGAAATACAGAAAGCCAATGTGCAAACAAAGGCATATCTAGTTGCAAAATCTGGTGCGAGTCTTGGGAAGAAAGTCAGGTGCTAAAAAGCTGCGTAGATGTTGTATGGGGTGACCCGGGGGTGATGTGTGAGCTGAAAGCTCAGAGCCAGGGAAAGGGTATTTCGGAAAGAGGACAGAGCCTGTGAAATGGGGATGAGTGAGGGCAAGGTTGGCTGATTTGGGGAAATGAAAGAAAGTAGTGAAGCTGGAGCACAGTAAGTGAGGAGTCTAGAGTCACAGCACCAGGAGAGGAGGAGGGTTGAGGCAGACCACGCAGGCCAGGGCAACCAGTTTGGGTTTTAGTCTGAGTAAAATGGGAGGATTTTAAGGAGTTTTATACAGAGGAAGTAGAAGTGATGTGACCTATTTAAAAAGACTTCTCCATTGCTGTAGTGGTTACGTGAATCTACCCATGTGATTAAATAGCATAATACTATACATAGTCGTTGTGCCAATCTCAATTTCCTGGTGTTTGATATTTACTATAGTTATGCAGCTGTCCCTGGATGGTACAAACGATAATGCATCTGGCTACTAACTGAAAGGTTGGAGGTTCGAGTCTACCCAGAGGTTCCTCAGAAGAAAGGCCTGGCAGTCTAATTCTGAAAAATGAACTATTGAAAACCGTAAAAACTGTGTGGAACATAGCTTTACTCTGACACAAGGGGCACCATGAGTCAGAGTCTACTTGACAGCAAAAAAAAGAAAAAAGAAAAAATGAAAAGCCAGACCTGTTCCCATCTAGACAATTCCAACTCATAGTGACCATAGAGGACAGAATAGAACTGTTCCATAGGGTTTCCAGGGAGCAGCTGATGGATTTGAACTGCCAACCTTTTGGTTAGCAGCCAAACTCTTAACTACTGGGCCACCAGGTCCCTACTGGACAGTAACTGGTTTATAATTATGTAAGATTTAACCATTTGGGGAAATTGAGTGAAAAGTAGATGAAATCTTTGTGTACTATTTTTACAACTTCCTGTGAGTCTGCAATTATTAAAAAAAAAAAAAAAGGATTTCTGCAGCTGCTTAGCGAGAAAGGATTACGGGGGCAGGAGAAATAGAGACCACTGAGGAGGTTGCTTCAATAGTGCTGATGAGAGAGGATGGTGGGCAAGACTGGTGGTGACAATGGAAATGAAAAGAAATAGATGGACAGGAAATGTGTTTTGTAGGTGGAATTGGCAGGACTTGCTGGTACATTAGATACAGGGAGGAAGGGAAAGTGATGCTCAAGAATGCTCAGGATTTTTACTTGAGCAGCAGCCTGGGTTTGTAATGCTGATGAGTATTAGCTTGGGGATGCCTGGAAGAAGAATAAGTTAGTGAACCTGAAATGTTTGGGGTGAGACATTTTGGTGGCCATACTTGTCTGGAGCTCAGCAGAGTGGTGGTGGTGGGGGTGATGTAAACTTGAAAGTAGGCAGGGTATGTTGAGAGAAAAAAGTGCATCTCAGACCATGCCTTGGGGAAAACCAGTGATTAGAAGTCAATGGGAAGAGCAACATCCAGTGAGGTAAGATGAAAATAAGGGGAGAATGGTGGTATTGGAACCAAAGGAGGAGTTCTTTTCACAAGTTAAGAAATGGTCAATTGTACAAATACATCTGAAAGTTGGAGTAGAAAATTAAAGTGTTCATTAAATTTGGCAACACAGCACCTGGATGACTTTGAGAAGGTTGGGGTGGTGAGGCTGATGAACACTTGGGAGAAGATATTAAGTAGACAACACCTGTGAAGGGAGCAGAGAAATGTTATCATAGCTGGAAGGCAGTAGTGGAGCCAAAATAGTTTTAAGGAAACCAGAGTGCTATTAAATACAAATGGGATGATCAGTTTGGGAGTGAGAGACTGATGATGCAGGAGAGAGGAGGAGAATCCACTAAAGAACCAAAGTCATTGAGGGAAAGAGGTGAGATCCGGAGTGTGAGTAGAGTTAGTGACTTTAGATAGGAGCAGGAATAATTTCTCCATGGAAATTGGTGAAGAGAAGAGAGATGCCTTTGCAGGTAGGTTTGAAGTTTAGTTGGTGGGAAAATAGAGAAATTTGAGTCACATGATTTCTTTTTTTTCCCTCCATTTAGTGTAAGAGGAGCTCTGGAGAGTGACAGGGAGCTGGAAATGAGGGAAACTTAGGGGGGAAACGAGATAATAGTCTATTATAAGGACCGAGAAACTAAGACTATCACAGAAAGAGTAGCGTTGCCAGGAAATGTCTGTGATTCTCACCAAAAATGTTCAGCTACTCAGGTGAGACACATGAACAACACATACTAGAAGATACCAGGATTTGACTTTTGCCAGATGTACACGTTTTCAAAGGAAGAAAGGAGCAAGGATCTTGATGGCATATGCAGAGTTTTCATGATACCCAGTCATGAAATGCAGCCATGACCATACTTAGCCAGGTTTTGGTTAAGGTCACAAAGTGGAGGGGTATGCGTAGATAAGAGGTTGAGGACATAGGTTAATCTACTGATCACTCCATGAAGATTTCAGAGCCAGAGAAGGAAGAATTTGAAAGGGAGAGAAGGAAGGAGAGAGAGATTAAGAAATAGATGAGATTAGGAAAGAAACCATATCATAAGGGATTGACCAAGAAGGTTAGATCTCTTGCAGTGACAGATAAACAGGGATCCTGATGGTTTCTTGGAGGAAGATGGACAAGCTTCTTGGAGTGTGATGATGATTCCAGAGTGGCAGCGTCTCTCAGATTTCAGGACTAGCATCTTACATTTCCATGAACTCATAAAAATCAGAAGATTAGAAAAATCAAATACCATGATGATAGTTTAAAAAATATCTGCATGATGGTAATTTTAGAAACTTTTTTTTTAACAGTAGCAAATGGAATTGACTCGATGGCACTGGGTTTGGTTTTGTTTTTTGGTTAGCAAACACTAGTATGCAAAACATAAGAAAAAATTAAACCTACAAGAAAACAGGCAGTTGGAGTTTCTTCTTTAGAATGGGTTTATATTCCTGGAATCTCTTCAAAATGAAATCCAAATATTCTGATATTTTTATAGTCATACCAGTTTATTTTGGTGATTTGCATGGTATATCTTTTTCCATTCTTAAAATTTCCAACTTTCTATGTCCTTATTGTTTACTAGTCTGATAATGTTAATATTTTCATTGAAATATTAGGCCACTGCATTTAAATTTAATTACTGACATACTTGGGTTTATATGTACCATTTTATTATTTGTTTTCTATTTGTCTTAATAATTTCAATATGCCTCTTTATCTTCTTTTGTGCCTTTTTTTAAAACTAAGCATTGTATAGCATTCTATTTTTTCCTCTATTAACTTATTCTGCGTTCATTTACTGTCCATTTAGTGGATGTCCTAGGGAGATCAGCATGGACGTTTGATTTACTACAGCTGAATTCAAATTATTGCTATCAATAATGACAAAATTGTGCCAATGTTGATTTCCTGGTTTTTTGTTTTAACTGCATTTACTGCTTCCTGCCCATTGAATTTTTTTCATGTTATTTATTTTCTTTTTAAATAATTTTTATTGTGCTTTAAGCGAAAGTTTACAAATCAAGTCAGTCTGTCACATATAAGCTTATATACACCTTACTCCATACTCCCGCTTACTCTCCCCCTAATGAGTCAGCGCGCTCCCTCCTTCCAGTATCTCCTTTCGTGACTGTTTTGCCAGTTTCTAACCCTCTCTACCCTCCCATCTCCCCTCCAGACAGGACATGCCAACACAGTCTCAAGTGTCCACGTGATCCAAGAAGCTCACTCCTTACCAGCATCCCTCTCCAACCCATTGTCCAGTCCCTTCCATGTCTGATGAGTTGTCTTTGGGAATGGTTCCTGTCCTGGGCCAGCAGAAGGTTTGGGGACCATGACTGCTGGGATTCTTCTAGTCTCAGTCAGACCATTAAGTCTGGTCATTTTATGAGAATTTGGGGTCTGCATCCCACTGTTCTCCTGTTCGCTCAGGGGTTCTCTGTTGTGCTCTCTGTCTGGGCAGTCATCGATTGTGGCCGGGCACCATCTAGTTCTTCTGGTCTCAGGATGATGTAAGACTCTGGTTCATGTGGCCCTTTCTGTCTCTTGAGCTCATGGTTATCATGTGACCTTGGTGTTCTTCATTCTTCTTTGATCGAGGTGGGTTGAGACCAATTGATGCATCTTAGATGGCTGCTTGTTAGCATTTAAGACCCCAGATGCCACACTTCAAAGTGAGATGCAGAATGTTTTCATAGTAGAATTATTTTTGCCAATTGACTTAGAAGTCCCCTTAAGCCATAGTCCCCAAACCCCCGCCCTTGCTCCGCTGACCTTAGAAGCATTCATTTTATCCCGGAAACTTCTCTGCTTTTGGTCCAGTCCAGTTGAGCTGACCTTCCGTGTACTGAGTATTATCCTTCCCTTTAAAAAAAAAAAAATTTTTTTTTTTTTTTTTTTACCTAAAGTAGTTCTTATCTACTATCTAATCAGTAAATGACCCTCTCCCACCCTCCCACCCTCCCCGCCTCATAACCACAAAAGAATGTGTTCTTTTCAGGTTATACTATTTCTCAAGATCTTGTAATAGTGGTCTTATACAATATTTGTCCTTTTGCCTCTGAATAATTTCACTCAGCATAATGCCTTCCAGGTTCCTCCATGTTATGAAATGTTTCACAGATTCGTCACTGTTCTTTACTGATACATAGTATTCCATTGTGTGAATATATCATAATTTATTTAACCATTCATCTGTTGATGGACACTTTGGTTGCTTCCAGCTTTTTGCTATTGTAAACAGCTGCAATAAACATGGGTGTGCATATATCTGTTCGTGTAAAGGCTCTTATTTCTCTAGGGTATATTCTGAGGAGTGGGATTTCTGGGTTGTATGATAGATTTCCAAAGTGGTTGTACCATTTTACATTCCCACCAGCAGTGTATAAGAATTCCAATCTCTCCACAGCCTCTCCAACATTTATTATTTTGTGTTTTTTTGGATTAATGCCAGGCTTGTTGGGGTGAGATGGAATCTCATTGTAGTTTTAATTTGTATTTCTCTAATGGCTAATGATCGAGAGCATTTTCTCATGTGTCTGTTAGCTGCCTGAATATCTTCTTTAGTGAAGTGCGTGTTCATATCCTTTGCCCACTTTTTGATTGGGTTGTTTGTCTTTTTGTGGTTGAGTTTTGACAGAATCATATAGATTTTAGAGATCAGGTGCTGGTTGGAGACGTCACAGCTGAAAATTTTTTCCCAATCTGTAGGTGGTCTTTTTACTCTTTTGGTGAAGTCTTTAGATGAGCATAGGTGTTTGATTTTTAGGAGCTCCCAGTTATCTGGTTTCTCTTTGTCATTTTTGGTAATGTTTTGTATTCTGTTTATGCCTTGTATTAGGGCTCCTAAGGTTGTCCCTATTTTTTCTTCCATGATCTTTATCATTTTAGTCTTTATGTTTAGGTCTTTGATCCACTTGGAGTTAGTCTTTGTGCATAGTGTAAGGTATGGGTCCTGTTTCATTTTTTTGCAAATGGATATCCAGTTATGCCAGCACCATTTGTTAAAAAGACTATCTTTTCCCCAATTAACTAACACTGGGCCTTTGTCAAATATCAGCTGCTCATATGTGGATGGGTTTATATCTGGGTTCTCAATTCTGTTCCATTGGTCTATGTGCCTGTTGTTGTACCAGTACCAGGCTGTTTTGACTACTGTGGCTGTATAATAGGTTCTAAAATCAGGTAGAGTGAGGCCTCCCACTTTGTTCTTTTTCAGTAATGCTTTACTTATCCGGGGCTTCTTTCCTTTCCATATGAAGTTGGAGATTTGTTTCTCCAACACGTTAAAAAATGACACGGGAATTTGGATCGGAAGTGCATTGTATGTATAGATGGCTTTTGGTAGAATAGACATTTTTACTATGTTAAGTCTTCCTATCCATGAGCAAGGTAAGTTTTTCCACTTATGTAGGTCCTTTTTAGTTTCTTGCATTAGTACTTTGCAGTTTTCTTTGTATAGGTCTTTTACATCTTTGGTAAGATTTATTCCTAAGTATTTTATCTTCTTGGGGGCTATTGTAAATGGTATTGATTTGGTGATTTTCTCTTCAATGTTCTTTTTGTTGATGTAGAGGAATCCAAGTGATTTTTGTATGTTTATCTTATAACCTGAGACTCTGCCAAACTCTTCTATTAGTTTCAGTAGTTTCCTGGAGGATTCCTTAGGGTTTTCTGTGTATATGATCATGTCATCTGCAAACAGAGATAATTTTACTTCTTCCTTGCCAATCTGGATGCCCTTTATTTCTTTGTCTAGCCTGATTGCTCTGGTTACGACCTCTAGCACAATGCTGAATAAGAGCGGTGATAAAGGGCATCCATGTCTGGTTCCCGTTCTCAAGGGAAATGCTTTCAGGCTCTCTCCATTTAGGGTGATGTTGGCTATTGGCTTTGTATAGATGCCCTTTTTTATGTTGAGGAATTTTCCTTCAATTCCTACTTTGCTGAGAGTTTTTATCATGAATGGGTGTTGGACTTTGTCAAATGCCTTTTCTGCATCAATTGATAAGATCATGTGGTTTTTGTCCTTTGTTTTAATGATATGGTGGATTACATTAATGTTTTTTTCTAATATTAAACCAGCCTTGCATACCTGGTATAAATCCCAATTGGTCATGGTGGATTACTTTTTGATATGTTGTTGAATTCTATTGGCTAGAATTTTGTTGAGGATTTTTGCGTCTATGTTCATGAGGGATATAGGTCTGTAATTTTCTTTTTTGTGGTGTCTTTACCTGGTTTTGGTATCAGGGATATGGTGGCTTCATAGAATGAGTTAGGTAGTATTCCATCATTTTCTATGCTTTGAAATACCTTTAGTAGTAGTGGTGTTAACTCTTCTCTGAAAGTTTGGTAGAACTCTGCAGTGAAGCCGTCTGGGCCAGGGCTTTTTTTGTGTTGGGAGTGTTTTGATTACCTTTTCAATCTCTTTTTTTGTTATGGGTCTATTTAGTTGTTCTACTTCTGATTGTGTTAGTTTAGGTAGGTAGTGTTTTTCCAGGAATTTATCCATTTCTTCTAGGTTTGCAAATTTGTTAGAGTACAATTTTTCATAATAATTTCATATGATTCTTTTAATTTCAGTTGCATCTGTTCTGATGTGGCCTGTCTCATTTCTTATTCAGGTTATTTGTTTCCTTTCCTGTATTTCTTTAGTCAGTCTAGCCAATGGTTTATCAATTTTGTTAATTTTTTCAAAGAACGAGCTTTTGGCTTTGTTAATTCTTTCAATTGTTTTTCTGTTCTCTAATTCATTTAGTTCAGCTCTAATTTTTATTATTTGTTTTCTTCTGGTGCCTGATGGATTCTTTTGTTGCTCACTTTCTATTTGTTCAAGTTGTAGGGACAGTTCTCTGATTTTCGCTCTTTCTTCTTTTAGTATGTATGCATTTATCGATATAAATTGACCTCTGAGCACTGCTTTTGCTGTGTCCCAGAGGTTTTGATAGGCAGTGTTTCCATTCTCATTGCATTCTATGAATTTCTTTATTCCCTCCTTGATGTCTTCTATAACCCAGTCTTTTTTGAGCAGGGTATTGTTCAGTTTCCAAGTATTTGATTTCTTTTCCCTGATTTTTCTGTTACTGATTTCCACTTTTATGGCCTTGTGGTCTGAGAAGATGCTTTGTAATATTTTGATGTTTTGGATTCTGCAAAGGTTTGTTTTATGACCTAATATGTGGTCTATTCTAGAGAATGTTCCATGTGCGCTAGAAAAAAAAGTGTACTTTGCAGCTGTTGGGTGGAGTGTTCTGCATAAGTCTATGAGGTCAAGTTGGTTGATTGCAGCAATTAGGTCTTCCGTGTCTCTATTGAGCTTCTTAATGGAAGTCCTATCCTTCTCCGAAAGTGGTGTGTTGAAGTCTCCTACTATAATTGTGGAGGTGTCTATCTCACTTTTCAGTTCTGTTCAAGATTGTTTTATGTATCTTGCAGCACTGTGATTTGGTGCATAAATATTTAATATGGTTATATATTTCTGGTCTATTGTCCCTTTAATCATTATGTAGTGTCCTTCTTTATATTTTGTGGTGGATTTAACTTTAAAGTCTATTTTTTCAGAAATTAATATTGCTACTCCTGCTCTTTTTTGCTTGTTGTTTGCTTGATACATTTTTTTCCATCCTTTGAATTTTAGTTTGTTTGTCTCCCTAAGTCTAAGGTGTGTCTCTTGTAGGCAGCATATAGACAGATCGTGTTTCTTTATCCAGTTTGATACTCTCTGTCTCTTTATTGGTGCATTTAGTCCATTTACATTCAGCGTAATTATAGATAAGTATGTGTTTAGTGCTGTCATTTTGATGCCTTTTTATATGTGTTGTTGACAATTTCATTTTTCCACTTACTTTTTTGTGCTGAGACGTTTTTCTTTGTAAATTGTGTGTTCCTCATTTTCATAGTAGTTGAATTTATGTTTACTTAGTTGTTATGTTTTTCTTGGTTTTTATTTTGAGTTATGGAATTGTTAGACCTCTTTGTGGTTACCTTAATATTTAACCCTATTTTTCTAAGTAAAAACCTAACTTGTATTATCCTATATTGCCTTGTTTTCCTCTCCATATGGCAGTTCTATGCTTCCTGTATTTAGTCCCTCTTTTTGATTATTGTGATCTTTTGCATATTGACTTTAATGAGTCCCTGTTTTGAGCATTTTTTTCTTTGTAAAATTAATCTCAATTTGTTTTTGTGATTTCCGTATTTGAGTAGATATCAGGATGTTCTGTTCTGTGACCTTGTGTTGTGTTGGTATCTGATATTATTGATTTTCTGACCAAACAATTTCCTTTAGTATTTCTTGTAACTTTGGTTTGGTTTTTACAAATTCTCTAAGCTTGTGTTTATCTGTAAATGTTTTAATTTCACCTTCATATTTGAGAGAGAGTTTTGCTGGATATATGATCCTTGGCTGGCAGTTTTTCTCCTTCAGTGCTCTATATATGTCATCCCATTGCCTTCTTGCCTGCATGGTTTCTGCTGAGTAGTCTAAACTTATTATTGATTCTCCTGTGTAGGAGACCTTTCTTTTCTCCCTGGCTGCTTTTAAAATTTTTTCTTTATGTTTGGTTTTGGCAAGTTTGATGATAATATGTCTTGGTGATTTTCTTTTTGGATCAATCTTATATGGGGTTCGATGAGCATCTTGGAGAGATATCCTTTCGTCTTTCATGATGTCAGGGAAGTTTTCCGCCAAGAGATCTTCAACTATTCTCTCAGTATTTTCTGTTATCCCTCCCTGTTCTGAAACTCCAATCACACACAAGTTATTCTTCTTGATAGAGTCCCGCATGATTCTTAGGGTTTCTGCATTTTTTTTTTTAATTCTTTTATCTGATTTTTCTTCAACTTTATTGGTGTCAATTGCCTTATCCTCCCAGTCCCCCACTCTGCATTCCAATTGCTCGAGTCTGCTTCTCTGACTTGCTATTGAGTTGTCTAACTCTGTAATTTTACTGTTAATCTTTTGGATTTCTGAATGCTGTCTCTCTATGGATTCTTGCAGCTTATAAATTTTTCCACTATGTTCTTGAATAATCTTTTTGATTTCTTCAACTGCTGTATCAGTGTGTTCCTTGGCTTTTTCTGTAGATTGTCTGATTTCATTTCTGAGGTCATTCCTGATGTCTTGAAGCATTCTGTAAATTAGTTGTTTATATTCTGCCTCTGGCAATTCCAGGATTGTATCTTCATTTGGGAAAGGTTTTGATTCTTTAATTTGGGGATTTGTAGAAGCAATCATGGTCTGCTTCTTTATGTGGTTTGATATCGACTGCTGTCTCCGAGCCATCTATAAAATATTGTCCTGATTTAGTTTATATTTGCTCACTGAGTCTTATCTTGTTTTGTTTTCTTTCAGTATACATCGATGGGCTACTAGATTGCTCTGTCTTGATTGTTGTAGCCCTTGAATCACTTATGTCCTATTATCAGCTGGTTTGGGCTGTTACCAGATATATAAGCCTAAGAGTCCATTCACTATTCTTGAGTAGAATCTGATTTTGGGTCACCAAGTGTGTGGTGCAGACTGTCACCTATCCACCTAGAGGAGTAGTGGTGATACTCCTCTATGTGCCAGATTCTAGTAGCAGCAGGGGGTCACACTCCGGGGTGGGGGGCGCAGGCTGCTGACAGGCTTCCCCCAAGTGTCAGTGAGGTAGGTGTGTCTCTATTCCTAAAGCACTTTGGTGGGTGGGCTCTGCAGCTGTACCTTAGGCACTCGATGCATGTACCTCTACAGATTGGTAGGTGTCACCATCCTCAGACACCTATGACAGGAGGCTAGGTGGTCTGGGGGGAGCTTCAGCCCTCAGTTCCCCGTTGTGGTTCAGTGAGGGCTCTGTTTAATACGCAGAGATATCAGACCTGGGAAATTTGTCTTTCCAGTAATCTGCTAAAACAATTACAGTCAGAGTCCTATCAGAATTGCCTTTACATCATAATAGCCACCTTGTTCCCTGTAGGGATGAAAGCCCAAGACTGTGGATCACATATGCTTGGCTGGAGCTGGTTCTGTATTTTTAGTCCAATTTCGAGAAGTCAGGGAAGGATTTTTGGTCCCTGGGTTTTTTGTAGCTGCTTCTCTTAGGCCAGGAGAATGGGTTAGGAAAAAACAAACAAACAAACAAAAAACCGCAGAGCACTTCACTCTCTGGCTCAGGAAATTCCAATGTTAATGAAGCTGCCTGGGAAGGGGAGGGGGAGATCAGATAGATAGGAGAGAGTAGCACCCCGGAATATAGACAAAGTTACTTATCTTGCTTGGTGATTACTGTTTTACCTGAGATTCCCGAGGGGTGTGTAGCCTGTGTGCATTGGCTGGGTCGAGATTGCCCCGAGGGTCAGGCCCGCCGTCCTGTGCTTGTGCTGTTTCAGAAGCCGTGGTCAGTTCCTCCACTCCCAGTCCAAAGCCCAGCGCCAAGGTTCCCTGACTGGGACACCGCACTCCAAGCTCCAAAACCAGTCTCTGCCTCCCGGTGACTTCTCCTCCTGTCAGCCGCATCGCTGCGCTGCCTGCGTGCTGTGGCTGGGCTCCCCCAAAGGTCACTTCTGGGGGCTAGGGCTGCATCCCGTGTTTGCACCGACTCAGAATGCCGTGCTCAGCTCCCCTGTGCCCAGTCCAAAGCCCAGCGCCAAGGTTTTCTGACTGGGACGCTGGCTCCAGGCTCTGAAAACAGTTGTTGCTTCCCTGTGGTTGCTAGTTCTCAGTCTCTGTCACTCAGGTCAACTCTTTAGATCTGTGTTTGATGGTCAGGGTTTGTAGATTGTCATGTATGTGATCAATTCACTTGGTTTTCTGAGTCTTTGTTGCAAGAGGGATCTGAGGTAGCTTCTTCCTAGTCAGCCATCTTGGCCCTGCCTGCCCATTGGATTTTTGATATGTGTTTTAATTTTAAATATAGTTCAAAGCCCATTAAACATTAATTCTCACTGAAATTTAGTTATATATTTACCTTTTCTGTTTCTTTTCATTCTTTCTGTCATTGCATTGCTTCCTTCTGTTCAAAGAATACGCTTAAGAATATCCTTTGGTACAAGTTGGTTGGTGACAGATTCTCTCAGTTTTTGTTTGTCTGAAAATGTCTGTATTTTGCCTTCACTTTGGAAGGATATTTTGCTGGTTGTAGAATTCTAGGATGGCAGTTATTTTCGTGTATTTCCATCATTTCTATTGAGAAATCAGCTATACGTCTTATTTTTCATTCTTTGAAGGAGTTGTCTTTTTTTCTGCTTTTGAAATACTGTTCTTGGTTGTTGGCTTTTAGAAGTTTGAATATGATCCTAACTTTGTGTGTGTGTGTGTGTTGGTATTTATCTTGTTTGGAGTTCCCTAAGATTCTTAAATCTGGGAGTTGATATCTTTCAAAGGTTTGGAAAATCCTCAGCCATTATGTCTTCAACTATTCCTCTTTTCCATTGTCTTAGTTATCTAGTGCTGCTATAACAGAAATACCACAAATTGACAGCTTTAATAAACAGAAATTTATTCTCGCACAGTTTAGGCTTCTAGAAGTCTAAATTAAGGGTGTCATCTCCAGGGCAAGTCTTTTTCTCTCTGTTGGCTCTGGAGGAAGGTCCTTGTCATTCATCTTCCCCTGTTCTAGGAGCTTCTCAGCTCATATACCCTGGGTCTAAAGGATACCTTCTGCTTTCTTGGTGGCATGGGGTCCCTTATCCTCTGTTTCCTTCTCTCTTTTATATCTCAAAAAAGAGTGACTAAAAATACAACTTCATCCTGTAGATTGTGTTCTTCCTCATTAACATAACTGCCTCTAATCCTGCTTCATTAACATCATAGAGATTAAGATGTACAGCACATAGGACTAGATCACAAAATAGAGGACAGGCACACAATACTGGGAATCATGGCCTAGCCAAGTTAAAACACATTTTTGAGGACACAGTTAAATCCATAACTTCCATTTTTTTCTCTTTTAATAGTATCACAACTACTTGTATGTTAGATATTTGTACTATGTCCCACAGTACTTTACGTACTTTTCTATATTTTCCATTTTCAAAAAATCGGGCTTTTCTGTTCTTCACTTCACTAATCCTGTTTTCTTCAGTGTTTAATTGGCTAATAAAACCATCTATTATAGTCTTAGTATTAGTTAATATGTTTTGCAGTTCTAACTTTTTCACTGGATTCTTTTTCATGGGTTACAACTGTCTACAAGCAGTATCCATTATTTGCATCAGTTTCCTCCATCTTGTTCTCTATTCTCTTGAACACATAAATTGTAGATATTATAAAGTCCTTGTATTCTAAATGGCTCACAGTGGGTCTGTTTCTATTGCCTTTCTTTTGGATTCAAGTCACATCCTGTCTCTTATCATGTCTAATGATTTTTGATTGAATGCTAAATATTATATATACAATTTTTCAATATTCAACTGGAGAGAGAATATTCATTCCTGGAGAGAGGTTCACTATTTCCTCTGCTGGACAACTGGAATGGGAGTGGACGAACTTAATCCACCAAGGGACTGAGCTGAATCAAGGCTAGATGGTAGTTTCCGTAATTTTCTTTTTAAACATTTTTCACCTTTGTTTCTAGGACACAGTCTTCGAAGAACCTGGTGATCAATTGGGCCCCTCCCCTGATGGATCCCTCACTCTAATTTTTGTCTTTTTAGCAGCACAAGACTGTCAGAAAACTCCATTCTGCTTCCGAGAGGCTTTTTCTGGAGCTTTTTAATTGCCTGTTGCTTGAGAATCTGGCACATAACTTAAGAAGAAATCTGACAGTGTTTTAGGTTCAGTTTCTTACACTTTTCCCTCAGGGGGATCCTGACTTCTCAGGTCTTCATTTTTGTCCCTGCAACCCTACAAGACCACAAAAATCTCTACTTGTTTCTCCATCTTCACCTGTAGGCCTCTGCCAGGTCACAGCTTAGATTCTTAAACCATTGCCCTAAACAGAGAATCAGCAAGTATCTCCAAGGAAAAGCTTTTGTAGAACATCATCTAGCCTTTATGAAGTTCTTCTTTCTCTGAAATCTCGATCCCTTTAGTCTTCATTGGAGCCCTGGTGGCCACAGTAGTTAAGAGTTTGGCTGCTAACCAAAAAGGTTGACAGTTTGAATCCACCAGCCACTCCTCGGAAACCATATAGGGCAGTTAGTTCTGTTCTGTCCTGTAGGGTTGCTATGAGTTGGAATTGATACAATGGCAACAGATTTGGTGTTTGGTTAGTCTTCATTGCTTTAGCAAAAAATTTGATACCTTCAAACAGCTTTTTTTTTTTTTTTTTTCCCTTCTCCCAGCTTTTCTAATTTGTCTTGACAGGAACTATGGTTTGCCACAGGCTACTTAATCTCACCTAGAGAAGCAGAAATTTCTAAACAATGCCATCTTGTAAGATAAATTATCTTAAAGGTTTTGCTTTTAAATTGAGTGCATTTGGGAAGTTGTCAAGGCTTTGAATGCTGGCTCAATTTCTTAGCAATCTGGAATTTTGTGATGAATTATCCTTAGACAATATTGCTAGCCACTAAGAACCGTGGCTTTGGCATTACAGAATTCAAATCCTGGCTGCTACACCACTTACTATCTGTGCAACCTTGGCCCAGCTACTTGGTTTCTTTAAATCTCATTTTCACTGTCTATTATAAAATGAGGAGAGAGAAACCTTCTTCCTAAGATTGTCATGACAATTAAATGAAAAGATACTTGTTTACTTCCCTAGGTGGTGTAAACAGTTAAGTACTCAGCTACTAATGAAAGGTTGGTGGTTTGAACCCACCTAGAGGCACCTGGGAAGAAAGGCCAGCAATCAACTTCTGAAAGATCACAGCCATTGAAAACTCTATGAGTGTCTCCATGAGCCAAAATTGACTCAACTGCACCTGGTTTTTTGGTTTATATATATGTGTATAAAATCTGTTTTTAATGTGCTAGGTACCATGGTACATACTAAAGATTTAATAACGGTAGAATATTATTGCCATATTTTTACACAAATAATGCAGGCCTTCTACATTTGTTTCCCAACCATACCCTCCCTCCCCCATGTATTTTTGTAAGTACGCTATGCTATTTTCTTCTTTTTTTTTTTCCACAGGAACATATAAAAAAACTGGCAAAGTGGTGCTTATGAAAATACCTTGAGGGGAGGGGGCAGGGTGTGTTTGGCAAACAAATGAGGAAGCCACACGTTATTTGCATAAAAATATGGTACTCATCTTAGTTAAAACCCAGCCTCTATTTTGGCTTCATGTGAAATAACTCATCATCCTGTGGCCGCTGTCCTCATTCCTTCCTTGCCCTTTTTCTACAGAATACAGACAATGGCAATGCAGGCCAAAGATAATTGTTTCGCTTATGATCCTCATATAGCTTGTGCTGCATTTAGCAATCAAATGTGTATAAATCACCAACAGTAACAACAAAAACTTTATAATAAAGCTTAAGAGCTCGTACTGTGATCCTCAGGACAACGTAGAAATATACAGAATATTTTTCTAAAGCCCTAAGATGCTGGGTTTTCCATTTTGGCTAAAATGATACCTTGGGCCACGGCCTGATAGATTTAATCCTAGGCTGTTGCACTTGTGTGGGTCACAGGTTGGGGCGCCCGTAGCTGCGGGTCTCAGCAGCTCCTGGGGTGCTATTTGCACTTCATTTCACTGGCTCTGTATATCTGATTTGATGACATCTGTTAAGGAGACAGTGGAGGAAAGACTTGAATATGAAATCTCAGGGAATAAGTCCTGCATTTCAATGAACTGGGCTGCTGTTACCTTGCCATTTATTTTGTGGTCTTTGGGGCTTTGACAGGCAATACCCAATCTGTTTCTTATCAGTTTAAATCTCAATATTTACTCTGAGATGTTTTACTCTAAAAGCTTAAAAAAAAAAAAAAGATTGTGCTTGTCCATGTCATAAAAAATTGGCCTCTTTCAAATCTTCAGAAAAGAGACTTGGCTATAACATGTAAAGGAAATGAGAGCCACTTTACATAAGATGGAAAGAAATTATAAAGATGAACAACATTAAAAAAAAAAAAAAACCCTGAATGATTACTGTAAGAGAAGCTACAAATGCTGAGATTTGACCTATTTTCATTTTTGCAGTGGCTTCTAATTTTTTTTTCTAATTACCAACTCATAAAGCGAGGTTCCCTTTCTATTTTTGTCCTACTCGTCTCCTGTTAAGAAAGGGATTTTTTAAAATTTTAGAATGAATCCTAAGAGAATTGTTGCTGATAGTATGTGATGATTATTCAATCAACCAGATCATTAGAAAAGATGTTCCTCTAAATAAAAACCTGGATCTTAGATGCAAGTGATCTTGAACTTGGCTGAACAAATGGACAGCACGGACAGCAGCAACATCCTCCTCTGGAGCCTGTTAGAAATGCAGCATCTCAGGATCGACCCCAGATAGACTGAGGCAGAATCTGCATTTTGACAAGATCACTGGGTGATATGTACCTACAAAATAGCTTGAGAAACACTGAAGTAGACCAGAAGTCAAAAAGTTGTCAAGGGCCAGATAGTAAATATTTTTGGATCCACAGGGCATCCAGTCTCTGTTGTCACTACTCAATTCTGCTGTCACAGCAATAAAGGAGCCAGATACATAAAGAAACAAACTTGGCCATGCCCAATAAAACTTTATGGACATTGAAATTTTAACTTAATATAATCTTCCCATGTCACAAAACATTCTGATTTTTTTCCAACACTTTAAAATTCCAAAAAAAAAAAAAAAAAATCTTCGCTCACAAGCCCTATAAACACAGGTGGCAGGTGGGATTGAGTTTGCTGACCCCTTATCTAGACTCTATCATTTGCTTTGCTTCTCTCAGAATGCTGCCTGTCCAGTGAGCAACATAGTTTCCCCTCTCCACAGTCTTCTCTAACTGTACCCCCCACAGCATCCCTTCTGTCTATCCTTGTTAACTTTGTCTCTTCTTTGGTACTTAAACATAGCCTTGTGAACTTACAATTGCATATTCTGTTCCTTCAACTACATTGCAAGCTCCATGAACAGACAGGACTGATCAAGGAAGGAAGGGTTTGGTTTGCTAGGTTCATTTTAGAATTTAAGGATACCCAACCCACAATACCAACTAGAAATGAGGTAGCCTGATGTTTTCCTGATCTTGAGTCTCCCAGTTTTCTGAACGATTTCAGGGTCCCCTTAGCATCCTTTTGGTCTATTTCCCCATGTCTAAAATGGTGGCACAAACAGTGAAGCAATTGGCTGCTAACTGAAAGGGTGAATTCAAACCTACCTATGGCCCCATAGGAGAAATACCTGGTGATCTGTTTCCATAAAGATTACAGTCAAGGAAACCCTATGGGGCAGTTCTACTCTGTCACATTGGGTCACTGTGAGTCTAAATCGACTCCAGGGCACTTAACAACAACAAATTGGGGAAAAGGGTATGAAAATAGTTCGTTCTCTACGGAGAGAATAAAGAGTTTTGCATTAGAGGCTCCGTTTTGAAGAGTTAATGAATGCTCTGTAGCTCTGGTCCCTAGCTGTGACTTTGGCTCTAGTGAGAGCATGCACTTTCTATCCTTTACTATTTTACCTACTATTCCATCACTTTTCCATTCCCAGAGGGTTTGATGGGGCATCTTTTCTCCCCCTTTCCTACTCCTCCCCACATCAGACACCTTTTTGCCAGCCATCATTAACACAAGACCCTTGCTTAACAAAGACCTTTCAGTGCATTTTATTTACTATTAATGTTTTTACATTGTCAACTATCAATCTTAAATATTAGGTCACAGTGAGTTGATTCTCTAGAGAGCCATTCTGTATTGTTCCCGGCTGTATATTTTCTAAGGTGTTGCCCAGTCTTTTTTTTAATGACTCCCAAGACAGAGCTTCCCTCACTTGCTTTGGAAATGTTTGCATTAGTGGCTCATGGTGCAAACAGATGGGGACTCGGATAAGGTCCTCTTAAATCATTCTCAAGGGTTATCTTTGTCACAATCACAATTTAAGCTTGGGGGAAAAGTGAATGACTCAGGGATAAACCCTGTATATTATCTCATCTGCTTTGCTGGATTTTGGCTGTAGTTGGCATGAATTAACACTTTTCCCTTCACCTTTTACCTTCTCGATATTTTTAGCTGGGATTAGGGACCCTGATTCTGATATGGCTTGATGCCAGCAGTACCATTCTAGAAACATAATTGTCACTAAGTTTTCTGCCCACACCAAGGAAAAACACAGGTGACAGGGCACAGGTGTTCTTGAGGCGTTACAAACACTCACCACAAAGTAGCCGCACCCTGTATTTGCTGCTTGGTGGGAGCTCTTTTAAAATACCTGCAAACAGTGCAGTGTCAAGTTCTGTCAAAGGTGCAAGGACTCATTTTCAAGATTCATGAATGGGAAATGAAGACTCTGAACAGAGCCCTTTGAGCAGGACCCGTACATTAGCATCCAGAAGGAGTGATCTCTTAGGGAGGAATTCGCCTCTCGATATGTCACTCATTCTGGATTTATTATGTGGGAAAGGAGGCAGTCACGTGGAGTTTAATTTGGAATAAATAAAAAGAAACAATTAGAGACATTGTAATACTTGTTGCAGGCAGTGCCAAACAAGCTTCCTTCATTGTGCAATTATCTTGGTGCTAATAACCATGTATGTCCTTCAGATTAGTGTCTTGGGTATTTTTGTCTCTGTCATGTTCTTTCCATGGAAAAGCTTAAGATGAATACAATTTTCTATTAAAAATTAACTTGAATCATTTGAAATTAGCATGCATTAACTTGGACAACATTTCTTTAATGCTAAAGCTCTAAAAAGTTTTTTTTTTTTTTTTTAATTGAGCTGCAGTGAGAGAGGGTATGAACTCTTGCAAGCTACGTGATCTTAAGCTAGTGACTTAGGTTTTGGAATTCTCAAATTTTTCAGCAGCAAGATGGGGGTAGAATATTTATTTCCTTTGAGTTTGAAAGTATTAAGTAATATACATAAAGCACTTAACAAAGCAATTGACTCATAACATGGTCAATAATGGTTGGTGGTTATCAATATTTTGAATATTCAAAATAGGAGCATTTAAATATGCAAATGTCCACTGGTTCTAAGATTTCAGAAATTTCTCAAATAACTAACACTGAGAGAAAGAAAAGAGTTAGTTCTTAGTGAAAGCATCTTTATTTGAAATCCTTGCATGTCAGTAATTTTATATTAGAGATTTTGTTCATCAGTTTCTGTTCTGCCAGGTGCATGGGTTACTGAAATGATAAGCAGTAGCTTCTTATTCCTAAAGACTCTCAGCGTACTTTTTATTAAAGATGGAGCAGAAATCTGGTGCAGAATTGGAGTATAGTAAATCGTGCAACAAATAGCATGCCGGAATCAATTTACTGCAGTCCCCAAACACAATCACACTCTTCTTACCCATTTCAAGCAGGAGTCTCTAAGCATACCTTACGTGCATGCCTCACACATAACTAAATGTCTTTTTGTTGGTTCTCTTAAGCAGAAGTTTGCACCACAAAAGTTAATGCTAAAAAAAGGGAATAGCTACCAAGTTGATTTTCAGTCTTCTGCATTTAGGAAAGAGAGCAGATGAAATTGTTGAGTTACCAGGGCTTGGAGAGTTCTTGGCATGGAGTTTGCAGCTGGCTTTTTACTGATGAGGAAACTGAGACTCTGAGAGGTGAAGGGGAATGCCCAGGCCGTCCAGTTGCATAATGAAGAATCAGAACTTAAATCTATGAAGTTCCCCTTTCCTTTTCTGTAAAATATGTTGCTATCTAAATGTCTGGGTAGGTAATGTTTCCTAATTAGGTGTTGCTGAAAGTAATGGTGAGGATACTTGGTTCTCCTTGAGCATATGACAGAGAACAGAGTCACACCTGTTCATCTAGTACTCGTCAGGTCCTTTACATAGTTTCTCATTATCCTTGGATAGTGCATGCTGTCTTTTTTAATTTTTATTTTTATAGTGCTTTAAGTGAAAGTTTACAAATCAAGTCAGTCTCTCATATGAAAATTTATATATACCTTGCTATGTACTCCAAGTTACTCTCCCCGTAATGAGATAGCACACTCCTTCTCTCCACCCTGTATTCCCCGTGTCCAGTCAGCCAGCTCCTGTCTCCATCTGCCTTCTCATAGGCTGTCTTGATTATATGGATGGTGCAGCTAGAAATTAAGGAAGTTAATGCTGTCACTCCAAGACTCGGAGTTTATAAATAAGGAAGATTGTTGTTGTCGCTGGGGCTGTTGAGTCAATTCCAGCTTGTAACAGCCCCATGTGACACAGTAGAACTGTCCCAATAGGACTTTCTAGGCTGTAATCTTAATGGAAGCAGAGCCACTGGATGGGAACTGCCAACCTTTTGGTTAGCAGCTGAAATCTTAACAGTTTGTGCCAGTGGGATCCAAGCATCGACTTCTTCTTGGGGTAAAATTAATGAAAAAATATGAGGAGCTCTGATATCCTGAGTAACAGCTCTGTGTTTTCTTGTAGGTGTAGAAGAAGGAGCACCCTAGATGCTTTATTTTTAGACTCGATATTATGTAAAAGTTTGTTTTACAGACATGTCAATGGGAAGTTTAGTTCCAAGCCTTTTCTTTTTGGCAAGTTAAAATTAAATAAATCGTAATCTATGAGAAGAATGTCGGAATAAATAAAGTGAAAATGTTTGATTCACCTCTGTGGGAGCAAGGATATTGAATCTGTCCAGAAGACTATGTGCTATAAATAAGAACATCTTAACTATTTTTACTCCCTTGCTGTGGGTGTTCATCACCACCACTCTTTCCCGTGAACCTATGCTTCCTGAAATTTTCTTGGTTATAAACACTATTTCCTGGATTATAAACACTATTCAAAAAAAAAAATTTTTTTTTTAAAGTGTCCAAGTATGCTTTCTTTGAGGAGAGGGAGTGGGAGAGATCCTAGCCTTCCAGGTGGGTTTCTGTTTTAGACTTTCTTATTGTTATGCAGTAACATAATGATAAAATATACCTGACTACTGCACATCTAGAATTGATCTTCCATCCATTATACATGGGTAAAGGACACGTGTATCATGGCTGAAGAAATAGCAGTGTTGCAAATAGCCAATTCATTGTTGGTTCCAATTTGGAAGCTGACAAATACGTGCTTTATTGCCCTGCCACATGCAAAGTCCATCTTTCTGCCTACACAGCACAAGTCAGTAACCTACATAATTCTTCCGGGATATTCTAAAAGCCCTGAGGCGGGAGTTCATACTGTATGTACTTGGCATTCAGAATTGGATGAGGAAGTGAATTCAGTGACATCCTGGGGGAATTTCCAAATATTCCAAAACACTTTTTTTTTCTCTTGAAGTTTCTCCTATTTGCATTCTTTAGTTTCTATTTCCGTGCTAATGTTGGCCCTTGTCGTCCATTTGCCATTTGAAATTTTGATTTCAGCAATATGAATCACTATATTTAGTTGCTTTGCTTCTCAGAAAGGGTCTATTTCGGTTCAGAAGACTGAATGGCCAAATCAAATTGGATAGAATCTTTTTTTATTCTCTTGTTTATTTCTTTTTTTTTTAGTATAAACAGCCATAGCAACACCTCAAAGTCATGTATGTTTGATGCCAAAGTATGGTACTCCATTAGTAAGATGGTAAAAAAATAGCAATTAGAGGTTGAGTGACTATGTAATTGACCATTTAAACATGAACACTTTTGAAAGTGAAAAAAGGAGCTGTTCATCATCAGGCTACACACGTCCTAGGCAAATTGGGACTGAGGGTCACCATGCTTTCAAATGTGCTATGTCGCTAACCTGAAAACGCATGTCCAAGCTCTCAAAAGGAGGGCTAAGCAAGGTAGTATCTTTGCTGTACTAATCTAAGTCTCCTTCTTCTGGACCTCACATTCCAGGGAGCAGGGGCAACGCATAAATACATAGTGGCAAAAGCATTTGATTGTGCTCCCAGTTCATGTCCCAGTTCATGTGCTGGAGTTCAGCCTATTTCACTTCCTTGTGTTTAAGTTTGGTGGGAAAAATCTCTTTACATTCTCAGTTGCTGAGATACCCATTGGTCTCTCTGTTCTTGACTTTTATCACTCCTACATGCCGACATTTTCAGAGATGAATGTGTGCCCATCTGAACCTTGATCACTCGCTCCATGCTCCTTTCGATTATAGGGTCCCCCATTCTAATTAAGAGGACTCTCTTAGTTCACCTGTGTTTGGTGTCTCATTTATGCCACCCATGGTCACTTGAGGAGAATATTTGGCTACTTTCTGAGCCCTGCTAGGGTATTTATGGTTCTTGGGACATTTATGTCAGAGGCATGTGCCTGGGCATCCTGTCTCTACTATACCCTTCTATACCATGGGGAAGTGGGGAACTCTTTATGGATGTGTATTTTCTGACTGCTTCAGAAGGGGTCCTGGTGTTGCAGTAGTTAAGTATTTGGCTTCTAACCAAAAGGTTGGCAGTTGGAATCCACCAGCTGCTCCTTGGAAACCCTATGGTGCAGTTCTACTGTGTCCTATAGGATTGCTATGAGTGAGAATTGGCTTGACAGCAATGGATTTGCAGGTGGGAAGCTGAGCAGAAATAACCTGTTCTCTCATATTTCTAAATATACGTGGAGGTTCCATGCCACTGTGCTCTGAACACTCAGCAGTGGCCTAGCTAAGGTATAGCATGTAGGCACATGGCCTGGGTGCCACTTGAAGAGGGGTGCTAATAAGCAGTTTCTGTTGGCCATCATACTTTCCATTGCCAGCTATGAATGATCGTCCAGCAATTTAAAACTAATGCCCATAGGCCCTGTTTTTGGTAGCTAGTCCCCTCCGAGGAGCCCCTGTCGCTCAATGGTTAAAATTTATGGATGGTAACCAAAAAGTCGGCAGTTTGAATCCACCAGCTGCTCCTTAGAAACCCTGTGGGGCAGTTCAACTCTTTCCTGTAGTGTTTCTGTGAGTCAGATCAATTGGAGGGCAATGGATTTAGGTCCCTGTGACACTGCTTCCAATCTCAGGGATACTATGTAACTAATATCTAATTCTCTTGTTCTCTTCTCTCTACTCTCCCCTCTGTCCCAGCCCTCCCATTTCCAGTCAGGGGTCTAGCTACAGAAAATAGCACCTATGGAAATTAGTTTTAAATTGCTGAGTGATCTTTCACAGCTTGTTATGGAAACTTTCATGGCCAGTAGAAACGGCTCATTACTGACCTTCCTCAAGTAGCACCCAGGGCAGGTGCCCTACCTGCTATCGCTTGGTTATGCTTCTGTCTCCAGTTCAGAGGCTCTTACTGTAATTAGTCTGGATTCTGTGTTCTTCGAATTTTCTGTCGTGTATGTGGACCAAGCCTACTCCCCCTTCCATTTGACAACTTTATTGTCTGGCTCTTCTTTTAGCCTAATGGAGCCCTTGAATCTAACAGGGAGAAGGTCACAGGGAAGTGAGGGCTGGGAATGACAGAATAGCTAGTAACCAGTGACTGGTTAGTAGTTCATTGTACTGCCCCACCACTGCTCTGTATTTGCAGAAAGAGCAAGAACAAGTGCATCTTGGAATCCTCCTCCTCCCACCCAGTACACAAAGGACTGCACGGATTAGGTACTTGGTAAATGGATTAATTAAGTCAGAAGTGCAGCACACAGCTTCAGCTTCTGGGGACTTTCCTCAGAGACATGCTGGCTTGGTTGCAATACTAACCAAAAAAAAAAAAAAAAAAAAACCAACGCGTTGAGTCGAATCTGACTTATAGCGACCCTACAGGACAGAGTACAACTGCCATAGAGTTTCCAAGGAGTGCCTAATGGATTTGAACTGCTGACCTTTTGATAAGCAACCATAGCTCTTAACCAGTACACCACCAGGGTTTCCAGTCGGGATACCAAAAAAAAAAAAAAAGATACCAGGCTCCTACTAACCTGGGCAGACTCTATTTTATGTTTACAAATTCTGTTGGGAGGTATGGAGCAAAGTGAATTAAGCAAGGGCTGGGAGGTGGATATCTCAGTACCATAAAGAGCTTACACATAACGGTGTTACACCTTCTCTCCTCCCTCTCCCCCTCCACTCCTTCTCACCGCTGCCTGATCTACCAGGCCCCAGTGTGTTCCTTCAGGTAAATGCAGCTGCTCTCCGGGGCTCAATCTAAATCCCACTTACTGTATCACTTTAACAATTCCAGTTTTAAAAAGCCCAGCAGGGTCTATCCTGACATTCAGTGAGCGCCTTATTAATATCTATTGAACATTTGCTGTAATTTTTTTTTTTTTTGGTATGTTTCTGTGCTGCGATTAATTACTTTTGTGTGTGGACTTTCTAGGCATGGTCTTGTAACTCCCACCAAGGTGATTGTGTGATAGGGTAATTGTGGCCTACCAAGGGGATTGGTCAGTTTTGTCTTAAAAGAGAGCCAACTCCAGAGCAGGAAGGGAGAGCCCACCACGTCCAAAGAAGGAGAGACATGCAAGAGATGGCAAAGTGGGCTTCCTGGCCCATGGGGTGAGAAAGCTGAGTGCCTTTGAGCAGAGACTGAGGACCAGGGAGAAGTCTATGCTTGACCTATAAATGTGGGACTTGCCAGCCTCTACAACTCCTTGAACCATTTCCTTTATATGATTCATGAGTTCTGTGAGACATTGCAGTGAATTAGGGAATCCAAAGACAGCAGGCGAGAGGGAGTAGTTGATGTTAGAGATAATGGAGTGATACAGCAGCTTGGAAAAGTTAGACATTTGGGACATCTTTAATCTCCTCCTTATAGGAACCAGCTTTGTGCTGATCCTTATAAAATAAATTACTCATTTAATTTCCAAAAAAATTTGAAATGATCCTGCACTCCTAACCCTTTTTTTTTTGTTGTTGTTCATGTAGTGAAAGACCTTGGGAATTTAAAGAGGGTGTCCATTTGCAGGGGAAAGAGAGGAAGGAGGAAAAAGAAAACAAATTGACTTTTCCTAAGAGGCCAACTTGAGCAAATTAAATTTCTGTAAATGGTTAGCACTGAGCTACAGTCTACATGTTCATATCTAGTTTTCTTCAGTGTTCTGTTCAGCTTCTATTGTAAAGTGTCTTCGTTTGATGCTCTATGCATTTCAAATAATATTCATTAGCTATTTTGATTTTTTCAAAATCCCGTAAATTAAGGAAGCCAATTCTTCTCTTCACAGTTTTACTTATTAGGAAACTGAGGCAGAGAGAAGGTAAAGGTTTAGTCAGGTTTACTGGCTACAGAAAAGTTGAGTTTAAGGTTTCAAGAAAGTTCTTCTCCTTTTTTTTTTTTTTTAATCTTCTCCAACACATTTATTTATTTTTTTTAGAAGTATGTGTTTAAAGGAAAGATTGAATCTTCACCAAGGGGCATGAGAGAAATGTTACATATATGATATCAGTAAAAATTTTGCTTATGTAAATTACTTAATTCCTGGAGAGATCAAAAAGAATAACTGGCTTCATGATTGAAGAAAACTAGTATATTTTGCCCTTTACCTTGTTCTAACCCGTTGCAGAATTGAGTTCAAGGTGAAAAATGAAGACTTGCATGACTTCTATTGCATCTGTTCTGTAGACACAGTATTGGTCATGGGAGGGATTTGCTTTTTCAAATTAAAATCATGAAAATAATGCAGTGGAAATTGGAAGGGATGACCACCCCTCTTGGGTACATCTGGTGCTGCCAGAATTTCACTGGTTTGTTCAAAGAAATTCTGAAACAGCAGTGATATTCCTGAATTACTTGTTAGTGCATATGAGTTGTGCTAAAAAGATCGTTTTTAAAATCTGCAAATTTCATTAGAATACTTATTTTTGGTGGCCAGGAAACTTAGACATCTCACCATGGTCACAGAGCCACCTGCCAGGATTAAGGAAAGTGTGAACATATTAATGTGATCATAGCATCATCATTTTTATTGCTCATGCAATAGCAAATCTCCAGAGGAAGGGAATTAGCATCATGTTTGTTTTCCCCCTTTGTTTTGGGTCTAGATATTTTGATTATTTATAGTTATAATTTGATAAGTGAATTTTTGTAGAATTCTACAATATGCAACACAAATTTTTTAGAGCTAATTAACAAAGCTAAATTTTAGAAAAACTCAGCTGTAGTGGAATACCTTTTTTAATGTCTGTGATTTAGCATTAAAACCTTCATTTAATGCATAGGATCTTATAGTCTATCAGATTTTTGACTATTTGAGGTTGGCCTATGGAACATGCCCATCCAAAAAGAAAAACAACACCAAATCAATTTCTGTCGAGACAATTCCAACTCATGGCAACCCCATGTGTGTCAGAGTAGAACTGTCCTTCATAGGATGTTCAATGGCTGATTGTCCAAAAGTAGATTGCCAGGTCTTCCTTCTGAGGCACCTCCGAATGGACTTGAATCTCCAACCTTTGGGTTAGCAGCCGAGTAGAGTATTATATGGCCTATGTTCCTCATGCTAACTGTACCACCCAAGGACTCCATGGAACATACAAATTCTTACAAACATGATTCATGTTATAATAGGGTTTATCTGTATGGGCTACAAACTGAAAACTCATTGCCATCGAGTTGATTCTGATTCATAGTGACCCTATAGGACAGAGTAGAACACCCCCATAGGTTTTCTAAGGCTGTAAATCTTTAAGGAAGCAGACTGTCACATCTTTCTCCTGTGGAGTGGCTGGTGGGTTCAAACCACCAACCTTTCACTTAGCAGCTAAGCACTTAACCAGTCTCTACCAGGGCTCCTCTGTATGGAGTATAGTAATATGTAAAAGCTGTACCCCACTTAAAATGCACACCCATATAAATGCTTAGGTTGCATAACAGTACCCTAAGCTGAAAATAAGAGGTGATTTATGACTTATTTTAAGTAAATTATTTTTAGACACTTATCATCCTATTTTAATTCTACAGAAAATGGTCATTGCCTTTGTAGAAGATTCTGATTGTATATTCTCAGTCCAATTAAAGCAATATCTATTGTATGATAAGGCGCCCTGGTGGCACAATAGTTAAGTGCTAGGCCGGTAACCAAGAGGTTGGTGGTTGGAACCCACCAACCACTCTGCAGGAGAAAGCTGTGGCAATCTGCTCCCATAAAGGTTACAGCCTTGAAAGCCCTATGGTGGCCGTTCTACTCTGTCCTATAGGATTGCTATCTGTCAGAATCCACTCGACAGCATGCAGCAATAACATCATATGATATTAGAAAATTGCTAAGCCAGAGGTGTCTGCCTGTAATACTTCAATATTGGTCACTATGATTAATGTAATCTCTTTTTTTCTTTAAAAACCTACCTTTCAGTCTATAAGTACTCTTTCTCTCTGTTTGAGAATAAGCAGTGTCTTTCTTACCAAAGGATGGGTATTCAGCATTGCTATTAATGAAACCATAATTACTAGATATTGCTATTTTATCATCTCTGCTGTCACGGATGGTCATAGATACTATTATTTCTCCATTTCAGTAAAATTTTTGAAGAATGACCATTAATTATAAAGTATATGGGGAATTTAAGTTGACAGTTGTTATAGGTATATCATTGATATTTTAGATAATTGCATTTAAAGTTCAAATTGGTGATGGATTGTATTGATTAAAGAGAGGGAGGCAGACATGAAAAAAGAACTAAAAGAGAACTTTGGAATCAATCCAAAGATAATGTATTACAAGATGCAAAATGGGCTCCAAATAGTTAATAAGTCTAAGACACCCAGGCTGTTTGTTAACTTGAGATAAGACACTAATCTTTTATAGCCTAATGGGAATCACGTATCCATTCCTAGAAGCCTTATTCTCTATTGGGCTTTAGTATTTGGCTCCCACTTATTATTAAAGTGAGCCAATGAAGTTGAACTAATTAATTTCTGTCGAATGAATCAAAGTCTGGTGAACAGGACTGGGATGTTATTTTTCTAATCATTTCAAATTTCTCAGAGAATCAAATATATTAACACAATGCTTATAAACGTATTAGTGTAGGGCTGCTTGCCCTGCAGGTTGGTATAGAAAGCTTTTGACCATGAACATATTAAGCATTTGCATTTTTAATGTGTAAATCATAGATAAGAGATTATGTTGTAAAATGGCCCTAAGTTAAATCAGAGGTAGTTAGCCTTGTAAGGAAATTTGCAATGAGACAGAGGTTTCTCTTGCTGAATTCAACACTTAACCCATCAGTTGACAAACTGCCAATTTAGCTAGTGGCAAGAGGAAGTAATGTGTTATATATCCTATTTTCCCAGCAAGGGACATAACTGGCCCAACCTGGAACTGGCTCAAGAAGTAGTCTTTCGTCCATCAGTATATTCCCAAGGACGGGTTTCCTTTTATTATCTCATATAGATCAAGGTCTACCCTGCTTCTAGAAGTTACCAGTAACAGGATCCTCACATTATCATTTAGTATGGGAACTTTTTGTTGGCTTGTTTTAGTCTATCTTCACTATTAGAAAATAAAAATGATGATTTTACCCTAGCCTGGTGGGAGTGGGGTGGACAGTACTTTAAAATGCCCTCCTAGGTTAAGGAAGGGAGGACTCCTGGTTTTCTGTTGTGTTTTGTTCTTCCTGGGACAGTGCTTCACCTGTTAGGGTGTCTTTGTTTTAGTGCAGTTGTGATTTATCAGGAGTGTGAAATCACCTTCATACATTTTATCACTGATACTACATACCTAATTCTCTTAAGCTTATGGCTCTCTGAGAAGATCCAGATTTCCAGGCTATTGGAAGAAAAAAAAAAATTCTTTTTTTAGCTATTGATACTTTCAGACTACACAGAATACTTTTATATTAAAGAAATCTGAGGCCACACCTAAAATATTAAATTTGATGACTGAACCGAATAAAAGATATGAAAAAAGCTGGAGAAGGTCCCAAAACAGTGACTCAGTTGATTGGGGATATAAAGTGATTTCACATGGAAATTGACTTTAAAAGATTGGGGATTTATAAGCCTTAAAAACCAAAAACCAAACCTGTTGCCATCGAGTCGATTCCCACACGGAGGGACCCTGTAGGACACGGTAGCACTGCCCCATACGGTTTCCAAGGAGCACCTGGTAGATTCGAACTGTCAACCTTTTGGTTAGTACCCTAGCTCTTAACCACTGAGCCACCAGGGCTCCCTTTTAAGCCTTAGAGGTGATATAATTAAAAACTTTGCTAGTGTTCTTGAAGAGGAAAACAATAACCTAATCCTAGAATATTAGTGCAAGGAATTTCTTCTTGAAGTTTGAAATAAGCTTTTGAACAAATAGAATGCTGTTCTACAGAGTAAGCGGTGATATGCTGAAACTAGTCTCTTAAACAGAGATAGTCTGAAAGGACACTGTTCACTACAGTAGCCGAGAGCCACACGCAGCTTTTGAGCAATGGCAGTGTGTCTAATGTGACTGACTGAGAAACCAATCTTTACTTTTATGAAAATTTAATTGAGCCACATTTCAACTTTACTGTGAAAGCTAATACGTGATTCAGTTATTGGAAAACTTGGAAGTATGTTAGAAACAACTCAAATATGTGAATGTACCTTTTTTAATGTAAATTTTGTAAAATCTAAATATTGATCAAATATGTCTACTGGATTTTTAACATCTGAACTGAGATGTGCTGCAAGTATAAAATATACATTGGTATGAAAAAAACTCATTACTAATGAGATATTAATAAACTATCTCATTAGTAATTTTTAAATATTGATTACATGTTGAACTGATAATATTTTGGAAATAATGTTAAAATAGATCATTAAAAATAATTTCACCTATTTCTTTTAACTTTTTTTAATGTGGCAGCTAGACCATTTTAAATTACACACATGGATCACAGTATATTTCTAATCGGATAGTGCTAATATGAGCTATGAACTGATTTAAGTGATTAAAACAATTCACTAAGTGTTTTGAAGAGCCAGTACTAAGTTTATTCATAGAACCTATCGCTGCTTGGGAATATCTCCCTAAGTTTTTGAAATAAGTGGCAGCTTGCCTATTTCCTGTGTGTAAAAGAGACCTTGGATTCCACACAACTCGGCTGTTTCTGCCTGAGCTGTTGATGCTGAAGGCATTTGGACTTGAGACAGATTCTGTGTTGCCCCTTAGACCTTGGTGCTTTAATGGCCAGGTAACTTCCTCCTCACCCCATTACCCCAGCTATGGTGATGCTTGTACACCAACCAGCTTCTGGCTTGGATTTCATCTTCCTTCTTGGCTTGTGTGGAGTGAACTGGGGAAACATTAAGTTAGAACAGTTAACATCATGGAGCAAAAGTACATTTTTTTTTGTAGAACATCCTTCTGTGGGCTTACCAAAGGGAATATGCCCGACTAGAAATGTCATCAGTCTATGTAATACTATTTTTTGAGAAGGAGAGGCTCTTCCCAGAATCTCTCAAGTCCCCCGACACAGGTCGTCACGTATTGTATCTTTCTGTATGGTTAGTTCTACTCCCACCTCAAATGATCCCTGAGAGAATTATCCGTGCAGCATGCCTAGTTATCAAATTTACAACTGACTGGAAGAGGGAAGAAGATTTCCCTTGCTTTATGTAACAGTAAAGAGTACAGAAATGACAGGATTCACTTCCTTCACACGGCTGTAGCGTAAACTTTTAAACAGCTACTTTATCTCCAAATTTCCCTAGGTAAATGTAACAGACTAGGTATTTAACCAGGGAGTCAGTCCAGAGAGAGACTTTATGGCCTGGCTTCGTAGAAAAAGAACTGTAAATGGAAGCTCTGGGAAAAAATGTTGAAAAATAAGAAGAAATTGCCCCCTAGTTTGGGGCATGCAACTCTTCGATGTGGAATACAATGTAGCCGACATGTGGACTCCTCCAGTGGAGGATACTTGAGAGCAGTGGTTTTCAAGGTGGTGGTGGTAGGGATTTTACCTCCCGCTAGAGACATTTTATGCCTACAGATATTTTTGAAAGGCATGACCTGAGGCTCCAGGGGTTCTACTGGCTTCTAGTGAGTAAAGGCCAGTTATGTTGATAAACCTCCAGCAATGCATCGGGCAACCCCACAATAATTACCTGGATAAAAATATCAACAGTATAGAGGTTGGAAATCCTTGTTTTAGAGTTCACCTAGCCCAACATTTTTCTCTCACATATGAGAGAACTCGGGCTCTCAGATAGTAAATGACTTAAAGTATGGTAACCAGTACGCAGTGTGTTTGAGCCAGAACACAGGGGTTCTCTGTTTCGATGTTGGCTTTCTCATGGTTACTCTGTGTTTCCTATTGTTTGCCCAGCCTTCTGAACTTCTTAAGTTTCATGAAACTTGCAAGGGAGAAACGTGTTTTCTATGTGTTTATATGATGCACAAAACTATTTTTCATGAAAGATGAATAACATGAGGAAATTTCCCATTAGATAATGCCAACCATTTAGGATGACACGGGAAGTCTAAGTTATTATTTTTAACTTCCTCTAAAAAATGTGAAGATCTCATTGGGGAGACCATGATTACCATTATGAAAATATATGTAACTGATTTGGAGTTTGGAAACCCTGGTGGCGTAGTGGTTAAGTGCTACGGCTGCTCACCAAAGGGTCCGCAGTTCGAACCCACCAGGCGCTCCTTGGAAACTCTATGTGGCAGTTCTACTTTGTCCTATGTTGCTATGAGTTGGAATCGACTCGACAGCAGTGGGTTTGGTTTTTGGTTACTTAATCTTAGTTTTGTGTAGTTGCATCTGCCATTCTTGTGGTCCAGTCCTCCAAAATTTGAACTCCATCTAGAATTCTTCATCAGGTGTTGCTTTTTACTGGGAGAATCATCTCATCTCAGTGTCACCAACAAACTTTGGCCATTGCTTGTTGTCTTCCTTCCTCCTCCAAGTATTCACATGATTATGCATTAATGGAAGGTTGTATTCAGAATCCTGGACACCTGCTTTTAACTTCTGGCCTACTGATGTTCTTTCTTTGTTCCAGTTGGCTAGTTTTTAGGCACAAATAAAACATTTTTGGATGTTTAAATCATGTTTTGGTTTATCTGAGGAGCCCTGGTGGTGCTGTGGTTAAGTGCTCAGCTGCTAGCTTAAAAGATTGGCATCCACCAGTTTCTCTGCAGGGGAAAGATGTAGCAGTCTGCTTCTGTAAAGGTTTACAGCCTTAGAAGCCCTACCGTTCTACTCTGTCTTATAGGGTCACTATGAGTCGGAATTGACTTGATGTAACGGGTTTGGTTTTCTTTGGTTTGGATGACTTGTAATATTAAAATTCAAGATGTACATTTTTCTATTGAGTTTCTTTTCATGTAGTCATGCATTCAACATTTAATGCTGTATTTATTGACCACCTACTATGTGCCAGAGAAATCGTAAACATTGGAGATTCGATGGTTAAGCCCATAGACAGACAACCTGTCAGCATGGAGCTGCCGTTCTAGTGAAGGATAAAAAAGGATACAAACAAAAAATATATAGTACAGCATCAAGGCATGACAAATGCTAGGAAAAAAATGAAGCAGGGCAAAGGGCTGAAGATGGACAGTGCTACTGTTCTGCATAAGGTGGTCAGGGTAACCTCCATTAGATGTGGCATCTGGAAGAAGTGGGCTCAGGATGAGAACTGCAAACATGAAGACCCTGAAGCGGGAATATTCTTGGTTTGTTCAAAAAACAGTATGAAGGCCTATGTGGCCAGAGCGGAGTACAAAATTGAAGATGGTAGACAGGAATGGAGAAGGAGCCAGGAGTAGAAATACAGATGCTTATGGGCCCTGGTGAGAATTTTCTGTTCTGAGGAAGGGAGGTTATTGCTGAATATGGGCAGCAGAGTAACCTGATCCGACTTACATTTTAAAAGGACTCTTGTTGCACTGGTTGAAAGACTGTAGGTGCAGAAGAAGAAAGAAGACAAACCAGTTAAGAGGCTATTGCAGTATTCCAAGAAAGAAACGGTGGTGGCATGGAAAAGTGGTACAAAGAGTTAATGCGCCGTGCTGCTGATTGAAAGGTGGGCGGTTTCAGTCCATCCAAAGGTGCCTCGAGAGAAAGGCCTGGTGATCTACTTCTGAAAGATCAGCCATTGAAAACCCTATGAAGCACAGTTCTGCTCTGCTGCATACAGGATTGCCATGAGTTGGCATTGTCTAGATGGCAACTGGTTACCGACAGTGTATGGTTTGAGTCCTTGGTGTTTTCCTAATAATGCTTATACTGAAAGCTTACATTTGGCTTTGGTGTTTGACAGTATAGTTTCCTAGACTCCTGGGCTTCCATCCTGGCTCCATCACGTATTAGCAGTATGATCTTGGACCTATAATTTAATCTCTTTGTGACTCAGCTTCCTCCTTTGTCAAATGAGGTTAATAGTTCTATCTACCTTGAAGAATTGTATGAGTTGATATTTGTATAAAACTCTTAGAGTTATTCCTGGTTTATATTAAGCACCGTACTATTATATTATTGTTCAGATAAACCTGTGAGATAATTATTCCTTTCGCCATTAGAAGGCAGGTTGGTATGATTTACAGTGATATTTGTTGAGTAGTTATTGTATTTGTTGAGAATTTACTTAAATTAATTTTTTTGGATGAAGAAACAGGATCAACTGCTAATAAACGAGAAAGTCAGAACCCACACAAAGGACTTCTGGCTCTGAATGTAGAGCTCTTTCCTCTGTACTACTTGGCGTTCAGGTTGTCTGTACTATTTGTGGTCATTTATTTCCCCTGTGCTCTTCAGTTCCTGTTAACTTTTCAATCAAATTCTAGGAATGTCCAGGGGTGTTGCTTGAGATTCCTTCCATTTTGCTTAACAGGGAGGTGCTGACACAGGAGGTCAGGATGGTGAGGCTCAGTGCTAACCTAGAGGAACACAATTCCACAGTGTCATTGTTTTGTTTTTTTACAGCATCCTGCCTTCACAATGTAATTATAATCTCTTCCTATTGCTTGGTTTCTTTTTGGATTTCTTATACTAACTTCTAACTTCCACAAAATAGTTCAAATCCTAAAAGGCATTTTCTGAATGTCTTGAAGCAGTTTTTTCTCAGAGTTGAATTCTTATAAAAATATGAGGGTGCCCACTTCATTATCCTTAGATAAAATTCTGTGTATATACATACGTATCTATATGTATATGTTAGTCTGCATGTGTATATATAAATATAAATACATATATACATAAATAAAATGGAGAGAGAGAGAAATGCAGATATTTTGGAATTTATTAAAAGATTCAGGCTAGCTTTGAACAGGGTTTTCAACCTCAACATTATCGATATTTGGGATCAGATAATTATTATGGGGGCTGTCCTCTACATTGTTGGATGTTTAGCAACATTCCTGGCCTCTACCCATTGGATGCTAGTAGCATCCCTCTAGTTTTGACAACCAAAAGATGCCTCCAGACACTGCCAAATTTCCCCTGTGGGAGACAAAATTACCACTGGTTGAGAAACACTGGCTTAGAGACTTAGAAATGTGTTTTATTTGTATGCTTCAGACTGTTGATTTGGCTGTTCAGAAAGTGAACTGTGTACTTATTTTGAAAATGGTCTTTGGCTTCTTAGTATTGAATGGGTATGTTACTAGCTCAATATAATTTTCCATATGCCCCTCAAACTTTTCAGGTAGAAGAATAGAAATACAAGTGTAATTAGTTCATTATAATTCAAGTGGGAAGACTATCCATGTAATATAAAATAAATACTTTGACCAAGCAAGTAGAAATGTCGCAATATCTAACATCTCTAAACTTCAGTATCCTGTATCTCCCTAGTAAAAATGTCTGAGCATGAACCCCTAATCTCTGTAAATTTATTTACCATGTGCAAGTATAATAAAAATATAGGCAGTCCCCCTTTAGGAACCTCTGACTCAATGACAACTCCTACTAGCCCTTTAATGTTATGTAAATTTGCCCTCACTTTGAAACAATTGAACCAACCCCTACTCCCAACAAATTCTTCATCACAATCACCTCCACCTGCTACATCTGCAGCTTTTCCATCATCAAACAAAAAGCTTCCAGCCTTTTCTTGCACTAAAGTAGGCTAAATAAGAATCCTCTGCACCTGTTCTGACTTACCTACAAATTCTTAAAGACACACTCAGGAACTACTCTCACTCATTCGTAACTTGAGGACTACCTGTATGCATTTTTTTTTCCAGTCCCGAGAGTCTCTTTTCTCTTGCTTTTGTGCGCGTGCGCAAGCCTGCAAAGTGTACAGCACTGGCAATTATTAAAACCATTCTTTACTCTTCAGCTGAGAATGTTTGACAACAGAGGCAAGGGGGAGAGAATCGACTAAACCCCTACGGTGCATTTTTCTTTCAGCTACTTTTAAGAAAAACATCTACCTGCCCACCAGCTTGAGATTCCTTCTTCTTACCTTACCTTCCTTTAAAAAAAAAAAAAAAAAATTTTTTTTTTTTTTAAGCCACTGATTAATCACCTGTCTAAGCAGTTGAGGTACTGATTAATTGGTGACCTTGAAAGAAGGCCAGGGAATGCTAACCATGCCCTCTGAGTTGAAACAGTTCAGTAGGCGGATGAAAACCCATCTTGCTAATTTTATTTTTTTAGTAACAGATGAAAATATGTGGAAAGTTTTCCTCCTCAGATGATTCGGTCTTTCTGAATGACAACATTCCTGTTTATAACTCCACATGCCTCTGAAAAATGCACTCATGTGGGAAGGCTAGAGAATGTTCTCAACCAGATTGGGAGCCGACCTTGCATTAGCGAGCAACAATTTGTGGCTCAGTCTGTGGCTTCCCAAGGTTTTGGCTTCCCATGTCTTGCTTTGCTCATAATGTAAGATCTTGCATACTCCAAGGAGAGGGCTTCTTTGTTGAATGTGGACTGCAGTACAGTGGGGACTTTTTTTTACTTATATTAATTTTTAAAAAGAAGCTGATGGGAGAAGTAGCACCCCAGGGAGTGGAGGCTTATGTGTAGATTCTGCTGATAAAGGAAAATAAGAGATACTGTATTTTAAAAGGCACGTGTGGCAGCTTAATCATTTCCACCAGCTTCACTAGTTTAGGATGTCTGAGTAAGTTGCAGTGAGACATGGAGCAGATGATGGGGTGGGGACAAGTAAGAGAGTGAAGATGAGTTATAAGAAAAGAAAGTGTGGGAGAGAGGATCTGGTTGCATTTACCTCTTTGTGGTGCATCTTTTGGCTCAACTTCAGATTCCTTGCAGGTTTATAAAGTAGAGCCCTGGTGGGATCCACCTTGGAAGTTCTCTCCTCCCAGGCTGTTATTGTGCCGAGACTAAATAATGTTGAACTGAGGGATAGAGAAAATAGGATGGCTGACATCTGGCTAATTGCCATGGAGATTGGGAGTTGCCTGACAGTTTAGTGGAAATTGCTTGAAGATGAAGAACTTTCAGTGAACCTGGATGGACCAGAAGCATCTGGTCAAAGAGATAGGGTGAGAGGGATGAGACTGGCAGGAGCACAGGAGGGGGATGCCTGCCATTTCCTCCCTTCCCTCACCTGTCTTCTCTCCCAGCTGTAACTCAAGGGTAAAGCTTACTCATTTGAGGTCAAGTAGTTTGCAAAGAGAAAAGTAGAATAATCCTAGAGTTTGCAAAGTTGGAGCTGCATTTTAATAGTCTTAACTTTGCCATGCCTCAACCCCTCCCTAGCGCCAGTCCCCCAAGTGGGCCCTTCCTAAGCCACTATCCCCAAGATGGTCAGCACTCATGCCTTCCAAATCATAACTCCCCAGAGCTGTCCTCCACAGTCACAGCTAGCACCTAGGGCTGAGGAGTGACTTCTGAATCGCCAAGAGATTTTCAATGGCTGGGTCACTCTTGGGTCAGGCTTGCTGTACCCTGTGACGTGTTTGTTCCCATAGTCAACAAATCTATTTACATTTATCTAGAGAACATTTCCTCGTTCAGCCCCCCTCGCGCCCCAACAGAAGGTTTCGGACAATGCATATATATACATTTTAACTGTGGCTATGTGGAAACCCGTTGTGTTCCCACTAAATGAAGTGGCTCTGATGGTAGAGATTTCTGTGTTGGTGGACAGTGTTCAAAAAGGAGGCATTCATGAGTAGGCCATGCTTTATGGGACCCCTCACATCACCCCCGATTTTCCGAGGGTAGCCTATCTGCTAATCTGTGTCTTTTTATGTGTGATTTTGCTATTACAATCATTGCAGTCTTACAGGCTGGGTCCTGTCTTAGCTGGTGCTGCTGTAAAAGAAATATCACAAGTGGATGGCTTTAAAGAACAGAGATTTATTTTCTCCCAGTTTAGGAGGCTAGAAGACCAATTTCAGGGCACTGGCTTTCCGGGAAGATCCTTGTCTCAGCTTCTGTTGCCTCTCTTCCTTGGCAATCTGCATAAGACATTTATTGCCCAACCCCATTTGTGCTTGCTCTCTTTATAACTCAGAAGTGATTAGGTTTAGGCCCCACCCTCCACTGGTAATGGCTTCATTAACATAACAAAGAAATTCTATTCTCAAATGGAATTGTATCCACAGGTATAGGGGTTAGGATTCCAACACATAGTTTGAGAGGACACAATTCAATCCATAACAGGTTCAAAATGACTATTATCTATTACAATGCATTGTCTTTTCTTTTTGGAAGTGTGAGCAGTGATCTCTTTTATTCAGCATTTCTCACTACTTTTTAGGGAGAGGGAATCAAAGCGTTCTCTTCCATTTTCTGACACTCTGGCTAAAAGGGCCTTACAATCATAGTTTGGATTTTGTTGTTTTAGTTGGTGTGGTTTTCACGCATAAGAATTGCATGGCTGTGGCTGAAAACCGTTAACAAACTATTTGAGCTTACATGCAGCTTTGGAAATCGCAATGTTCTTCCTAACCAGTGAATTTCAGGTTTTGTTTAATTATGCAACCTGAAAGGGACTATTTAAGAAAGAGACTGTTTTTCTCCTCTGTTTTAATTGATGGTATATATTCAGGACAAACATTCTATTGATGTACTTAACTGTATTTAGAAGACAAGCCCCTTACTCTTTTCCTCACTTTGCACATGTGCATTCCATCTCTGATGTTCTGGTTTTTCTAAAAAAGCATACTTGATTTATAACTTTTTTTTTGAGATTTTGCTAAATTAATCATTTCATGGTGAATAAACTAAAACCAAACTCACGGCCTTCTAGTCCACAGGACAGAGTAGAACTGCCCCATAGGGTTTTTGAGGCTATAATCTTGATGGAAGCAGACCACCACGTCTTTCTCCTGCAGAGCTGCTGGCGGGTTTGAATCGCTGACTTTATTAGCAGCCTAGTGCTTAACCACTGTGCCATGAGGGCTCTTTTCATGGTGAATAGAAATTAATAAAATATTTTTGAATAAACTCAACTCTTATGAAAGACCTCTTATTGTCAACCTCAGGGTCAAATATATTCAACTGAGATTTACATGAAAACTTCTAGCACCTTCTTTGAATGATTTGAGGTGTTCAGGACTCCTCCCACTACTACTGCTGTGTGAGATACTCTGTTTGGGAAAGGTATACAGAATTCTGGGTTACCGTATTTTGAGGAAGTCACTATGATTTTCAAACTAAACCAAAAAAATTGAGTGGTTTTCCCCATGGATTTTTTATAAATGAACCACAGTTTTCTGTGTTGACTGAAGGCGACATGAAACTTGATATTGGTTGATAGCTGAGCTCCAATCTCTCATCTTAATGCTGCTTCTCCAGGCAAAGCAAATTGCAGAATTAAGGTGGGACTCAATAAATATTTGTTGGAAGAATTAATGAATAAATGAATAATTTAGGCAAAAATCTATCAAGCCAAAAAAAAAAAACTCAGTCCTCAATCTTATTCAATAAATATGCTCTGCAAGCTTATTTTGTAAAGAGAAATAGAGTAGAAATTCCCAAATTTTTAGAATCTGATGACTTAGTTGGGAAACTAAGATAGGGAAAATGAAATGACTAAACAGTCAAGATTATAGCATAGTGTTGAGCTCCTCAGGGACAATTCTGTGACCCAGGGATAATTACGTCCAGATTAGTCCATAGTAGTATCTACACTTACATAGTCCTACAATTTCTACAATGTGATTTTTATTTTATTTATAAATCTTCACAGATATTTTGCTTAGGTCTATGTATGCCAATGTTAGATATACCCAACATTAGATAAACACTGGACAAAAACAGCCAAGCTAAGAGGTCCCTCCTCTTGTGCTCTTTTATGTCCCAGGTACACTGTGTATTGCCCAAGGGTTACACCTAATTCCCTAATGAGGCAACTCACCCAATCTTGACCATATTCTTTTAAATGATCCCATCTTCTTTTATCCCCCCAGCTGGTTTCCAGAGAGAATATGACACCAGTTAAATTTAGATTTCTGATAAATAAATAATTCTAGTCTAATACTGCAATATTGTAATATTTGGGACATACTTATGCTAAATTTGTTATTTATCTGAAGCCCAGATTTACTAGACGGTCTTTATTTTTGTTGGCAACATTGCAGTATTTAGGACATATTTATGCTAAAAATGTATTCATTGTTTATGTGAAATTAAAATTTAACTGGGTATCCTAAGTTTTATTTGCTACTTCTGACAACTCAGCTCCAAGCCTATTTTGATTACCACTTTATCATTACTTGTGGTTTCACTCACCCTCCCAAAGACAGGCATCTAACTGAAAAAAAAATTCACATTTAATTATGAATGCTACTGTGATGGTTAAGGTTGTATGCCAACCTGGCTGGGCCATGATTTTCAGTGGTTTAACAGTCATGCAATGATGTAGTTTGGCAGTTATGTAATGATGTAGTCATTCTCCGTGATGCAATCTGGTATGATCAGCCAATCAGTTGTAAGAGGAGTTTCCTTGGGGGTATGGCCTGAAATATGTACGTATACCCAAAAACCCAGTGCCATCGAGTCGATTCTGACTCATAGCGACCCTATAGGACAGAGTAGAACTGCCCCATAGAGTTTCCAAGGAGCGCCTGGCGGATTTGAACTGCCGACCCTTTGGTTAGCAGCCGTAGCACTTAACCACATACATACATACATATACACACACACATACACACGCTTCACTAATTTTGCTTCTCTGGAGAGCCCAGCCTAAAACTGCTTCATATTTAGATTAATGTATAATCATTAATTAAGTATATTCATATATTCCAAATAGGCATTTGTTTATCCAAAGGATCAGTTTTCTGGAAGCCCATTTTTGATCACAGATAGTTTATAATATCCCACCTCAAGAGAGAATTAATACCTCCTTTCCGTGTTTGAACAGTCAAGATGAAATTAGGTATGGTATTCCATTGTGTGATCTCCATCAATGAAAGTGCTAATTCTGGTACCACAAGAGTAGATTAATAATTAATAGAGGTCAAAACCCACCTGTGCCTCAGTTTTCTCACTTGTAAATTGAAGATAATAATTGTACTTACCTCAGAAGTTTGATGTGAGGATTATATAAGTAAATACGTGTAAGTACTGAGAACAGAGCCTGGCCCATAATATTTGTTAGCCATTGCCACCAGGTAAAATCATTCTGGTAACTTTTGTGCTGAATGATCATTTGCTCCCATGTATGATCTACTTATTGTTCCTATTTACTTGCTGTTCTCTGAAATGGAGAGGAAGAACACTGGATTGAGAGTAAGGAAACGTGGGTTTTAGTCCCAGATCTGTCACTTTATTTTAGGGGAATTCTAGTGAGCTGGGACTGAATTTCTCAATTTGTAGACTACATAGTAGGATCTCAACTTTTTAACACATAAGAAGCAGGTAAGGTGCTGGGGGATAATGTAGGTTTTTAGGTCTCCCACCAGAAATTTTCATCTGGAAGCGTGGAAACGGGTCAGGATAAAGAACATTTGTGATAAGCACAGAAATGACTCTGACGCAGGTGGTCCATGGACCACACGCTGAGAAACATTGGATTGGATGACTTCTCAGTCCCTTCCCATCTAGTTCTTAAATGTAGACATCTGTGATTTAAAGTGTCTTAAAAAAAATTATTTATTTAAAGGTTTAAATGTGTCTTGTAAGAATCCTACAAAACCCATGAAAGCTAACTTCAAAAAAGCTATATTAACTCAACATTGTGAGTGCCCCTGGTTTCTTGTTTATTGGGCAACTTAATCTAGAAAGGTTCTTTTATGAATTTTCATCAGTTTTTCAACAAAGCCCTGTTGCAAATGGTGAATTATGCATTAACATATGTTCATGCTAATTTATACACTAGTGACAGATTTTTGGCATGGGATCAATAACTTACAATTATATTTTTAAAAGTTTGTTTATTAATAACATCAAGGAATTGGGATTATCATTTAGATAACAATGTGTCTTTTGAACCTAATGAAAAAAAGAGCAACTTCTGCAGTTCCATTATGTCTGCATATTTGCCCAAGGAACAACATATGAATCTCAAACTAGCAAGATAAATGGCTCTTGTTCTTCTTAATTAATAGTCTTCGCAGGCTTTTTAGATTTCCTTGTGTTGGTGTCTTGTCATCGGAGGGAAATACAGGGCATTGTTACATCAAAATTCTCTAATATCTAAACAATTATAGACTAGCTTGTTTTGGGGTCATGATGCTTACAATCAAATTTATTATTTTGACTAGCCTCTTCTGAAAATACCTTGTTTATGCATATTATTTCATGTTTGGACCAAAGTAAAGAAGTAAAAATAATCTTAATAAGGAGCTTCAGTGGTATGTTTCTATCTCTCTGGAGTACTTTAAACATAAATCATGTTTTGAGAAACCTTGATGTAGGAAAATAAAACAAGTAAATTACAGGGTGATTATTCCTGTGACTGAAAAATTTTCTGCTTTAAGGGAATCGTCATAGATCCCATTGTAGGCCTGCCCTATTACAGTTAAAATGTGATATGTCTCAAATAATTTTGTGCCCAACTTTTTGGAAATACATTGTTATATAAGTGGAGGCTTACCTTTTCTATACACAGCAAGTATCATATCAATCACTGTTAACTAATTTGTAGAGTGATATCAACTACCCCATCTGATAATTGCATTCTCAAATATGGTTGAAGAAAATAAAGTGACTAAGACTGAGTCAATTATATGCTTGTGCCATTCCTCTGGTGACGAGCAGTGGAACCAGAGTTTTGATTGATTGAGCCGGTTATAATTCTATGCTAACATCTTTGTCGATGCTCCTTGGTGGAGGTGGGGAAGAACACAACAAACACACTTCTAAATTAGTTCTTATGTACCAGATAGCACCAATATCCAATTATTTTCTGCTTTGAATTTTTGTCGATACCATGTGGTTTCATGAATGGAATGCATACTGAATCATTAAGTGTGTTTGAATTTTTGGAAAGTACTATGGATTTTTTTTTTTTTTTGGCCTCATCCCACCAATCCTACCCTCAGAGACAAGAGGTACATATGTGTACCATAAATTCTACCTCCCAGAGTCCAGTAGTACTTACGTGTATCAAAAAACTTTTTTAAAATCAAAATCCATATTTTTCACACGAGAAACATTGGTTCAGCACCACCTCATACAATGAAAAAAAAAATTTTTTTTTTTTCTACCATGTAATAAAAGTAATTTGTGCCTCAAGCCCGTTTCAAACAGCTATCCGGGTCTGCCCCTTGCAGTAGCACATGCTATAAGTAGGAAAGCAGCTTCCCAATAAACCCCAGAGCTGAAAAATATAGATGGCTGCTATATGTGTCATGGGTCACAAAAGAGTTACGATGCTCTTTTCCTGAGTTTCCGTAAAGATAACAATGGACTCAAACATGCTGACGATTGTGAGGATGACCCAGGTCTGGGCAGCATTTCATTCTGTTGTACTTAAGAGTGCTATGAGTCAAAGTCGACTTGATGGCAGCTAACAACAACAATATAATGATAAAGTGAAATTGTCTTTAAAAGTAACCTAAACAGTACCTAGAATTTAGGAGACAACATATAAATGTATACTTTATTCCATGCTGATGTAGTCAAGGTGTCCCTGTTCTACTGACTTAAGACCAGAGTTTTCTATCTGTTCCCTTAACCCACATGGGTGTTTTGTCTATATGATATTACTCTGCATCTGTTAGTAGATTGCTTTGCATCGTTTGGTAATATATAAGGTCATTCTAACTGGGCTGAATTCCTCAATGGTAGAAATGTTAGCCCATTTCACACATGTCTTCCACTCCTCTGCCTTCCCACCTATCTATAACAGTCTATTGCAGGAATTGGCAATCTATGGCCCATGGGCCAAATCTGTTCATGCAAATAAAGTTTTATTGGAACACAGCCATGCTCGTTCCTGTACTGTGTCTGTGACTGCTTTTGCACTGCAATGGCAGAGTTGAGTATTTGTAATAGAGACTATATGGCCTACAAAGCCTAAAATATTTACTATTTGGCCCTTTGCAGAAAATGTTTGCTGGTCCCTGGCCTACTGCTTAATACACTATAAATGGACTTTGGAAATATAGTTGATTAGAAATTGCAGAGAAATTGATAAATAAATGCCAAACAAATGGTGAATAGAAACATATGATAGTTCTTATCATAATCAGATTCGTTAACTCTCATACTAAGAACTATGATAATAAAGACAGAGAAATAATGTCATTGAGGAGGCATAACAGAGAGATGGACGCGATAAGAGATGAGTTCTGCCCTTATGTGCTATTGTATCTTCTTGAGTTATGCTGCCTTTTTGAGCCTCGGTTTTCTCATCTGCTAAATGAAATTAGTAATTTTCTTTCAAACTACCATCATAACGTCCAAATCCACATTCCACAAACAAATGATATTTTCACATTATATAACCCTTATTTTGTTTATGTTAGAATGGCCTCAATTAAAATCTCTCTACCTGAAGACAGAGTTCATGATATGTTTATTGTTCTTTTGTAAAGGTTTCCGGGAGAGGGGTCCTTGGAGAGAGAACCAGGTGTGAAAGCAAAGATGTAAAAGGTGTCTTTAGAAATGTGTTTGAGGATGCAGGAAAGTTTATTTAACAAGGAGCATTTCTAGAGGGTGCAGTAGAAACTTTGAAGGGAGAGGAAGAGTGAAGGCTAGAGAAGGGGAAGCACAGAACAGGATGGAGATGAACCAACAGGATAGGAGAGGAGGCCAGTGACCTTACAATGGAAATAATAATAAAAAATTTTTTTTTGTGAATTAGCTGGGTGATGTTTCCAACAAAAATCATGACAGCACCCTCTGGAGGATGAAGCCTCAGACACGTGGTCTCCAGGCACTCAAGGGTAGAAGGGTAGAAGACCTGGTAGTTGGGAAACTGCAATTCAGAACATTCAGTCTTTAAAGAAGCCCCTTGTTGTTGTTGTTAAGTGCTGTCAAGTTGCTTCCGACTCATAGCAATATACATGTACAATAGAACAAAATGCTGCCTCGTCCCGAGCCGTCTTCACAATCATTGCTATGTTTCAGCCTATTGTTGTAGCCACTATGTCATCTATCTTGTAGAAGGTCTTCCTCTTTTTTGCTGACCCTCTAGTTTACTAAGCATGATGTCCTTCTCCAGGGACTGGTCCTTCCTGATAACATGTCTGAAGTAAATGAGAAGAAGTTTCACCATCCTCGTTTCTAAGGGGCATTGTGGCTGCACTTCTTCCAAGACAGATTTGTTTGTTCTTTTGGCAGTCCGTGGTATATTCAATGTTTTTTAAGAACACCGTATTCAAATGCATCAATTCTTTCTTATTCGTCGTAGAACTTGCACATATATATGAGGCAATTGAAAATACCATGGCTTGGGTCAGGCACACCTTAGTACTCAAAGTGACATCTTTGCTTTTTAACACTTTAAAAAAGTCTTTTGCTGTAGATTTGTCTAATGCAATAAGTCATTTATTGTCTTGACTTCTGCTTCCATGGATGTTTTAGATTTAGAAATGAACAACCTACCAATCTGGATTTGGAACCAGATTTTCTATCTTGTGTCATCTTGGGCAGGGCTCAGTTTCCTCATCTATAGGTTTACAATATCATTCCTATGCACCTGACAGCACTATTCAAAGAGCTTCATGAAATAATGTCCCTTGAATATGCTTTGAAAACTGTTCAAATATAAACCAATATTATTTCAGTGAGTATAATATCTGAATACCATAAAAGAGCATGAGCTTTTAGTGTATTTCCAGGACATTTGATAGGTTTGCATCTGTCGATGCACTCAGTCACACACACATATACATGCACAAAGATACACACACACATCATTCCCATAAGTGATATAGAAAGTAGGGCTATAATAAAATCCCCCTGTGTGCTGATCTCAGTATTTTCCACTCATTAGGTTACATGTATCACCAAAAATTTTCAGAATACTATCATTAAGTGATGGTGTTTAAATATATGAGGTCACACATCAACACCTTCTTACCCAGTGAGCAACAGAAAGCTCTTTTTTCAATGAAACTCTTTGTATACCAGTAGTAGACACAGAAAACATCCTGATGGGTGGGAAATCCATGGTCGTTACTATTACTAGATTCTATCTGAATTAACAAAGAGCCATGTTACAAAGGATTCTGCTCTCTATTTGAATGAGGGAAGCAGTCACTGAGAGGTGTTATCCTGTCTTAAGAATATAATAAATCAAAACCAAACCAAACCCGTTAATGTTGAGTCAATTCCAACTAATAGAGACCCTATAGGACAGAGTAGAACTGCCCCATATAGTTTCCAAGGAGCACCTGGTGGATTCAAACTGCAGACCTTTTGGTTAGCAGCTGTAGCACTTAACCACTATGCCCTCAGGGTTTTTAAGAATATAATTGTCTTAGTTATCTAGTGCTGCTATAACAGTAATACCAGAAGTAAATGGCTTTGACAAAGAAAAGTTTATTTTCTCATGGTAAAGTAGGCTAAAAGTCCAAATTCAGGGCGTCAGCTCCAGGGGAAGGCTCTCTGTCAGCCTTCCCCCCAGGCTAGGAACTTCTCTGCGTAGGGACCCTGGGTCCAAAGGATACGCTTTGCTTCTGTCACTGCTTTCTTGGTGATATGAGGTCCCCCTGTCTCTCTGCTCACTTTTTTCTTATATATCTCAAGAGACTGCCTCAGGATACAATCCAATCTTGTAGATTGAGTCCCGCCTCACTACCACAACTGCTGCCCATCCTCCCTTATTAACATCATAGAGGCAGGATTTACAACATATAGAAAATCACACAATACCAGGAATTATGGCCCAGCCAAATTGATATGTACATTTTGGGGGGGACATAATTCAATCAATGACAATAATAAAAGAATTAAACATATAATAAAAATAATATAAAAAAGGAGAATGAAGAACACCAAAGACACAAGGAAAATATTAACACAAGAGATGAAAGGGCCATATAAAATACAGACTCCATCAGACTGAGACCAGAAGAACTAGATGGTGTCCAGCTACCAACAACGACTACCCTGAAGAACAAAACAGAGAGTCCCTGAGGGAGTGGGAGGAAAGTTTGGAGCAGAACTCAAATTCATGTAAAAAGATCACACTTAACAGTGAGACTGAAACTGGAGGAACCCTTGAAGTCATGGCCCCTGGACACTCTTTTAACCCTGAACTAAAACCATTCCTGAAGCCCACCTTTCAGACAAAGATCAGACTGGACTATAAAACATAAAATAATACTCACGAAGAGTGTGCTTCTTAGTTCAAGCAGGTAAGCGAGACCAAAAGGCGGCTCCTTTTCGGAGGCAGAATGAGAAGGCTGGAAGGGACAGGAGCTGGTTGGATGGGCACGGGAAACCCTGGTGGAGAGAGGGAGTGTGCTGTCACATTGTAGGGATTACAATTAGTATCACATAACAATATATGTATAAGTTGTTGTATGAGAAATTAACTTGAGGTGTAAACTTTCACTTAAAGCGTACACACACAAAAAATAGAATACTAGGTTAGATCTAGTCTTTCTCCTTTTGACTGTGTAGTAACAACATCCACATGCTATATTCAGTCCACTGGGGAATGTGATGGGAAGGAAACATGGCCTTCGTTTAAACAAAGAAGTAGTTCCCTTGTTATAATAAATGCATACCTAGTAATTCCACCGATGAGCAATTGGTTGGAAATGTTTTATTGGTTGCTATTTATGGATGACAAGTTTGAGTAATTATTAAGCTTAACTGTACTTAAATGATGGATTTTTTTTCCAATTGTTTATCTCCAAGGCAAAGATGAAAGCACGTGTTAGAAAAAATGCAGAATTCAGTGATTGCTAAGTAAGCTTATTTATGTTTACGTATGTATCAATTTAAGCTATTAATATGCACATGTTGGGAAGAGCTGACCTTTGCATATCTCAGTCTGCACAAAATCTAACATGAGTTGTGACTATTTTACTTATGAATAAACACACAGCCGTTCAATTTCAATAACAAGTTCAGGTTTTGCTGAGGTTAATTTTGGTCTGGTTGTGGCTGGTAAAAGGATTTTCAAGAAAATGAAATTGCTCTTCCTACTTGGCATGCAGTAGGGCATTAGGTCAAGAGCATCTAGGCTCTGCCAGCTCTGGGGAGTGAGGGCAACTAGTCTGATCCTCAAGGGCTTTGCCTTATTTCCACAGAATGATTTTGTAGGCAGCGCATTGTACCTTTAATAGAAAGGGTCAGCAAGGCAGATTTGTCTGCCTTTGCAAAGGCCAAACTGAAACATTGAATTTCTAAGCTCTAAATTCTTGCCGTATCTCCTTATTACGGGCAAAGATGATATAGAATCTTGTTATGAACCTTATGGCTGAAGACAGGAGTGGTTTAAAATTCTCAGGCCAAAATGCTGGTATAGTAAACTGATTCTGGGATTGGCTGGGCTTTTTCATGGGCAAAAAATTTTTTTCCTCTCATGTCCCCTTCATCTCGTTGGTTTCTCGATAACTGCTTATTGCACATGTTGCAACATTCTTTTTCAAAATAAGGCCAATCTAGATGCTTTAAGATATATTTCAAATACAATGCATTGAAAGCTTTACATTGCTTGGAACTGAGATTCGCTGAGTTAACCGACAAAATGGGAGTTTTATTATGTAAAGAGGAAAAGGAGAAAGTCAGGAATTTTGACAATTAGTGGTTGAGCCCTCAGCTGCTAACCGTAACCGAGAGGTAGGCAGTTTGAACCCAATCCATTTTGTGGGAGAAAGACGTGGCGGTCTGCTTCTGTAAAGATTTACAGTCTCGGAAACCCTATGAGGCAGTTCTGCTATGTCCTGTAGAGTTGCTCTGAGTTACAGTTAACTTGATGATAATGGTTTGTCTTTCGGTGTGTGGATTTATCTGAGTTTTATACAGAAATCTAGAGAAATCTGAACCACCATGCGTCAAAGAAGAACGGGTACAGAGGTACCGCCAGGCTTATAGAGGCTGAAGCCTTACTCAGGAACGAGATAACCTTACAAGATCTATCAGCCCTAGTGACCCAGTTATTCAGTGGCCCCTCAACAGCAGGAGTTCACTGATCCTCATTTCTCCATACCTCTGCTTCTCTACTCATAGAATAATTAACTTTCATCTGGAGCTTTGCTTACTTACAGTTTCTGCTTACTCATGGTTTTTAGCACCTCATGGAATCTGCTTATAGCCTTAAAAGACTATTTTTTCTTTATGTTTCTGTGCAAATTTTCTGAGCAAGAAGATACCATTGGTCCAGTTCTTCCCCAATATCCCAGTTAAGCCAAGCTTTCACTAGTAGGCTTCTTGTCAGCATGTAGATTTGCTACCTTTGAGCCACATGCTCAATACTTATCAATCAGTTGTTGCCAAGTTGATATGAATGAAAAACTATGTCCACCTAAATGCTACTGTGTTCATAAGAAGCTGTGGGCACCCAGAGGCTCAGCCCTTCAGTATAGGGGGTTTTCTGAGTTGACCATGCCAATTAGAAATGGCCCAATACTCCAGTACTCAGGTTTGTGCCCATTTTTCCAAGAAGAGAAAGAATATTTTCCTAAATTTTATTGTTATTCAATAAGCAAGCATTAAATATATACAAAAAATTAGTTAATAACCAGAATTGGGATGGGTCCCTTGCATGAGAAAAAAGGGCTATGGTCCTTGTTACCACTGGCATTTATAACAACTGTCTATAGCAGCAAGGCATTGGTACTTCCTCTAATCCTTCATTTTCTTCAAAGTCCACTGGTATCACCTATTCCTCAGGCTCTGACCTATAGTACTCCCTTATGCCAAGGACTTGCAGATAGAAAATTTATTCATTATCTAATAAGTCCTGCCTAGAAGAAGAGACAGCTACCTCTAACTTCCTTCTTATCTACCAAAGTCACCTTGTGGATAAAAAGATGATAATATCTGGTCCAGACAGACTTCTTATGCTCTGATTCAGGGAGGAGAATACATCTACCTCTTAACCCATTTACCTTTGTGGAAAAGTACCATGGGTTATCCTCCTTTCCAATCAAATGGACATTTTTAGCACCATTCTGTAACAGAAATATCTCTAATAGAAAGCAATGATCAAATCAAAAACTAAAAATTTTGACTTCAACTAAAAAGCTACTAATGTATTTCAGTGAAATTAAAGTAACAATAGATTATGTTTTAGAGCAATTCGTACTTTTAAAAAATTTTTATGTGCATTGTTACATTTCCCTTTGAAGGACGGTATGCATTTTACACATGCAAACACACAACCCTCTTAAGACATGGAGCTACATGAGACAAAGGGCAGTTAAATGATTTATTTGTTCAAGTCTATCAAGCAAGGAAACAGAGAGGTGGTGTGAAAAGAGCATGAACTTTTGAGTAAGCCTATCCATAGGTTTAAATCCTAGTTTTACCATTTTCTAGTTGTATGATTTGGAGCCCTGGTGGTGCAGTGGTTAAGAGCTCAAGCTTCGAACCAAAAGGTCAGCAGTTTGAATCTACCAGCCACTCTTTGGAAACCGTATGGGGCTGTTCTACTCTGTCCTCTAGGGGCGCTATGAGTTGGAATTGACTCAACAGCAGTGGGTTCTTTTTCTGGTTGCGTGATTTTGGAGTAGTTACTAAATCTTTCTAAGTAAGTCCCAGCTTTTTTTTTTTTTTTTCCCCAGATGTAAAATTAGGAGTATTGCAGAACTGTTACGAAAACAGAGAAGAGATACTATATGTAAAACATAGTTGGTAAATGGCCCCCAGGAAGTACTCTGTAGGACTGGTTCAGTGGTATTTCTACTCTACCCTACTTCAAGGAGTCCCTGGGTGGCACAATCAATAAGCATTTGACTAGAATTAAAAATGTAATTTTCCTGGAGAAAAGGAATGAAATTACCAAAGACAAGAAGAAATGCATCTTTTGTCCAAAAATGCTAAGTGAATGTTCAAAAACATATTCAGGGCATTCTACTAGGTTCTGGGAAGGTCCTATGCATGAAAGAATCAAGGTAGATGTGACGTACCGAGAGAAGAGTTAGAATAGGTGGGCACCTCTGCTTCCTGTGACTGTGTGCTTTGAATGGCTCCCTTTGTGGAGTGGCATAAAACCAAACCAGAGCCATTGCCTTTGAATCCATTCCGACTGATAACAACTCTGTAGGACAGAATAGAACTGCCCCAAAGGGTTAGCAGCTGAACCCAGCTTAACCACTGCATTTAAACCAGTTTTTGAGTAGATTTGATTCATAGCAACCTTATGAGTGTTAGAGTAGAACCATAGAATTTTCAATGGCTGATTTTTCAGAAGTAGATCACCAGGCCTTTCTTCCAAGGTGCCTTTGGGTAGGATTGAACCTCCATCCTTTCTGTTAACAGCTGAGCATGTTAACCATTTGCGCTACCTATAGACTCCTGTAGATATATTTAGGTTCCCTAAATTAGTGGATAAGTTGGCATTTAAAAATACATTGGTTTAAGTTATTTTAATTGGGGTGGTTGTTGTTGTGTGCCATCAAGTTGATTTCGGCTCACAGCGACCTCATAGGACAGAGTAGAACTGCCCCATAGGCTTCCAAGGCTGAAATCTTTATGAAGGCAGACTGCTGTATCTTTATCCTGCTGAGCAGCTGGTGGATTTGAACCACTGACCTTTTGGTTAGCAACTGAGAACTTAACCACTTCGCCATGAGTGCTCATTTTAATCGAAGTTAGTCATCCCAAAACAGACAGACAAGAGTTAAAGATAAAAAGACCAAAACAGGTGATCCCAGAGGAAGAAAACACTGAAATTTCACAGAGAGATTATAAAGAAATGAAGACAACTTGCCCCTAAACATCTTCTAGTATTTACTGCCAAGTTTCTATTAATTCCAGTATCTTTGGGATATCCTTCTAAACATTTTCACATCTTCACTAAGCAGTTGTTGCTTATAAACAGCGACCTGTTCTCTGGGATGTTTCTTAGGAAATTCTTATTTTCCAGGGCTGCCTTTGAACGGACAAGGCAAGCAATTACCTAGTGTATTATGAATCTCTACTTGTTCTGAGATGCATGACACATATAAACTATGAAAACCTATATAGGTCTGGGCTGTCCAAGGATGCTGTATCTGCTTGGCTTGAGGAGGGACAGGAGCCTCTAGAAATCCCTAAAAAGCAGATGGAAAATGCTGAAGTTATGTTTCACACCATTTTCCAAACCAGTCATTCAGCACCAGATTTAAATAAAAGAAATATGACAGTCAAAAGGTAAGCCAGTTTAAATACACTTAAAAAGTAAGGTAATATATTCATTACAATATGATTTGGATTTGGCATTTAAAAATATCAAACTTATTTCCCTGGAGAGGTGTTTAATATTTCATACTATCTTCCCTCCTAAAAGTAGACAATTGAAATATGTTTCTTTCTCTCGGATCCATAGCCTGTCTGGTCCCAGCAATTTAATGAGTTTTCCTTTGGCTCTTCTTGGCTTGTGAAAATTACTTGACACTACCATCTTTTTACCATCTTAGAATATTTCAGCCACCTCCGCCGACACCTCTCTATTTCCTTCTTTTAGTCTTCCTTACTTCCTTGCGACCTATTGTCATCGTTTCTCTGAGGCTGAGTGTCTGTACTAAAACCTCCTAAGGTGTTCTGAAATAGTCAAGTACAATCTATGTTTTCTTCTTATCTTAAAAGGAAAGAGGGAAATTAAATCCCCCAAACCAAACCACCATCCATCTTACACAACTATTACTTTCAATGAGTCAGTCTTATTTCCATAACCACCTCTACTTTCTCACCTTGCACAATGCAAAAGGTAAAAACTGCACTGCAATTTTTAAGGCAATGACTTAATTTACATTCATAGCCATCATAAACCCTATGGATATATCCTAGTAGCCTCTGTGCTTAAGCATGTATTTGGGGAAAGTATGCAAAGCTTTACCTAAACTCAAAAGTGGTACCTATCCTCTAGTGTCTTCCATTCTAGGAGAATAATACTTGTGGTGGCATTTATAATAAAACGTCAAGAAGGCATGTTAGGTATATGCATTATGAGTTGGGACTATTGAGAAGACTTCATGTCAAAGCTACGTCTATTCTCTTGAGTATTCTTTTAAGTTTTTATTTAATTGTGAAAGCTGGATAGATCACATTTAAGTTTCACCAGGATAAGTTCTAGAACTTAATACATTGCTGCAAAATGTTATGTATAGCAAATGTTTAAAATACGGAATAATATTAACACTAATTGGGATCCAGGTGATCTTTTCACACCAGGCAATAGCATTTTTAGGCATATCCTGAGAGCTGATCCTTCTTTCAGGTGCTATTCAGTGGGCAGACAAAAGCTGAGAAATGTTCATCACCATTGATTGAAGGGAGTATATGTGGGAAGTTCTTTTTTCCAGTGAGTAGTTCACTAGTTCAATGAAGGTTAAGGCAATGAGTTTCTCTCCCAGAGTGTGGTAGGAGACAAAAGAGAATTTCTATAAACTCTGTCCTATCATTTTGCTTATTCCTGAGGGCCACTTTCCCAAACATGTAGACAAACTATCCTGAGCTGCTGAGATATAATTTGCATAACCTAAAATTCATTTTAAAATGTACTATTCAATGGTTTTTAGTATATTCACAAAGTTGTACAAGTATCACCACGATTTAACTCCTGAACCCTTTCATTATCCAAAAGAGAAACCCCATACCTATTAGCAGACACATCCTATTCCTCCGTTCCTCCCTAAGCTCCTGGCAACCACTAATCTACTTTCTGTCTCTATGGATTTGCCTATTCTGGACATTTCATATAAATGGAATTATATAATATGTGGTCTTAATGACTGGATTCCTTTACTTAGCACAACATTTTCAAGATTAAACCATGTCATATCATGGATCAGTACTTCATTCTGTCTTATGGATGGTAATATTCCAGTATATGGATATAACACATTTTGCTTATCCATTCGTTACTTGATGGAAGACTATTTAATAGTAAGAAAAAATGCCTTCTGAATTTTTTTGAATATTAAAATACAATTTATAGTTAATATTTCTAAAAGCACCAGATACTATATTGAATGCTTTATATATATATTCTGTCACTAAAGTTTCAATAGGGCCCTGGTAGTGCAGTGATTAAGAGCTCAGCCTGTGAGCCAAAAGCTCAGCAGTTGGAATCCACCAGCCACTCCTTGGAAACCCTATGGAACAGTTCTACTCTGCCCTATAAGGTTACTATTAGTCAGAATTGACTCAATGGAATTTTTTTTTTTTTTTTTTTTGCGGGGGAGTGGGGTTTCATAATGATCCAAGTCATGATGAGCAAGCTGGAAACTTGCATATTTAATGATGTTTTTGGAAAAAATAATAAATCTATCAGGAAGACCTATTTATCTTGGCTAAATCAAATTTGAAAACAAAATTTCAATACCTCTAATTCGCTATAGACCTCACCATATAGTTAGTTCCTTGTCTCCCATTATTTCACACACTTAGGATGTCTGCTTGCCCTCATGAGGAATCTGAGTTTACCAGACCTGAATTACTTTCTAAGTCATGTTATAAATGAAGAAATTAAGATTCATTCATTCATAGCACAGATACTTAGTGAGAGGTTAATATGTGTTGGGTCTATTGTGGGTACTATGATTCAGAAAGGCTAATTAACTTAGCCAAGTTCACAAATTTAGCAAAAGCATTGATTAAATATTATACTGCATCTTAAGAGTAAAATATTATCTTGAATATATTATTTGCACTGGATCCTAATTAAAGTAGCCCATGGAAATATTTTAAACTTAAGATAGATACGTCATTAGTGATCTTTAATGTGTTTTCCATAAGTGAATTATTATGCATTATTTTGAAAACATAATTTCTACGTAGTTGTCAGATGCATCATATTATTTAACTTTGCTGGCAAAGAATCCAATTGCTAGGCTACCTGATATGTTGGATCTCCATTGTAAGTTTTGTCCAACCTCATTATGTTGAGCTGGAATACAGATATTGAGCACAATACATCATTAAGTCACTAATAAACTTCAGTTGCTCCTTTACCACTTTCCCCATCCCCCACTGTCAATGAGTAATTTATCTCTAGCAGCTATATGCATAAGTTGCCTTTAAAAAGGAGGGACATGGCATTATCAGTCACTGCATGGACGAGTTATAGCCAGTTCCATCATGGAAGAGAGCAGATGATTACAATCAATAATCAATCAAAGAACCAGTGACAGTAATCATATATCACCTTCCACTGTGGAAGCTTCACTCTAAGCTTAATATTGCAAGATTCAATTTCTGGGTGCCTCCAGTGCGTTGCCATTGTTCTGAACCTGCCCCTGGTTTGGAGCAAGCATAAAATGTGGAAGATTCTTACTTGGGCTTTCATCATTTTGGAGAAGGGTAGCAACAGTAAAGCAGGATTGAATGTAAGAGAAGAAAAGAGCAATTGTTCAGTCATTGCCTGAATTCCCAGTACTCACCATACCCCATTTTGTGTACATTTAAGGCTCTACTGGGTATATCATCACATTACAGGTCTTGTTAATCAAGATGAGACATTTCGTGAAACACGCTGGCAGACATTTTATAACTAGATGTTGAAATCATGTCCAGCAAAATATACCGTCCAATAAAAGCTACAGTCCCTATAAAACCAGAATTAATTTGGGAGAACTGTCTGGGAGGTTTATTAGAAAGGGAAAGCTTTTACTAAACACTAAAATAATTGTTCAAGTGGAAGCAATGTCAAAGATACAAATGCCATTCTATTTTACATGAAAGAAATATATTCTAGGAAAACTGGTATATGGCGATTTTCCAAACTCAGTCATTTAGCACGCATTTATTGAACACCTACTACTATGCACTGGGGAAACATAGGTTACTGCCCTTAAGGAGCAAAATATCTGAAAGAGGACCCAAAAGGTGCGTGATTACACAGTACAAGGCATTTAGTACTGTAAGAGAGTTTGTACAAAGAGCTGTGGGAACACAGAGGAGTAGATAAGGACCTGGGGAGTAGACTCAACCAAAAGCCAGTGACTTTTGAATTGGGAAAGTAAGATAAAGCAGGGAAGGGTCATCCTAAACACCAGAAAAGGCAGGCATGACAGTCAGGTAAAAGAACAAAAAAAGGTGGTATTTTCAAGGAAAGGTAGAGGTCCCTGTGGTTGGAATGTAGGGGAAGGGGCAGGGGTGTTGAGGGGGAAAAGTGATAGATAGGAAAAGGTAGGAAATGGAGCCACAGAAGTATGTTGGAGCTAGGTTGTAAAAGACTCACATGCCAAGCTTTGACCAACTTTGCATTTCAAGGAGCTTTTTGACCACAAAGATAGAAAAAAAAAGAAAAAAGAAACAGGAAGCTGGGTGCAGATGGATGTCCAGCTGTTATGCTTAAATTAGGTATTTAATTTAGTGCAAATTTTTAACTTCCTTCAAAAAAGGGACTTCCTAGAAATGTGGTCTTCACCAAAGGATCTCCTCTTACAGGTTTAAAGGGGATTTTATTAAATTTGCGGCAAGACACTCTTTTTGTCATTATAAGGGTTTTCAATAAATGCTCAAGGTATCAATCATATTAAAACTTGCACATTCTTTGGGAAGGAAGTGGCCTTCATTCCAGATCTCTGACAGGACTCCCAAAGACAAGAGGGGCAAGATAAAAGTCTCTGTCTTCTATTTAATCACATACCTAAATCTCCTTCAAAATGAATTTGGCAGCATCCCAATTTCCAACCATCACAAAGGATATTTCCTTTCTCTTAAAAGATGGAATGAAGTTTTGTTTTTCTTTTCTTACCGATTTTGCTTCTAATTGAAGGATTGTTTCAATGTTTTGAAAAAGAAGCTTAATTCCCAAGAAGCCACCTAGACATTTTTACAGAGAATTTTGGAGCTTTAAAAATGATTACTTCTTGAAGGTTCCGTTTTGCAGATCATCAGACCCTCTCAGTGAGCCAGGTTTGATTATTATTTTTTTTCATGTAAGGTTTAGACCCTGTGCAGTGCCTTCCTGATTTGAATCATCCTTAAGGAGATAGAAGATGTCAAGGAGAAAGGGCAGTGAGCCTGCACTGTTAGAGTGTAGTGCTATTGAATTTGATTCTTTTTATACTGAGAGTTTAATTGTGAACTCTGATTTTCTCCCATCTGAATTTCTGCCCAGCTCCTTATCTAATCATACAAAAAACATCTCCAGGGTCTAGAGGACAAACAGAAACTGTAAATAATAAGTTGCTGTGCTTTTGTATCAGGAAATAAATTATTGCAGTAAGAACTAAATAAATAGATTAAATAAGGTTTAAAGTCTCCTTTATGTTATATTTAGACTTGGGTTTTACAACATAAACAAGAAACTGTTGGGTAGAATTTTGAAATTATTAGCTTTCATAGGTTCTAAAATTAGGCTGTTGTGGGGTGAGTTTTTGGAAATTAGCTTTTTCAAAATGATGTTTTCCATTCAATGTTGGAAAGTAAACACAGCTACTGTTGAGGCTGCTGCCTGGAGGCAAACACAGTTAGCTGAAATCTTTCTGGATATAAATATCTCCCAGGATTTCTAACATGGAGTCAGCTATGGCATGCATACATTCTTTGGACCTCCTGTCTCTTCCCCCCAAATTTCACAGGCCTGGGAAGAAAAATAAAGGAGATAGGTAACACACAAAGAATAAAGATGTAGAATCCTAGAGACAAGTAGCCTATGACTGTCTGTTCTTGCAAAGTATTTATTTCACCCTTGAGAAACTATGATTATATCTCAAGCTAGTTGTCCTTGATCCCAGTCAATGCCAGCCAATGGTTTCTCCATGTTTTGTGTCCTCCTTAGATCTAAAATTTCTTTTTTGGCTGTCTGATCAAGTAGCCCTTATCCCTGCATGATTGTGTTTTCTGTCTTCTAACTATACCCTTTCTTTCCAATAATTCAAATCTTATGTTTCTTCAGGCCCTAGCAGTGGCCTTCTGACTGAGCTTCCTACCCTGGTTTCGGTCTATCCTTATGCACGTGTGGAATCGCCTTCAATTTGGCCCTTTGGTCCTGGTGTCTGAGACGTTCCCCAGTAACCAACCTTTGCCCCAATTAGGCTGGGGGGCTCCACCCAGTCTGACCTTTACCTGATTTGGGTGGAGCACCCAGTTTGACCTTTATATGAATTGGCTGGGGAGCTCCACTTAGTAGCTGACCTTTACCCAGATTGACTGGGGGACCTACCTTGTAATAGACAATGAGTACATGCGCTGGCTTAGAAAAACCCTGGAACCTGAAATCAGAGAAGTCCTGATGGAGAGGAGAGCTGCTGCTTGACAGTTACCCTGAGGAAGACCTGTTCCAGCAGGGAGCTTATGAAGGGAGAGACAAGCTCTCTTGTTCAACCTCCCAGACCTCGCCCTTAGACCTCTCCCTGAGTTGTATCCTGTTTCCTGATGTTTACCCTGAGTTGCATCCCAAATTGTATCCTGTTACCTTTGGATTGTTACCCTAATAAAGCACGTAATTGTGAGCATAGTCTCTGAGTTCTGTGAGTTCTTTGAGAGTTCTTGTGAGTTCTTTGTGACTTTTGTAGTGGATTATTGAACCCAGCAGAGAAATAGAAAGTGAAAGAATGGAGAAGTGGGAAGGTGGAGGTATACTTGACCTCTGCCTCATAGAACTAGTCTTATGCTGATACTGGTTCATGACATTGGCCTTACACCTTTAATCATCACTGGAACTATCCTCCTAAAGCAAAACCAAACATTCCTTTTCAGCACTGAAACAACTATTGAATTTGGCAGTGCTTCCTCCATGCCTGGAAACTTGGTGGCGTAATGGTTAAGAGCTACAGCTGCTAGCCAAAAGGCTGGCAGTTCAAGTCCACCAGGTGCTCCTTGGAAACCCTATGGGGCAGTTCTACTCTGTCCTATAGGGTCACTATGAGTTGGAATCGACTTGACAGCAACGGGTTTTTTTTTTTTTTTTGGTTTTCTCCATGCCCAGCATGACACAAAAAAAACAAGCCTACCATAATTGCCTGTCAGTCCACTTACAGAGTCTTTTCTCCCTTTTCTCCTCTCTCATGCTTACTTTCGCACTATCACACTACATAAAAAAACAAAACAAAACAAAACATAGCATCACTAAAATTGAGTAACTTCCTTCTGCCTTTCTGCCTTGTTTGTACTATGAAGTCAACCTCAGCTATCCTTCTTTTACCTGTTACACTTTTCCAAATCCTGTCTATTATGATGTCCTCTTTTCTCCCACACATTTTTTAAACTTTCCTGGACCTCATCACAGATTGTTTTTATAGTACGAAAAATATACACACATATGTGTGTGCATTTACACACACACACACACACATATATACAGTCATCAACATCCATGAAATCTTTCCTGTTTAAAATAAATGTCTTTCTTTTCTATATTGGCTGTATTTTGTCTATTATTTGCTGAGGGAGCCCTGGTGGTACAGAGATTAAGCACTTGGCTGCTAACTGAGAGGTTGGCAGTTCAAACCCACCAGCCACTTTGCAGGAGAAAGCTGTGGCAATCTGCTTCCACAGAGATTTATAGCCTTGGAAACCCTATGGGGCAATTATACTCTGTCCTACCAGGTTGCTATGAGTTGGAATGGACTCAACAGCAACAGGTTTGGTTTGGTTTATTACTTGTTGTTGTTTGGTTGGTTTTGTTTGTCTCCTTCTATTCCCTCTTACCCCAGACTCTTCAGTGTATCAAATGAGTTTTCCTCATCTTTGTATCTCTACTCGCTCTTGCAAAGGGCCCAGCTCATGGGGCAAACTTTGCCAGATGGACACCTCTCCAGAGAAATCCTTTCCTTACAGCAGTATCTTATGTGTCTTCAAATAATTCTTCCTCTTGTAGTTTTTTATAAACATTTATTTTCTTTTCACCTTGATAGTAAACGCCTTAATAGCAGAGCTTACCTGTTCTGCATTTATATTTCCTACAGAGTCTTATGAAGTACCAGACACAGAGTAGCCTTTTTGAAAAGCATATTTAATGATTGGATGATGTATGGTAGTTGGCATGGCCACAACACTGAGATTAGTGGCTGGCCTGGGCCTGACAGACACATGTGTGAAAAATTAAAGGTAGCTTCTTAATCCCCTCCCCGCTCCTCCCCAAGATAGAAAGGAGTCTGATTCTGGCAATTACATGCTAATCAGCAGTTTGGGTTTGGATGTTAGAACATGAACTGGTATTGGGATTTCTCCAAGCCTTGTCTCTGATTCAACATATATTTTGAGTTTTTATTTTTTTTAATCTAAGAATTTGTGGGGCTTAATTTAAACTCATAATAAACTTGGAACCATAGACGGATATTTTAAGGATTGATGAATCCCTGGAAAAGTGCTCGGAGTTCCAAAATGAAATATTCTCTGTAAAGACTCAAGAGGAAGTACAAAAGTAAACCCACAAAAAATAAGCTCTATTCAAAGTTCTAGTATTTTCAGGTAAAAGTCAGTGAGAAGTCCTGGGGATTTGGAATTCCAGAGTGTGTATTAACTTTTTTCTGGTTGTACCACATGATATAGAGTGGAATTATCTTGATATAGTGGAATGATTCCTATATCACTGAACCAAAAAACCCACTGCCATTGAGCCGATTCCTACTCACACCGACCCTAATTTTTTGTTTCTTTTCTTTAAAGGTACACAGTAGGAAGTTAAAACAATATCATTCTTTTTCCTTAATGTGCTATGCAAGCATTTTTTAAAAGGTCCTCCAACTTTAGTGGCTCCAAGATATTTGTTCTTTAAAGAGGGAGAGTTATTCACAACAGTTCAATATATTTGACTTCCTTCTGTTTAAAAGCAGTTACTGTTGAGTTGATTCTGACTCATGATGACCCCATGTGTGTCAGAGTAGACCTGTGCTCCGTAGGGTTTTCAGTGGCTGATTTTTAGATCTCCAGGCCTTTCTTCTGGGTAGACTCAAACCTCCAATGTTTTGGTTGCTTGTTAACTGTTTGCATGGTCCACGGACTGCTTCATTCTGTTATTAGAGGGAAATTAACTTTGCTGCATCCCGAAGCACACAATTATTTTGTAATAAGTTTGTAATAAAAGATTTACAGGATATTGAAAGAAAATATTTTATCTTAAGAAGAACGTTTTAGAGGTTAAATATTTATGAAAGGCTGCCTTCCTTAATATATTATTATCTCCTCCAGGGCAAGGATACTGCTATCATATTTAACTTCCTCTTCTTTCAGTGCCTTGCGTAGGGCCTTGTTCAATTGCATTCAATTCATATTGATGGCTGAATTAATTCTAAATAAACAGCATATCCACCTGCAATAAATGCACGTGATAAAAACTGTGGAGGATAAAATAAGAGTAAGAAATACGATCCCTGATTCCTTAACCATCTAGAAACATGGATATACACTTAGCAATGAGGAAATAATACCAGGCAGTGTAAAATCAAATGCTTGGGAAAAATAGAGAACTAGAGGAGTCAGGAAGATCTTTATGGCCAAGACAGAAGCTGCATCAGGAGTTGAAAGAAATGAAGAATTTGTATTAGCAGAGTGGAAGAGAAAAATTACTCCAGTGGTTAAGCACTCAGCTGCTAACCAAAAGGTAGGGAGTTTGAACCTACCAGTCACTCAATGCGAGAATGATGTGGCAATCTGCTCCGGTAAAGATTAAACCAAAACCAAACGAAACCCACTGCTGTCAAGTTGACTCTGACTCAGAGTGACCCAATAGGACAGAGTAGAACTGTGCCATAGGGTTTCCAAGGTTGTAAATCTTTATGGGAACAGATTGCCACATCATTCTCCCATTGAGTGACTGGTAGGTTCAAACTCCCTACCTTTTGGTTAGCAGCTGAGTGCTTAACCACTGCACCACCAGTGCTCCTCCTTAAAGATTACAGCCTTGGAAACCCTATGGGGCAGTTTTACTCCATCGTTCAGAGTCACTGTGTGTCGGAATCACTGGAGGGTACACAGCCCAACAGCGTGGGCAATAACATGTCTTGTCCAGGTCTCTAAGCCTTAAATGTGTGTTATTAGATGTAAACATCTTACTTTATCCTTTGAATATTATCTGAGATATATTGAAGTCATTTCTTCCATAGGCAATATGGTAATGCTTTTTGTATATAGGAAGCAACCAGAATTGAAGTGGGTGTGCCCATAAGTGTGTGAGTGCATGAGTGTGTACACAGAAGAGCCTCTGCATAACCTGAGTGGCTGAGCAAACATATGAAGGCAGAGCCTGTAAGCATTTGAGAGAAGAGAGGTCCAGGCAAGTAACAAGTGCTTCTTATTTGGGGAAGGATGTAAACAGAAAGGGAGGGGAGAAAAGTCAGAAGAATAGCCCTGAAGTTTGGAGATTTTTTTTTTTTTTTTTTTATGACTTTAAGATTTTAGGGAAAAGTTTACCTTTTAAAGTGAAGAGTATGGATCTCAATGTCCTCCTGCCTCCTGGGTAGGCCGGCCTCCAGCACAGTTCATAGGAAGCAGAGACAAGTGGGTGGTGCTGACAGATTGTGTGACAAGTGTGTTGCCACTTTCTCGTTGGTAGGAATCAATGTCGTACATTCTCTGACTCCCAGTTTCCTCATACACAAAATAAAGCTTTGAAAATAGCCCTCCTAGGTCACTGCCAGCTCTGTAAATTCTACTAGCTGAGCTGATTTATTATATTTAACATATTATTCTGATTTCATTCTTTGGTCTAGATGTGTTAGTCTCATTTCCCCAATGAAATTATCATGGGATTCAGGAAACACTGGTTGCATTGTATTGGTTTCTGTGCTAATGTCTCTGTCATAGGCTGAGCTCTCTAGAGAAGCAAAACCAATGAAATGTATACAGTAAGCCCTCCATATCTGTGGGTTCCACATCCATGGATTCAACCAACCACAGATCAAAAATATTGAAAAACAAAAACAAAAAAGGTTCCAAAAAGCAAACTCGAATTTGCCATGCTCCAAGCACTATGTTAAATGCAAATGAATGAAGTGATGTATAGGCATACCCTGCTGTAGCCTCACATCATTTCACAGATCCTCCATCTCTCTCCAGCATTTGTTTGAGCATTGGTCACCTGGCTTCTTGTTCATTCACTACTTACTTGTGTTAGGTGCACCTTTGTTTCTATGAAAAATGGTCCTAAAAAGCCATTAAGTGGTCAAAACGATTCCTCAAAGGCTAAGTGGGAGGGGTTGAGGACAGCAGGAGGAAGAAGTTTAAGGCTAGAAAGGGATAGCTGGCTAGCTACATAAAGCACTACAGCCTTAAGAACTTAAAGATCATGGGAGAATTGGAATTGGCTGATGCCAAGGCAGTATCAACATTTCCAAAAGAGCTCAAGAAACAGAATAGAAAGGTTACCTCCCAGGCCAAGTCTTCAGTTGTGATGAAACTACTATTTACATAGCATTTATGTTGTAGTAGGTATTATAAGTAATCTAGAAATGATTTAAAGTATATGGGAAGATGTGTGTAGGTTAGATGTGAGTACTACACCATTTTACATAAGGGACTTTGATCATCTGCTGATTTTGGTGTTTGGGGGAGTCCTGGAACCAATCCCCCCTGGACACCAAGGGACAACTGTATATATACAGTATGTGTATATATATAAATATATATACACAAATATATCTCAAGATTTATCTCAAGTAAATGGCTCACAAGGTGGTGGAGGCTGGCAAGTTCCAAATCCATGGGTCTGGCATCAGGCTGGAGGCTTCTTTTGACTCATGTAGCTGCAAGGGCTGATACTCAAGATCAACAGGCAATTTGGCAGGCCACTGGTTCAAGACCCAAGAACCGGAGGTCAGACAATGATGAGTTGGGTGCAGGATCCAGAGAAAGCAAGCAAGCTTTGCCAGAATGTCCCTATATATATTGGATGTAGGCCACACCCCTGAGGAAACTCCCCTTACATATGATTGGCTCATCACATCAGATTACATCATGGAGAATGACTACATCATTACATGATTGCCAAACCACATCATTACATAACTGCCAAACGACTGAGAATCATGGCCCAACCAAGTTGACACACAACCTTAACCATCACAGTCTCTCATGATTTTAATAACAACACAATTGTTATTCAAAAGATGGATGGTGATGGGGAAAAAAAGATACTGCTTTCTCATGTCAAACCCTGGCTGGAGGAAAGGAGAATGAAGAACACCAAAGACACAAGGAAAATATTAATCCAAAGGACTAATGAATCGCAACTACCACAACCTCTGCCAGGCTGGGCTCAGAACAATTAGATGGTGCCTGACTACCACCACCGACTGCTCTGGCAGGGATCACAAAAGAGGGTCCCGGACAGGTGGGAGAAAAATGTAGAACAAAATTCAAATTTACAAAAAAAAAAAGAGACCGGGCTTATTGGTCTGACAAAAACTGGAGAAACCTTATGAATATGACCCTGGGAAACTCTTTTAACTCAGTACCAAAGTCACTCCTGAGGGTTCACCCTTCAGCCAAAGATTAGACAGGTCTATAGGGCCAGACACTTGGAATCAACTCGATGGGAACAGGTTTGGTTTTCTTTATAGGGCCACACACAGGTCTGTAGGGCCGCACATCTGAGGGACGTGCTTTGTACTTCAATTCATGTTGACACGTTGAGGGTTTGGCAACCAATATCACCAAAAAATAAATAAATAAATAATTGTGTATTAACTGTTTAATGAGAAACTAATTTGCTCTGTAAAATTTCACCTAAAGCATTCACACACACACACACACAGACATACACACAAAAGAAAAGAAAAAAACAACTGTAAGGAGAATGAGATAAGGGAAGGCAAATTGAAAGTTGAGTTTTGGGTCTTTCAAAAAACTGTGACCATAGTCTTCCCAAAGTGGAACTCAGGGGTGATTTGGGGAAGATGGTGATGGTTATGTGCCCTTGATGCTATTGACCTCAGAATCCACGTAGGGTCTTTAAACTTCTTTTCAACAGTCCTATACCTATCTTCCATGTATTTTACTCAAAAATATTCTTGGTTATATTAAATTGTCAGTTTATCACCTTTTCTGTCTTTGCCAGTGTATGAATGTCTATGTGTGTTGGGCATGTGAGGTGAAGATGATGCTGACAGGCACAGAATGGAAAAAAACATTGTTACAAAAAATATGGGCAACATCCAATTCAAACCCTAATCTTGTTTATGTCTAAAATCATCTAAACACCATAACCTATTCATTCACATGTGAACTCTGCTCTGTGATTTATTATTCACCATTTGATTCAATTTTTATTTTTATTCAATTCAATTTTTATTAAAGTCGCAATATACTATTTAAAGGAAATGAAATTAGTGTCATATTTCTGTAATCAATCAGGATGCCTTTGTTGAGATTTTAGTCAGATTTTGTTGTTGTTTTTATAGGGCAAACTTTAATGCTTTATTTATTTTTTTTACATTGATTTTCCATCATGAACTTGGCACCAATGTGGGTTTTTGTGTTTCCTAAAAAATCTTCTTTCCGCCTTGTACTTATATTTTGTACGCTGCTGGCTGGCCTGCCTTATGGCTGAGACCTGCTGGGGAAGGTGAAATCCACTCCCCAGAAAAGATGTTTGTCAAAGAGCAACACCTATGATGAAAATCATCAAGTAGAGGTCTAGTGATCCTGAAAAAACTTGGAACCATTAGTGTTTTCTCCTGGAAAGTGATTGGACAGTAGACAAATGTTAGAAGCAGCAATCCACTCTTGAGCAGTCTTTTATTGTCTTAAACACCTTGCCAAAGGCTCTGTCTCATTTTTTGTTCATAGAACAAGTAGAACAGATAATACTATCTACTTTACAGATAACAATATGGTGACTCAGTGCCTTTAGGAGACTTATCCACGTAACTAACATGGTGCATAAGGGGAAAATCCAAGAGGGGGAAATAGAGCTTAATATTACTAGAGCAAAGTTCTTCTCATCATTTTTGGCCGCTGCACTCATCATCTATCCTTTTCCAAAGATGATATGATCTTTTCCTTCTGCTCTAACAAGCAAGGGCAAATGAGTTCAGAACTGTGAAGAGAATAGTAATCGCTTCTTATTATTCTCAACATGGTTGTTGATTCTCCTCAGTGCCCCCCCAAAACAAATCAAAACAGCAACAAAAAACCCAAACCTTTGGAAGGATTAAAAATTTTAACATCTGTTTTCTACAAAGGATGGAGATAGCTTTCACAGGACTGAGAAGAAAAAAAAAAGTGCATTCTACTCCCAGTTCCTCTATGTTCTAACCTTTGGAAAGTAATTTCTTTGAGTGTTTATTTGTGGAACTGGAGAATCAAGGGGTTGAACAGATACACACAAGGATGCTTTCTAAACTCAAGATTTTATAAGATTTGGCCTTGAGTTTTGCTCTGTTAGTGGGGCTCAATGGAGTACTCCCCCGATGTTGCTAAGTAGCCAGGACTTGGCATTTTACCCTTGATTGTATTATTAAATGTTGTCAGTTGCTCTGAAAATCAGGTAACCTGGTCCCTCTTCACTTGTTTACATATGAGCCTATGGCTTTTCCTTGTATCCATGTCTTCTGGGTAGCTCTGAACATGGCACCTAGACTTGGGACAAGTAGTTTAAGAGTCTCACTGTATCTTTTGCTTCTGAAAAGGCTATTTTTGCCATTATAGAACTATATGTTTACATTTATTGTAATATCACTACTATACTTCAAATAAGGATACACCAAGACCTACATTTTACATTTTTATGATTAAGTAGCTCCTGAAGAAAAAAAATATGAGACATGTCTTAGTCATCTCCCTAGTACCCACTGGAGAGATGACTAAGGTACTGCTATAACAGAAATACCACAAATGGATGGCTTTAACAAAGAGAAGTTTATTTCTTCACAATAAAGTAGGCTAAAACTCCAAATTCAGCACTTCAGCTCCAGGGGGAGGCTTTCTTTCTCTGCCTGCCTTCTCATCAATCTTCCCCTAGACTAGGAGCTTCTGCATGCAAGGACCCCGGGTCCAAAGGACACGCTCTGTTCCTGGTACTGCTTTCTTGGTAGTATGAGGTCCCCCCTCTTTGCTCACTTCCCTTTCCTTTTTGTCTCTTGAAAGATGAAAGGTGGTACAGGCCACACCCCAGGGAAACTCCCTTCACATTGATCAGGGATGTGACCTGGGTAAGGGTGTTATAATCCCACCCTAATTCCCTTTAACATAAAACTACTATCATAAAATGGAGGACAGCCACACAATACTTTGGAATGAGGGCCTAACCAAGTTCACACATATTTTTGCGGGACATAATTCAATCCGTGACAAAATGTAGAATTTTTACTACAGAATTATCCAGCTCTCACCTCAAATGGTACCTCAGGATTTGTAAAACTTTAAAAATGTTATCATTTCAACATGAAATCTACATAACAATTATTAATGGGATTCTTCTTTACATTACTTTTTTTCCTACTAAGTCTTCAAAATCCAGGGTGTATTTTACAGTTCTAGCATGTCTCTATTTCACTTCCTCAGTAGTCCCTACTGTGATGAATTTCTGCTCTATTGGACAGTACAATATTAGAAAAACCAAGCATGGTAACCAACCTGAATTGCTGTAAGTCAATGAAAGATTTTTATTTGAATAACAAGGGGGAAGAAGGGATACTATTTTTCAGGCAAAGACATTTTGGGGTCAGAGCACAGGCCTAGGCTGACACGGTGCTTGCCTAGCTCTGGGGGCTGTGAAGGAGAGAGGAAAATTTGCTATCATAGATCATTTTTAGGCAATAAAGCACTTTTGTATGATTAACAAAAAGGAGCCCTTCGAGACAAATAAAATACAAAAAGACACTCCTTTACCCTTAAACCATGGTGTCCCTGGTGATGCAAATGATTGAGCACTCTACTTCTAGCTGAATGTTGGCTGTTCAGACTCACCCAGTGTGCCTTGGGAAACAGGCCTGGAGACCAGCTTCTAAAAAGTCACAACTTTGCATGGGGTGTTGGAATTGACTAGAAGCCAACTGACAGCAGCAACCCTTAAGCCACACCAGAGCAAAGGCTTGCGTATAGACATGAGGTGATGTTCAGCCCCACTTTGCTACTGGGACTGGAAGCCTTTATGAAGGTGACAACTGTACAGCTGGACACCTGCAACCCTGCCTGGGAGCCGGTTTGGGCAGCAACTGCAGACTGCAGTCTGACAAAAAAAAAAAAGGATCCCTAAATTGTATAGGTCACTGTTCTCTCTTAGAATTTAATGAACACTATGAACCTCTTCTTAGGGGGAAAAAAAATCTAAGAATTTAGAAAGAATGGTAGTCTCTGGATTTCTCCTCATTGTCCATTCTTGAACCACTGTGAGTCCATGGCCCTGTTATTAATCAACTTGTCCAAGGTCATAGTTGACCATATTTCTTTTGAAGAGTTTAATTTGGCTTCTTTGCTTCCCAGGGAACAGGGCAGTAGGAGAGGCATAGATGTGCTTACGTCTACCCTGACCAAAATAGCTGTCATGGTTGTGAATTGAATGCTCCCTTTTTTCTTTGTTTGTTTTGCCAAATCGTTATTTTCTCTTAATAGTTTAAGGCTATTTCTCCTACTGTCACTGGCTCTCCCCAAAGTTCTCACCTTGTCGTACAGGGAGAAGAGCACCTGGTGATAACTAAATTGAAGCACTGAATGTTTTGACACCAGCCAAGGCACAAGCAGGTCATTATGGTCTATTTTTAATGTCATCCCCATTGGCATTTCCAATGGAAGGTTTTTTCATGTGGTGCCACAAGATGCTCCTCCCTTGCTGCTGGCTTCCTGTTTTGATAAATGCTGATGATCACACAGGTCACAGTTTATATCAAGAACAATTGACTCAGCATGCTGGGTCTTGAGTTCACTCCCCCAAGTCGCACTCTCTTTTGCTCTTCTAAGCATGTCAAGGTTTCAGAACAGTGAGCAGAAAGAAAACTTGTGAGGTTTCAATCCCCTGGAAATTTCTCCACAGTATCATCTGAAATATATATATATTTTCTCCTTTCTCTTAAAAAGAACTTTTTCTCTTTAGATTGGCTGAACGTTTTCTGGAAAAGGTAAGAGCTTGACAACAGGTAATGGTTTCTTTTTCTGCCTGAGTTATAACTGTTATAATCACCCATTAAACTTAAGGAAGGTTAGGTTATTGGAAGTGATACTATGTTGTATTATGCCTTTGGAACTGCCACGGCAACTACAGTTGGAGACAGAACAATTAAGAACTGTTTTAAGAATGCTTAGCAGTTCAGAGGTGTGTGATAACTGAAGAAGAAGAAGAAAAAAAATTCTAAGAAACTGAGAGCACATCCAATCTGCAGGGAAGATAGATGCTCAGTTAGAGTGGGGAAGCAAGGAGCAAGGGCCTCTTTCATTCAGTCATTCTTATACCTTAGGGAAAAGTGGGATTTGGGGATTTAGTTTATCAGGCTGTGTGAGATATTGAGTCAGACTTGGAAATGGCTCCTGAGGTTTACGGGGAAATGGAGACCTGAGGTGGATTCCTGAGATTGCCATTGGCAGTTTAAGGATTCCTTCCTATGTCGGTAGAAATAAGAACAGTGCTGAAGAGAGCAAGACATTTTACTGCCCTGGCACTGTTCCTACAGTGCGGCTCAGAGGCTGGTAAAAGGACGTGTCAGTGAGCCAATGACAGTGCAGATGATGCCAGCAACCTTCAGCCACCTCAGTCCCCTCATGCATGACCCCATAGTACTTTTGCAATGGAATAAACCAGGTAAAACACTCAACATCGTTAGGGAGATTGGTCCATTTGACAATGTTGAATAAACATTGGAAATATAGTTCCTTTGTACCTGGGTAAATATATAAAGGTCTCAAGAAAGTACCATATGTTATTATACTAAGGGTCATCTTTGGAGAAGGGAATGTTTCTGATTTTCTCCTTTAGATGGCTCAATAGGAAGATTAATAACATCTTTAAATCAGGTGTAGTGTATTTCCAAACTTTGTTTCTCACTAGCAGACTGCCTTAGTGCCTCCTGCAAGTCCTTAGGTCCTCAGTGAACATTGAAGTCAGGAATAGATACAGCAACTATTTGTGGTTTGCTTAAATATCACTGCCCTTTTGGATATGGTTTCTGACTTTAATGGCCACTTGTAACAAAACTTTTCCGGTTTAAAACTATAGTAGATACAGTCAGGAAGAAAGAAATTAAATATTATCCCATGCCTGTTATTTAATCATTAGTGTTCTTAGGCCACTTGCAAATGTTGCTTATTTAGCAAGTCTGTATGTGAACTGGAAACCCTGGCGGCGTAGTGGTTAGGTGCTGCAGCTGCTAACCAAGAGGTCAGCAGTTTGAATCTGCCAGGTGCTCCTTGGAAACTCTATGGGGCAATTCTACTCTGTCCTATAGGGTCGCTATGAGTCGGAATCGACTCGACGGCAGTGGGTTTGGTTTGGTTTGGTATGTGAACTGGTATATTAGGTCCAATGACGAATTTCCAAAAAACCCAAAATGAAATGGTTCCTGCCCTCATGGGGTTTGTATTGGTGTTAGGGAATTCTTCCTTAATGTATGCATACACATGTACACACACACACAGGAAATACTAGTAGGAATCTACAAAACTCTAAATATAAGAGCATGTGAACAAAGAGCATAGGAGATCAAAAACTAGAACAGTAGATAGGAATGGCGTTGGTCAAGTTGTGTCAGTCTGTCTGTCTCAATCTTTAATTTGTAGAAGATGAACCTAGATTGACAGAAGAGAGAATAAAGCCACCATAGTGTAAAGTAAAGAAATGGGAACAAACACTATATTATGAGGAGTAGCAAAGACTTGTCGGCCAGAGCTGATATAGATTTTCCTTCCTTTTTCAGTTGATGCCTCCATTCCTCTGAAAGCCCTCAGATGGGGAAGCCTATCAGAATGATGTTCATCATCTAGCATGGTGACAAAATTAAAAATATATATATATATAAGCACTTGATGGAGCTTGGATGTTGTCCAGACCTATTTTCTCATTTTGGGAATTCCCTTAATTGATCGATGAAGACCCAGAGAAGATAAGTGACTTGGTCTTGTTAATTAAAAAGAACAACAATAACAAGTTGGTAAATTGTAGAGCAGGGATTGGAACCCAGGTTTCCTGAGACCTTATCCCAAACTCTTTCTACCATGTTATTCTTCTGTTTTTCAATTGGCACTTGGGCTGTTGCTTGGCCAATTCTCTCGCTCTGTGAACTTAATAAAGCAAATAGGAACTGCATGTAGCATGGGGAAAGAAAGCCAAAGAAAAACTGTTTCTTCCAAATCTGCTCACAACAGACCCAATAAAGGCATCTGTCAGAACATGGGCAGCTAATAGAAATATCCTCATAGCCTGTTTGGACCTTCCAGGTCAGTGAAGGGGAAAAAGCACTGGACCTGGGGCTAGATGATTAGGTTTGAGATACTAATCAGGTTGCCTTGTGTGAATTATTTATTTTCTCTGAACCTGGAGCTTTTAATCTTTAAAATAATTAGATAAACTCAGAATATCCATGAAATAATAGTTGCTATTGCATTTATACTGAAGCATCTATAATTTTGAGTCCTTAGCCAAGACATCCAAACAGGTACAAACTAATTTTCTCAGTCCTCTCATGTCCTTACTCATGTCCCAGTTGGCTAGCTACATCAGTATTGGCACTGGTTCTTGACCATGTAGCATTAAATTGTGTTGGGGCTTTTTTAATCTTGGTCTTTCAAGTGAAGATGTTACTGTCCTGCCTTACTCATGGAATTACTGCAAATTGGAAAGTGCAGAAAAAGAAGATGCTCAGAGATTGCTGTTGGACAGATAGAGCTTTAGCCAAATAAGTTTATTCCTCATTCATTGGTACATACCTATTTATAATATTAATATATAATTGTAATATATTTATAATAACTATTTACTGAGCACCTGTTAGTGAAGATACAGATTGAGATAGAGATTGAGATTGAGTCTTCCCTCAGGCTATTTATAGTCAAGGTGAAGAAAGCCGGTTACATAAATAACTGTATATACCATCAGATAACATATATGGAATTTTGGAAGTCCAGTGAAGGAAAAAAATATTCCTAGTCTGAAGAATTAGAGAAGGGTTCATATGGACAATAGAGTTTAGGCTTATGAAAATAAAGTGAAAGGCATTTTAAAATGAAGGAACAGTATGAGTAAAGACATGAAGGCAAGAATGTTGAAGGAATTTGTGGGGAAGCCATAAGTTAGTTTGATTAGAACAGAAGTCAGCAAACTTTTTTTTTTTTTTTGGTAAAGAGCCAGATAATAAATACTATATAGGCTTTGCACTTATACCATGTCTGAGAAAACTAGTCAACTCTGCCATGTATTGCAAAAGTAGCTATATAAAAAAATCTATAAATTAGTGGACATGGCTATGGTCCAATAAAACTTTATTTATTAAAATAAGCAGTGGGCTAGATAATGGCTCATGGATTATAGTTTGCTAATCTCTAGGCGAGGTTATTGAGAGAGGGAATTGAAAGAATAGACTGGAAAAGGACACCAGGTTCAGAATATTAAGCCTCCTAGTTATTCAAATTTTAACATCTTATTTTCTAACATAGCCCTTTATTTTTTATACTACTTTTTTAAAGCATTTGAAAAATTTCTAGTTTGTTGCCTTTTTTAAACTTGAGTTGTTGCTTCAAGATTATGTAGACAATACTTTCTAACTCATCCATAATATAGTGTAATACTTAAAACGACTTTGAGAAGCTAATTGACCCACCAACTTGAATATAAACAATTAATACGTGGTTCCATCAAATAAATTAGTGGCAGAGTAACCAACTGTCCTAGGTGGCACAAGACTGAGGGGTTTTCTAGGAGAGGGGCCTGTCAGTGCTAAAACCAGGGCAGTGCTGTGTAAAACAGGATGGTGGGTCACCCTAATTAGGGAACATTAGCATTTCAAGTGGGAGGCAAGTGCCCATATCAGTTCTAGGTTGAGATTATACGTCCATTGAAAGTGGGAAATTGTTAAGCTAGTAATTCAGTTAAATTCAGCAAAGGGAGAGCAGATGAGCTATGCAAAATGGTTTTCAGTTCCAAAATTAGGCTAGTGGGGTGCAAGTCATGCCAGGTGCATGCATCACTGAAATCTCTCAGGATCTCCAGCCTGGTCCTGCCAACCTTGAAAGACCCTGAGATTCAGCCTGGCATAGCATTTCAGCAAAGACTTTTCACTGAGATGGAACATTCAAGTAACTCAACTCTGTATGCCTTTTACATTTGTAGATAAGATGTAACTTATTTGATCAACTTGTATCCAATAAAATCTCCTGATTTATATTATTATTTTTTTTTTCCTAAGGAACACCAGAAAATGTATGTTTAGACACTGAGCGTCTAGAAAATTTTGGGAAACATCCCTCACCAAGTTAGCTGTATTTGGAACTGGATATCCCTGCACTGTATTCTTCTTTGGCATATTTCCTTTTTCTTTTGGAGGAAGTCACTATCAGGGTACTGAAATGTAACTAGAGGAAATGAAGATACTAAGTGCAGTACGTGAAACTTTCAGATATATGTCTCCAAATGCACTTTTTCATGGCCCTGAGAAACTTGAACTTTCAGTGATGGGAACTGGCCTAATGTTTGATTCTCCACATCGGACTTTGGAAAGAATGTACAGAAAGATATGAATTCAAGTCATGTGATATGCTGTCTACTCCAGCATGTAGCATCTCCTGGTGTGACAGCTAGAGCTATCCCTCTGCACACTGGAGGTAAAGGAAATTCTGGTTTTGATATATTCCATTTAAATAATCTTTTCTCCCCACTTTCAGCCAGCTCCTCTGTCAAAATCAGTTGTTTCTATCTTATCTCCTCTGCCACCCTGCTTGGATACTTCTCTCTTAAGCACAGTACATTTTTGATTGTAAATATCTGTACTCATTCTGCACCTGTGTCTTTGTGTTTCTTTCCTGAAGATCTAGCAAAAGAAGTCTTCATAACTTGTCCTCCACAGAGTGAAACCTTATTTTTCTGCTTATCCCTGATGCCTTGTTCCTATCTCTCTTACTAGAGAAATTTCACAGTAGTAAGGTAAACAACCATACCATTTTGGTTCACTTTACTTCTTAGAGGACATTCATTTTAACAGCTAACTTCACCTTTGGGTAATAGCATCTTCTATCTTATCAAACCTTCATATAAACTCTGAGTTGCATTTCCTGTCATGTTATGATGTTTGCTGATATTTAAAATATAAACCATGGTTTTCCTGGCTGACATTTACTGAATACGTCTGTCTATGCCAAGCACTGCTCTTAGCCTTTTGCATAGATTATCTCATTTAATATTCATAACAACCCCAATGCATTAGGTACTATTGTAATTTTCATTTTATAGATGAAAAATTGAGATACAGAAAGCTTAAATAACCTGCCCAAGGTCATGGACCACAAAATGGCAGAGCCAGAATTTAAACCCAGGCAGGCTGGTATACTCTTACCTCTCATGCTATGTCTTCTCCATTTAAAATGGAATTATCATGGACCATGACCAGTCAAATTTCTCAGAGCTCTACAGTAATTGTTGTGAGCATCCCTTCTTACTATACCATCCACAGAAATAAAGAAACACTGCCTGAAAAGGAAAACGTAAGCACTGAATAAAAAGTCTTGTCCTAAACTTACTACATAGGAATCAACTGTCTCACCAACCTTAAAATGGCTTTTTAAATTTGATGAATGTCCTTGAGCCTTTATTGATATAAAGTACTTAATAAATGAATCAGAAAAAAGAAATCTATCACATGCAGAAGAATCCCAAATAGTTCATGTCGGTAGTCCCCTCTCAATGATGTGGGCCATAACTTTTCACCCCTTAAGTGAGGGCTATGGATAATGAATTACTTCAAAAGAGTAAAGTATGGAAAGGATAGAAAAAAAATAACTTTACTGTAGAGAAAATGATAAAAACCGCTTTACTCAGGTGATCACGGTCAGTATCGGTGGTGATAAGTCATGTTGATAGTAGCATGCACTCTTGATATGATGGCATTTTATCTCTTTGGTCCTCCTCAAAACCCATAACCCTAGTCTAATCATCAGAAACATGAGAAAAATCCTAACTGAGGGACACTTTTCAAAGTGTCTGACCAGCACTCTTCAAAACTGTCAAGGTCATCAAAGACAAGAAAAGTCTGATAAACTATCACAGCCTAGAGGAGCCTAAAGAGACATGAAAACTAAATGTGATGTCACATCCTGGATGTGATCTTGGAACGGAAAAGGGACATTAAATAAAAACTAAGGAAATCTCAGTAAAGTATGAATTTTAGTTAATAATAATGTATCACTATTGGTTCATTAATTGTAGCAATGTACCATAGTAATGTAAGATATTCATAATAGGTGAGACTGGGTGTGATATATATGGCAACTCTCCATACTACCTTCAAAAGTTTTCTGTAACTCGGAAATTATTCTAAAATTAAAAAAAGCTTATTTTTAAAAAAGTGAATGATAAAGGATAACTTGGGATAGGAGATATGTATGCAGAAGGTAGATGTATTTACATTTCTTTGTGAATGAAATGGTTCTGCTTTTCAAATTCAGAAATAATCCTGCTGTGTACAGCATAAAGCAAGGTCAAAGAAAAGGGTGTAAAGAACTTGTTCAACAAGGAGAATATGGTCAGCGGCAAGAGTACTAGAACCGTGTGCCAGTGATGGAGGTCATGGCAAAGCAGATGTAACAGGGACTTGGCAGGCGCGTTTTGTTAATTGAAATGTCAGCTCTGTTGGGTGCGATCTATGTGGGAGAGCTCAGAAGAGAAGAAAAGGTGGCAAGGTGGCATGATATTTCTGAAATATTAATAGTGGCAATGAATTTCAACTTGATAATTAGTAGTAATACATTTAGAAAAGGATACTGAAAATGAATAAGAAAAAAATCCTAGTGAAGATCAACCATAGATTGCAATATCAATGTGATTACTTTGGAAGAAAACTTATGCTTTGAGTCATAAAGTTGTGTTACCAAAATCATAAGAATAAACAAGATCAAAAAGTCTTCTCTTGATAAGATATCAAAGGAGGGAAAGAAGTTCCAACTAAATTTTTAGTAGTGAGGCTACTAATTTTTAGAGGCAGACTTTGAATAATAAATGAGCTATTGAAATCCCTCAAGTGATACACTTGTATGTATTAGAAGAAATTTTGCAAGGCCACATAGTTCTTCCCCATTATCACTCTCCCCTACCACACACAACCACTTTTCCTAAGTAGAAGGAACTTGGAAGAAACACTGTAGTGCTTCAGACGACCTGCTCTGTTAGCTATGATGGAGCTCAACTATCCCATTGGACTGCATATTCTATTCTTAATGATTAAGCTAGAGATACATTTTATACCTTTTTCTTATTGTACTAAGATATGTACCTTGAAGCATTGGGAACTTTTAGGTATTAATACCTGTTAGAGAAGCAGAAGATAGAAATGATCTTTCTTGGGCCTCTAGATAATTGAGGGCCAGAGGCTTAGAGAAATAAATCATTGAGACAAAGAATGAGAACTGAGAAACTGGCCCATCAGGCAATTAGGACACATCCAGATATAAAGGTCACAAACAGTGATGGATTAATAGGTAGGCACATGAAGATAAGTAGGTATATGTTGTTCTCGTTGTTAGATGCTGTTGAGTCAGGCCCGACTCCTAGCAACCCTACATACAACAGAACAAAATACTGCCTGGTCCTGTTCCATCCTCACAATCACTGCTATATTTGATTTTTGCAGTCACTATGTCAGTCTATCTTGTTGAGGTTCTTCCGCTTTTCCACTGACCATCTACTTTACCAAGCTTGATGACCTTCTCCAGGGAGTGGTCCCTCCTGATAACATGTTCAAAGTACGTAAGACTAAGTCTCACCATCCTCACTTCTGAGGAGCACTTTGGTTGTACTTCTTCCAAGACAGACTTGTTTGTTCTTCTGAAAGTCAATGGTATATTCAATATCCTTCGGCAACACCATAATTCAAAGACATCAATTCTTCTTTGGTTTTTCTTATTCATTGTCCAGCTTTTGCACGCACACGAGGCCATTGAAAATATCATGGCTCAAGTCAGGCACAGTTTAGCCCTCAAAATGACATCTTTGCTTTTCAACACTTTAAAGAGGTATTTTGCAGCAGATTTCCCCAATGCAAATGGACCAATTCAGGTATATGCGCCGAAATCCAAAGACAAGCAGAATCTGCTTTCAACATTGAGAGCCTGGAAACCCACAGGAATTAGAGCACAGCTGTGTGGTCAAAGAATTATGCAAGACACCAGCCACTTGAAGGACCTTGTTCCCCAAAAAAGGGATATAACCCATAACTTAGTACATGGTTCCTGCTTACCATTCCAAACCATCCTTGAAATGTCAACATCCCAGGGCCTGAGGTGAGGATACATCTTAAAGGAGGGTTGGATAAATGAGAAATGCCATAGTCTGATCTTGGTATGAGAAAAATGTGGTAGTAAAGAGTGAATTTTTTTTTTTTTTTAATGAAGGAGTTAAGCTGTTTATAAAGAAGCTTGTAATGGAGATGAAATATTTGCTTATTAAACCACAAGCCATAATTAATTTTAAAAACTTCAGAGAAGGAAAAGAATCTAGAAAGATTTGGTGCAACTATATAGGTATTTCTCCAAATGCCTACACGTTTTTTTCTAAATACTACTGATGCAATAAATAATCAAGGCAGTTAACTGACTTAAAACAAAACAAAACAAAAATCTTCTTTCATCTTGGTAATTTAGATAATTTTTGACTTCAGGTGTATAATTAATCAAATTTTTTAGTTTACATATATAGATGCAGGTTACACGTAAAGAAATAAGAAATAGGCTAGAAAAAAACCTACCAAAAGTAAATCTCCTAATTTTCACTAGCAATATAATGTCTGCAAGGAAGATAGTATATACAACAAACGTTGGAGACAACCTAATGTTTGTTTTTAAGGGTTTCAATAGAAGATTATATGCAACTCCGTAAACTGAAGGTAAAAACATTATTGTGTTACAAGATAGAAGAGGAAATATGTTTTTGAAATCAACATTAAAAAAATTTAGCCACACTTAGTTCAATCAAAAAAAATGGACATCATTGGAAAGTATAGGATTAAATGTGTTAAGTAAATTTGAGTTGAGTTTTGAAAAGTTCTCAGGTCCCTCTGGTTAAAGCAAAAAAAAAAAAAAAAAAAAGGAAGGAATGAGCTCGTTGCAGCAGCTAAGGGTGCGATACCAGAGTGGCAGTGAGAAAACAGAATGCCTCAACTCCTATCCTACCTCTGTTTCCTCTGCCAGGAACAGAAGCTCTTCAACTTGACCTTTGTAGAACAAATATTTATAAAGGCATAGGCAGAACAGGAAATAAAGACAGTGTAGGTTTTTAAGCTGCCCTAAATGAGTTCGAGTCAGCTCATCCAGGTGATAAAAAGAGAATGGCCATGAAGTCTAGGAATCACTGTCAAACATGGATTACTATTGTTCAATCAATGTTTATTGGTTCCCTCTAAAAGACAAGCACTGTGTTAATTTCTAAGAAGACAAAGATGAATGGGCAAAGAGTGAGTGCACACTCTGGAAGGGAAGCCAAGTTAGTGGAAAACAATGAGGAACAGTGTAAGGAAGATGATTGCAGAATCTCACAGGTGGTCCAGAAGAGAACAATGGAGGTTTACGGACAAACAGGAGATTTCTATATGGTCAGGTTGAGGAAGGTATTTCAGAGAAAACAATATTTGCAAAGACACAGAGGTGTTATGCAGTGTTGCTTTACAGGTCATGTGTTACCATGTACCAGAGCAGTAAAGAGAATTGGCTTTGGGGTAAATAATTTTAGTTTCAAATCCCTATCCACAGCATGTTGGCTGTTCTATCTGATAAAGTTATTTTACTTATAAATTACAGGTTTCTATCTGCAAAATGTAGATAATAATGGAGACTAGGTCAAAGTGGTCAATAAATGTTATCTATTTTATTACTGTTATCAGGATTAATTGAGTATTGTTAGATCACAAAATAGGAATGGCCTCATGTTGAAGGAAATACGACAGATAGGAACTAGAAGGAAGGAAGACTAGGTGGGCTAGTAAGTAAAGAAATGCCCAAAAGATTTGGATTAATAAGACATTGTCTACTTTGTGAGGACAGATTTTAGTGACATGCCACAGGTTTCCCGTCCTCTCTTGATTAACACTTTCATCAACATGGATGCATGCTTATGAAATTTGTAGATAACATGAAGCTGGGAGGGGCTATGATGGTTCCAAGGTAATAGTAGCCAGCACCCAACTGATGTTGATTGACTGGCTGAAACAATCGTTTAAACCTAGCAAGATGAAATTTGCATTTTAACAGGAATAATATAAAGTCCTGAAATTGAATTTACAGAAAATCAGTGACAGAATGGGAAAGATCTGTACTGGTAGACGTGTGTGTGAAAAATAAATGATGTGGGGGTTTTAGTAGATGCTAAACTCAGTGTTGGTCAGCACTAACAGAGAGCTTCTGTGATTTAGATTACATAAATAAAGGTGAAGCATACCCAGATGGATAGAGGGGATAGTCTCCTTCTCTACTTTTGGCAAAGTGCGTTGAGAGTATTGTGCGCATCTCTAGTACCAAATTCTAAGAGGTCTATAGGTGTATTGGACCACATTCACAGGATCACTGGATGGATGGTTAAAAAAAAAACAAAAACAAACTTAGTTATCTCATTTGGGAAATGTAGAGATAAACCCTGAAAGGAGGAGACTTAGGACATAGTTTCTGTCCTTAAACCTATGAAGGGTATTTATGAAGAAAAGGAAATAAATTAATTTGGGTAGGATCTGAGGGTAGACTTCAGGGTGAATGAAAGAAAGATAAAATACAGAATTTAGGCTTGGCATAAGTAAAATATTTCTAAGTCAGATGAATGTAGAAATAATGAGTTAGCCAACTATAAAGGAGTCCGAGTTCGATCTAGATGTACCATGTGAGGACTATAAAGAAGAAATCAATTGTCAAGAGAGAGTTGGACTACATGGCCTTTAAAATTTCTTCTAACCCTGAAAACTTCTGAATCTGTGATAACTAATATGGTTTTATGAAAAACAAACAAACAAAAAAATTGTAAGAACTAAGTAATTGTTTCGGCCGTTGACCGGAAGTTAGTATAGTCCACAGTAAGAAGGCTTGGACTGATACAAGCCTGAGGCAGGACTCACAATGTTTAAAATATAGTAACTGCCTTTTCATGTGCTATAGGGAATTACAAGCGAAGGTTGAGGTTTAATTCAATTTACCACTTATTAATGATCTGCAAGAATTAATAGCATGAATCTTGAATAGTAGATATTTCCTGAGTATAGAAACACATGGAGAAAGTGATGAGCTTTTTTTTTGGGGGGGGGGGCGTGGGGGGAAGATTTGCACACCTAGAAAGCCCCATATGATGAAAGAAGAATGACCTAGATGACCTACTCACTTCTCCTAGCGTGAGGTCTATATTTCTATAGGAACAAGAGGAGTACAGTGAAGGCTGGGGCATTAGTTTTGACACTGGCTGTTAGTGATACTCATAGGAAGCAGAAGGACTCAAGGTTACTTTTTAGTAGAGATTTTAGTTTGGTAATTTCATGCTAAGAAAATTTTCATTTAAAAAATCTGTTACAACTTAATTATATCAAACTAAAGGGTAGCATCTGGTTTTGATTCATTTAACCTTAATGGGAAAGAACAAGCCATTACTTAAAGAATGTCTTTAGTCTGTATTATTTCTAGTATTTTTAGAAATCATTTATTCCTCTTCAAATTGATGCAATGTAATTATTCATTAATAATTCCTCTTGATGTCTCTGGAGTCATTCCATTACGCACAGTCATTATGCATCATTTTGTGAATGTTTTCTCTGATGTTAAAGTATCTATAACTCAGTGAGTCATGTGTATTCATCAGTATACTTCCTTTTAGTGAAGAATATCCAGTTTATTCTGAATTGCATAATTTCATTGAAACATTTTCCAGCAACATTAGAAGCTGCTCCTAAATGCCAGAAGAAGAAGAATACAGATATATCCCCTAGATCCCAACGGTAGACATCTTTTACAGGAAGCTCTGACTTGGCTGGAGGATCCCATTCTTGGTGCTGGGTGGTGGCCCAGAGGAGATACATTCAATAACTAGCTCCCAAGTTATTACACAAAGCAATTTTCCATAAAATTATTGCCATAAATTTTTTCCAATACTTGTATGCTATTTGAAATGTTGTGGTAGTTTGTAACACATCAACTGCGTTATGGATGGTTTCAATTGCCTTTAGTGAGAAGGCCTGGAAACCTAAAGCCCACATAGAGTACTATCTCCTCTGGATAATGGGATTCTGGATTTCAAACAACAATAATCTATTTGTTAAAATAGGAATACTGGCACTACATCATAATAGAGTGGAATGTTTGGCATGATAAAGATAATTATTACTAAGTTAGGAGCAGTTCACATGTTAAAATCTATTGTTGTTTTGGTTGAGCATCTTTCCTCTGGAGATTAATAATGAATCAAAGGCTCTAAATATTTATCAGTTGTTTTTCCCATATCTTGAAAAAGAACAGGTAAAAACTTTGTTTCAAGAAAATCCAATACATGAAGCCACTTTAAAAAACAGGTTAGGAGATGGTTACCCAAGTCACAAAAGATTCTTTACAAAGAGATGTAATTCAGAATTTCTTTAAATAGTGAGCCCTTATTCATTTAAAATGTTTCTTAGGTTATTCAAGCCTTCTGGAATAAATCTATTCTGTAAAGTAACATATACTTACATTATCTTATTCGTGACGTTTGGTGAAATGAGTTATTCAGAAAGTGATTGACACAAGTCTGCCAGGGAGTCAGGAGTGTGAAAATCAGGAATTTCTAATTCTTGATACTGCTGTCTGGTACCCTTATCAGTTTCTCTATATGTGTATATACAGTGGTGTTTGTATGTATATTGTATAATTATGTATATATATTACATACACATATTTCTTCTTACTTGAAGGTGAATAATTAGCCTTTATGTATTTGCTATTGAGGGGAATATCTTCCTCTCTATATTTTATATTTACAGACTACTAATTTCTCCTGTTTTGCCCGTTGCATGTTATGATTTAATATTAAGCTCCTAGGATCTGGTGAGATCAGTAGAACAGGTGTCATCACACTCATTTGAAGAGTGTCTTCTGTTATCTAAGGGCAGGTACCTAGTCAGTGAAAGTAGGGAGAAGAATCCAGGTCTCCTGACTCTGGATTATCAAAATTTTAAATGAAAAACAATGAGTATATAACTTCTGACCAGCTTTTGAGATGAAAAAGGCATTTTCCAGTGATGATGAAGCTAATTGTTATTAAATTAATTGTTGAAAATACTAGTTAGAACTACAGGGTTTTAGAGCTTGAGGAAGCCTCAGCCTATCAAATCTCCCATTTGATAGATGAAGAAACTGAGGACCAGGGTGGTGATGTGGTTTGCTCAAGGTCAGGTAATACATAAATGCAGACCTAGAATTAATGGTCTCATCTCCTGGCTCGTAGTCACTCCACCACCCCAAACGTACTGCTTCCCTTTTTTAAACCGAAATGTGAATTCACTTCATTATTAAGAAAGATTGTTTTAAAGACAACATTCTATCACCATAAATTTATTGGAGATAGAAAGACTCCTGTAAAAAATATTTTTCCCTCTCTTCTTTTTCATGTCATAACAGCCATAAAGCCTGGCATGCAACGCTGATAAAATACACAGAAGAATGAAAATCAAATTAAGTGATCAGAAATAAAAATCAAGATGCCGCAATATGGAATAATGCAAGTCATGTACAGCCAACATAAGACTAATAGAAATACCTGATTCCTGTCTGATCCTCTCACTTATCCAGGTCACAAATAATGTATTCTTGGAAAAAAGAGAGCCCCAAATTTGATTTATTTCCTAATCCATTTAAATTTAAAGAGGCTGCCAAGGCTTTACACATAAATCTCCAGTATGTTCCCATATTGTGGAAAGGAGAAAGAAAGAAAAAAAATAGACCTGTATATTTATAACACTAATCAGATGAGGGTAAAACAAAACAAAACAAAAAACCCATTGCCATCAAGTTGATTCTGACTCATAGTGACCCTATAGGATGGAGTAGAACTGTCCCATAGGGTTTCCAAGGAGCAGCTGGTGGATTTGAACTGCTGATCTTTTGGTTAGCAGCCAAGCTCTTAACCGCTGTACTATCAAGGGTTGCTAATCAAATGGGAGTAGAAGGAGCTGACTTTTAAGTTTTTAATGTGTTATTTTCTAGGAGTTAATATTTCACACAAAAGCAAACTGTAAACAATATCTTTGGAGGATTATGTAGGAGTGGCTTGAGAATTTTCTGTATTTTAAATTAGAGTTTATTATTACATGTATACTCACCTCCGTTTTTGACATTAATAGTTATCTTTGTTATCTAGTGCTGCTAAAACAGAAATACCAAAAATGGATGGCTTTAACGAAGAGAAACTTATTCTCTCACAATTTAAGAGGCTAGAAGTCTGAATTCAGGGTGGGCAAAAGACCTTGCCATCAATCTTTCTCTGGTCTAGGAGCTTCTCAGTGTAGGGACCCCAGGTCCAAAGGAAGCACTTTGCTCCTGGCACTACTTTCTTTATGGTATGAAGTCCCTATGTCTCTCTGCTCGGTTCTGTCTTTTGTATCTTAGAAGTGTGATTGATTTAAGACACAATGTAATCTCGTAGATTGAGTTAACATAACTGCCCCTAATCCCACCTCATTAAAAAAAAAATTTTTTTTTTTTTTATAATATAGGAAAATCATATCAGAGGACAAAATGCTGCATAATCAAATGGTACTAGGAATCCTGGTTTAGCCAAGTTGGTAACACATTTTTGGGAGGATTCAATTCATAACAGAGTCATTTGAATAATGAGAAAATCCTTTCCAACTCAGTAGTTATTATTGGATTATGCCAGGGGTGAACAATTTTTTTAAATTTTATTTCTTTTTTATAAAGGGCCAGATAGTAAATATTTCTGGCTTTTTGAGCATATGGTATCTTTTGCAGCCCTACAACTGGCCCTGTAGTGGGAAAGCTGCCACTGAAATACTTAAAGGAATGAATGTGGCTATGTTCCAGTAAAATTTTATTTACAGGCAATGAAATTTGAATTTCACATAATTTTCATGCATCATAAAATATTAATCTTTTGATTTTTTTTTTCAAATTTCATCTACAAGTATAAAAGCCATTCTTAGCTCATGGCCCCTTAAACAAGGTTCAGTTAGCCAGATTCGCCTGGGAGCAATAATTCGCTGACCCTTGTGTTAAACTGAATATGGTGGTTGTAGGGACATTCGTAGCTACTACTGTGGTCTCTTTGGTAAACAATTACTTCCTAAATGGGCCTCTTTATGTATGAACTAGTGAGCCTCTCACAAATTGTCTCACTGTACATCCTTCTACTGTGACCCTGAAAAAAAAAAAATAATGATATTAAGAAAAATATGTTGTTGTCATTAGGTACCTTTGAGTCAGTTCTGACTCATAGTGACTGTATGTATATCAGAATGAAACACTGTCCAGTCCCACACCATCCTCACAGTCATTGTTATGCTTGAGCCAACTGTTGCAGCCACTGTGTCAAACCATCTCCCTAAGGGTCTTCCTCTTTTTTTCTGACTCTCTACCAAATATGATTCCTCCTCTAGGGACTGGTCCCTCCTGATAACATGTCCAAAGTACACAAGACAAAGTCTCCCCATCCTCGCTTCCAAGAAGCACTCTGGCTGTACTTCTTCTAAGACAGACTTGTTTGCTTTTCTGGCAGTCCATGGTATATTCAATATTCTTCTCCAGCACCATAATTCAAAGGCATCAATTCTTCTTCGATCTTCCTTATTCATTGTCTAGCTCTTACATGTATATGAGGTGACTGAAAATACCACAGCTTGGGTCAGGTGCACCTTTTTCCTCAAGGTGACAACTCTGCTTTTTAGCACTTTAAAGAAGTCCTTTGCAGCAGATTTGCCCAATGCAATACATCCTTTGATTTCTTGACTGCTGTTTCCATGAGTGTTGATTGTGGATCCAAGTAAAATGAAATCTTTGACGACTTCAGTCTTTTCTCTGTTTATCATTATGTTGCTTTTTGGTCCAGTTGTGAAGATTTTTGTTTTCTCCATGTTGATTTATAATCCATACTGAATGCTGTAGTCTTTAATCTTTATCAGTAAGCACATCAAGTCCTCTTCACTTCCAGCAAGCAAGGTTGTGTCATCTGCATATTGCAAGTTCTTAATGAGTCTTCCTCCAATCCTGATGCTGCATTCTTCATCGCATAGTCCAGCTTCTCTGATTATTTGCTCAACATACAGATTGAATAAGTATGGTGAAAGGATCGAACCCTGATGCACTCTTTTCCTGATTTTAAACCATGCAGTATCCCCTCGTTTTGTTTGAATCACTGTCTCTTAGTCTATGTGCAGGTTCTGTGTGAGTACAATGAAGTGTTCTGGAATTCCCATTCTTCGCAATGTTATCCATAGTCTGTTATGATCAGTGGAATGCTTTTGCATAGTCAATAAAATACAGGTAAACATCTTTCTGGTATTCTCTGCTTTCAGCCAAATCCTAACATCAGCAGTGATATCCCTCGTTCCACGTCCTCTTTTGAATCCAGCTTGAATTTCTGGCAGTTCCCTGTCGATGTAATGCTGCAATTGTTTTGAATGATCTTCAGCAAAATTTTACACACACTTCATAAATATGCTCCTTGACCTTAATCCTTTCTGGGTAGTAATTATTCTACTTATAGACCTATACACCTTTCCTTGATGCTATCATCTTTTTAAAATAAACTGTTACTGTACATCAGTTCTTAAAATTCATTAGATTCTGCTCTGGAGAGTTTTATGCATGTGTCTTTGACTTGGGTATGAAAATGAGATACAGGGTGTGTGATAGGGCAGTTAAACGATTGTGATCACAAATATTTGCTTATTTTCTTAAAGAATTAAAATTGGCCTTTTTTTTTAGTTCAAAGTCTTTACTGGAAGAATGATTCATATATTTTATAAATTTCTGTATCACTTTTCTATATAATTTAATCTCTACATGATGCTAAACATCTGGATATTTGGAAACATATGGAAAGAAATTTGAACATTTCACTTTAAATCCAGATGTTTGATGTTATTAAAGCATATGATATATGTGAAAATATGCTGAGCAGTCTTTATTCAAAGTTTTAATTGATTTCTTAATTGTTCCTAAAAATGAAAATTTGAAAACTTATAGATATCATTCAGAAATTTAATGAGAACTAATTAGTAAGTATGAATGCCTAAATACATTTTAGACTAAAATATCTATTCACATTTTATGAAAAAAAAAAACTGTAATTATAGTGTTTTTTTATTTTATGAGTCTGCCCAGAATTGCCAATGTGAAAACCATAAGTAAATGGATTATTTGTTTTGAGCCTGTAGCCATTGTGAGAATTCCAACTCTGTTGCCTACTCTAACAATCGCTCCAAGGCTTTCAGTTCAAAAGAAGGAACATACTAGGACAGCCATGATGAAATATTATGGTGATATTCATTAGTTAGTGGGTTTTACAATAAACAAGAAAATGAGTCTGACCAGTGCTTTTTAAATTGAAAAGTACTATGCAAACATTAGTGGTTATCAGTTCAACTTTCCTTAAAGTAGTCAATTCATTTTTCCCCACCTGATTTCAGAAGCTATTTTTAAGTCAGGGGATAAGAGTTTTCATTGCTGGTTTTCCTTTAGTAGGCTATGAATGCCTTCTGTTTTTATTATTTTGCAATTATTAATTAAGAATAATTTATTAAGTGACTAACGTGCTTAGCCCTATATTGAAATACTACGCAGAGACATAAACATTAAATCCAAGGCTCTCAAGAGACACATCTAGTTAGAGAAATAAAACCAACACAAAAATAAACACAAAATTGTGTAGTACTGACCACAGGTTTATTAAGGTTGTACTGCAGGGATGCTGAGTATGGCAAAATCAGGTTCAGGGGTGAGCAAGGGTATTCCTGACCCAGAAGGAGAGACATTTTGGAAAGGCTCATCTGAATAGAAGTAAAAAATAAAAATTGGCATATTCATCTGAAATATTCTCTTATTGAGGCAACAAACATGAATTTTATATGGATATGATGGTGCCATCACCATCAGAGTCTAAGTAAGTCACTTCCTGGGCCCAGATGCTATATTTCACAATAAAGGACTAGATTACTTCTATTAAAATTGCCATTCTCACTTTATTTATCTAATCATGTATCCTTTTTTATTTATATGAATGGAAAACACCAGATAAAAATTACCTCGTCAAGTCTGAAAGCAATGAAGGATGGCCAGGCAATCATCGTGTTAACTTTCAGTTTTTCACCTTTCCTGTGAACAAAATTACAATTTTCAATTTTGCCTCTTCAGGCATTACTACCACATGGCATGGTTTATATTTTGGCTTGATTAGGAGAAAAGCAAAGAGATTCCTATTGTCAAGTGTATATTAAACATATTATATTAAGCATATTAAACAGCAAGAAAAGGAGAGTTTTAATCATTTTCTTGAAACAAAGGCAGGAACATGGAATTCTGAAATCAGCAGTTGCTTATGAATCTGTTAGAAATTTACATTAAACTTTAAGACAAAATTCTGACGTCTCTTGACCAACTCAAACCTCAGTTTATAAAAAAGAAACTCATAGTCTCTTGCTTAAGAATAGGTAGCAGTCTTCATCAGAGTCCCTGGGTAGTGCAAATGGTTAACACAGTCAGCTGCTAACTGAACGGTTGGAGGTTTGAGTCTACCTAGAGTTGCCTCAGGAGAAAGGGCTGGTCACCCATGGCCCCAAAATCAGTCACTGAAAAGCCTGTGGAGCACAGGTCTACTCTGACATACATGGACGGGGTCTCCATGAGTTGGAAAAGCTCGGCAGCAGCTGATGGCAATCTTTATCACATCCTTGGAGAATGATAGGCATCCCTCTGTGATAGGGAGAAAAAAAAAAAAAAGCCAAAGCACTGATGAAGTTAAGTATCAGTTGTCTAAGACTGGGTCTATTTGGATGATCAGAACTGCATATAAATACAGGTTTTTAATGTCAACTTTGACTTTACAATAAATATTAATTTCACTTTAATTACAGCCATCCCTTCTGTCATATCATTCAGTTGCTCCTCCTTACATGAGTATAAGCATCGGAAGAATTTATACTGTCTTCGACTCTTCATATTGTCAAAATCCCTAAGTATGAAAACATGTAACTGTCTTTAATAATTAATTGACACTGGAGACACTTTGCAAAATTCCTGCTCAAGCATTTCATTCAAATCTGAAGACAAACTGCCTTTAGATATTCGTATAATCCCTGCTGTGTCTTATTTTACCGGTTAAAACATTCCTTCTGAAACAGGCTCATGTAGGTAGTGGGAAGGGAAAGCTGGCCTTTTGACACAGAGTTCTGGGATCTTTCAGGAACGCTGAATTTAATGTCAGTCGGTTCCTGGTGAATATGCCTTATATATTGTGACTATGCCTTTCTGCATCTAGATATCATTGAAAGGGCCACTTGTCATTAAATAGGACATGAACAGCCTCTCTGTATTGCTTTAAAATTACTGAATTAGAGTTCCCTGTACCTATACTCAACTCTACCTTTAAAATAGTCTCCTTGGAAAATTGTACTTGTAATTTTCCTGTTTCCCAGTGTTTTGTTTGGTAAATTCTATATAGCACACCTAATGGGGATCTACTACCTGTCAATTTGAAACCCTGGTGGCATAGTGATTAAGTGCTATGGCTGCTAATCAAAAGGTCGGCAGTTCATACCCGCCAGTTGCTCCTTGGAAACTCTAGAGGTAGTTCTGCTCTGTCCTATAGGGTTGCTATGAGTCAGAATCGACTCCATGGCAACGCTTTTTTTTTCGGGGGGGGGGTCTGTCAATTGGCTAAACTCTGGAATGCCACTCAGTAGGGCTCTGCACCAAAATCACAGAGAACCCACCTTTGTCTTAGTTATATAATCAAAGCTTTGGAAACTCATGTAGGAGGATAGATCAATGGCCCAGTGCAACTCATTACTAATAGTAAAAATGTACAGAGTCATTGTATTTCATGTCAGTTTTCATCTATTTCAAATTATTGCACTCCTCTCTGTTTCCTGTGACCTGCTTGGGATTAAACATTTTTGTTTATATTATAGATTCTATACCATTATAAGTTTTCTGCTTGGACTTTTTGCTTTACCTGAAAAATTCAAGACTCCAAATGTACTAGGGGAAAAAAAATTCACAAGAAGTATAGAAGAGATTTATAAGCGAGTAGTCCCTTCATTTACATTAATTTCCATGATATGATTTGATGTATATTTATTATATGTACTTCCCATGGAGATGAAATGATTTTGAGATACATTATTGGCATGACAGTCCTTAGCTCTCCTTCAAGTTCATTAACAAATGATCTTCTTGTTTATATTCCAAATCCCTAAGTATGCATTTATAATCATCTTTTTTCCTTGTGTTTTTAATTGTGGCGGTAAGAAGTAATTTAGGCTTAAACTCATTATTTTGTCCTCCAACTTTTGGAACACATTTTGACAAATTTTGTTGTTGTTGTTGTTGTTAGGTGCCATCGAGTCGGTTCTGACTCATAGTGACCCCATGCACAACAGAATGAAACACTTCCTGGTCCTGCGCCATCCTTACAATCGTTGTTATGCTTGAGCTCATTGTTGCAGCCACTGTGTCGATCCACCTCGTTGAGGGTCTTCCTCTTTTCCGCTGACCCTGTACTCTGCCAAGCATGATGTCCTTCTGCAGGGACTGATCCCTCCTGACAACATGTCCAAAGTATGTAAGACGCAGTCTTGCCATCCTTGCCTCTAAGGAGCATTCTGGCCTCACTTCTTCCAAGACAGATTTGTTCGTTCTTTTGGCAGTCCATGGTATATTCAATATTCTTCACCAACACCACAATTCAAAGGTGTCAATTCTTCTTTGGTCTTCTGTATTCACTGTCCAGCTTTCACATGCATATGATGTGATTGAAAATACTATGGCTTGGGTCAGGCATACCTTGGTCTTCAGGGTGACGTCTTTGCTCTTCAACAGTTTGAAGAGGTCCTTTGCAGCAGATTTGCCCAATGCAATGCGTCTTTTGATTTCTTGACTGCTGCTTCCATGGCTGTTGATTGTGGATCCAAGTAAAATGAAATCCTTGACAACTTCAGTCTTTTCTCCATTTATCATGATGTTGCTCATTGGTCCAGTTGTGAGGATTTTTGTTTTCTTTATGTTGAGGTGTAATCCATACTGAAGGCTGTGGTCTTTGATCTTCATTAGTAAGTGCTCCAAGTCCTCTTCACTTTCAGGAAGCAAGGTTGTGTCATCTGCATAATGCAGGTTGTTAATGAGTCTTCCTCCAATCCTGATGCCCCTTTCTTCTTCATATAGCCCAAATTATACATGAGTTTAAAGTCTGTTCCTTCAAACAGTGATTTTAAGAATGGATATCTTCAATAACAGGAAGCAAAGCTCTCCCCTATTGAGTTGATTCTTTTCCATCTTTCATTGATCCCTGATTCTAGAGTATTGGGTATTTTTAGTACAGTCTTTTTATTATGGGATCAAAGACCTCTTTCAACATTTTATGACAGCTAGAGACTCAAACTGAAGAAAAATTAACATTCATACAATACTTACGTACAATTTCAGGAATGCCATGGAATTCACAAAGGCTATTCAGGTCACTGAAACTCAGGTGGAGAAGCCCTTACTGGCCTAAAGAAAATAAGAATCTCTCTGTACCAGAGCATAAATAGCTTTAACCCATTGCCCATTGCTGTCAAGTCGATTGTGACCCATAGTGACCCTAGAGGACAGAGTAGAACTACCCCTTAGGGTTTCCAAGGAGCAGCTGGTGAATTCAAACTGCCAACCCTTTGGTTAGCAGCCATATCACGTAACCACTTTGCCACCAGGGCTCCACAGTAGCTTTAGGGGACATTTGTATCAAGATGAGTAGCTAGATGATATGATTGGAGAATGATATTGACTTCAGGAGAAGCTAAAGTGTTGAGTTTTCATACTATTTGCAGAAAGAAAATATGTTAGAATTTAATAGAAAACACAGAGTTCTTAGGGGGCCAACCGAGAAGAAGGTCTTGCCTGAAGAATAAGGTGGACTTGGTTAAACAGGATATCCAGCTAGATGGGGGGACTTCAGACTGCTAAACTGAACGTAGCTAGATTCTATGCATTTTTAAACATCTCTTAGAATTGTGTTTACATTTTCTCACAACAGTCAAAACTTTGTTGTAAAAGAATCTCTGTTCCATTTGAGTATGGTCAGAAATAATATATTGTTTCCACAGCAGTTATTATGAAGCCTAGAAAGGGGAGCTAAAACATAAGACTGAAGAGGCGAAAAAGACAAGCTCAGTGTCCTATGGCTCGGCAGCAAAGAGTAAAACAATTTATTTGAGCTTGCCATTCAGAAGCTGTAGAAAGTTGGGTACAGCCTGGCTTGAATATATTTGCCAATTATACTATACACCATAAAAAGGGGTGAATTTAGAACCAAATGTTATAATAGAGTACAACTGCCCTGTAGAGTTTCCAAGGAGCGCCTGGCGGATTCGAACTGCCGACTTTTTGGTTAGCAGCCATAGCACTTAACTACCAAGCCACCAGGGTTTGGATAATAGAAGTCGTAGACTATTTAACCCCAGCATAATAGGAAAGGACACGGGCTGTTCATGCATTTGAATTCGGGATCTGCCTTCTATAGTGATGTGAGCTTAAGAACAGTATTAGCTTTTTATAAAATCCCTAGGGACAGTAAGACCTAAGTGGGGGCAGTGGTGGTTCAGCGGTAGAATTCTTGCCTTCCATGAAAGAGATGCAGTGTCCGTTCCTGGCAACTGTACCTCATGCGCAGCCACCGTCTGTCAGTCAGTGGAGGCCTGTGTGTTGCTGTGATGTTGAACAGGTTTCAGCAGAGTTTCTAGGCTAAGATGGACTAGGAAGAAAGGCCTGGAGATCTACTTTTGATATATCTGCCAGTGAAAACCCTATGGATCACAATAGTCCAATCCCTTTGTCATGGAGTCACCGTGCGTTGGGGGCCAACTCAACAGCAGCTAACAACCAGACCTAAGTCTGATTGTTGCTGTTACATTGGACCCTATGAAATGGCTAATATGCAACTGTGTTTTAACTCAAAATGACAATTTCATAGAGTATATAATGTTGCTTGAAAGAGCAGAGAAAGTTTTAAATCACCCCTGCAAACTTCAGAAGTATCTTTTTACCACAAAAATTACCTTTTAAAAAATAATTGAACGTAGCCATTCAAATATTTTTGGGTAAATAAATATAAGTTCATGTATTAATAAAAAACAATTCTACCACGTAGTACTCCTTTGCCATTTTTGTAAGTGTTGCCTATGTATGAGAGCTTTCGGGCAGGATGGGCAGCATTATGTGGTAGCAAGAGAACGGACCCAGGATCCAGGCTGCCAGGGCTCCCTTCCTGGCTCCATCACTTACCAGCTCCACAGACTTGGGCTTAGACCCTACACAAATGAGGGAGTCTCTCTGCAGTGAGAGAACAGTTCTACATTTAGATTGTGGTGGTGGTTATACGAATCCATACATGTGTTAAAATGTCACAGAACTACACATGCACACACAAGGACATATGCAAAATCCAAGTAAGGGGTGTAGTCTAATTAATTGTATTTTGCAAATGTCAGTTTCTTGTTTTGATAATGTACTATAATTTTATAAGTTATTAGCATTGGGGGGACCTAGGATGCTGGTTACACAAGACATCTCTGTACTATTTTTACAACTCCTGGTGAGTCTATATTTCAAAAATAAAAAGTTAGGGAAAAAAAGAAAAACTTACTGTATGCCCCAGAAATCCCACTCTTAGGTATTTGCCTTGGAGAAATGAAAATCTATGCTCACATAAAAACCTGTACACAAAACCTGTGACAGTTCTAATCAGGATCACTGTAAACTGGAAACAGCCCAGATGTCCTTGAGCAAATGAATGGATAAATAAGTTGTGCCACATCCATATGATATAATACTACTTACTGATTAAAAGGAACAAACTATTGATAGAAGAAACAACAACCCAAATGAACACATAGCTAAATAAGTAAATAAGAGGTGACGAGATGATTATTGCAGTGATTAAAGGAGCTTATGTACACATATAAAGTTCTTAGAAGAGAGTCTGGCTCATAACACCAAAAAAAAAAAAAACCAAACCCAGTGCTGTCGAGTCCATTCCGACTCATAGCAACCATTTATAGGACAAAGGAGAACTGCCCCATAGAGTTTCCAAGGAGCGCCTGGAGGATTTGAATTGCCGACCCTTTGGTTAGGCAGCCGCAGCACTTAACCACTACACCACCAGGGTTTCCGGTCTGGCTCCTGGTGAGTACTTTTTAAGTGTCTACTATTGTTACTTCTTCCAGCAATACTATATTGTTTTAGACTTTAAAGAAATTTCACATTTTTCTCCCAACCTGGCTGAATTATTAGGGAATGTTTATAATTATGTGGGTTCCATGTACGCACTCTATCACTGTAACTATCACTGTGTGTGAGCTTACACACACACACTTGTACACACATCTCTTAGATATAGACATAACTACAAAAAATAGGCGAGGTGCTTGGGATCCAGTAGTGAACATGCAAGATTTAGTTTCTGTATTTAGGGAGCTTCTGTTCTAGAATTGTATCCAAAAAAATGCCTAAGTTTAAACTTTTCAATTGAATGTTTAAAATTTCAGTTTGATTAAAGTTGAAAGAAATGACACTTATTCTTGGATTGTTGTGTGTATTAGAAATACTGTGATTTTTTTTTTAAACATATAATCCTGGTGTTGAGATATGAGACTAACATTTACCACATGTGCTGACTGTGCTAAGTCAGGCTTTTATGATGGAGTTGTTACATTCTGAAGAACATGATTTGAATCATTTATAAGCCTATGTGATAACAAGCTATATCATAACAGGATTTACTGGACTTTTATTGCCAGCTACACAGCCAGCCAGTACTTGCCTATCAATCTGGACTGTGTGTGAAGTGCTGAGCTGGATAAAAGAAGTATGTAAGGCATTGGAGTCCAAGCTCTGCAATAAGACATGCCTGGGTTCAAATCCCACACACACATACACTTATCTCCTTATCAATTAAAACAGTTACAATAGGTTTTTAATAAATTTAACTAAGCAGTAAACTTTGGCTATTATTAATTTAATATTATTTATGAGTTGTATTTTATTTAAATAATTCAAACTGCAGGCTCCACAGAGCTAGCAAACTTCTAATGGTGAGGCAGATATTTAGAAGCAGTTGTAACGACACCCATTCTGTCTACTGGATTGTCTGCTGTGGTTTGCTTGGTGATGAAAACAAATATTAAATGGCACTTACGTTGAAATCCCCATCGGTTTGTTTAGGTGGAAGCAGGTTCTTCTTAATTTTTGTAAAAATGTTTAGATCCCAAAAGTAAATGGGATGTATAGTTTAAAATGTCAACTTGATTTTAAACATTTCTGTGGTTTGTTGGTTTTGCACAAAACTTATTGTTAAATAAGCTCTAAATAGACCATCTCTTGGTATTTCAGGAAAAAAAATACTTTAAATATACTGATTTCTATTAGTAAAATGGTTCCTGAGTCCATTAGCAATAATGCTATGATAACTTTTATGGAATACTAGAAGATAAAACAAATCTGTCTGTATGATTTCCACATCTGCAGAAAACATTTTGATCTCACATTTTGAGGTTTTGAACCGAGTTAAAAATTTGAACCCAAGTGCTCCTCACAACATAAAACTCACTGAGATAGGTCCCTACAGTCTGATTTAATATGTGGCATAAAAGTGATATCTGTTAAAGATTTGATAGACAAGAGCTTGAGTTTTTAAAAACAATCATCTTTATTTTGCCAACCACCATTTCTCTGCTGTTTCTTTCTTTAGTGTACAATTGGGTAAGGTGGGCCTCAAGTGGTTTAGTGCCATTGTTACAGGAAATTATTATTAGGAAATAAGACTAATTTAAAAGTTTGCTGCTCAGCTGTGTTATGTTGGGTGGTTTTAGAAGTCATAATTTGATCTATAGGATAAGAAAATCTGTGTAAACAAACTTGTAACAGATTTTGTTTGCCTTTGTTGACTCTTGGGCTTATTTGTTTTTATAAGTAGCTTGAGTAAAAAAAAAAAAAAACGACTTAATTAGGATACTTAGCTATTTGAAGGAGATAAACCAGAGCTCTTCTACTGTGAATATGACTCAGCATTCCAACCCCCAGTGTGTGAAGTCTCTGTAAAGTTCAAAATGTTCTAGAGGAAGAATCTGATAGAAAAAAAAGAGAAGGTATGGTGAGTGCTGGGAGGTGTCAGAGAGTGGCTGCTGCAGGTGGGGGTCACCTTATATATTGCAGGCAATTTCTGGAGAAAGGGGCATGGCTCAACTCTTAAACTGGAACTCTGTTCGTACAGATGGTAGTTCAGTAGTGGAATTCTTGCCTTCCATGTGGGAGACCAGGGTTTGATTCCTGGCCAATGCATCTCATGTGCAGCCATCACCCATCCCTCAGTGGGGGTCTGCATGTTGCTATAATGCTGAACAGATGTCAGTGGAGATTCCAGATTAAGAAGAACTTGGGAGAAAGGCCTGGTGATCTACTTCTGAGAATCAGCCAGTGAAAATCCTATGGATCACAATGATCTGATTTGCAACCGATCATGGGGGTGGCACAAGACCAGATGCGCTTTCATTTGTCATGCATGGGGTCACTATACGTTGGCATTGACGGCAACTAACAACCACAACAACTCATACAGGAAGACAAGGGTCCATGTTCTTCCTCTCTCCTACACATTTCCCAGTATTCTTTTCCAGACCTGCTTAAGAACATTGAATGAGAGCCTCTAAACTTTACCTACACACTTGAATTCCATTGCAACTTTTCGGCCTTCCATAAGCTTGGAACTAGTTCCCAGGGAGCACGACACCTGCCTTTGTCAGCTTCCCTTTCTCATCAGTGGTCCCCCGCCTATCACTACCATAAGTTTGCCACCATAGGTGCAAAATGAGTTGAGGGTGTTGAGGTAGTGGAGAGTATGGAGGTTTTTGATATCAGGTCACAAACATGCTGAGACTTCACTGCAGTTCTGGTAAAGTATCCCATGCTGGGAGCCCCTGGGAGGTTCAGTTCTGAGCTTTCTCTCATCAAAAGCGTAATGACTCCATCAATTCTTCCATGGTTACCACATCTACGGGAGCATGCACAGATTCCCTAGGACTGTGATGTCTAAATGATTTAGTGGCATGCATTCATTCATTTTGCGGAATGGGCAATCTAATGGCAAGATGAAAACCCACATAGTACACACATGCTATATAGAATACACTATGATTAAAGACAATAAAAATATATTCCGAAAGACCTTAGCATTTTTAACAGCATGAAAATAAGAATAATTATTTGAACGTTAGGAATCAGGCTATGTGTATCCAGTGGAGAAAACTCCATAGAAATAATTTGGTCTTTCTAGGCTTTTCCAGTCTAAAATAAACATATTAGGCCAACTGGCAGTAAACAGAGACATTATACCAAAGCACAAGTAGGCAGCAAGATATAAATATCACCCACATCAACAGGTTCACCACGGGAGCTTGCGAGGTTAGGGAATCACAGCAAAAGAGAAAAAGGAAGAATTGCTAGTCTTAAGTTTTTCATTGTTCTGTCTTGTTTTTCATCGTTCTGCCTTTTCAACTCTGCCTAACCGAGATTTAGAGGTAGCTTGGGCCTGTCTCTACCTGACTTCTGAGATCTGAGTTGATGACATCCAAAGCATGTTCCCTGACAAAATTCTGCCTCTTGGCAAGGTAGACACAGACTCCAGGGACATCCTGTGTCAGAGCTTCTAGACCTCCTGTAGTCAAAGGGCCTATAGTCAACGGCTTTGAGCTATGTTATTACCCATGGGGTTTTGCTTTAAAGACACACTAAGGGAGGGGGGCGGATCTGGGCCCTGCTCAGTGGCGCTGCCTCTGAGCCCCTTCTGAGTCCCACAGCAGGGACTCCATGTGTGGGTGGACCAAGACCCTTCTGTGCATTTGGAAAGGTCAACGGGAGGATCAAGCTTTCTTCTTGGGAGTGGTATGTGGTGGGGAATTCCTTACATTAGGAATAAATTGAATGTGGAGAATAATCCCTATCCCCCAGGGTACAGTTTAATAATGCAGGTGACTGATCCACTTAATGCTTGCCTGATTTGAGCTGTGCATTGCCTGGCTTTTTCATTAATAATGAATTCATAGGTAAACACACGCTTCACATTAAATGCTTCTTAAAAGTGTTTAGTGTCTGCTGCCAGAAAACCTATTAAGCACTATGATCCTGGAAAAGCAAAACTGAACAGAAACTAGACATGGTAAAGTGGAAACGCCTTTCCACTACCGCGTTGTAACGAGAAAGTTGACATATACTCCTATGCTGCATATTGGGAAAAATTTCAAATAAAGTGTTATTCTCTTAATAATGAAATAATAAGTGCATGGGGCTACATAGTTCTCGATCCCATGAGGTTGTGTAGAATGAAATTTAAGTGCTGGAGGAATAGCTGGTGTCTTTGTTCATCCTCAGCCTTTAAGTTGCCGGGACTACATCATCCTCAGAAAAAAAGGAGTTATTTCTTCTAAAGTAAAACTGACCATGGATTTTAAAATAAGTAGCATTTACTTAATATATGCATTTTAGTTGTGTTTCCACAACCAATTTAAAATGCAACTTCACTAACCACTAGCCAAATTGAATGAGTGTTTTAAATACAGAAACTTAGATTTTTTTTTAATTTGTACTTTAGATGAAGCTTTACAGAACAAACTAGCGTCTCACTAAACAATGAACACACACATTGTTTTGTGACATTGGTTGCCAGCTCCACAACCTGTCAACACTCTCCTTGACCTTGGATTCCTGTCCCCTCCCACCGACTCGACAGCACTGGGTTCATTGGGTTTTCCTGCCTTCTCGTCCTTGCCCCTGGGCTGGTGTGCTCATTTAGTCTCATTTTGTTTTATGGGCTTCTCTAATCTTTAGCTGAAGGGTGAACCTCAGGAGTGACTTCTTAACTGAGCTAAAGGGGTATCCAGGGGCCACACTCTCAGGGTTTCTCTAATCTCTGTCAGCCCAGTAAGTCTGGTCTTTTTTTTTTTTTTTTAGAATTTTGTTCTACACTTTTCTTCAGCTCTGTCAGATCCGTGTCAGAGCAGTCAGTGGTGGTAGCCAGGCACCATCTAGTTGTGCTAGACTCAATCTGGTAGAGGCTGTAGCACTTGTGGTCCATTGGTCATTTGGACTAATCTTTCCCTTGTATCTTTGGTTTTCTTCATGCTCCCTTGCTTCAGGCAGGGTGAGACCAGTGGAGTATCTTAGATGGCCACTGACAAGTTTTAAGACCCCAGATGCTACTCACCAAAGTAGAATGTAGAACATTTTCTTTATAAACTATGTTATGCCAATTTAGCTAGATGTTCCCCAAGACCACGGTCCCCACAGTCCTCAGCCCAATAATTCAGTCCCTTAGGGAATTTGGATATGTCTATGGAGCTTCCATGACCTTGCCTTGGACAAGTTGTGCTGGCTTCCACAGTCCTAGGTACTGTTTTACCCTTCACCAAAGTTACCACTTATCTGTTGCCTATTTAGTGTTTTTCCATCCCTGCCCTTCCCCTCCCTCTCCCTCATGACCATTATGGATCATTTCTTTTTGTGTATAAACCTTTTCATGAAATTTGATAGTAGCAGTCTCATACAATATTTGTCCTTTTGTGGTTGACTTATTTCGCTTAGCATAACGCCCTCCAGTTTCATCCATCCTGTGAGATGATTCACAGATTCATCACTGTTCTTTATTGTTACGTCGTATTCTGTTGCACGTATGTACCGTAGTTTGTTTATTCAAATTCAGCTGTTGATGGGCATCTAGGTTTCCATCTTTTTGAGTTTATGAACAATTCTGCAATGAACATGGGCATGTATATGTCTATTCGTGTGATGGTTCTTATTTCTCTAAAATATATTTCTAGAATATTGAGATTGCTGGATCATATGCTATTTCTATTTCTATCTTTTTAAGGAAGTGCCATGTCATTTTCCAAAACGGTTGTACAATTTTGCATTCTCACCAGCAGTGCATAAGGGTTCCAATCTCCTCACAGCCTCTCCAACATTTGTTCATCTTCTGTTTTTTTTTTTTTTTTAATTTGTGCCAGTAATGTCGAGGTGAGATGGTATCTCGTTGTAGTTTTAACCTGTATTTCTCTAATGGCCAATGAGAGAGAGCATTTCCTCATGTGTCTATTAGCTGCTTGAATGTCTTCTTTGGTGAAGCATCTGTTCATATACTTTGCCCATTTTTTAATTAGATTATATGTCTTTTTGTTGTAGAGGTGTTGGATTTTCCTGTAGGTTTTAGAGATTAGATCTGTGTCGGATTTGTCACAGCCAAAAAAAAAAAAAAAAAATGTTTTTTTTTTTTCCCACACAGAAGTTTAGATTTTAATTTTCTTAGAATTAGCCTGTCTTGTTTTCATTTTTGTTTGCTTTCTCTTCTTTTCCAAAGGCTGAATTAATCGTCCGGCTGGGTTATCTGTTTTCTTTTCTATTTCTTGGCCAGGCCCAATGACTTTTTACATCTATTATCAGAGAATTCACTAAGTTTGGAAACAGCTGTAAAGATTATCTTGCCCATCCCTCTCCCTTTTTAAAGGATGAAGAAATGAAGATGCTAGATTAGGCATTTGTGCCAGATAAGGCTAGTTTCAGAATCTAGGTGTCCAGATTCCCAATCCCAGATCTTTCCCTCCTGGGAAACCTCAGCACTGTTCACTGGGACTTTCCCAGTTTTAGCACTAAAAATCCCAAATTTGAGGAAATACCTCAGTCCCAGCCAAACGAAGGCAGGTGGCTACCCTACCACTATGCTGCTTCTCATAAGTTTGTTCATTTCCTCTCTATCCTCCTTCTGCTACTGATTTCTCAATAGCCTATCTTGGTATTCAACAACTTGCCTGACCCAAGAGTTTATTCTTGTGTCCCATATGCATCTCTGCAATGGGCTCCTACTCATTTTCTCTTGTAGACTTTCCACCATATCAATCACTCATCCATTTATTCATTCCTTAAAGTGAATGTCTACAGTGTTTATCACTTTTTAAGTCTCTTCATCATATTACAAAGAAGTGTATTGATGGCCTGCTTCCCAGTTTTTCATCCTCTGAAATGTCAGACCTTTCTTTACCCATCGCTGTTTTGCCTAACCAGATATCCAGGAAGTATGGAAATGTGGAAGCCTGCATTTGTGATTGTGGGCTTGTATAAAATAAAAGTGCATACTTTGGCATTTGGGACAAAGCAACATTTGATATGATAGAATTCATAACAGCTGTGAGAATTCTAAGGCACTGTCAATATTAACAATAATTCTTTCCAGCAACACATTTTTTCCTTAAGGCCACTGAAGCATAATATTATAACCTTCTTCATAAAGCTGTTAGGTAGAACTATGGAATAGTTTTTTAGAACCAAATATAGAAAAGTCCAGAATTTGGGAAGTGAATTATAAAACTGGACTGATTTAAGTGTAAAAAGAAATTGCACTCTAATAAATTCAACCCCCAGAGTCAATGCAATCATAGATTTAATGTACTTTGGAACAATAAAACTTTCACATTTTTAAACCATGGAAGTAAGGAATGAATTCCCCAAAACAATTTTGTTGCTTCTCTTTGGTCATGGTTCACTGTCTTGCAGTCACTGGGTTTGTCCCTTTCTGTCAACATAGTATATTAAAGTTTTTGTTGCCTAGTGCATCAGCCAGGTACAAAGAGAATCAAAGCTGATTGTGAGGGTAATGTCCAATAACTTTTCATATTTGAATAGGTGTCCATAAAAATAAAGCAGACTTTAATGCAGATTTAGAGATGTATACTCATAGACACACTTGCAATCTGTGTAAGCTTGAGCAACTAACTTAAGCTTCCTGAAACTCAGATTTCTCATCTCTGCAATGGAGATAAAAATAGTACCTACCTCATAGGGCTTTTATTAGGACTAAGGATTATAATTTATTACAGCACCTGGAAAATTTAGTTATCAACCCATTCATGTAAGGCATTATGAGTTTTCTTATTGTCGTTAATGTTGTCAAGATGGGTGACTCAGGGCTTTCCAGAGTCCTATCTTTCTGGATCAATTCTATTTTATTCTATTTTTCCAAAGCCAGCTTCTATATATACACATTCTGTAGAGAAACTTAGAACTTAGATGAAAATTTGGGGATTTTGAATTACTAATTCACTAAAACACACCTGCTGAAATTATGCATGTAATGAAGAGGCAAACCCAAGTGACGCAGAGGGAAGTTCTAAGGGGAAAGGTGGATTGTATTAACTCCAAAAGGGACCAATGGTAATTTCCTTAGGCTATGTGGTTACAATGGATCTAGAAGTAAAATGTTCCCAATTCCTAAGGTCCTCACATATTAGCTGCACAAAAGTTTTCTTACTCTTTCCTAAGATTTGGAAGTATGATTTCCTCCTGTTCTTTAGCCATTTGCATTAGTTCTTAGTTGCCTTTTTCCTTCCCCGTACTTGTAGCACGAATTTTAGGATAATGACAATAGTTAGTGCCTTAAAAAAAAAAAAAAGTTAAGCAATTTATGGTTTCCTTAGCACTTGACGTGTATTATCCAATGTGATCATCACAACTACTCTGTGAAATAGAATTTTGATTGTGGTGTATTGTTTGGGGTTTATTTTAAAAACAAAGGAACAAAGCTATATCTATCCTGTCTATCTGGTTCAACATAGCCTTGGCCCTTGGAAAGTCATGCCATTGAAGAAATGTTGTAAGGTAGTAGTAACAATGGCAGAAAGAATGTGTTTATAGCAATAAAGGAAAAAACCAAACAACAAAAACAGTTGCTGTCAAGTTGACTTCCACTTATAGCCACCCTATAGGACAGAGTAGAATTGCCCCATAGTGTTTCCAAGGAGTGGCTGGTGAATTTGAAATGCCAACCTTTTGGTTAGCAGCTGAGCTCTTAACTACTGCACCAACAGAGCTCCAACAAATAATATGTTTAAAAATAAGTAATTGAAATAAGAATTCATTTCCATTCATGAGTATCCAAATATTTCCCCTGAACTTTCTTTCCAAGAAGGAGGGGTTGTTATTACAATGTCCGCTATTTACAGGTTTAACAACATGATCTTTTGTTTTTCTTCAAAATTTATATAGTATACGATTCAAAAAAGTGGCCCTGGTGGCACAGTGATTAAGCGCTTGGCTGCTACCAAAAGGTCAGTGGTTCAAACCCACCAGCCGATCCACAGGAGAAAGATGTGGTAGTCTGCTCCCATAAAAAGTACAGCCTTGGAAACCCAATCGCGCAGTTCTGCCCCACCCCATAGTCTCTATGAGTTGGATTTGACTCAACAGCAACAGGTTTAGTTTTGCTTTTGTAAGGTTCAAAAACATCAGTCCGTCATCTTTATAGGAGATAGGCTCTGTGGATAACGTAGAAAATCAGTTTACATTTATTAAAAGTCATTACTGATATTCATAAGGTGGGTGTAATTATGACTTGGAATTCATTTACAGTGTGAATGCTCCTGCAGAGAAGAAATGAAAAAATGCATGGATCCCCACAATCCAATAATAAAGTGTCAAATTGGGGATGACTAGGAACAAGTGGCAGCTGTCTTCTGGTCTGGAAATTTCCCCAGCCCTATTGTCATTAGAAAGGGGCTAGAGTATGAATGGAGCCATGTGCTGGGGGGACTCTGGACAAGTGGAAACTCTTCTGGCCTGGAAATTTCCCCAGCCCAACTCTCATTAACAAGTGGCACAGTCGTTAAGGGCTCAGCTGCTAACCAAAAGGTCAGCAGTTCGAATCCACCAGCCGCTCCTTGGAAACCCTGTGGGGCAGTTCTGCTCTGTTGTATAGGGTCACTATGAGTCGGAATCGACTTGGCGGCAATGGGTAGAGTATGAATGGAGCCACCTGCCTTTTTCATTGTGAGCTAGAATGTATATGCAGAATTATAAAGCAAGTCCCTTTGCAAATATCACCCAGGTCAGAAAATTAAGCTTAGCCAGCTCTCTAGAACCTAGTGTCTATTTCCTCCCACATGGAGTTTACTATCTCTGGTTGATTCATAAACAAGGTAGTGTAGCTTTGTCTATTTTTGTAACCACAGTCTAGATGCTTTTTCTTGTGCTTCTTTCATTCATCATCATATTTCTGAACTACGTCCACATTTTATGAATAGTTGTAGTTCATTTTTCTTGCTGTGTAGTATTCAATTTGTGTTATATTACAATCTACTGGCCCTTTTAACACTTGGCTTTTTCCAGTTTAGAGCTATTACCAACTATGCAACTTGAACAAGAACTTTGGGTTATGTACTTAGGAGACATATTGCTGATATGTACGGCCTGTGCACTTTCACTGTTTCCCGTTTTAATTTCCACTGGCAGCAAATAACAGTTCCAACTGCTGCACATATTTGCAATGGCTTGCATTGTCAGATTTTTAAAATTTTTGCCAATCTGGTGGAAGGGTAATGGTACTTGCAGGTGGCTTCTAATTTGCATTTTACTCATCGCTAAAGAGATTGAACACTATTTTACATGCTTACCAGTAACTAGGATTTCCCCTTTTTTGAGGTGCCTTTTCAAGTATAATAGTTCTTTTTCCATGGGGTGAACAGCATTATTTAAAAAAAATAAATACCATTCAAGAGTTTCTGTGCTAGCATTTGCTAAAGGAAGAGTTCAAGCAGAATCCTAAGTTGAATTCTTAAGTTGGTGGTTCAACAGTTATTTTTAAATGTCATATAATTGAAACCTTTATTCCCTTCAAATCTTTTTTTCTTTTCCAGATAAAGTCTTGACAGTTCTTTTTCTCATCTTTTTACCTCTTCCCTCCCCCTCCTTTAGTTAAAGCAGAGTAAGGCTTGCAATGTAGAACTCAGGGCAGTCTCGAAGGAAAGGGAAAGGCAGGAAGATTGCCCTTGGCCCCAGGTTTTAGAGAGTATTCCACTTTGTGTTGGAAATGGGCATATTATTGGCAGAGATTACTAGTCTTTAGACTTCTGAGCCCACTGAACTGGAGTGCAGGGAAGGGAACCTTCAGTAGGCGCCAGCCTTCATATTAGAAGCCTGTAGTTGGGCCGCAATTGAGTAAGCGTAAAGGAGCCTAATGACAGGTAAGGAGGAGAGGTGATTTCACCTACCAGTGCTAAAAATGACTTTAGAACGATTTACATGCCATCAACTCATTACACATCTGACTATCATCAAGGATCACCAAGGCAACGAGGATGATTCTTCACATATATCCCTCAAGCTGTGTCTCCATCTTCTGAAGCAATTTTGTGATTCCTTCCAATGTGATTATTTACACATGGATGGCAGTATTTCGGTGGGATGCAATGTGATATGCTATTGCCCTGACACTCATCCAAACTTACCTTAGTCATACAGTTCTGATGAAGGCAACACACTACACTGTTTTATGTTTTCTGAACACTGTTGTGGAGGAACTATGGCAAGCACTGTATTCCTCAGATTTGTTACTCTTGGAGCCAGGGATTCAGCCTTAGTCCATTAAAGCAAAGTTGTTCTTGGTTTTGCCAATATGTAGAACCGAGCACAGGAAATCAAGAATATACTGCATGAGACCACTTAAGGAGCTGATGATAAATCTTACGGGTTTAAGGTTCCCAGATCCCCTGATAGACACTGATTTAATTTTTGGGTTTTTTTTTTTTTTTCTAGTTTAGTTGTCATTGTATATTTATATGTTCATGAAATTCTCATCATTCGAAACTCTTAGTGTTAATTGATAACTGTCCCTGTCTTTGTTTTGTTTTCAGTGCCCTTCATTTTTCCACTTTGAAGAACTCAGCTGCTAACCAAAAGGTTGGCAGTTCAAATCTACCAGCTGCTCCTTGGAAACCCTATCAGGCAGTTCTACTCTGTTCTATAGGGATGCTATATGTTGAAAATGACTTGATGGCAATGGGTTTGGGTTTTTTTTTTTTCAGTTCCTTTCAATGAGACTGCCATTATCGAGAGGTGTATGGCACTTGCCATCTTCTTTTAAAGTACCTTGTAAAAGTAAAACAAAATTAGAAGAGGAATCACATGGTTAAGCAATTAAACTTTAGGTAACTTAGGTAGCTACTTATAAATGTGCAAATTACCTTGTAATGGATAAAAAATAAATTCAGGTATTTAAGGTCAAGTTTATTAATTAAATCACAGCATCACAACACTTCCTTTTAGTCTTTCCTCATAGCCTTACAACAGGATTAGATTTGGGTTTTTAAAAATTTTTTTATAAAATGGTAGTAATCATTATTTTATAAACCGAAATGAAATGTTCCCACATGAGTCTTTCAGGTTGATTTCCCATTGTTTCTGTCGTTGTTTTTACTTGGGAGATTTTTTCATTATGATAAAAATACACAAATGATTATCAAGAAGTCCTTTTAGAGTATGGAACTAGAGTGTCATACACTGTTATACCTGGGATGGCCTTAGAGTTCCCTGCCTAACTCTTGTTTCAAATATGGCTTGCCCCAAGTAGTACAGTAAACAACAGAGCAAAGACTAGAACAGTCTTTTTTTCTTCTTCCTCAAGAAATGATAATAATAGTATAGCTTTCATTTTACAGTTCATGGGTGTGTGCGTGTGTGTTTATATTTGCCACAACACTGTGAATTAATATGAAGAAATAGTACCTCTAGTCTTGAGTTTAAGAGGATAGTTTGAACACAAATCTTCCATCCACACACAGTTCCACATGACCTGTACATATTAATCTTCTCCCAAGGACTTTTGGGATGGATCTGTCTGGGAATTGCCACTTGCCAAAAAATGTGAACAAAAAAATCTAGAAGCAAGCAATGGAATTAGGAAGACACAATTATCTTTAGAAAAGACAAATACAGAAGGGTACAAGGAAAAATTATATCAAAGTCACTCTAATTCAGTCCAGAGAATAATCTTAGAATATTGTCCTGGATCAAGAAAGAAGGGCAAATGTATGGCAAATTTTAAATACAATCCAGAAAAGAACAGTAGGTTGATAACAATACACGTGTCAATATATTGAACGTATGTTTTCACCTCACTGTTGCCATTCACTATTCTTTGGAGGACGCTACTCTGCTTTTCTTCTGGGGAAACCATGTCTTCCCCATTCTCAGCTTCTGTGCTGCAGTTTGGACTCAATTTACACTGCAGGGTAGGTCATGTGACCTAGGCCTAAGCCTGTCCTAGCTGTAATGACTGATTCAGAGATGAGCATATGATTCAATCAAGATCAAAGACACAATGAGCCATTCTTGAGACCTTTGGGAGGTGCCTTAACATTGAAAGAAGATGCTCCTGACATCTTATGATGCTGAGGGCAGGGCTAGTCTGGGGATGTAGCTATCTCAGGGGAAGAGAAACAGAGACAAATTTCATCCTAGGTACCCCCAAATTAAGCCACAACTGAAGCCATCCATACCCCAGAATTTTTTAATTAGGTAGAACAATAAATTAAATTACCTTTTTGGCTTAAGGCAATTTTTTTTTGACACTTAAAATGAAAGTTATTATATTGCATAGTTTAGTAAGACCCAGAACAGATATAGCAGAGGCAGTGTCACCGTCACTGTTATCCGAGCTCAAGTAGCCTACAAATGGACAATCCCTGTTAGTTCTGTCAGCAACTATGAAATAAGTGCCATCACTATCCCCATTTTTCAGATGAAAAGACTATTCTCCAGCTCTTAACTACTGTAACATATACACTAGAACTAGGTTTCCAAGAATGGCTATCAGTAATAAATCTATCAAATTGAATTTAGGGCCTTTTGAACCCACCATACTTTTTCTTCAGGTATTTGTTCAATTCCTAAACTTCCAAAAAGCCGTTATTGATCTGGTCCTCCTTCTCCTCTCCAGATGAAAATAATCTCTTCCCCCCAGGTTCATTTAGTATTTTGACCGTCAATTGTAGCCTTTAAAAAAATTACTTGTAATATTTGTTTGGTTTATTCAAGAGTGAGTCTTGGAGTCAGAAGATAGACATTTGTGTCATTGCTTTCCATAAGGGCTGGTTGAATGATTTTGGGCAAGTTGTTTAAACTCTCTCATCAGAAATGTGGTGAAAATAATACCTATGTCCTGTTCTTTCTATGAAGATTAGATAATTTGAGACAGAGCTTTACAACCTATGAAGTGCTCTGTAATGTAAAAGATTATTATATTGTTTACCCACCACAGCACCAAAGGTCTGGATGGAGAGGGAGCTCAGTAAATATGTGTGGAATTGAATTCAATTTAATATTGAATGACACCCTAAATAAGAAAAGATATAAGAATTTATTATTGGCTTTGATGGCATTCCTCTCTCCGTAAATGTCACTCTATCTTCCTTTTTCCTTCTTTCTTGTGACTTGTCTCTATTCCTGAGCTATTTTATATCCCCTCTTTTTTCTTCACCCCTAAATTTTCAGTGGACCCCATGAACCTTCAGAACCATGCTGATGGCTTTCTGGATTAACAGGCTGGTGATCCTGAGTTAACCTATTGTCATTACTCTCAAGTTGATTCCTACTCATGGTGACCTTGTGTGTTACAGAATAGAGCTGCTGCATAGGATTTTCTTGGCTGTAATCTTAATGGAAGTATATATGCAGGCCTTCCATGGTACTGTTGGGTGGGTTCGAACTGTCAGTCTTTAGGTTAGCAGTTGAGCACAGATCATTTGTGCCACCCAGGGACCTGATCCTGAGTTAGAGTTTGTGAAATATTTCTTCAAGAATCACTAGGTGCACAGCCTATCTTTGGAAGTTGCTTTGACAACCTTCTGATCGGTAGGGTGCCATGCCCTTGCCCAGAGAATGTGTTCCTGTGGCCAGAAACCACTCACTAACCTTAGGATTGTGAATTAACTACTGGTGGCTGTTAAACCCAAAATCCACTGAAGTCCATTCGATTCTGACTCATAGCGACTCTATTGGACAGGGTAGTACTGTCCCACAGAGTTTCCAAGGCATGATCTTCACAGTTCGAACTGCTGACCTTTTGGTCAGCAGCTGAGTGTATTAACCACTGCACAGCCAGGGCTCCTGGTGGCTCTTAGGACACTTAATATACACCAGAGAACAATATACAAACCCAGAAACTGCAACCCATTATCTTCTGCCACCTGCAGATTTTTATGATTCCCTTTTATAGTCCATCAGGATAATGCGATGTAAATACTCTGTGAGACAAGGCAATATCAAAAAAGCTCTGTTAACGCATCATAAATACACACATATGATAGGCACATAGTAAAGTTATCATTGCTCGAACTCTAAATATTTTAAGCTTAATTGAAATTCCTCAGCCCGATTTCCCCATGTACAAATTTGCACAGAGTTTTCCAAATGTAGCTTGGTTAGTGAGGGATGTCTTTACTATCAACCCAATACCATTCACATGTTTTTAGAAAATGGCCCCTCTGGGGTCTCCTCCTTTAACAGGGAGCACTGGCTTTCAGTCTGGCACTCATAGGTTATCTCCTGCTGGTGCTCAAAGTAGACTGATTGTGAAGCTTAATGGCGTTTAGAACCCGTAATCTCCCTACTCACAGCTATGCTGGTGGTTTAGTTAGGGGAGCTCTTGTTGAAATATGCAGCAACTTGATTTACAGCTTCAAACCAATAAGCTAATGCACCTGCGTTTGAAGTGACCATGCCATTGAAGTGTTGGTCATCAGCTCTAGTTTCAAATCAGAGAAAAAGGCTTGGGCTTGGACTAGTGCCGGCTTTCTTTGCATTTTTACTATCTAATTCTCTATCAGTTTGTGGGCGCTAGATAAAAGATGACTCAGGACAGGGCCATTACTTTCTTTGATGGCTTCCATATATCAAAACAGGGCAAGCTTTTGTGTAGAGTTCCCCAAAAGAGGGCACTCTCTTTTATAGCTAACCACCAGCTGTGAAATTGAGACTGGTCAGGAAGTCAATGAAGAGGAGGAGAGTGTGGGGGTGGCCCTGGGAAAGGAAGAGAAAGAAGACAACCCTTCTTCCTTATGTCTTTTATGGTTTAATAAAAGTTCCGTCATGGTGGGAACCATGAGATATGTGTGGAATGTTTGCACTAAGCCTTGTAAGAGTCATAGTCACATCCCAATGTATACATGTCTGAACACTAGCTGTTACAGTGACAGCCATCAAGAATCCGAGAGATGGAGAATTCACTTGGGGCGTTTTTGCCATTAGCTCTCTGTAATAGCCTAAAAAATGGTCCTAAAGCATCCTCTTTTGTGAACTGACAAACATTCTAATGAAACCTAATATTTTGATAAGCTCCATGAGGACGTGACATTTTTATCTGTTTTGTTCTCTCCTGCTGGCCCAGTGCCTGCAATGGCTAGCATAGAATAGGCACTTTGTGAATATATGTTGATCAATTTGCAATAAAACAGCACTAGAGAGGAGAAGCAGTTCATTTCAGCTCCTTTCTTCTGAACCTCTCCAAAGCACCTGGACTAAAATTCCCAGAAATAAATCTGTCTCCTTCACAGAAAGCATTTTTTAAGGGCTTGTCACAAGATTCCAGAAATGAGCTAGTAGATATTTTACCAAAAAGTATGACTTTTATCTTTATCTTTTTGACTTATAAAATGCACAGATTTATACATATTTAGAAGAGTTACAAGGAAAAAATGTATAGTTCTCCTTTTAGAAGGAGAAATTGCATTATGACCTGTTACTAAGCTCTAGCTAAATAATGAGCTTTCCTTGGCAATGTTTATTACTATTATCCATTTGATTTAATACGAGTATTGCACCTTATATTTTAAGTGATAATTTAGGAACATAGTTATAAGTCACAAAATTGGATGAAAAGTGGAAAGTAAACTGAATAAGAATTAGCTTTAATTCTGGTTGTTATGGGCCTTCATAGGTTTAACAGTATAATATTTATATGGCTTATGTGAAGAAGGATTTTGAAAAAAAGTATTTTTAACTTGACAAGGTAATTTTAAATATAACTCACCTAACACAGCAATGTCCCATTTCCATAACCTTGATTGCTTTCTCTTTCTTCCTTTTCTTTCATTCCCTCTCATCTCTGCATTATCCTTTTTTAAAGTGTGTTTTTCATCAAAGGCCACCTACATTCTATTGTTACTGCCTAGAAGCTTATAGTGAATGTCTCAAAATGTGTGTTTGTTAAAGTAGTATTTTCCTGTAGCTGAACAGTAATAACTTGAGAAATCCGAAGGTTGCAATAAGCTAGACAAAGAGACCCAGCTTCATTCGGCTAGCCAAAATATTAGCTGTAGTATGAGGGCTAATTTTCTTCCCCTGATGAATTCTATAATGTGAAAGGAGCGTAAAGTCAGTCAGATACCAAAGAAGGGATGAGGGATGCAGCTTCCAGGCCAGCACTTAGGTCTAATTGCTATTCAGGAGGGTGCTGATTCAGATTAGAGGCTTGTCAGCACACCAGCCCATCTTGGGAAGACTGCCCATTGGAAGGATGTCTAGGTACAAGTAAGGCCATTAGGTCCAGCATTATATATGAAGATATTAATAGGATCAGAAAAAAAGAGAGGGAGATTACCAAGCTGATTGAAGCAAAGCCACACATCTGTCAGTTTGTAGGGACTCTTAGGAGTCTCATGGTAACAGGCAGTACAATGTAGTGGTTTAGACTAGAACTAAAGATAGACAATTTTGGTTCAAATCTCAGTTATTCTCTTTACTAGCGGTATAACCCTGAGCAAGTTATTTAACCCTCAGCAAGTTATTCGATCTCAGCTTTGTGTTTCTAATATTGAGGACAATAATATATCCGATCTTGTAATGTTTTATATGATAATTAAATTAGTTCATACTTGTTAATATGTGTAAAATGCTTAGAACTTGGCATAAGAACGCCTTAAATGTACGCTATTATTATTGTTTTTCTATTTAGAAGGGTGTTTCTTCCTGGCAAAACTAAAAAGAGCCAAGTTTAGAAATGTCCATCAAAGGTGTTTAAAAGTAAGCTTAGGGAACCCTGCTTCTCCCCTAACCTGTGAATGCAATTATTGTCCTTTTATACAACACATCCCTTTGTGTCTTTGAGGAAATCCCTTGGTTTGTTCCAGGATATTGATGCTGGTGGGTTTGATTTCTTGTAGACACATAATAGACTTTTATAAACCTGCTAATATTTTTGGTTAATACCTGATCATTCTTCCATAATTGGCTTGCTGTTTGTCTTCATTTTCTAGTGCTGCTATAACAGAAAAACCACAAGTGGGTGACTTTAGCAAACAGAAATTTATTTTCTCACAATTTATGAGTCTAGATGTCTGAATTCAGGTGCCAACTCTAGGGGAAGTCTTTCTCTCTCTGCCAGCTCTGGAGGAAAGTCCTTGTCTCTTCTGTTCCTTAGCGATATCCAAGTGGCTTGGCACCTGTCTTCCCCCATCTCTGCCACCTTGCTTAATCCTGCTCTTTTATATCTCAAAAAAGATTGATTTAATACATACCCTACACTAATAGGGAAACCCTGGTGGCGTAGTGGTTAAGTGCTACGGCTGCTAACCAAAGGGTCGGCAGTTCAAATCCTCCAGGCGCTCCTTGGAAACTCTATGGGGCAGTTCTACTCTGTCCTATAGGGTCGCTATGAGTCGGAATCAACTTGCCGGCACTGGGTTTGGTTTTTGGTTTTGCACTAATAGGTGCCCTGGTGGTGCAGTGGTTAAGAGCTACAGCTGCTGACCAAAATGTTGGCAGTTCAAATACACCAGGAATTCCTTGGAAACCCTATGGGGCACTTCTACTCTGTCCTATAGGGTCGCTATGAGTCAGAACTGACTCAATGGCAGTAGGCTGGGTTTGGTTTTTTTTAATAATGCCTCATTCAAGTAACAAAGAAAACCCATTCCCAAAAGGGATTATAACTACTACATTGGTTAGGATTTACAACATATAGTTTTTAGGGGACAAAATTCAATCTGTAACACTCTTTTTACATTATACGGTTTTTGGAATCTCTGACCAGTTGCTTTTAAAGTCTAACCAACTTAAACTCACCCCATCACACCAAGCCAATCCCCCTTTTTGCATTCTGCAGCTGTCCCTAGCAGAAAAGGACAGATAACTCAAAACTGTCCTCAAGGTTCCCTCCTGTATTTTAAGGACTGGAAACCCTGGTGGCTTAGTGGTTAAGTGCTACGGCTGCTAACCAAAGGGTTGGCAGTTCAAATCTGCCAGGCGCTCCTTGGAAACTCTATGGGGCAGTTCTACTGTGTGCTGTAGGGTTGCTATGAGTCGTAATTGACTCGATGGCACTGGGTTTGGTTTTTTGGTTTACCTATATCCCTCCCTCCAGTACTTCTCACACACTTGTAATCAAGGACTTCACTGTTAACTCAGCTTTTCAACACCCAGAGCTCTCAAAGCTCCTGGGAAATTCCATTCATCTAAAATTCTATGTAGAGGCCTCATTCCACTTACTTATGATAAAGATTTGATGAAAAAATAAATGTGGACTTGTCCCTTCTTCCCATTGTAGAATATTACTATCTCTGAAATGCAAAATTTTGCTATCTCTGGCCACTATTATCTTCCTTGAATTAAAGTATCTCCCTCTCCCCAAAGCACTATTTACATTATTGGTTTTTTTTGGATTGCATAGTTTGAACGAATATGCCTGTTATCTTCAAATCTACAACTATATCAATGAATAAATAAATGAGTGAATGTTTGTTACAATGCCTACCATATTCTATGTTTAATGTAAGATAGCAATTTATTAAGCCCTTAGTATATATCAGTTTTGCTAAATACTTTGCATAAATTATCTCACTTAATCCCATGAAGTAGATAATATTAACTCCATTTTGCACAACCAAATACTGAGTTTCAGAGAGGTTAAATGACTTAAGCCGTCTTACACAGCTAATAAATGCAGAACGGGAATCCAGACTGAGGTCAGCTTATTATAAAAGCGCATGGCTAAGCCATTGTTCTAGGCAAGAGTCTGCCTCACTGAGTCACACGGTGCCATGGCACAAACCCCCAAGCATGTGGTTCTAGTCACATTATTTTATGAACATTCTTAATTGTTCTTAGCACCAGCAAACAATAAATACTAAACATTCAGAATTCTGTTGGAGAGTAGGTAGATGCCTTTTTCTGGAGAATGTCTTGAGTAGTTTACATACATGAAGAGCACATACTCACAGGAAAGGTGTTCACTTCCCTCTCTGATGTTAGTGAATGCTTTAAAGCTCAGCTTCAGAAACCCACCTTAACCATAAAGGCTTGTTGAAAATCAACATGGTACACAAGCCTGCCAGGTGAGGACTATTTGCTTTGGGCAGATAGTTGAATTAGGAATCAAGACTCTGAAGGAATTACAGAACTCTTAGTCATATTTGTAGCCATACCCTAAATCCCAGTATTTTTGCATGGCCAACACAGAAAGGATGAGAATAAATCTTTTTTCTCACTTTCTGATACTAACTGTCATCTGTAGCATTATTATTATTTTAGAAAAAGAGAACTCCCATATATTAGATGGTTTTAGGACGGGGTGAAGTAGCCAAAGGAGGCTTCTATCCACAGTAGTAAAAATAATTAACAATTATACAATTAAGATTTTGTTTCTGTTATTTTTCCATTAGAAAGGCTACTCATTTTTTAGTTTAGAGAAGATCTTTAAGTTGATGGCAGTAAGAGAAATGTTGACTAAACGTGGGTCCCTCATGTAAAATGCTACGCAAATGAATACCAATCCATTGGGATTATCTGATGGACATATATGCCTAAATTGAGGGCAACTTTCCTATGTTGCCCCCACCCAATAATTAAGTTTGATAATAGAAATGCAAGCAAGGTCTAATCAAGTATTTTCCTACGTACTATATTTTTGACAAGCATTTAGCAGTTTTAGGGTGGCCAAATGAGAATACTAACATGACCACACTTAACACAGTCAGATACATGATAGATAAATTAATTAGATAGAATAAATTCTTATTGAATCAAATCTGAATAATCAAATGTTAGCAGTGATGAAAAATGATTAACAGATTCAATCATTCCCTTCCTATTTTTGTTTATATTCTCAATTAGTAATATTATTTAAAAAAAAAAAAAAAAACCATTGCTGTTGATTCCAACCCATAGTGACCCTATAGGACAGAGTAGAACTGCCCCCACAAGGTTACCAAGGAGTGCCTGGTGGATTCGAACTGCCAACATTCTGGTTAAGAGGTGAGCTCTTAACCACTGTACTACCAGTGCTCCAGTAATGCTATACTTCTATTTAAACTAAAAGTTCCTAGCATTATTCTGTATTTCTTTTCTTAGTGGAGAAAGGCAATAAGCCAAAATTCCAGATACAACATTTTTACCCTTTTTATTTTATAGCAGGAATACAGCTTATTGAATATGTATAGGTTAATTTTTAACTCAAACCATGTCAGGACCACCTCATTGCAACATGTTGACCACTGTGATGTCTCAGCTACAGTTGTTGATGAATTTGGTAGTCCTTAAGGCAAAACTAATGAATGATCACAGTTACTGTAAAACTTGAGAACTTTATCTCCTTCCCCCTTTACCTTAGAACTCACACAAGGAACTTTTGAAACTACCATTTTGCTTATGGGCTTCTCGTATTTTCAAAGCAAACCTAATGTTATCCCAGAGGATAAGTTTTTATTGGAAAATTAAAGCACCTGTGAAAGACTGATGGAATATTTTTGGCTAAGAGGACCCTTTCCGTTGTGTTTAAGACAAGTTACACAGGTAGCACTCCACCTCACTATAATCTTTCTCATTAGAAATTGTTTCTCAATTTCTGCTCACCATCATCTATTCCAGTTCTACTTCTTGGTATTTTCATTTTAATAACAAGTCAGTTACTAGAAAGTTGATGTTACTCTCATGTATCTTATAGTCTAATGGGAAAGGCAGATATTGAACAAATAGTTACACTGAAGAATGCATAATTACAAACTGTTTATTGCTGGAAGGAAGGTACACATAAAGGGTGACTGAACTTTTCTGGGAGTCAGTCAGGATTCTTTCTTTGGGGGTGTTTGAGACCCTAGGGATAAGTCTTAGGGAATGAAGAGTGTTCCATATACAGAAGGAAAAGACAGGAAGAATATGCATGTATAAAGGCCCTGAGGCAGAAGGCACAGGTAAAAGGAGACCAAATCCATTGCTGACAAGTCCATTGACTCATAGTGACCCTATAGGACAGAATAGAACTGCCTCATACAGTTTTCAAGGAGTGGCTGATAGATTCAACTGCTGACCTTTTGGTTAGCAGGCAAGCTCTTAACCACTATGCCACTGAGTCTCCCAAAAGGAGACCAGTATAGTGAGAAGAATAACCACAAGGACGTTGGCCTTTCCCAAAGTTTAATCATTAACAGCGGTGAGAAGCCATTAAAGGTTTTCATATCAAAGATACTCAAATAAAATCTCCTTTAGAGCTTTTGCTAATTAGAGACTTAGGTTTCTGAGTTACTTACTGGTTGGGTAACATCAGATGATATAATACTTGGCTCATGTTTATGGTAATTTAACCAAATTGAACCACAGTTTGGGCACTGGATTGGCTTTGAAAAGTGATGTCCATGAAAGGAATGTAACATGTCTCCTTTAGTTTTAGTTACAGTGGTGTCATTTTAAAATACTTTGAAAAAACCCTGAATGCTGTCTGACACTGGATTATCCCAGTATTTGTGACTGATGAACCCATATCTGTTCTGAACTTCAGATACTTTTTAGCAACTTTCAGAGGGGCTATTAGGACTTGGCTGTCACTGAGACAACTATACAAAAGAAGATCTCTTGCAAATATGTGTAGAATGACACCTCAGAGAAAATATTGACTACAAATGCTTTTCATTCAATATTGATGAGTGATAAAAAGAGATCCCAGAAATAAAATGCTTATAGAAAGTTATCCCTACCATTACACAATAGATATAGAGTGTTCTGTGACACCAATAGCATAAATATGCCTATGAGTGAAAATTCTCTAAGGTTTCAGGGCCATTTGTTGAATTTCCCTGAAGTCTTTGGATTGTCTCCAGCGTGGCAATCCATGTGCAGTATTTGGTTGTGTTCTCAAGCTGACATACGTAGTCCTCATTTATTTCTCGTCAGTCTGCGAAACAGAGAGGGACGAGCCAGCTCAGTGTTTAGTCATGCCTCTTCAGTAGGTTTTGTACAATCTTCTGCTCTACTCTGCCTAAAAATGTGCTGCTAACATTTTACTTAGTCTTAAGTACAGCTCAGAAATAAAAGGACAAGATACGCCTTCTCGTTTATACTGCCAATCTATTGGAGCCTCCAAACAATTATTGACTAATTAAGAGCTATCTTAAGGAAAACAGAGTACTTATTATGGACTTATATGTGGAATTAAAGCAAATTGCTTTAGTATAATTCTACTGCTGGTAGAGCCAGTAGAGGTAAGCGCTGAGATATTGAGCAAAGTTTGTAAAAATTATTTGAAAATAATTTGCAAGAGGAAAAGAGAGACTCCTTGTGAATTCTCTGTTTATGATCTATTCATTAAATTTCAGATTTGCAGGTATGCATTTGGTAAAAATCCAAGCTTTTTTTTTTATATTTGGTAAAAATCCAAGCTTTTTCCTTGAAATTTTTTATAATAAAATAGCATCGTAAACTGAGAACAACTTAAGGATTATGCTTTATGAAAGGAAAGTTAAACGTGAAATTCTGCTCTTGATTCTGCTTATTCTTTATACAATAGTACCCACTGTCTTGAATTAAAATAAACATACAAACATAAATAAATGTATATATACACACACACACAGACGTTCACATATATGTATATATTTATATATTACTTTGAATATATATACACAAACACATAAATACTTCGCATAAATAGTAAGCTTGGTTCCATTTTTCTGATTCATGCTGTGTTAACTTTATGACATTATCGTCTAGAAGGATATCTTAGAACCACCATACCAAAGCCAATACTATGCAATGCAGATATTCACAACTCCTTGTATAATCAGCAAGTATTTTTTAGTACAAAATTTGTGCTTGGCCAAGAACTAGACCTGGTGGCGTAGTGGTTAAGTACTCCAGCTGCTAACCAAAGGGTCAGCAGTTCGAATCCACCAGGTGCTCCTTGGTAACTCTGTGGGGCAGTTCTACTCTGTCTTATAGGGTTGCTATGAGTCGGAATCGACTCGACAGCACTGGGATTGGTTTGTTTTTTTTTAAGAACTAGACACTATAGAGGACAAAGAAAGTATGTAAACATTTTGCTGTTATCAAGGAGCTGACAGTCGATGTGAGGGAATGATATTTGATATTTCTTTGACAAGCTGGTCATAATTGTATACTTCTGGAGCCTCACTGGCATTGGCATTGATCTACTTGTTTCATGAATATGAGTTTTGTCTCTATAAGAAGGGAGCAAGGGCTGAAAGCATACAGACCAAGTCTCGCAGCTGTGATGCAGAGAATGTTTAACCAGTGACGGATCAGAATGGACACGGCCTTAAACAACCCATGTAGCCTCACCCAGTAGCACTGATTTCTGCGCTAAACCCAGAGTACTTGATAAATTCTTGTGCTTAATTAAGTTCTACAAAGTAAGATACACAGATAGGTCTTTACCATCTCTGGGTAACCAAAGAGGAGTTTTATAATCTAAGAGCTGCTTTTTTTTTTTTTTTTTTTCCGTAGCTAAGAGACCATTAAGCTATTAGAATAATGGATTGTACACTGTTGATTACAAGTAGATAATTGTGTTCAAATAGGGTGTTCCTTTAAAAATCAATAGTGAACCCAGTTCAGCTGGCATTAAAACTATTCTGCAGTGTATTATCAAAAATAACTGATTTTTTTAACCAAACCACCAAAAAAAAAAAAAGTCCCACTTTATTTACAAAAAACTTCTACCATTGCTTCAAATTATGCATATTTGAAAGCATAGATTCTATCAAGAAACAAAACCCAGTTAGTACCAATCTTCTATGATCTGCAAAAGTTAATGCATCTATACAAAATACTTTGGATTTTTATATATATTTTTAATTAATATATGCTCATTACAGGGAAAAACAAAATGTATTTAAATTAAAAAATAAAATTACCTATTTAGCTGTCATGCATATGTAAGTACTGGCTAACTTTTTGGTGTGTTGTTGTTGTTGTTGTTAGGTGCCCTCCAGTCGAGTTCCAACTCATAGCACCCTACGTACAACAGAGTGAAACACTACCCAGTCCTGTGCGGCATCCTTGCAGTCATTGCTATACTCAAGCCCATTTGTTGTAGCCACTGTAGCAATCCATCTTATTGAGGATATTCCCCTTTTTTGCTAACCCTCTACTTTACGAAGCAAGTTTTCTAAAAGGCCCAGATCAGAGCACTGCACAACTAACAAATGAATTGTTCACGTGGTGTGGTCTGCATATGGTGTGTAGCCTTCCAGAATTTTAAATATAAATAAAAAACATCACTTTACAAACTGCTTTTTTTTTTTTTACTTAATGTATTATTAACATAATTCCCACAACATAACTTTTATTGGCTGCATAAAATTTCGTTGTACAAATGAAACAACCTCTATTTCTAAATTTTCATTTTTAAAAGTAAGACTGAGGTGGTTGTCCATGTCTTCTTGTATGCAAAGATTAGTGGCTTATTAAAATAAATTCATGACAATGCAGTTGCTTAGTCAAACTGTATATATGTCTTCAAAGTCTCCTGTGCAAATTTCCAAATTACCCTTTTCAAATACTTCAGCTTCTTCTTGGAAGTTATAGAGTCATTGGAAGAATTGGTCATGGGCAGATGTTACCTGATGACAAAGAAATGGAAATACATCTTCATGGTTTTGCTGAGATTAAAAACAAACATGTTTTCATTTTTTGAAGTTTTTCTGTTTTCACTTTTGCCACTAGTTTAATCTGTAGTGGTGAAGGGAAAGTGAGAGAAGACAGAAATTGATTTTCCAAGTTTTCCAACAACTCTTTTCAGTTCACACCTTGAATTGAAACAATAATCGCTAAGAGCCAGCTAAGTAGTTCTCTAAGGCACTGCAGAAGGAAGTTGCTCAAGAAGAAGGTAAGGAGCTTCTTAGAAAAGTTTTAGGGCGGGATTTTATATAATTATTTGGTCACTTTCTTCAAGGCCTTTGGTCGAAGTGAGCTAAAAGAGGACAGATATATCCATTACCTGGGCAAGCTGTTCAGCCACTGTGTGAAGGAAGTCACAGGCTGCTAGTTAGGTATCTAATGGAATCCACTAATAACCCCATTCTCCCAGCTAAATTGTAGAAATGCTGACTTTGTTAGTGACTTGAGTAGAACAATCACAGGAACAAAGTGGTATGTACAATTCAAACCTTATGTTTGGGTTTCTTGATAGAATAAGAAAAAGAAATAAGGACATAGAAATGGGAAAAGGTCTTGACATGTTTAAACATTATGTGAATTCCGTAATGAGATCTTAAAGGCAAATTTTACTTCCACTCTCAAGACTATTTATCCAATGTAAAGGGAAGTTTCTTTCATATCTAGGTTTAGTACCCTCGGCAGAATCCTCAGGTACTGTTGTTTTTAGGTGCCATTGAGTCAATTTGGATTCATAGCGACCACCTATGACAGACTAGAATGGCCCCACAGGGTTTCTAGGCTGTAAACTTTACTGAAGCAGAGTCTTCTAGAGAGCCCCTGGGTAAGTTCAAACCGCCAACCTTTTGGTTAGCAGCCAAGCGCTTAACTGTTACACCACTAGGGATCATTCCTCAGGGACTAGTGACTGACAAAACAGGCTTATTCAATCATAGACTCATGTCTGGTCTGTGATTAAAGTATACATATTTAAATTGTCTTGTGAAAAATATTCTTCATTCACTCTAATATTTTATCCAGAATATTCTTGAACCCAGCAAGTTTGCCTAAGCTTCTTCTCTGAAATCCATGTCCCAACTTAGTGGGTTTTTCTTTAGAAGCTGATGTCTGTCCAGTTTTCTAAAAGGCCCAGATCAGAACATTGTGAAACTGACAAATGAATTCTTCCTGTGCTGTGGTCTGCACATTCCCCTACCTGAAGCTCCCTTAGTGACAGATTCCCACTGGGGCTTGGAACACAGGTTATTAGAGTCAAGACTTTGAGTTTGTGTCAAGAAATTCCCTCTTAAAATGGAAAGAGCAGAACTGTTATTGCTAGACGTTAAATGAGCAGAAACTGTTAGAGTGGAAGCTTTAGATCAAGAACTGAACCACAAGTAGCTGACTCTTTAAAAGTGACTCAGAATGAGAACGTTAACCTTAGTTGTTAACGATGTTACCTGTTATCTGTTAACTGTTCAGGCCTTTGTCTTTTAGGGATTTTGCTTTATTTTTTTTTAACCGTGATTAAATGTTACTTTAATAATTAAAATAATAATATGTACATGTGTAACCTGAAATCAATGCATTAGTCTTTACAGAAATTTTAATCACCTATATCAGGGTTTTTCAACATCAGCACAATTGACATTTGTTGTTGTTGGTTGCCATCAAGTCGATTCTGACTCATGGCAACCCCACGTGTGCAGAGTAGAACTCCTCCGTAGAATTTTCAAGGCTGTGACGTTTCTGAAGCAGATTGCCAGGCCTTTCTTCTAAGGCACTTCTGGATGGGTTTGAACCACCAACCTTTCTGCTAGTAGTCTAGTGCTGAACTATTTCATACTACACAAGGACTCCCTTAGGTCTGGATAATCCTTTGTCATGTATGTGGAGGGGAAACTCCTGGGCAGTGTAGCATATTTAGCAGCATCCTTGGCCTCTACCCATTAGATGACAATAGAACCTTCCCCCCGCCCCCCATTATAACAACTCAACATATATCCAGACATTGCCAAATGCCCTCTGTGGGGCAAAATCAGGCCCCTCCTATTGAAACCACTGACGTGTAAGGCACAGATCCATTTCTCCAATCTGTGAAGAGCAGCCATGGGATATGATCCCTGCCTCAACGGACTGTACATCCCAGGGTACGTGGAAGACCTTGGAAAGTCAGAGAAGATCCGCAAGGCAGCATACTTCAATGCAAGAGGGCAGGCCAGGCTAGGCCTCAAATATGTGGTCCTATACAAATATGCAGTAGGAACTTGGCTGGGAGAAGGTTCCACAGGCATTCTTTGCTTTATTATTTTGCCAAAGACTTGCCCTGTTCAAAGGAAAGATTTTACTAAATCATGGCTCTAGAAAATCTTTAAAAAAGATGGCGCCCTAGCTGGGTATCAAGTCAACTCTTGTGCCATCTGGATGCTTTAGGGGGTAATACCGCTTATTTATTTTTTTCATATCTAGGAATGTCTTAGTGACCGCCAATACTGGCCTTACCCTGCCTGTTGGAGAAGAGACGGTGGAAGCTCATCACTCCTTTCCTGTTATTCTCCTGATCTTGGCTTTGATTCTTCCTTACCCTTAACTGCACCAGACAGGATTCTAGGCCGGCTACTTTTTTGGATAACTTTTAGTTGGGACCATCTCACAAATTAAGGGAGAGAGGACTTTCTATTTTCTATTCTAGACTTTAGCTATGGGATTCACACTTTTCCCTCTTCCAAATCTCATGCAGCACCATTCTGCCAGTGTCTTTTGTATCACAACAAGCATGATCCATCTCCTGGAAGGACGAACAAATTAAAGAACAAAAATTTATAGGCACACAGTTCACATGTTACCGACTAACAAGTCTTTGCCTAAAGAATTGTTCATTTTTTCCCAAACCTTCTTTATTCAATATGCAAAGAAGGCCAATACTTATCTGAACTCCTTGGGAATAAGCCTAGTTCACAACTGAACTAATTCCTGAAATTTCTGAAGGTCCCTGGAGAAGAACAGTCATTTACTCTATGGGTGCCACAACTTTCCCTTGAGTTTAGGTGGTAGCACTCTTATTCTCATTATAACAGCTTCTTTGAAATCTAAATTAAAATTGCCAAACCAAACTAGTTTCTCCATTCCAGACATTAAATTTCCTTTTCCTAAACTGAAGTTGCTTGTTATGGATACATTTATCATCACCGTTGCTCTAAGATATATGCTCCTTCTTTGTTTGAAATCACACACCCCTTTCTAACATGCTAACTCTCTCCTAATACCCCAAGATAACCGTTCAGTTGGAGAATCAAACTCCGACAAATAAGAGTCCTAACTTTACCCCCACATCATTACCTAACACTGTTTTCTTATCCTATTTGCATGATCGCTACTTACAGTCATATCTTATTAATTTTTATCCCAATATGTGTGAGATGGTTTTTTCAATCCACACATTTGTGAAAGGCAAAATTTATGGAGTAGATCTCTGCAACCACTGAATACCACAGAAACGTGAATGTCAGAAGAGCAGGGGAGACCACAGGAACAAAGTGGTAGATGCAGGACCAAAGATTCTCATTTCCTAAGAGCAGCCGTAAGAAATCTCAGCCAAGAAATATTTTACCCTTTCATTCTACATTTGTATGCTTCTCATAAAGACAACAGATTTAATACCAGCTTTTTGAGCCACATTCAGGCACTTTAAAAAGGTTACAACCTGTACAAGCTATAGCTTTATGGAATGGTATGTATTTTATAACTGTTGGCTCCTATTTGGATTACTCAGCACTTATATTCTTCTTGTAAAACATCTACCAGGTAACAGTCTCTTGATCACTTCACTTATTTATGTTTTTGTTACCTGCTGTCAAGTCATTTCTGACTCAGAGTGACTCTATGTATGACAGAATTGAATAGTGTCCAGTCTGGTGCCATTCTCAGAGTCATTGCTATGTTTGAGCCCATTTTTGCATCCACTGTGTTAATTCATCTCATTGAGGGACTTCCTCTTTTTCACTGACCCTCCACTTTACAAAGCATGATGTCCTTTTCCAAGGACTGGTCCCTCCTGATGACATGTCCAAAGTATGTGAGATGAAGTCTTGTGATCCTTGCTTCTAGGGAGTATCTGGCTGTACTTCTTCCAGACTGATTTGTTCATTCAAAGGTGTCAATTCTTCTTCGGTCTTCCTTATTCATTGTCTAGCTTTTGCTTGCATGTGAGGCAATTGAAAGTACCATGGCTTGTGCAGCCACACCTTAGTCCTCAAGGTGACATCTTTCTTTTTAACACTTTAAAGAGGTCTTTTGTAACAGAGTTGCCAACGTGATATGTTGTTTGATATCTTGACTGCTGCTTCCATGGACGTTGATTGTGGATCCGAGGGAAATGAAATCCTTGACAACTTCAATCATTTCTCCATTTATCACAATGTTGCTTATTAGTCCAGTTTTGAGGATTTTTGTTTCCTTTATATTGAAGTGTAATCCATACTGGAGGCTGCAGTCTCTGATCTTCCAATAGGTACTTCAAATTCTCTTCACTTTCAGCAAGCAAAGTTGTATCATGTGCGTATATATAAAAAAAAAAATGTGCGTATGGCAGGTTATTAATGAGTCTTCCACCAATTCTGATGCCACATTCTTCTTCATATAGTCCAGCTTCTTGAATTATTTGCTCAGCCTATGGTTTGAATAAGTATCGTGAAAAGATACAACCCTGACACACACCTTTCCTTATTTTAAACAATGCAGTATCCCCTTGTTCGAGTCCAACAACTACTACTTGGTCTGTGTATACTTCCTGAATGAGAACAATAAAGCGTTCTGGAATTTTCATTCTTTGCAATGTCAGCCATAATTTGTTATGACCATAGAGTTGAATGCCTTTGCATAGTCAATAAAAGACCAGGAGACATCTTTCTGATACTCTCTGCTTTCAGCCAAGATCCATCTGATATTAGCAATGATGTCCCCCTTTCCACGTCCTTTTCTGAATTTTGCTGGAATTTCTGGAAGTTCCCTGTTGATGTACCGCTAAAAACCACTCTTGAAATATCTTCAGCAAAATTTTACTTGCATGTGATATTAATGACATTGTCAGATAATTTCCGCAGTCTATTGGATCACCTCTCTTTGGAATAGGCAAGTATATGGATCTCTTCCAGTCAGCTGGCTAGGTAGCTATCTTCCAAATTTCTTGGCATAGATGAGTGAGCACTTCCAGCATTGAATCTGTTTGTCGAAACATCTCAATTGGTGTTCCATCAATTCCTGGAGCCTTGTTTTTCACCAATGCCTTCAGTGCCGCTCGGACTTCTTCCTTCAATATCATTAGTTCTTGATCGTATGTTACCTCCTATAATAGTCGAACATCGACCAGTTCTTTTTGGTACAGTAACTCTTTGTATTCAAGATCGTACTTTGGCTCTTGTGGACTTGTTTTAATTTCAGCTTGAACTTGTATATGAGCAATTGATGATTTGTTCTGCAGTAGGCCCCTGGCCTTGACCTGACTGGTGCTATTGGGCTTCTCCATCATCTCTTTCCATAAATGTGGATGACTTGATTCCTGTGTATACCATCCTATGAGGCCTACGTGTATGGTCATCATTTATGTTGTTGAAAAAAGGTAAATTCGTTGAATAGGTCATTAGTCTTGTAAAATTCTATCATGTAATATCTGGCATCATTTCTGGTACTGAGGCCATATTTTCCAACTACTGATCCTTCTTCTTTTTTTCCAACTTTTGCATTCCAATCACCAGTAATTATCAATGCATCTTGATTGGATGTCCGATCAATTTCAGGCTGCAGAAGTTGGTAAAAATCTTCTATTTCCTCATTTTTGCATTAATGGTTAGTGTGTAAATTTGAATAATATTTGTGTTTACTGGTCTTCCTTTTATGTTTATGGATGTTACCCTATCACTGATAGGGTTGTACTTCAAGATAGATCTTGAAATGTTCTTTTTGACAATGAATGTGACTCCATGCTTCTTCAATTTGTCATTCCTGACATAGTGGACCATATGATTGTCCAATTCAAAACTGCCAATGCCTGTCCATTTCAGCTCACTAATGCCTAGGATATTGATCTTCAAGCATTCCATTTCATTTTTGATGACTTCCAATTTTCTTAGATTCAAACATCATACACTCCATTCTGATTATTAACGGATTTTTCCAGCTGTTTCTTCTCATTTTGAGTCATGGCACATCAACAAATGAAGGTCCCAAAAGTTTTACTCCATCCATGTCATTAAGGTCAACTTTAATTTGAGGAGGCAGCTCTTCCCCAGTTGTATTTTGAGTGCCTTCCAACCTGAGAGGCTCATCTTCCAGCACTATATCAGACAATGTTCTGCTGCTATTCATAAGGCTTTCACTGGCCGGTCTTTTTAGAGATAGATGACCAGGTCCTTCTTCCTAGTCTGTCTTAGCCTGGAAGCACCACTGAAACTTGTCTGCCATGGGTAACCCTGCTGATATTTTATTTGAAACACCAGTGGCATAGCTTCCAGCATCAAGGCAACACAGTACAGCAAAAAGACAGATGGTTGGTGGAAATATCTCTTAGCATATATTTAACAGACATCTTTTTCTGCTTTTAGGCAGTAAGGTTTATTGTAAGCAACTGAGATTGTGGATTTTTTTTTAAAAATGTAATTCGGGTCATAAATCTCTCATTTAATAGCTATATCATGGCCACTGGCTTGCCACATAACATCTCTAAGAGTCATTTTCATATCTCTAAAATGGGAAAAATAATAAAACTTATGAGTTTCGTTTGAGACATAAACATGAAAATGTACGTGAAAACACGTTGTAAATAGTTAAGCTCTAGGTTGGAGAAATGAGCACCGTTCTTAATATAATATTTCTAATATTCCAGGAGAAAAATAGGTTAAGTGACAGGTTTGCAAGATGCAGTGGAAGTTATTCTCCTACTGTTATACGACATGTCTTTTAGAGTGGTACAACTAAACCAGGAAAGAGACAGCAATTACAACTAATAAGCCATCGCATTCGATTTGTTAGGCTTTCATGACTGCTTCTACAGTCACTAAGATTAACTTGCCATTTGTTCTGATGTTATTGCAGCAGTAAGCAGCATAAAAAGATGTGGCACTTTAGAAGAAATGCAGAACTCCAGAAAACATAGTCCAAGCAGAAGTCCTACTCAATAGAGAATAAAGAACATGGAGTGTGATAAACTTACAATTATATTTGTCCAATGATATATCAGTGTTATGATTTAGATTCTAAATAGTGAATGGACTTTACCTGGGCTGATTATTATCCTTACTATAGCTCTTTTCTTTCCTACCTTTATGCTTGACTTGATTTGGCAAGTCAGGTTCTAAAATTTACCTGAGCAAGGGCATCACTGATTAAGAATAATGGAGATATATTTTAATCCAGCACTTAATCCACATTTACCTCCTTCTGAAATCTAATCAGTAACCTTAGTGACCTGCTACGGGTTGTGGTTGGGCTGGATACATAGTGGTACTATCAATTAAAGAAATTGAACAAAATGTTATACTTCTAGTTATTCAGATCACTTACATTGCAATACTACAAAATGCAATATGTCACCTAAACTCATTAAAAGATTCCAGGAAACATACCAATATGGTTTATCATAAATGTCTTTTAAAAATTCTTTGTGTCACTTGATTTTCAAGGGCAATATTAAAAACCCCTAAGTGGTCAAATCTGTTTAAAGTTCTCATAATGTTCTTTGGTAGTCTGAAAACACACTTCTAAATTGACCCATGGCCAAACTAAGTCAAAACCAAAAAAAAAAAAAACACACCCATGCCATCGAGTTGATTCCGACTCACAGCGACCCTATAGGACAGAGTAAAACTGCCCCACAGAGTTTCCAAGGAGCGCCTGGCGGATTTGAATTGCCGACCCTTTGGTTAGCAGCCGTAGCACTTAACCACTATGCCACCAGGGTTTCCAATTAAGTCAAAAAAAAAAAAAAAAAAAAAAGTCAAGGCTACTCTTAAATCCAAAGAGCTAAGGAAATATCTTTATCTGAAGAAAACAGGATATACGTAACATGTAGTATCATGGATTGAATTGTGTTCCCCAAAAAATATGTGTATGAATTTGACTAGGCCATGATTCCCAGTATTGTGTGATTGTCCACCATTTTGTCATCCAACATCATTTTCCTGTGTGTTGTAAATCCTACCTCTATGATATTAATGGAAAACGCTGGTGGCATAGTGGTTAAGTGCTATGGCTGCTAACCAAAAGGTCAGCAGTTCAAATCTTCCAGGTGCTACTCGGAAACTCTATGGGGCAGTTCTACTCTGTCCTATAGGGTCACTATGAGTCAGAATTGACTTGAAGGGAGTGGGTTTCTAATGAAGTGGGATAGGAGGCAGTTATGTTAATAAGGCAGGATTCAGTCTATAAGATTAGATTGTATCTTGAGCCAATCTCTTTTGAGATATAAAAGAGAGAAGTGAACACAGAGACGGGGGACCTCATACCACCAAGAAAGTAGTGCTGGGAGCAGAGTGCATCCTTTGGACCCAGGGTTTCTGCATGGAAAAGCTCCTAGTCCAGGGAAAGATTGATGAAAAGGCTCTTCCTCCAGAGCCAACAGAGGGAGAAAGCCTTCCCCTGGAGGTGATGCCCTGAATTTGGACTTTTAGCCAGCTTTACTGAGGAAATAAATTTCTGTTTGTTGAAGCCATCCGCCTGTGGTGTTTCTGTTATGGCAGCACTAGATTACCAAGACATGTAGTAAGGCCTTTGACAGGAACATACATACCTACCCTTAGTGGCTTAAACACGACATCCTTTGATAAGCCAGTAATTTGTGGATTGCATTTTTAAAATTTGTCTATTATTTATCACTTGAGCTTTATTTGCTCTCAAGTCCAGATGTATTTAAAACTGGGCGTCAAACATGAATGTCATATCTTTTACATTATCATTTGAAATCTGCCTAACATTTCCAAGTGATGCATAAATTATCTGACCTTAAAGAATTGAGTAACAATAAAATCTCTTTTATAAAAATTGACACTGAAAGGAATAACTAAAGGGAGTTGATAGCTTAACCATATTATGGCACATTTTTATCATGTGGAGTTCTTTTGGGGGTGGAATGGAAAACATTTTTGAACTTTTGAAGCTTAGAAGCTATGCAGTTAGCAAAGGTATAATTTCAGTTTGTAGATAACTTGTTTCAAAGAAGATAAGACACTTCTTTTTATCAGTAAATCAATGTGTTTTTAAGATGCATCATTTAAATATATGGAGATTTATAGCTGAGAGACATTTAGTGTCATACAGAACAAAGTCGTAATCCTAGTTTATATTACTTAGTATAAACTAAATATTATATCAAAAAAGAAAAAAAAAAAACCTTAGAGAGCCTGTACCACTTCAATACAGAAATTTCAGTGTCACCCTAGGTGTCACTATCTAGCTGAATGACAGGGAAAAGAAAAAGCAGATTATCATGTGAGTGATTTTGATGAGCCAGGCCTGAAAGTGGAATCTATAATAAACTTGCCAGAACTCAGTAAATTCCCCATGTCTGTCTTCAGTAGAGGAATCCTGGTGATGCAGTGGTTAAAGCACCCAGCTGCCAACCAAAAGGTTGGTGGTTTGAGCCCACCAGCTGGTTTGAGGAGAAAGTTGTGGCAGTCTGCTTCTGTAAAGATTTACACTCTGAAACCCAATAGGGCAGTTCTACTCAGTCCTATAGGGTTGCTATGAGTCAGAATTGATTTGATGGCAGGGGGTTTGGTTTTGGTTTTTGTTGTTTTCAACAAGGACTAGAAAATTTAGTCTAGGTATGTGCCCAGGAGGAAGAAGGAATGTGTTTTGGTGAACACATAGCAATTACTGCCACATAGCTCTGTCATTTACTACCATTGAATAAGTTGGTTAAACTCTCGGACCCAGTTATCTAGTCCATAAAGAAAGAAAACGTAATACTTTTCCTATTGTATTATGTGAGGATAACAAAAATGATGTATTTAAAGGACCTAGTGCAGTGCCTAGCATAAGGTAAATGCTCAAAAACAATAGCTGTTATTTACTAGTATCAGATATTTAGATACAGATATAAAGCCATTTTTTTCTAAATGGTTTGATAATCTAGTTGAGGAAAAGCTCATTATAAGATGGGAAGAAGCATGAGGGAATATTTGATGAATGTCAAAATATTTTACAGGATTTAAAGATCACTGTGAGCTAGGGTTCAATTAAGGAGGGACTCATAGATGAGTTAAGACTTGAGTTAGTCCCTGAACAGGGGTAGCATCCAGGTAGAGAATTGATATATTTAGTATTTGATATAGATTATTAAGGGAAAATATTTAATTTTACCAGTTTCATGGAATTTGGGGGTCAGATGATGGGAGTAGGGTATTGGGACCTGTAAATTAAATAAGTGTACCACATTAACTGAATCCAATGGAAATGTTTGAAAAGGAAAGCTATGGCTAAGCTATCAGAGTGGTCATGATTTCCTGATAAAAACTTGTGCTTGTGACTTCTTTTTCAACCCCTTTTTCTGCTTCTGGGAATTGAAGTAATGAAGGATGTAATAGGACTTCGTATGAATCTATAAACTTTTCATATGTGTTGAAATGCAAAACATGATTTTTACTATACTTCTTAAGATGGTCCAGGTCGTACTCCAGTAACAAATGAATACTAAAGTTGCAGTGGTTTAACACATCAAAAGTATATGTCCAATATGTCCAATATGGATCAGCAGGTACTCTGCTCCACATCATCACTCAGGGATTCAGGCTAACAGAGGTTCCAGGATGTTGTGATGCTGCGATCTCAACACAGGACTCCATGGTCACTGTGGGCAGGGAAAGAAACTAGCACTCTAATCTACCTCAGACCAGAAGTGGCTTATATCAATCCCAGTCAGAACCCATTGGTCAGAACGTGTCATTTGGCCCTTAACTGAAAGAAGGTGAGGATATCTTTCCTTGTGCCCTGGATAGTCTAAGAGAGCCAAGTACAGTGACCACTGAAGTCCCTACAATAGCTGGGTACCACTTAAGGACTGGCTCTCCAAGATCTAATTGGGCAAAGCAGGGAGGTAATGAGCAGTCTCAAAGTAAGCATACAGCTTTACTTTTTGGCACTGAAATCCTTATGACCTGCTCAGCCAATGATCTGTACCTCATATCTGAACCAGACAAATCCTCAAGGCCAGGAGACGACCCCTTCAGAGTCTTCCCTGAAAACAGTTGTTCACATCTTGTCACCTTACTTAGGTTTTGTTTGTTTGTTTTTAATGAAATCACTTACATGGGCATGCATTTTGCTTAGCATAATAGGGAATACAAAAACAGTATTTTAAAAAAAGCCATCTCTTCTCTTAAAGTTTATAATATTGCTACCGAGAGTATTTATACTCTAAAATAACTGGATATAAGTTCAACATGAAATGACGTGTAAAAATGATGCAAAATGCATTGAAAACAAACAAACCAAAAAAAGGTTAGATTTCTGGGTATCGGAGAAATAGGGAGGGTTTCCAGGCAGAGACGTAACTTCAGTCAGGCCTTGAAATTGGATGAGCAGTGGGAAAGATTGATGATATTTTGGAACCAGGCAGGCAATATGTATTGTGGCATAAATATAGGAATGATTGTGACATGCTCCATTGAGGAGCCTATTTGGAGCCCCCAGGGCCTATTTTCAAGACTATTTTCTCCTATGTTTTCTTGGGAACCTATTTGTAGAAAAGTGACTTTTCTGATACACTATCTCATGACTATCTCCTTTTTTCTCTCCTTTTTTCCCTCCCATGCCTCTAAACTTTTGGATCTGTTTAATACCACTTATCATTCTTTTTGCTAAATCAGGAGTCATGACTTCCACAGTCAGCTATAGTCAGCAGGAGCTCTGCTGCACAAGTATTAATGAATATCTTGATGTGCAAGGCAAAGAAACACAGACCATGGTTTGAGTATCTTATAATCAGGGTGGAACCTAGGTATATAAACAAGTGATTCCAAATGAGAGATAAATGTAGAGAAGAAAGTGAATTTGGGCTGTGAAACCCCTGGGGACCTGGCATTTCCAACAGGGACAGAGTGGCCTTCTGCAGAAGACTATGCCTGAGTGGGAGACTTCTAAAAAAACAAACCAAACCCGTTGCTGTTGAGTTGATTCTGATTCATAGTGACCCGCCAGGACAGAGTAGAACTGCCCCATGTGGCTTCCAAGGAGTGCCTCGTGGATTCGAACTGCCAACCTTTTGGCAAGCAGCCGTGGCTCTTAACCACTACACCACCAGAGTTTCCAGGAGACCTCTAAGTAGAGGGACTTCTTTGAGTAAAGCCATGTTGCTGTTGTTGTTTTTAGGTGCCTTCAAGTCAGTTCCAACTCATAGCAACCTTATGTATGACAGAACAAAACACAGACTGGTCCTGTGCCATCCTCATGATCATTGTCATGCTTGAGTCCATTGTTGCACCCACTGCATCAATTCATCATCTCCTTGCTGGTCTTCCTCTTTTTTGCTGACCCTCCACTTTACCAAGCACGATGTCCCTCCTGATAACATATCTAAAGTATGTGAGTCAAAGTCTCATCATCCTTACTTCTAAGGAGCGTTCTGGCAGTCCACGGTATATTCAGTGTTCTTTTGGCAGTCCATGGTATATTCAGTATTCTTCCCCAACACCACAATTCAAAGGCATCAATTCTTCTTTGGTCTTCCATATTCATTGTCTAGATTTCACATGCATATGAAGTGATTGGAAATACCATGGCTTGGGTCAGGCCACCTTAGTCCTTAAAGTGACATCTTTGCTTTTTAACCCTTTCAAGAGATCTTTTACAGAGTAAAAGTCACAGAGGTATAGATTAGATTGATGAAAGCTAGCCTATAAGCAATTTGGTATTACTACAGTTGATGTTGAGTAAATAAAAAGAGCCCTGGTGGTTAAGTGCTCAGCTGCTAACCAGAAGGTTGTGGTTTGAGTCAACCAGCAGCTCCAAGGGAGAAGAGACCTGACAGTCTGCTCCCATAATTATTACAGCCTTGGAAACCCTATGAGGCAGTTCTCCTCTGTCCTGTATGGTTGCTATGAGTCAAAGTTGACTTGATGGCACAAAATAACAAGTGGGTAAATAAGAGTCTGGTAGTGGAAGAAGTTAGGAATCTGTCATTGGAGGGCATCAATGCCAACGCAAGGAACTTGCACATTATAATAGGGAAGAAAGATGTAGTTGCTGGCACTTTAGAAAGCAGTCACTTTTATTCTTAAACTCTGCACTTATGAACCATCATAAGTAAGCATAAATTCTTAGAGTTTGCCTGAGGAGGAGGCAGTTTCTAAAACTTGCAGAGTTGGATGTGAAAAACCCAACTCTATATTGCCATCTGCCCTGAGATGCATCTACAACTCACCAAATTTTATTATATCAAATTCTGCTCCCAGGCAATTGTTTCTCTTTTCACTGACCAGGAATTCCTGAGGGTCTCGCAAGACCCGCAGACTCCAGTGAATGTTTGAAGCACACAGCCCAGACTGAGAGTCAAGGCAACATATTTCAATAAAATATGAATCCAGGCGTGCACAGATTGAGACATACTACTTGCAAATGTAAATAAATACAAAGGTGTATTTTTTTTTTTTTTTTACAAGAAGGAATATTTGATTCATACATTTAATATGTTTGGCCTATTTTGCAGGTGTATAAACTCAGGGAATACTATTCATCATGCAGGGAAATTTCAGAAACAAGTTTTTTAGAAATAGGAACTCTACAGATCAGAGGGAGAATGGCAAAGAAACGGAGTAGGATTTATCAAAGGGGGAAATTTAGCTGTGTTGACAATCATATATGTTTAGGGATTTGGTTGTTGTTATAGGTGCTATCAAGTTGACTTTTGACTCATAGCGACCCTATGTGACAGAGTAGAACTGCCCCATAGGGTTTTCTAGGCTGTAAGTTTTTAAGTTTTACAGAAGCTGATTGCCAGGTCTTTCTAGTGAAGTGGCTGTGTGGGTTCAAACTATCAACCTTTCAGTTAGCAGCCAAGCATTGAACTATTGTGCCATCAATGGCTCCTCAGGAGACAGACCTGATGATCTATTCCTGTAACTATTACAGCCCAGGAAACCCTATGGGGTAATTCTACTTTGTCCTTTAGGTTTGCCATGAGTCAGAACTGACTCCATGGTAATGGGTTTAGTGTAGAAATATGAAGAATATAAATGATCATATCTGTGATTTAGAGAGAAAGCTCTGGAGGTAATGAAGAAAATGGAGGTAAGTGACTCTCGGATTTTTTTTTTTTAGTCATGGTATATATTTGTGTGTGTGTGTGTATTGTTGGAAACCCTGGTGGCATAGTGGTTAAGTGCTATGGCTGCTAACCAAAAGGTCGGCAGTTGGAATCCTCCAGGTGCTCCTTGGAAAGTCTATGGGGCAGTTCTATTCTGTCCTATAGGGTCGCTATGAGTCGGAATCGACTCGACAGCAGTGGGTTTTGGGTTTATATATATTGTTCCCCCCAACCCCCCCGAAATATCATTCTTGCTTGGGACTTTCAGCCATACTTCTGTGCCCTGACTATTTTCAAATGTAAATGGCTACCCAGACTTTCACTCTAAGCTCCAGACCCAGTCTCTCTTCAGACATCTCAATATTTAGCCAGTGAGACTTGCGCTCATCATCGCTCCACATCTTTATTCTCTAGTGTCTTTAGCTCGGTCAGATGGCACCACATGCACTCAGCTCTTCAATCCAGAAACTGCTTCCTTGCCTCCTCTGTGTTCCTCATTTCTTCCCACCAACATACCCAATTAATCACTACTTTCAGTCATTTTGAGGAGCCCTGGTGGTGCAGTGGTTAAACACTCAGCTGCTAACAAAAGGTTGACAGTTTGAACCCAGCAGCCACTCAGTGGGAGAAAGATGTGTCTGTCTGCTTCCATAAAGATTTAAGTCCTCGAAAATCCTATGCAGCAGTTCTACTCTGTCCTATAGGGTCACTATAAATTGGAATTGATCCCACGGCTGAAGGTGGTTTTAGGTCCTTCAGTCATTTTACCTCCTAAATACAATTCTCATCTTCATTCAGTGTCATCACCCACATCCACTCTTGGCCTCTCCGTAATTCATTGTCACACTGTGGCCAGAGTAATTTTTTTTTTTTTAATACAGATCTTTCCATGTGACTCTTTGCTTAAAACTCTTCACTAAAATTCATCACCTTTAGAATAAAGTCCCTGGTGGTGTAGTGGTTAAGAATCCAGCTGCTAACCAAAAGGTTGGCAGTTCAAATCTACCAGGCAGTCCTTGGAAACTCTACGGAGCAGTTCTACTATGTGAGTCAGAATCAACTTGCCAGCAATGTTTTTTGTTTGTTTTTTTGCTGAATTCCTCACTTTGGCCTACCATACCCTCCTTTGGCCCATCTGCCTCCATTGCCATCCTCTTCTTATCTCATGCTCTCCCTTGCTTTCTTGAGTCCAGACACAAGGATCTTCTTTTATTTCTTGAATGAACCATACGTCTTCTTGATATAGATCCTTGGCAATTGAGTTACTTTTAAGGATGCATGCGCTGTGTATCCTTAAATCAGTGTAATCTTGGGAAATTTCCTTTTCTCTTAAAAATACACTACCTAAGCATTTGTTGGCATCTTAAATATTTTGCCCTAAGTAATCTCTTGCATAGCATCCTGGCTGAATGGTTGACCAGCCAATGACTAAGCACTTGTTGATGAGAAGCAAAGAATGATCCTGTATATAACATAGTGTATCGTTTTTGCCTATGAAATTCTTCAATGTTTGTCATTCATTCTGTTGCGATCGCTTCATATGCAAAGAGTATGAAACAAATGAGTCCGTATCTACCAAGTACGGTGAGTGAAAAGAAGCTGTGTCTCTTTCTGTTTTGCTTCTAGAGTTCTTGACAGGGTGGGTTCAGTGTTGGCCACTGTAACTATAGGGAAGCCTGCTCTTGGATATATCAGTAATAAAAGTGCTTTTTTGGTATGGTCTTTTATTATTTTCATGTAACATATCTGATGAGAAGATCAAAACAATACTTTGATGTATATGAGGGTTTCTTGTTTTTGTTTTAATGGCTAGGGAACTATTTCATTTTTTAAAAAAAAGACGTGATGATACCTCTAAATTATCCTCATAGAGTCGGTGTCTAATAGACAGCAAACTAGGAACTAAGTGGCCTGAGATCTGGTTCAGTTCTTTTCAGCTTCTATCGCTTGGGTCCCTCTTCCTTTCTTCTCTATCTATCCCCCAATGGAAGCATGAGTTCCCTTAGTTAAGTCACTGAACTGTGTGGTCAAATTCAGGTGGAGTAAAGACGGAATATCGGCTGAGACATAGCAAGGACGCACATTGGCCCCTGTGTTGGTGGGTTTACATCCAGCTCTGAGAGGGCTCCTTCATTATCATATTGTTTCTAGAGCACATGGAATCATTGTCCTAATTAAAACTGAAATGGCGGGAAGTGTGTTGGTGTTTGTGCCAGGAGGTTAGGCTCAGAGCAGATGGATTCCCGACTGTTCTACCGTAGATTATCCCATACCAATACTTTCCAAATTGGTTTCCCTTGCTTCTCTGCCAGGCTTTTGAAATCAAAATATAAAGTTTTAGAAACCCTTGCTCCTATTTCTGACTGCCTCAAGTTCCAATTTCTGAAGTAAATTCCCTACATGTTTTCAAAATATAATTTTATTACTAAATAAAAAATAACGAATCTCACTTGGTCAGGAGGACAAAGTGTGCTAAGTATGAGTTCCTGATGTTATAGATCTCTTTGGAAGGTGACCTAATCAACATGTGGCCTTCAGTCTGAACTACAGGTACTTCCTCCAAAGCAGATGGATGTCAGTTTCCAATGATCTCGAAGAAAGAAGGCTGCATAACTGCCATCAGCATCCTGTTTTTCACTGAGTAAAGAAAAGGACTTCTAGTAAACCAGTCTTTTGAGTTGCACCTAAAAATAGTGACAAGTTGCTTCTGACAATGTTGACGACTACACCAGCAATTTGTCTATGATATGCATTTTGACATTTACCTTGAGGATAATACCTCAGCTCTGCAATGCATACAAAACCTGAAGTTGTGCTTTGCTTTTGTTTTTTCTTTCTTTCTTTAAATATGTCAGAAAAAAAGAAAAAGGAAGATTGGCAAACATTTTCCCTGTCAATAATGAAAATAAGACCAGAAAGACAGTCCCATGGTGAATAAAAACCTTGAATATAAAGCATGTTATATCTGAAAAGTCTCCGATTTCAACAGCATGATGACATAAGTGTCTCTATAATGTATCCTCAGCTGATGGTATCAGGGGAACATAAGACATTTGAGAAAACAGTAACATGAAAATGAACATTGGGACATGTCATCTATAGTGGCAACTAAGAGAATACAGTTTGTGGGAAAAAAGCTCTGGCTCCCTTCTTTTGCTCCATCTCCAACTCAGCATTGAATTAAAATGAAAGGTAGGAAAATCCCCCCCCCCACCCCTTTTTTTTCCCCTTCAGTAGAAAATGTCATGGAAATGTCAGAGTTCTTTCTGTGTGATCACATCTCTCTTAAAAGTCGATAGCTGCAAATCATTGAAATACTAACTACATCGGAAAATATTAATTCCTAGTAAAAGCACCATTTCCCTGCAACGTGAGCTTTGGAAAGGCTCTTCAGAATGGATTGGAAGCGGGAACCCCTGCAATTCTATGAATAGGCCTTTGATTTGGATGGCTTTACGTTGCTTACTGACAGATTTATGTATCTCTGTCTTTCTGTCCTGCCCTCGGGTCACACCCTTTGAAGGCTTCATTCAGTCCTAAGCGTCTCTGCCATTTGAACATACTCATAATTCTCTTTTCAAGATTCAAAGTGGTGGTAATGCCTCCTTTTGAAAATGACATTCACAGACAATGCATGGAAATAATGAGGCACCTTGAGAAACTGTTAAGTCTGTTTCCTGGCTTTAGGCAGAACTGATGCTATGTCATGCAAATCAACATCTACTCATTCTTTAAAGAGCCCTGTGTCACTGTCTTGATCTTTTTGTACAACCCAGGACCATATTATGGTAGATTTGCTGTCAGAAAGTCCTCTTCACTGCCGATTCCAGCTTCAGTACATGCCCATTCACTTTTTATATGTAACAGTATGGTAAAAGGGGCTCTTCTAATTATTAAGAAATTTTAGATAAAACTCAAAATTGAGGGGATGAGTTTTCTTAAATTCTTAAAAAGACTGCTGCTAAGAACCTGTAAAATTTTACTGAAAGATAGCAAAAATGATCAGAGCAGGACTGGGGCTGGGATGGAAGAAGCTTAGAGCTGGATATAAGTTTCCAATTCTTTGATGTGTGTGTGTGTGTGTGCATGTATAGATACAGATACAGAGATATATAGGTAGATAAATACACGCACTTTTTTTTTCTTTGAATAATTTTAAATGTACAGAGTCGCAAAGATAAAACAGTTTCCATACACCCTTCCCCCATTTTCCCCTACTGTTAGCGCCTTATATTACCGGAGATTATTTGTCAAAAGAAAGAAACTGACATCCTTGCGTTACTATTAACTAACTCCAAACTTTATGTAGATTTCACCAGTTTTTCTTCTTTCTATTTCAGTATTCAAAATAGAGGACGATATTGCATTTAGTTGTCATATCTCCCAGTCTCCTCTGGTCTATGGAGCTTCTCTGTCTTCCGTTGTTTTTCATGACGTTGAGGAGTAGCGGCCAGACGTGAGATCACAGTTTTATTTTGACTGGTCTGTTGTATTTTAATACTTGAAAATGAAATCCAGTTACCTACTTAAATGAGATTATTCTTGTAACTGAAATTGGCCTGAAAGCCATGGACTCCGAAGATATCATCAAGGGGAGATGGAGAGAGATTCGACAAAGCGTGTTAGAAGGCAACATTTGGAAAAAATAAAAAAGTATTTTCCTGTGTGGGCTTTGACCTTGACGCATTTGATAAACCAATTATATATGCATTAGGGAGGGAAAAGAAATGATAGCCATCCCAAGTATCAATGAACAGGTATTTAGTATCTATTAAAATCAGATACTATGGGGCATTCAAGAATGGTACATCCCTCAACGAGTTTATAATCTACTAGTGGATATAAAACTTATACCTATGTAATACAAAATGTAGGCTGATAAATGCTGAGACAATTGGGAAAGAAGTGTTATTTGCCCTTGAAAGTGTGGAAAAAATTTGGGAAGTTAAAGATGGTGAAAAAGCACTCTTGATGGAAATTGGAGAGTAGGGATGGAATATAATTCTAAGAGTAAGAAAAAAAAAAACTTTGAACTTATTTTAAAGGTAGGGAGATTGCTGCAGAGAAAGATGCATAAAGGTGATTTGAAAGGGAGAAGACTGGTAAGGTCAATTGGTTAGGGGTTGAATTAAGGGCTTTCAATAACCAGCTGGACTAATGACTTTTTCAGTAGGCGGTGGGTTGGCCTTAACAGAATTAGACCTGGTAAATATCGTGGTCACAGTTATGTCTTAGAAAGGTGAGTATGGAAGGAGAATGTAGTGTGGTTTGGAGAAACACGTAAGAGGATGGATACAAGACAATAAGGGGGACCAAAAAAATGGAGAATAGCAAAATTCAAGGCACTCATTCTGGATAGCCCTGCTTTTTTCGTTAATTAAAGAGATAGCATGATCTGCAGAAAGTGGGAATAGGGGACAGACTGTTTATACACGATAATACATATTGAGAATAACGGCCATGAGGAATGGGAAGCCCAGTACCCAGTGCCGTCAAGTCGATTCCGACTCATAGCGGACAAGGACTTAGTTAACCAGAGTTAAACATGAAGATAACTGAACCACATTGAGAATTCATTAGAGGTTAGGAAGCTTGACTCTCAGGAATCCAATCAGTGTAATTTTTTGACTCTCAACTCTGTTTTGAGCTTATGGTTCCCAGGGTGAACCCTGGTTCAGTTTCTCCTATTACTGTACCTTGGAAACCTTTTTTTTTTATACACTACTCCTAATTTAGTCAGCCTGGGGTAGAGTAGGGTGGGGAGTGGTCTGGGAGGGACTGTTTTTTATTGCCTTTGCTTTCTAAACATACTCTTATTGAAAGAAAAAAAAAAACTGAGAAATATGAGTTGTTTTTTCTAAAAAGTAAAAAAAAAAAACAAAACAATAAACATAAGTAGTGCTGTAGTTTCTCAGTGAAGCATGAAGGGAAGCTTATTTTCCTTATATTTGAGGCAGTTTGTGATTGTAGGATTTAATGGATTCAGCTTTGAAATGCTGACTGCCAGATCAAGCAACTTCTCATTCATTTGATCAGTTTCTGTATAGCCTGAGGCCTGGCTCAGAGGTATGACAGAATAGCTAATATGAGAAATTTAATTTTATGATAGTAAATCCATGCAGGATATTGGAAAAGGGATTGTAGGGATATAATTTCAATAGCCATGTTAAAATTAAGGCTGTGCAAATATTTCACATTGGAGACCCCTTAATCTTTAAAGTAGCAGGGCAACTATTACTATAAATGTGTAAGCGAAGATCATCACTGACATGATTCCTATTAGAAGGAGAATTTCTCATCATTGCTGTCATTCTTAAGAACAGAAAAATTGTTCATAGAACCACAGACATTCTCCAGAATATGAAGCTTTACATACCACATAGTCCAACCCCCTCATCTCCTGGCAGATTGGAAAAACTTTTATTATTATTTTTATTATTTTCACAACCTTCATGGTTATGCATAAGGTGATGCAAAATAAATTGTTTTTATACAACTTCTTCCCTGTTTGAACACTCATTTTAGCAAATCTTTGTTACATTTAACCAAAAAATGCCTCTCTCTGACTTTAACTGATTGGTCTCCAGCTCTCTTTTGGATGCGTATGAAATAAACTTAATAATCACCCCCTCCCCAAGCCGTTCATCAAATATTACGAAAAAGCTTTTATTTCCTTCATAAACTCTGAAAATGAAACACCACTATTTTCTTCAATAGGAGTCCTGGTGGCAGTGGTTAAGCATTTGGCTATGAACCGAAAGTTCAGTGGTTCGAAGGCACCAGCCACTCTGAGGGAGAAAACGATACTTTATTTCCTTACTGTCCTGGTTGTTTTCCTTGGAACAGTCTTTAACCTGCCAGTTCCCTTTCTGTATAAGAGTTCAACACTCAGAAATGCCATCATTCTCTGTTGCATTTGTTGTGTTTTTTAATACCAGCTCTTGCTTTAGCTTCTTTCAGAAGCCGTCTGAGACTTGTAATTCGGGCAGAGCTTTTGGTCAACAAATTTCCTATATAGGTTTTACTTCAACTGCTATCATGACGGGGTTGTCTTGGTTATATTTGTCCAATTGATTTATGTTTTTATAACTCCAAAAGTAAGCCTTTATATTTAGCTCTGCTGCTTTTCATTTTTTTTTTTTTGTCTATTGTTTCAATTTATTAAGAGATAATCTTGACAATTTTGTTTTGTATGGCTATATTTGACAATTTTGTTTGGGATAAGTTTGTAACATGTCTACTCTAGATTGACTGATTAATTTTTTGCTGTCTACTAATTCGACTGTATTCTTTATAAAATATTAAATATGAGAACTCCAAGGGCAGAATTCTGTACCCTTCCTAGATAACTGCTTCTGGATTGATTTTTTTTTTTTGGTAGTGATGATAGTGGGAGCTTATGGAGTTTGAAACTTTGCCCCTTGAGTATGGGTGGTCCCATTAACGAGTATTGTTTGGATGCAGTTGTTCAGCATTTTATACGTTCAATTAACAATAATTGCATTTCACCAGCATCAGTGTATAAAGAGGCATTGTCACAGGTTTTTCATAAATCAAGATGTGCTGTGTATTCAGATTTCACTGATCTACTCTTCTATAAATTCTTACCCTCACTAAGGATAATCTGAGGCATGAAAGCTAGAAATGGATCGATTTTCTCCACGTATAACCCAGACCTACTGTCACACTTTCCCTCTGATACCTTTCATCTATAAGCGAGAACCACCATAGGTCCTAGTCCTAAGCTAAAGCCTAAACTAACCTAACCTAACCAGCTGCTGTAGAGTCCAAGCTGGCTTTTAGTGACCCCATGGTAGCAAAGGAGATCTGTGTTCCATAACGTTTTCTATGGCTGATTTTTTGAATGTAGATCACCAGACCTTTCCTCCAAGGCACCTCTTGGTTAGCATCTGATCCTGTTAATCATTCACAGCACCCAGGGGCTCCAAGATAATTCCTAACAACAACAAAAAACCCAAAACCTGTTGCCATCGAGCTGATTCCAACTTATAGCGACTCCAGAGGACTTAATTATTAAAATTCCCACCCACTGTACTAGAAAGAAAGCTGCCAGAAACTTGAACATTTTGATTAAATGGATACTTTCCATTAGAATTATAGAAGGAACTGGAAGGACCTTAGAGGCCCCATTATAATATGCATAAAGAAACCAAGATTCACATCACTTAATGAATTGGTCAACAATCAGTTAAACGCCATAGGTAGGTCAAGTCCTGTTTGCCATCTCCTGGTCAGGTACTGTTTTGGAAAAGCCCTGTATTCATAGACTAAATTTACTTCTGCCTTTTGTCGAACTTAGTTTTAAGACTTTGTGCAAATTCTTCACCTTTCAAGCTTGTACTCTTACCTGTGAAGCAAAGAGGTTGGGTAGATAAGAACAAAGCTTCCATCTCCAGCTTTCTAATGATTGGTGAGGGGAGAGTACATTAATTGGAAAGTCTGGCGTGTTTGAATTCTTGGCATTGCTGCAGAGAATAACACACAATTAGGGGCTCTGCGACTCTGGCTCAGTAACTACCAGATGGTGATGATGCCTTGACTATGTTTGAATTCACCCATCATCAGGGATTCAGTAATGAATTGCAGCTTAGCCAAGTCTCTCCATGGCCTATTTAAGGTTATGTATAGAAAATAACGAGAGTCCTGGTGGCGAAGTGGTTAAGCGCTTGGATATTAACCTTAAGGTCAGCTGCTCCATGGAAACCGTATGGGGCAGTTCTGCTCTGCCCTGTAGGGCCGCTCTGAGTCAGAATTGACAGCAGTGGGTTTATTTTTTGTTTTATTTTTGGAGTATGTATAAGATGAATGAGCGACTGTTTTCTGTACCGTTATAAAGGACTACATAGGAATTGTTCTAGTCAAGAATTGTAAGCAAGCCTGAAACTTACACTGACCTCTGGGTACATACTGAATTTCAGTAATTCATTTTAAATTTCAAAGTAAATTTTTCTAACAAGGAAGCCTCCCTGCAGATCTATTGCCCCTGTCCCCCGGCCCTTTGCAACCAAGTGTTGGTCAGATGGAGGCTGGGCGAAGGGGTGGAGAAACCACCACTCTGGAGTACTGCAATGCCTGCCTTTGGGCTTGTTGTGAAATTTATAGGGGATGGCTTGTGGCAGCAGAGGCGACTTACTCGCAGTGTCAGGGCGTTCACTGCTGCAGCTGTTCCCGTTTAACTTTGGTTAATGTGCTTAGACGCTGCTGGGGTCCAAATGCTGAAAATCCACCAAACTGAATTAATCGATTTTTCTTTAAATGGATTGTCCTGTGGAAACGGATACCATCATACCATACTGTGAGCTGCTTAAGGCCCACAGCTGAAAGAGCTGCACTGGCGGCGAACTGGAGTTTGAAAAGGGGATTAGAATGCTGTTCTGCGCAAGGAGGAAGGGGGTGGGGGGTTGGTCTCAGGAGGGCTCATTAGATAAAACTTAGGTAGGGGAGTTCTGCCTTTCTCCCCTCCCTGCATCTGCTTACTATCTGCCCCTCACTCCTTCCCGCCCAAAGCATACAACCTCTCTCTGATGTGCTTTATATGCTACAGGGTCACTTTATTGGTCACCAGCAAAGCAGCTGAGTAACTGGAAAGGAGAACACGTTTTTGCATGAAGAAAGTCATACTGTCTATGTGATTGGCTTGGCGGGAAAAAGAACGTTTGCTGTCTACCTCACACAAACTTCTGTTTATTGGGTCCCTAGGTTCTCCTTGGCAATTTATTCCCATCTGGGCACAATTCAAAGTGTGAGCTTGAGTGTTTACAGGTCTCCTTGCTTCTGGCCAGGGTTGTCTCGCAGCTGATAATTACGCTACCTGAGGCAATCTCACACCTTTCTTTTGAAGAGGCACTCATGCACTCATTTGATGTGTCCAGGATCCCTTGTGTTGCCATGAAGGTGAAAAACAGCTCATCCAGAACAGTACACAACCCCAAACTTATACTAATTTTTGACTTGGAAATGTAGATAATGTAGATGAATTTACCTCCCCAATTCTGCTATTTTTGGCTAATAATAAAAATGTATTTACATTCCATGAGCACATGCACAGAAGAGAGGTTAAAAGTAGGTAAGGCAGCAGAAAGAAAGGTCAGAGGGGAGGCCCATGTAGGATGCCAAAGTTGTCTTCAAATATATAGGCTACCTTTTATAAATATTCTACAGGATTCAGAATGAAGCTTTTCAGCTTACTTTGTGTCCATTTTGAGTTATTCCCCATTGACTCCTACAAAAGACCAAAAATTCTCTGCAGGATTCTACAGGAATGTACAGGATTCTGATAACAGACTTATTCTACTTGAACATAGGGGACACTGGTCGTTCAGTGGGAGAATCTTGCCTTCCGTATGGAGACCCAGATTCCATCTCCAGCCGACAACCCTCAAGCACAGCTACTACCCATCCGTCAGTGGAGGCCTGCAGGTTGCTGTGATACCACACAGGTTTCAGTGGAGTTTTCAGACTAAGATGAACTAGGAGGAAAGTCCTGACTATTTACTTCTGAAAATCAGCTAATGAAAAGCCTCTGGATCACAGCAGCTAATGACACTCCTCAGCAGTTGAATGGAATAGGAGAGTCTCTAGAATAGTGAGTGGTTCTCAAACTTGAGCATGTCTAGTGGACCTATTAGGACACAGATTTCTGGGCCCCTCCCCCCAATTTTTTGGTTCAGTCAGCCTGGGGTGGGACCTGACAATTTTCATCCTTAGTAAGATCCAAGGTGACGCTGCTGATCCAGGACCCACACTTGGAGAACACTTAGCAGATATATGGCTGGCACTGGTCCAGTGGTCTTTTTGGAAGACTAGAAGCCATCCCTTTCTTTCCATCACTGCCCTTCATTATACTCACCTCCTCCACTGCTGCACCTCTGGTTCTACGTGACAAACATTGATCAGAGAAAGAGTATTTGTGATTCCTCTCATGTAGTTAGTGACATACATGTTACAAATTTATAAAGGATGTGCAAAGAAAATAGAATCAAGAACAAAACATAGGAGGCCCATTTTCATCTAAATTGCTCTAAATTCTGTTTCCACTTCTCTCATTTTCTAACTCATGTGTCTGAAAACTACAGCCCACGGTCTGGATGTTTGTTTTTATGAATAAAGTTTTATTAGAGCACAGTCACAGTCATATGTTTACTTACGGCTGTAAAGGCAGCATCGAGAGGTTGTACACAAAATGAACCTGAATATGTTGGAAGGTGAGATTGGAGTTGGGGTTGAGGAAGAAATAGCAGAGAGCGGTAGGCTATTTTAGCCACACTTGTTAGGTGTCAAGAGAGGGGACTTCAGACTAAGGTGGAATAATCCGCAGCACTTGTCTTTCCCTTTAAAGCCACATCATTCTTTCATCATAATAAAAACATTAGGAGGTGAACAATGAAAGCAGATGCATTCTCTTCAAAGATGTGCAGCTGGGAGATGCTGGAGTTTGGTATTTGCATTATCAGGTGGTCTTCCTTCTTAATTATTTTGTTTCTGAAGGGTGGGGGGAGAGAGGCACAGAATTGTAATTGTCCATTTATTGCTTTCTTTGTTTTGTTCTTCCAACAAGCAGCAGACAACCATGTTTTCTTATGTGGTTTAATCTCATTACACAGTTTCCCTGTGACTAAAGCCTTAAGCTAACAGTTCATAACGGGATTACATAGATTGGCTTATTTTCCAAACAAGGTTATTCAAGGATACTTCTTTGGGTAGTATTCCTTCCGCTTATGTTCTGTGTTCTCTATCTTTAGGTCTTCACCTTTCAGTGTTTGCCTCCCCTTCCTTTCCTTTGCGTCCAACCTTCATCTTAAGAGATTTTCTACAAGAAAAAGGCAGTGTACTCTCTCTAAGGGAGGATTGCTTTAAGGCTTATCATAATGTCACCAAGGATTTCAGCACTAATCAGCAATGCGCATGTGTGTATTGGATACACAAGGAAAGAGGTTTATGACAAGAAAGCAAAACAAGGCTTCTTTTGATTCTGCTGTTTTCCCTAGAAATAGTAGGTCATAAAATAGTATTGACGTCATATTCCCCATCCATGAAATAGATTCAACTTCAAGGGAAAATAATAATTTCTTCCGTAATGAAAGAAACTTAGTATACACCCAGACAGTAAATTACACAGATGCAAGCCCTCAATGAAACAGTTTTTCCAAGACACTCCATTAACCAAGTATATCCTTATAAATTGAAGCAAAAATTAAATTAATCGCAGGCTTGCATTCTGTAATTAAAATTCCATATATAAATCAATTCAAATATAAATATCCAAATATAAATTAATTTTTCTATTTTGGTTTTGCTCTCACCTTCAATGAAAGTATGTGTAAAATAGTGACTCTTTGTGTTTTGTAGTTTAGTCTAGAATGGAAAGCCTCAATAGCTTTCTATGGTGGCTTTGAGATGGGCTAAAGTTTCAACAGTTTTATAATAAAGGTTGCAGAATTTCAGATGCAGGGAAATATCTTAGTATTGGTTGGGGGTTTATTTTTCTCACTGAAACTGAATTGGACTTTGTCGTTTTATATTCTCTGAGCTGTCCCATCCCATCCCCCTGCTTTTTTTTTTTTTTTTGGTGGAACATTCTTGTGAGTAGATTCAAGGGTCAGAGCTAGGGGCCTCAGTGGTATTACAGTCACATCTATCGGTTTGGTGGCCAGAGTACATGTTTACTAATCAGTTGCCTGAGAGTCATAGGATATTAGAGCTAGAAGGTACATTACTATTATTAATGGTATTGTAGGACAGGACCTTGGAAAACTGATTCCAATCAATGACTAAACATTTATCTTATCTGTTGAACATCTGCTATGCACTGATGACTATGATAAGAGGCACAGGAGAATAGGCAGCCTTCACAATCTCATTAAGGCAGCAAGACCCCCATAGACTTAAAAGTATAACTAAGCAAAGAGAGGCAGGAGAGGTGCAAACTGGCTTATACAGATAGTATTAAGTGAATTCAGAGAAGCGAGAACTATGAGGTAGGGACTCTTTTTCAATGACATAAAACTCAAGAGATGTTCTTAATTATTTATATTGTGGGAAAGAACTCTAATGTTAGATATAGTCATTCAAATTCATTGAATTTGAATTCATTCTTTCATTAAATTTGAATTAATTTCTTTATCAAATTTGAATTCATTCATTCATTCAGGAACTATGGAGTATCCTTGGAGAGTTCTTCTCAAATTCCCTGCCTTTTCTTTTGTTCAAATGGGAAGTGTGCTCTCTTATTAGCAAAGGTTAATCATCCACTTGGATGTTATAATCCTAGATTCTCTTACCTTCTTCTATGGCTTCTATAATGCTACCTACTCTCCTTTCCTAGTTCATTAATTTCTCCCTCTCTACTCCACCAGTATGACATGTTTTGATCTCTTCTATCTTAAACAGTCAAAAAAACAAGCCAACAACCTGTTGACTCTACACCCCATCACTGGCATTGCTCCAATACCTGCTCTTGTTTACCACAAAGAATCTCAAAGAGCTGTCTTCACAGCCTGCATAGCCTCATTTCCCATTCACTCTCAGCCCCTAAAATCAGGTTTTTGCCACCTTCACACCTTGGAAGCTGCTCCTTTCAGGGTCATGAATGGCCTCCACATGCTAAGTCCCAATGCCAGCTCTCAGTCCCCATCTTGCTTCATCCCAGCAGATTTTAAGATAGATGATACTGTTTTCCTTTCTTCCTTTCTTCCTCTGTCTCTTACCTTTTTGGCTGTTCTCCTATCTTCTTTGCCAACTCCTTTCCCTAACTTAACTCCTAAATTTTTACTGTAAGTAGGGCTTGCAGTAAACATTTACTGGGCTCTTTTCTCTCTATCTACACTGTTTCTTCTGGGCAGTCTTAACCGGTGTCACGGTATTAAATGCCATTTAGAAGCTGATGATCAACATGGTTCTCTCCAGACCTGTCTTCTTCCTTGCAGTCCTGAAGTTGTCCATCTGCCAACTTTATATTCCCACAGGGATGCCTATTAAGCATCTCAGTCTCTCTCCGGAACAGAATTCTTGATTTCTTTTCACTGTCTTCTCTTCCTCTAGGTTTTACACAGTGGGAAAGACAAAAAGTTTGCCTCCTCTTTGACTTCTGTCTTTCCCACATCCAATTCTCAAACAAATCTTCCCAACTCTGTTTCCAAAATACATCCCAAACCTAGCCACTTTCTCCATTTTCATACCTGTTTTCATAGTCCAAGATAATACTCTTCCTCTTGGAATATGGCAGCAGCTCCCTTAATTGGTGTCTCTGCTTCTATTCTCACCCTCCTGGCCAATCACAATCTGCTCTCTATTCAATGACTGAGTGATCTTTCCAAAATCTGAATCAGATGACCCCCTTCTTAGAACTTTTTAGTCCATCCTCACTGCATTTAATAATGCCCATATCCCACTTCTTCAAAAATCACTAACCTTTAATTTCTCAGTTCATCTCTCTCACACCCTCTTCTTTTCTGCTCTTCAGACACATCAAAATGTTTTATATCTCAGGGTCTTTGTTGGGAAAGCTTTTCATATGCTTTCCTGTCTTTAAGTTCCTGTTTCAAATCTTACTTCCTTCGAGAGTTCTTTCCTTGGCTATATTAATCTTAAGTAGAGCTTCAGTTACTCATTATCACACCACTCTTTTTTCCTTTGTTGTCTTTTTCACAATTTGCAATTACTGTGTATTTTTATTTGACTTTTGCCTGTCCCCTCTCTGACGAGTTAAGGTCCACTAGGGTCAGGACTTAGTCTATTTTGGTCACTGCTTTATCCTGAATGCCTAGAACAGTGCCTGGGATGAGGTGAGCAGTCAGTTAATTTGGGGATGAATTAACCAGCCAGTGCAATGCTAGGAGACACTTGAGACACTGGCACTGCTTTTTAAGATGCTGAAGATCAAAGGGAAGTTTCACTAATTCTCTGTGGACATCAGATGTCTTAAATGTAAAATTATTAAGCATTGAACATAAAAAGGGAAAGCAAAGGATGTTATTTTGTTGTGTAAAGTTAGCACCTTTCGGTTGCGTTTCCCCATTTCAGCCCTGCAGAGGACACCTTCTTTCGTTCTGTGATGAAGACACCCTACTGTACTACCTTCTTCTTGAGGAGCAGAGAGGAAAAGCAAGTGAGACTTCTCTTGCTTTGGTGAAGTGGGCAGAGAGTGGCCTTTATACATATTTTTACTTTTCTAGCCTTTGAACTGGACTCCGGAAGCTATACCTGATCATTCATGTGGTGTTACTTTTCCACCTGATCCACTCACTCTCTCAGGTTTCACTTTGACCAAAGACCCTCAGTTGTCCTGGACCAGTCCCTCCCAGCATTTCTCTGGATTTCAGCAAACTCCCTGAAGTTCTTTCCATTCCCTGAGTCCCTCTGGCCCTCTCTTTTCCTTTCAGAAGTCTTTGGTGATCTGTATAATGCGATGGCTCTGCCTTGTAAGGTAGTTGATGTGCTTACATTACTTTCTGAGAAAAAGTATCTGTCTTTAACCTTTCCAGTTCTCATTTCCTGTTTCTACGTTTGAGATTGTAACAACTGTGGAAATGGCTCACATCTTTAAAAAGATGTTGTGAATTCTTCCTAAATTAAAGCATTTCAATTAGGGTGACCTTGGAGACTTTTTTTTTCCTTGCCACAGAGCAGAGTCTTCAAAAATCATTGCTTTGTGCTTATACAAATTTAACATATTTGGAAACGTTTTGCTTATTATGAATTTTCATTATTAAGAAAATATTATGCAAACGAGTTATGTACAAGGGGCCTATCATCCAATGTCTCCTGCTCTCTAAACAAAATGTTCCTTTAAACATGCCGTTGCCTTACTGACCATATTCTGATATATAGTATTTGTTTTTCAATAAACTGGGCAGCTGGCTACAAATATGTGCCTGTTATAACCTTGTCTTCATTTGTGTATGTAGTCACTTCATGTAGTCATTTAGTACCAAATACTTTGTTAGTAATTATAGACTTTAGCTCAATTACAGAAGGTGAACGTGCCTTTATCCCAAGTGATTACCACCCCTCCCCTCCAATTTACTGAAATGAAGCTTTAGAGTCCTTGGAGAATAGAGACCTAGGGGGGAGAAACTGACTCAGGAGTTTTACAGGTAGCAAAATGAAGAGGCAGACAACTCACCATAAATGGAATCAGGTTAGTGTTTTTTCTTGATAAAAGACCTGATCTGAGCTATAACTTGTCTCAGGCTGGGTTTCCCTCCATAGTGTTGTACCCTGAATTTGGTCGAAGTGTCTTAATAAAAGGCTGAAGCTCAGGCGCTGCTGATGTTAACCTAAGGTAGCCATCTGTGAGAACCAGATGCCATGTGCTTATGGGGTATCAGTGCCAACCGAAGAGCAATATTTGACCACCCAAATACTGGATAAAGATTCATTCCACTCTTTGAAGCCATTGTTTTTTAGTTGGGTCATTGAACAGTATATTTAAATTGGTGCAGCTGTGGTGATATTACTGTAAGGTAGGGGAGATTTGGGTAGGAGTTTGCCTGCCCAGTTTCAAAATCATTCTGTCTTTACAAGTACTGGAAGAAATCCGAATTAACCCAACTGTAAGAATTCTCTCAGGAGATAGATAAATAATCTACCAATTAGTCTATCAGCATGTTTTCTTCAGTATTCTCTTCTTACTTTTTCCTTAGATTGGTGCCCTTCCTATTAGTTTACTGTGTTTTGTTAAAAAGGAAAGAAGAAGAAGAAAAAAAAAAAAGAACAAATGCTCCCTTCTCCGTTTCCCCTGTTTTGGTTTTGCCAAACATATACATTTCTGACACCGTTGCTGAACTTCCTGTTTTTTTTTTTTTCTCTTTTTTTTTTTTAGATGTGAAAACTATCTCTAAATCCAATGGAAATGTCTGTTGTTAGCTGCCATTCAGTCAGCCCTCAATTCATGGCAACCCCATGCTCAGTAGAATGAAATTCTCTATCCCCATGATTGGACTAGACTGTTGTGATCCATAGGGTTTTTCATTGGCTCATATTACCAAATCTTGATCTGTTAGAATCCTGCACTCCAATACTGGAGACTCACAAAGGATGTGAAGGGGAACCACACATGAAACGTTTATAATTAATGAGTAAGAGAGAATAAGTTCATGAAACTCGCACAAGGAAGAAAACAATATAACTATTAAATAAACACTTAGAAACTTAGTCATAACCGAACAGAGGCATATAGTGAGTGTTTGGACCATCCAGCTGTTAGTCTTGAAAGAAGTTTATACACTGAGATAGGGAAGGACTCTGCATTCCTAGAGATCAGATTCTTTGCAATCTGAATAATATAGATGTGAGTTTTGTGAAGAAATTCTAATTTTTCCACTTAGGTTCTGGGCTATGACTGTGAAAACTTAAACAAGTGACTTAATTTTGCTGAACCTTCAGTTCCTCATTTGTAAATGGAGATAATAGTAGTGTCAATATGAAGTTTAGTATGATACCCCATTGCCATTGAGTCAATTCCAACTCAGAGTAACCCTATGGAACAGAGTAGAATGGGCCTGTAGAGTTTCCAAGGCTGTGATCTTCATGGATGCAAACTGCCACATCTTTGTCCTGAAGAGTAGCTAGTGGGTTCGAACTGCTGGCCTTTCGGTTAGCAGCTGAGAGTGTAACCACTGCGCCAACAAGTCTCCTTTTAATTAAGACAATCAGTGTGAAATTATGAAGCCTAGTGCCTGGCACATAATAGGATAAATGGTAGATGCCATAATGCCAGAAAATAAATGAAATCAAGTGCGAAGCTGCTTAGCTGGAACAAAATGAAGCTGATGCTTGCTTATTGGCTTCTGGGAAGACCTTTATGAAGGGAAGATTTTAGAGGAATGTTCTCTGAGGATAGTCGCAATTTTCCCTGCTTAGTTAATTCCTATGGTATCTCTAGGAAGAAGCAGTGAAAAGCTGAGACTTGAGCCAGAAGATGATGGTGCAGCAGGAAGTGATGCTCAAGCAGTTATCCCCCTGACATGTGTTAGCTGACTTCTATGTACCACACAAGTCACCGCACTTGATTTTAAAAGACAACTTACTTAGCTCTCCAAGTAACCCCCAAGAAAGGTACTCTTACCAATGCTCTAGAAACACACCTGATGGAAATGCCTGAAATCTACAAATGTTTTCCAGGTTTGTGTGACGTGCTCTTAGTATTCTAGTTCTCACTGTTCATTTCTCATTGATCCTTCCTAGTACTGCACCCGGGGGAAGAGGCCTCTAATAGCAAGACCTCCTTTCTCCTGACACCTGTACAGTGTCTTAGGCCATTAACCTTCAACATGTATTTGAAGACCTATTTTTCTACACATGCTTTGGCCTAGGGAGAGAGAGAACATTACATTTGTTCTAATAAAATGCTTTTAAAAATAAATTCATTTAAGTTTGGGGGTACTGTTTTCTTATTGTCATTTATTTTTGCTTAAGGTGTAGTTGTTACTTAATTGTATGTATATTAAATATTCCTTATGCCAACATGATAGCCATGGGCTTGACTAATAGAGAAAAAGAAACGGAGGGGGAAAATATGCTTAGAGGGAGGATGCATGAATAAATGGAAATGAAATTAGCTATTTGAACAAGAGGTCTCCAAAACGGATATTTTCCAGAAAGAGGCAACACCTTGCACAGCCAGTGGCCCTTTCTTGGTTTCGAGCCAGTTTATACTCTCATAAGGGATTGTTCTTTTCTTCTTTTTAAGAAATCTTAACATTGAAAAAAAAAAAAATGCTGACCTTCCAGTGGAGCCCTGGTGGCACAGTGGTTAAGAGCTCAGCCTGCTAACCAAAAGGTCGGCAGTTTGAATCCACCAGCCACTCTTTGGAAACCTGTGGGGCAGTTCTATTCTGTCCTACAGGGTTGCTATGAGTCAGAATGAACTCGATGGAAATGGGTAACCTTATAGTGGGCCTAGCCCTTTGCGTAATTTCACAATTTGTTGTCTGGCTGATTTCCTCAGAAGGTGAAGGCTTCCCAGGGATTTTAGTATGCCAGGCTAGTCTGTACTTGGTTTCCAGTCTCAGGGTGGATTTTACTAATTTTGTCACTATTGGTCTGAAAGAGAGGTACTCTGGGTGACTTGTTTTTCAACTCAATGTAAATTAGTTTATACTTTGAAATTGGCTGATCTTCTCACCTCAATTGGGGAAATATCTGACTATACTGATTGGCCAAATGAAGGACTCAGCAAGTCCAAGTGTGTTTTGGATGCTTCTTAAATTGTCCTCAATCATCCCTCCTTGCAAAGCCGAGTCTTGTGACAGTGGCATTAAGACAGAGAAAACAGCCTGTGCTCCAGCCCTGATCAGGTCCTCTCTACCTCTAGGAAGTCATTCTTTCCATCCAAAGTGTTTACACATACAGTTTTCCCTGGAAGCTTCTCCCACGACAACCTCCTTCTTCAACTTCATCTCCCTTTCACCTTTCCAGTGTCAGCCTGGTATCATTCCTTCAGAGAAGTCTTTCCTAAATTCCCAGTCTAAGCTGGTCCTTATCGCACTTTTCCATAGATATATATTCTGCTCTCGGAACACATGTATGACTCAATTTGTAAACATATGTTCATTAGGATGATATTCTTTTAATTCATTTCTGGTTTCCCAACTGCCGTGTAAGCTGTAAGAAAATAGGGACTGCTTCCAGTTTTGCTCCTTCCTCATTAGTTAGCACAATGCTTGGCGCATAGTAAGCAATAAGAAAACATATTGAATGGATAGGTAAATGAATCTAAAATTGAACCAGTGTTTAGCCCGTTGGATTTTTTTATTGTACATTGACTTGCATGGGGAAAATAATTAGCCAGAGAGAAGGCCCTTCTTGGGATGAGTGTCAATCCAGAGACTGCTATTGAGATTTCGATTTTGCTGTTTAGTGAGCACCTGGACATTACCACTTCAAAGTTGAAATTCCTGTTCCACAGATAGTTTTAAGTCAATTTAAAGAAAAACTACGATTGTACTCATTAGTCCGTTCATTACTGACTGCTTCCTCCTTTGTTATCCTTCTTAATGGACACATCCTTTTTTCTCATGGCTTAAATTGCTGCATTCAGACTGTGAGCAAGACTGTGGTATCCTGCTCCTACTTCTTCTAGCCTTCCGCTAAGGATGCTTATAACTGCCTTCTGCTAATTTTCATAGATGACCCAATCTTCTTCACCAGGATGTTTATACTTGTAAGAGCATCTGATGGATTGTATTTCTTCTCAAATTTCTGCTAAATGCAGTGGTCTTTGCTGTCCTTTTCACTTCTAAACTTTAACTGAGGTGAATTTTATTTTCAGGGACTCTTTCTAAAGTGTGGATTTTTTATTTTTATTTCTTTCTGACTGGAATATTCTTGAGTGACTATTTTAATTTTTCAAAGAATTTAATTTCTCAAGTAATCATCTCTCTGCCAGTGTGAATGAATGATTAAAACATGGGTGAATGAATGAATGAATATATTATTGTCTTAAATTTTCATTTTATCTCAAATTTTGTGTTAGAACCTATTTATCTATCTAATTACACATATATTTGAGGGCTTACCCATTTGGGTCTCATAAATAGGATTCATTCTTTCTGTTTATGCTCGGCCTAGAAGCTTCTCTCCTGTTCTTTGAAGGAATAACCAGCACCTGCAGTGATGGGCAGGAGGGCTGCCTGTGGCAGTCAGAAGCAGGTCAGCACTTAAGGTTCCCAGGTCCTTCTTTTCTTTTCCTTCTGTAGAAACATCAGTTCCACTGGTGGGAGAACCTGGGTGGGGAATAAAGAACTGTCCTCTTGACTCTGCCACTAATTATCTGTGTGACCTCCGTCAAGTCATTTCCCCTTTATATACTTTAATTTCCCCATCTTTAAAATGACGGGGCTAAATTAAATTAATTCAAAGACTTCACAGATGCTAAAGATTCTAAGAAAACTGATGAGCATGCGATCTTTGAGAAAATAAATGAATCTTAATTTATTTGCAACAGTATTGCTGTGATTTCACTCTCAAATCGTAGTTTCTAGGGAAGATGAAATCTGCCTTTAAAAAACTCCACCCCAGAGCTCAGCTGTTTCCAACATGACTCCAGCAAATGGAATAGCCCCTGACTCTCTTCCCACTGTATTGCCTCTCACAACCATAGGAAACCCAGGTCTGTTGGGAGTCACAATAACAAATAATAAGTAAATGAAGCCTAAATAATCAGGTACTAGGTAATATCAGGAGAGCCCTGGTGGCACAGTGGTTAGGACCTTGGCTGCTAACCAAAAGTTGGTGGTTCAAATCCACCAACCACTTCTAGAAACCCTATAGGGCAGTTTTACTCTTTTCTATAGGGTCACTATGAGTCGGAATCAACTCCAAGGCAACGAGTTTGTTTTGGAATTTTTGGTAATATCAAGGCTTCCTTGGGGGACTCAAATGGTTAAATGTTTGATACTAACTGAAAGATCGGTGGTTCAAGCCTACCCAGAGGCACCTTGGAAGAAAGCCCTCACAGTCTGCTTCCATTTTTGATCTGAAAGATTACAACCTTAAAAATGCTATGGAGTGCAGTTCTGCTCTGCACACATAGGGTTGCCATGAATCGGAATTGACTCCACGGCAACCGGTTAGGTAATATCAAGCCAGGAGTAGAATGGAGAGAAGAGAGAGTTTTAATGCTAGCATGAGGAGATGGATTGACATGGTGGCTGCAACAGTGGGCTCAAACATAACAATGGTTGTGAGGATGGTGCAGAACTGGGCAGTGTTTCCTTCTGTTGTATGCAGGGTTGCTATGAGTGGGAACAGACTTGAGGGCACCTAACAACAACAACAATAGCCTTGATTGTCAAGAAGAATTGTCTGTGAAAAGATGAGCTGACCTGAGGCTAGCATGCTGAGCAGCCCTGCCCATGGCAGATGAATGGAGATGGGACGTTCCCCAGGTGTACCATTCGGGGAGATAAAGCTTCATATATATGGTATATGGGGGATTCCTTTGTTTGGAGGCATCACTCTCCTCCACATTAAACATCTCATTAAGTGCCTTCCTTCATTTTACTGATGTCCAGAAGCTTTCAGAGATAATCTGAGCAGTCAGTGAACTGGTGTGTCTGCCAGGCCATGAACAGTCTAGATTGTTCAGTGTTTGCCCTGGGTCTATCAGCAGCAATACATTTTAATTGGTTAGGCACTTTTGAAGCATGCTACTGTTTGCCAAACACTATTTTTGGCAGGCATCTGTAACAAAGCCTAATGCATTATGCATATTATTTCTACAGTATTTCATTGTATTAGTACATGTAGTATTTGTATGGAATTTTTGTAAATTCATTACCAAAGTATTAGCATATTAATGACTGTGTTTAAAAAGTATTAGAAAAAATATTAATATTCATAGAGAGTATACATCGTATGACAGGGAAATGGGAATAATCTATTATCATTGAATTTCAGAAAATTATTAGCATGTGTATGGGAGAAATTACTTATAAAAGTACCCAGCAAACATGAAAAAAACCCTGAATTACTCTGATGGTTCCTTGAATACTGAACATTCATTTTCAGAATTGTAATGACAATCATTATTACAGATTAAATTATAGTGAGGGATTGGCTTTATTTAACAGCATAATTTAGAGGTAGAGACCTGGAACATTTATTTCCCTTCTCTGTGTCTTATTTCTTTGATATCCTGATCTGCTAAATTATGCTTTCTCACTTTTTCTCCCCTACTAGGTCTTTCCTTCCCTGCAGTGCAGAGGGCATTGTGCTTTTGAACCTTGCTTAACTCTTCATCACTCTACCTGTAGAATGGGAAAAAGATACACCATGTAAAACTATCTATCTTGACTGGAAGCTACTTCAGTAATTCAATTCTCCAGTGAAGTGTAGGTTTTAGGTCTATTAAATGTCTCTTGGCATTACTCTTCCTATGCTTATAACATGAGGCCATGGAAATTAGTAATAAATTATTTTCTCTACCCTACTGGAGATTGCATTACTTCCAGTGTTTTCTAGCATCTTGATTTGTCTTGTTCCTCTAAATTTGACAATAATGTCTCCAGCATTCTTCCCTTTAGAAACTATTTTACCACACCATAGTTTCTCACCGTCAGGAAGTGTTATCACTGTCCTTCTTTTCACAGGTTTTGATTCAGATAACACCTCTCTCCAAGAAGCTCAAAAAATCTCTGCCACTATTGCTTTCCATAGCTTCTCAACAGCCCTTGGATGCAGGGTGATTTGTTGTCATTAGTAAATGAACAGCCCTCTCCCCACACAGCACTGTGCTAGGCAAGAAGTGAAAGAAAGAAATGCTCAATTTAGCCTCAAAAAACATAAACCTAAAGTGTGATATTTGAATAGACAGAAAAATAAAATGTACCCACTCCATGACATAGTGTAAAATTGCCATATGACTTAAATTAGAAGAGGGACAAATTCATTCTGTTAAAACAGGGGCTTAGTACATTTACAAAGGTAATTACTTTTCTTGATACAATTTAGTTGTCCACATTTCTATAAAGCCGTATGAATTCAACCTTCAGTCCACTCCATTTGCAGCTGTGTAACCAGTACAAATCTTTCTTAAATATTTCTACATAGATGCTTCTTCCTCACTCATGTGCCATTCTGACTATGAGAAATCGATGAGCCCTTGACCTGGTTGCTCTCATGTTTCATGTGCTAATTCTTAACTAGAGTTTAACTCCCTGTGGGAGAAGACCATTTCTGTCTTAAGCTGTATGTCGAGTACAAATATGGCACAGAGTAAATATTTCTTGCTCATTTTGAACCTATTTATTTTTACTTGGATATAAAAAAATTTCTGAATTTTAATAAAATTATTGAGGGAGAACTTTCTTTCACATAAACTATTTCCTTGTGGTGCTTAGAGGAAAAAGGCATTAGGTTACTCAACCAGAAATTTAAAATGGCGTCCCATCACCAAAGCTCTCAAGGTCTTTTATACGCATCTGAAGGAAACTTCAATGCCAAGACAAAAGAGAATGTTTTATAAATATATGGAAAGCTTTATAAAAGGGGAGAGGGGGTCGGCAGAGATCAGTGTCTCCAGTCCATTTAACATAGGCTCACTGCTGGGTTATAATTTGAGAAGGAGTGCCTGAGCTGGAATGGCTCGGACATGATTTTCTACTGGCTGGAGTTTTAAGCTGTTGACCCAGTTACAACAGGTACATTAGGAAGATGCTTAATAGGTGACCTTCTCAAGGAAATTTTAATAGTTTTTAAGTCAGAAAAGATCACACTTACATTCTCATTATACTTTCATTCTCAGAAGATCAGAAGAAACTGTGGAATATTAGATTTAAGGGGAATCCATCATCTGGAGCAACATGCATTAAAACTAGCCTACTTCATGTTTGTTCCCCTACAATTTCCCCTTTCTTCCTGAATGCATAATGCCTAGAAGCCTAACCACCAGCTAACTGTGGTCCCCCGAGCCTGACTCCAATACCCCTACCCCACCCAGTGTACCCAGTGCTGTCGAGTCGATTCCGACCCCTACCCAGGAGTGTCATAAAGCCGCTACTCAGTAGCTGATTGACAGTTTGGAGATATAAGGAAACAGGAGTAGAAGGACCAGGCTGTGGCCACAGACCCAATTCCATCTTTTTATCTCCTAGCAAAGTTGAAACTGGGTGGATCAAAGCATTTGGTAATTGTTTCACTATCTTCCCTCCCACCAAGAGGGAGGTGGAAAAACAGACTAGGTGATGAGTTCCAGAAACTTGGGGATGAAGAGGAGAAGGAACCCTGCCTGTCAGGATGTATTGTCCATCCTTTCCTCCTCTAGGAATGGCCAATGTTTCCATCTGATTTGCCTTGCCTTTGTGTGCTAAAATGCTAGGGAAGAGGGGTGATGCAGAAAATATTTCTGGTGAAGAAAATAATAGACATGGATTTGCTAAAAGTATTTGTTTGTTTGGTTTTATCAGAGGAGTGAGGAGAGCATGGAAGGAGAATGAAGAGGATATATGAGGAAATAGCTGACAATTGTTTTGTATGACAGGTGGTTCCCAGGAAGTCATTTGCCAGGGGCTATACTGGTTTTTGATACTAGGATGGTTTTTTGTGTCTGCTTGGGCTGAGCTAAGGAAAAATCTCTGCTACTGCAACCATGCAGATAGCATCACTCGGCTCCCTTGAGCTGCATCACTATCAACTCCCAGGGCTTGTATGCACAGCTAGAGGCACTGAACCAGTTAAGTGGCCATGTCCATTAAAAATTAGTGTACGTACTGGTGAAATTTTGTTGAGAGAGTGGCTTGAAAAACTCCTCTGAAAATCATGCTCATTAAGATTGACCACATAAATGACAGATTTGCAAAGGTGGCAGCCCCCCCCCACTTTTGAATACTACTTTATCTTCTGCTTAGAAAAAAAGAAGGAGGGGGTGTCCTGTTGTTGCTTGTTTGGTCATTTATTTTTGTAAGAAGATGATTCACCTATTGATTTTGTCCTTACACTGAGTTTCCTTTAGATCTGAGTTTTGCTTTCTGGTGTACACAAATGAAAGCTTGATTGATCAGATTTTTATTTGGATTCAAGTAGGCAACAGAGTGATGAAAAACAGAGTGCTGTTCAACCCTAGTAGATTGTTTCAGCCAGTAAGATGGAAAACTCAAATCACTAGATTTACTGTGAGAGAAATCACCCTCTCAGACTAAAAAGGTGTGGAATGTTCTAGAGCCATTAAATTGTATTCTTCCATTCACATAAACTGCTAACTATGTCTTCTATTTTCATGACAAATTTTTGCTTCCCCAATATTTGTATTATGTCCAGAAGGGTAATTTAAAGTCTTGTATTTATTTCTCAGAAAAAAAAAAAAAAAAAAGTCATGAAATAACTGAATATCATTACTGGCTTTGAAAATTAAAACAATAACCACACACAAACAAAGCAAATGGAAAATCATGGAGTTAAAAGATTGTCCTCAGAAGATAACATTTTTTACCTCATCCCATCTCAAAGAAAGTAAAGGAAAGGAAAATCCCATGTGTATCACGGAAGTCAGAAAGGATAAAAATCAAAGCTTATTGATGTGCTAAATTCTTGACTTCTATCCTAAGTAAACACCTATCAGGTGGTCTATACTAGAGCAATAGTGTAGACATATCAGAGTGTCCTGTGAATTATTGACAAGGAATGAAATCTAATAAGGAACACTTACCTCAATTCACCATTTTGAACTCTTAACTGAAATAGCAACACTATTTTAAAATATATGAGGTTTGGCTATGACAGATCTTCCTTTTTTTTTTTTTTAATCTTAATTAATCAAGAAGTTCTATTTCCAAATGAGTTTTATGCCTCAAAGCATTTGCCTTTCTTTGAGGTTAGGCAGTTAGGGCTTGGAATTGCTTTCAGCCTTGGTTTATGAGCTACTTGAGAAAAAAAATAATTACTTTGGAGCCATGCTTTTGCTTTATAGTACATGATGGCATAGTGCAAAACATCATGGGTTTGGATTCAGATGGTCCTGGAGTTGAGACCTGGGTTAGCCGTGTACTCGCTTATCTGGCCTTGGGCCAGTTGTAGCCTCCTAGCCTCAGTTTCCCAATTGAGTACACAGTAACTGGATATGCATTGTTTTTCCCCTGTAGCACAATCATAAAAGAGCTTTGTAATCATTTTGATGTGCCTTTTGAAGTTTTCATGAAGTTAGTACCAGCTTAATTTCTGCATTTAACGTGTTCAATTTTTTTGAACATTGTTATTCCATCTATAATCAAAACAGCAACTCCTAATATTAACCTTCTTTTAGCCTGTATCTGTAGGACAGTAGAGGGTTTGCCATCTGTGATAAAGCTGGACGCTGTTTTCAGCTTTGCATCTCTGCCTCTCGGAAAAGTTGTGGTCTTGGTCCTAAATCTTCCAGGCTTATTGTCTTCAGCTGCGCCATTTCAGCCTTTTGCATCTAGGCCACAATTCATGTGTGTTTTGGGCATTCCTCCTCCCTGTCCAGCTTGCAGCCTCATCACCTCTGCAGTGCTGAGGAAGGGGGTTGTCCCTCATCCCCATGTGGTTAGCTTCCCTGCAGGGAGACTGGCTGTACCTCTTAGCTGTGTGGTTGTCAGTCCTGTCTTGCCATCTAGTGATAACTAGGGCTCACTGGTGTTGCTGATCTAACATTTGGTGGCGAGTCCAGGTTCTTCAAGCAGCCCTGAAGCAGGAGAAAGGTACTGCGCTAGAATCCTTTAGGTAGGCCTGAAACTTGATGCCAGGTGGGCCCCTACTACTCCCACCCTGTCATCAACAGTGTTACACCTGCACCAACCACATTGGAAACACAGTGGAAACACTCTAGGTCCAAGTGTTCGTCTGTCACAAATGAAATTCTAAGGATATAAGTGTGATAATTTAAGCACTGTTCTGTCTTCAAGGAGTTCTTACTTCAGTGGGAAAGATACTACTTGATTAAAAAAAAAAAAAAAAAGAACTCTGTAATGTTTTTCAAAGTAGTTTTAGGGACTAATTTATTCAACGAGCACTGATCAAACCTCCACTGTGCTCAGGGATTTTACTGTGCACTGGTGGGGGACATGCAGAAGGTGGTCTCTGCTAGTGAAGGGGCAAGAGGGCATCAACAGGTTTGTAAACAACTAATAAACACAAAGAATGTAATACATGTTAGAGAGAGGTATGCTAAAGTGAGAATTGATTCTGATTTAAAAGTTCCTAGAAATGTTTAAGGAGGAGGGAGGTGTCATTAGAGCTAAGGCTTCAAGTATGAGTAGGGATGAGATATGCAGAGAGAAAAGACATTCCCACTTAGGTGGAATGTGTGAGTGAAAGTTTGAAAACTAGAACATCTGCAGTGTTACTCATATGGAGTTGAAATTAGTGGTGTGCTGGAGCTGACGTCTAACAGCTCACGGGACTCAGTTGTGCACGTCTCTTCCCAGCTTGGTCTTCAGTGGTGTTACTTTGGTAGTTTGAAAACAAACATGGTGGGAGCATTTATACCACCGAAATTGGCAGCCACTGGAAAGAGGGCTTCCCTGCCAGTTGTTAAACATTTACTAGCACGTCCTTAGAGTGTCCTTCTCATCAAAGAAGCAATAAGACTGCTATTTCTGACATTTTTCAGATAAGAACACTGTGGCTCAGTTGGTTAAATGAGTTGCCCAGGGTCACACAGCTAAGTGCAGAGGTAGTTCTAGAAACCATGTAGATAACATCCTTCTATAGGAATTTCATGCCAGAGACATTTGCAATTCTGGGTATTTATAGATGGTATAGGAACCTGAGAAGGAGGATATTGGGTCATAAGACTACTGGTGGCTGTGCCAAAATGTGGTTGCCTCAAGTGTCTCTTCACACTCCTAGGCTTAAGCCTGGATCCTGTACCCAATCTCTGATGTTCCTGTGTGGTTTTTACTAGAGTTGGAGGAAAGGAAATGAGAAATGAGTGAGGGTAAACTTGGAAATTAACAACTCTGAGGTCATAAATAAGGACATTTTATGAGATTAAAAAAAAAAATTGTGAAAATTAAATTCAAGACTACAGACTAAAAGAAACAGCTTGGGGCCCAGGAGTGTTTACCATGCATTTTTTTCTAACCCATCTAGGCTGAAGTATCTTGAAAAAGAGAAGGCATTTCGGTGGGTGCTTTTGAAATGTTATTCCTGTTCTAAAACTCTCTGATTCTGTATCTTTACTAAGTATTTTGTATGCTAAGTAGGACTTGTATAATAAAAAACTAAAAAGCGGGCAAACTAATGGATTTGGTGTCTGTTTGTTTCAGTTTGGAGAAACAACCAAGCTTTCTTTTTCTGACATTTTTCTGTAACAGAGACTGAAAGCTGTCACTTTGTCCCACAGAGTGTCCTCATTGTAGAAATCCTTGCAGACAGTGGAAGAAATGATGGAGAACTTGCTATTACTTTCTTTATCTTTGCTTTCCTTTTTCTCTTCTCTTCATGACTTGCCTTCTCTTTTCTTTCCTGTTTTTCTTTTCCAGGATATTATAGACAGGAAATTAATGGCTTTGAGTAGGGGTAGGGATGGGGGGCAACCAGTTTTTCTAAATGTAAGGTTGCTTGAGGTGGGCAAAATTAAACTCTTCCCACTGAAACATGTAAATAATTTGCTAAATATACTTCCTCTCCTTAAAAGTTATATCTTATATCTGTGTGGATTGTTGCTAGCAAGGTTGAAAATTGGAACATAGCACAGAAAGCATAGAAAACAATTGGGCTTGTTTGAGAGGGGTAACAGATTAAGAAAACAATCAAAGGAAGGCTCAGGACTACCAGCTGGCTGGGTTTTAAAGCCCTAATTTGTAGTGACCCAACTCTGCCTGGCACTTAGGAAAGGTCACTGGCCTCCTAGCAATGTGTCTTCTGGAAAACAGTAGCTGGTTTGGGGTAGACAGTTAAATGTAAATCAATATCTGGTCGTACATCATAGCAGTAGGATATTGATCGATAAGATCCCCATTGACCCTCTAAGCATTTAGCACTATAAATTTGGCTGTGAGAATCCAATAAAACTGATAGAGTGAGCCATCATTGAAACATTCCTGGTGATCAGGGGGAAGAAAGAAAATACGGCTAAATGTAACACTCATACAGTAGTTAAAAACTGGAACTCTGGAGTAAAACAGACCATGGGTTGTGTCACTATCTGTATAACCTTAAGTCAAAGAGCACTCTGAGCTTTATGCACATGTTTGATATTGGGATATAATGGATATGAGGATTAAACAAAAAAAAGCTGCCATATGTGAAGAACCCAGCACAGCCCATGGCTCTTACAAAATATTAGACGGTAGTGGTTAGGGCATGAGAATTAGCTGCTACAGTACTAATAAAAATGATCAACATGAGCTTACTTGCTTCTCTCAGTTTTCTGTCTGTCCCCAAACTTTTGTTTTGCTCCCTTCCTCCCCCCATCTCTCCTTCTCTTTCCTGCCTCCTTGAGAGTAATCCCAGAACAGGCCTTTTCTTCCCCTGAAGAAACCATCACCCACAACAGGGAGAGCAGCCTCTCCTGTGCTCTTGGAGAAGAAGTCGGTAAGGCAGCAGGACTCTCAGGAAGATCTTTGTCCTCTTCACTTGTCCTAGTCACTGCCAATACCCTCGCAAAGGCTTCTCCAGCCCCACTCCTCGCCACGCTATCTACTGCTGTAACCCCTAATATAGAAAAACACACCTTTGTATCTTTGTATAAAACCTCTTACAGTTTCAGGAGCACATTAGTAATCTATTGTTTAAGATAGGCAAAGGAACTTTGACTAAGGATTTACATATTTCCAAATACTCAATTAATTAATTTAAAAAGTTGATAGATAAACAGGATGGCTGATGTAACTTTTCATTTATTGAACAAAGATTTATTTGAGAGCCTAGAATGTGGCAGATGTTGCTCTAGGAGCTGAGGATGCATGGCACACCAAATACCAAACAGCTTACAGCCTAGTGGCAAAGCCAGACAACAAGCACATACATATATTCAATAATGTGAGCCTTAAAGTTACCTCTGAGCAGCAAAATGGCATGACAATGGTTTTCCTGTTTCGTGTTAATGAAAAAGATCTCCCATCATGCATTCAAGAGATGGCACATGTATTTTTTACTTTAAATTTAAATATACAAGAAATACAAAGAATAATATATCAAACAACTATATTCCTATCACCTTGATGTATATATATGGAAAAGATGCAATTGATTTATAATTTTGTCTTTCTCACATATATATACAAGGATATCTGTTATGGATTGAATTGTGTCCCCCCAAAAATATGTGTCGACTTGATTAGGCCAGGATTCCCAGTATCGTGTGGTTGCCCTCCTTTTTGTGATTGTAGTTTCATGCTAAAGAGGCTTAGGGTGGGATTGTAACACCACCCTTATTCAGGTCACCTCCCTGATCCAATGTAAAGTGAGTTTCCCTGGGGTAGGGCCTGTACCACCTTTTATCCCTCAAGAGATAAAAGGATAGGGAAGGAAGCAGAGAGTTGGGGACGTCATACCACCAAGAAAGCAGCACCAGGAGCAAATCCTGTCCTTAGGGCCTAGGGTCCCTGCGCCTGAGAAGTTCATCAACCAGGGGAAGATTGAGGACAAGGACCCTCCTCCAGAGCCGACAGAAAGAGATAGCCTTCCCCTGGAGCCAAAGCCCTGAATTTGGACTTGTAACCTACTAGACTGTGAAAAAATAAATCTCTCTTTGTTAAAGCCATCTCCTGGTGTTATTCCTGTTATAGCAGCACTGGATAACTAAGACAATATCATATTGTTATATTCTGATACTTCTTTAACTCAAGGTTTGTGTTTAAGGTCTATTTATTCCTTTATTGATTATGTGCTATTTCATCATATTAATATAGTACATTTTATTTATCCAATCCCCAAATAATGTATCAAATACATTCATGTATTTCTTTCAATAGCATTCCATAAGTGTTGATTGAATGTCCACCCTATTCCAGTCCTTAGGTGGTGTCTTGGTTATCTAGTGCTGCTATAACAGAAATACCACAAATGGATGACTGTAACAAAGTGAAATTTATCCTTTCGCAGTCTAGTAAGCTAGAAGTCTGAATTCAGGGCACCAGCTCCAGGGGAAGGCTCTCTCTCTCTCTGTCGGCTCTGGAGGAAGGTCCTTGTCATCAATCTTCCTCTGGTCTTGGAGCTTCTCAGTGCAGGAACCTCGGATCCAAATTATTCCCTCTGCTCCAGGCGCTGCTTTCTTGGTGGTATAAGGTTCTCATGTCTCTCTGCTCACTTCTCTCTTTTATGTCTCAAAAGAGATTGGCTTAAAACAATCTAATCTTGTGGATCCCACCAATATAACTGCTGCTAATCCATCTCATTAGTATCATAGTGATAGGATTTACAACACATAGGTAAATTACATCAGTTGAAAAAATGGTGCACAATCACACGATACTGGGAATCATGGGCTAGCCATATTGATACACATATTTTTGGTGGACACAATTTAGCCCATAACAGGTGCTGTGAAAAACAAAGTGAAATCAGGTCAATAATTAAATATAAGGATCAGAAACGTCAAGATATATAAACACTTGCTACTACTCTTATGTTGTTGTTCTATGCCTTTGAGTTGATTCCAACTCATAGTGACCCTATAGGACAGAGTAGACCTGCCCCACGAGTTTCCAAGGCTGTAATCTTTTTTTTAATCTTTATGGAAGCAGACTGCTACATCTTTCTCTCACAGGGCAGCTGGTGGGTTCGAACTGAAGACCTTTCAGTTAGCAGCTGAGAGCTTGACCACTGCACTACTAGGGCTCACTACTCTTTTACAAAGTACAAATAGATAAGAGATCAAAAGGAGATACAGGAATCAGCTAGCTTTGGATTGGGAGACCATAAATGAGTGATACCTTAAGGCTCTGCAGAGGAGTAAGCATGGAAAACAGGCCTGTAAGGAATTGAAAGAGGAGGCAGCTGCATGAGCAAAGTTGGGGTAAGAAGGGGTAGTGCAGGTACAGGAAGCAGAAAGGGCCTCTTTTGAATCAAGTTCTCTCTCTTCAAAGAGACTCCGATTATGTAATAATTGAGAGTGCAGATGAAACAAGGAGAAGGAGGGCTAGACACACTAGGCTAAGGCTTAGACCTAATACATCAGCCATTGCTGAGGTTTTATCACTGTAATGACATGCTCATTGTTGGAGGGAGGAGAATTATATAAAGAAGGCACCCACACAGGAGCGGAACGAAATATACTCACGGGCAGTGTGGAGACAAGTTTGCTATGTGTGAGGTGAGGCCAGATCTCTCTCCCAGTCAGAGAAATGCCTCTCAACTCCCTCCAAATGCAAAGAACAAATACCTTGGCTCTCCTCCATCCGCTTTCTTGTTAGAAGAAACCAGAGAGAGAGTTTCCAAATATTTTCATTTCTCTGCTTTTTTTTCAATACCTCCATTGGTTCAAGAAGTCAAATGTTCCATGTTCTCTCTTGGACATAGTCATGTTAAGTCAAGCAAGACTCTAGTAACATGAGACAATGAGAAAAAGGTGCTTCTGTCACTTGGCAGGGCTCCCCCTCACATGGCCCCTTTGAATGTTTGGCCTCACTGGACATTCCTGTCTCATTCCTCTTTACTTACATTAGTGAGCCACAGAGAAACAGAGAATCTTAAGACTTAGGTTAAGTGAGTGTGTGTGTGTGTGTGTGTGTGTGTGTGTGTCAGCAGTAATAGCCGTAGTTTGGTTAGAAGGTAGCATAATACTTTGTGATGAGGGAATTTTTTAAAATTTCTTTCATGTCTTCATTTCAGAAAGTGTCATCAGGGGACTCATTAAGGGAACATAGGCAGAATTTCCTTTGGGGCTGAGATGCACAAGTATCCAGCTTTCTCCCGGCCAGGAGCACAGAGAATTAAAAAAAAAAAAAAAAAAGAAGGCGGCAGTGAAAAAATACGTCAATTACTGTATTTCATCACTTCCGAGGTATACCATATATGTGTTGTTGTTAGGTGCCATCGAGTCAGTTCTGACTCTTAGCAACCCCATGCACAACAGAACGAAACACTGTCCAGTCCTGAGCCATCCTTACAATCGTTGTTATGCTTGAGCTTATTGTTGTAGCCACTGTTGTCAATCCACCTCATTGAGGGTCTTCCTCTTTCCCGCTGACGCTGTACTCTGCCAAGCATGATGTCCTTGTCCAGGGACTGATCCCTCCTGACAACATGTCTAAAGTACGTAAGATGCAGTCTTGCCATCCTTGCTTCTAAGGAGCATTCTGATTGTACTTGTTCCAAGACAGATTTGTTCGTTCTTTTGGCAGTCCATGGTATGTTCAATATTCTTCGCCAACACCACAATTCAAAGACAGCAGTTCTTCTTCAGTCTTCCTTATTCATTGTCCAGCTTTCACACGCATATGATGTGATTGAAAATACCATGGCTTGGGGCAGGCATACCTTAGTCTTCAAGGTGACATCTTTGCTCTTCGACACTTTAAAGAGGTCCTTTGCAGCAGATTTACCCAATGCAATGCATCTTTTGATTTCTTGACTCCTGCTTCCATGGCTGTTGATTGTGGATCCAAGTAAAATGAAACCCTTGACAACTTCAGCCTTTTCTCCATTTATCATGATGTTGTTCATTGGTCCAGTTGTGAAGGTTTTTGTTTTCTTTATGTTGAGGTGTAATCCATACTGAAGGCTGTGGTCTTTGATCTTCATTAGTAAGTGCTTCAAGTCCTCTTCACTTTCAGCAAGCAAGGTTGTGTCATCTGCATAATGCAGGGTTTTAATGAGTCTTCCTCCAATCCTGATGCCCCGTTTTTCTTCGTATAGTCCAGCTTCTTGTATTATTTGCTCAGCATACAGATTGAATAGGTATGGTGAAAAAATACAACCCTGACACACACCTTTCCTGACTTTAAACCAATCAGTATCCCCTTGTTCTGTCCGAACAAATGCCTCTTGATCTATGTATATATACATGTATATATATATGTATACACACACGTATATACATACACAAATATACATATCTATATACACATATATGTATACTTATACACATAACTTACAGTGACCCTATGTGACAGAGTAGAACAGCCTCATAGAGTTTTCTTGGCTGTAGTCTTTAGGGGAGCAGAGCTCCAGGACTTTCTCCCCTGACGCGAGCAGTTTGGCGGGTTTGAACCACCAACTTTTCAGTTAGCAACTGAGTGCCTAACCACTGTGTAACCAAGGCCCTCTCTGTACGTAAGATTGTAATATATAATTCATATACATTTGTGTATATTATATATATATATATAATCTTTTACTATCTTTGAATATTATGATTGTTGTTGGCCACATTTTTGGAAGTAGATCACCAGGCCTTTTTCACAAGGTGCCTCAGGATGAACCCGAGCCTCTAAACTTTCGGTTAGCATCTGAGCCTGTTAACTATTTGCCCTACAGAGGGACTCCGCTGTTTGCTTAAGGAAGCAGCATCTAATCACAAGAGCAATAATAAATGCAAGTACTTAGTTTAGTGATGACTGCAGTCAACAGGACATCATTACCATTGAATAGGATGATCGCAGAGCAGGTATGAGGAGGAAAGAATCACCGCACACCCCCTCTTCTCTGGAGGGGTGAAGTTGGAAACCAGAATTGTAAGACATCCCAAGCTTTATACTCCAGGTATGAACGTTTCTGCAATAACCTGAAAGTGCTTTATGTTGCTTCATGACTAAGGACCCCTCTTGCAGCAAAGGTGTCTATTCTACCTGCTTCACTCAACTGCTTTTATTCTTTATCTGCAGCTGCTATAAATATAAACCAATGGGCCTTAAAGCCTCCGTGCATCACTACAGAAATAAATTTGACCCTGCTGAGTTGTAGAACTGAAGTATTCCTAAAGGTGAATGTACCATATTGGATTGTTCAATCAACACCTTTTCACATTAACTCATTAATCACTTGTACCTTCGAACAGCCACCCTGCCTTTATTTAAAATATATATTCTTGCTTTCTCTTTTTAATTTTTTTTTATTTTATTTTTAAGAAGGAAGAGGGGAAGCATATACACCCAGAAGAGTAAATTAAAGTTCATTCAGGCACAGTTGTTGTTGATGAAAAACAGTTCTGCGTGGTTGAAATGAGACACAGGGGGCTTGTTAAGCATACTTGTCATGGGTGAACATGGAGAGTCAGGCACGCTTAAGAGGAGGTGAAATCTGTCTTATTTAATGCCTTGACAAAGTAATAATTGAGCTGTAGAATTCTTACCTTCATTGAGAATGGCGGCATCTAAGTGAACTTTTTGAAAACAAAAAGGTGGAGTCTCTTTGTAGCTGATTTCTTTGGCCTTGGACAAATGATCGCATAGTTTCCTCAGCTTAATTCAGTGTCTTCTTCTGAGCCATGGAAGAAAGGATATCTACTTTTTTACTTTCCCTGTTATGAAAACCTTCAACATAAAAAAAAAAAAAAATGTTCATTTTTATGTATGGCACTATTAAAAATGGCCTATAAGATCCACTTTTTATATGCAGATCAAATAAGTAATGATTAAAAAAAAAAACAGATAAGCACTCATATTACAAATAAAAGACAAAATTTTTCTCCAAAAAGAATTCGATAAAAATCATTTAAGTTTTACCTTGGAGGAAAATAAAAATAGTTAAGCCACTAAAAAAAAAACTAACAAATAAACAAAACACACAGTTCTTGGAGAGGTTTCAGTGGTGTACAGTTGCTTAGTACCTCACGTTCCAATATAGATAGGCTGTATTCCTGAGAGTCTTTGGGCAACTAGGCTTTTTTCTTTTTTTTAAGTAATATCTAGTTGTGTTTTCAGTGAACATTTACACAGCAAATTAAGTTCCCATTATGACACATATTATTCAGTGGCATTGGTTACATTTTTCACAATGTGTCACCATTCTCATTAGTTCCATTCTGGATGCTTCATTTCTAGTAATCTAATTTCCCTGTCCCCTTACCCTTTCCTCTTTGCTTTAGCGTAATTGTTGCCTCTTTGGTCTCATACAGATGGTATTTTAAAGGTGCTCAGTACTCACTGGTAACGTTATTTATTTTATGTGCCGATCTGTTACTTAGTCAAAAGATGACCTCAGCGGGTAGTTTCGATTCAAGGCTTGTGGGTTACCTCAGGATGATAGTCTCAGGGAAGCCTCTAGTCTCAACCAATCCAGTAAATCTGGACCTCTTAAGAATTTGAGTTCTGTTCCACATTTTTCTCCCATTCTAGCAGGATCTATCCATTGTGGCCCTGATCAGAACAGTGGGCAAATAACTAAATTTTTTTTTTTAATTGCACGTTAGGTGAAAGTTTACAGCTCAAGTTAATTTCTCATACAAAAATTAAGATACATATTGTTTTGTGACATTAGTTGCAATCCCCACAACGTGACATCACATTCCCCCTTTCCACCCCGGGTTCCCTGTGTCCATTCAACCAGTTCCCGTCCCTTCCTGTCTTCTCATCCCACTTTTGAACAGGAGCTGCCCATTTGGTCTCATATATCTGATTGAACTAAGAAGCACGTTCCTCACATGTATTATATTTTATTTTATAGCCCTGTCTAACGTTTGTCTGAAGAGTGGGCTTCGGGAATGGTTTCAGTTCTGGGTTAACAGTGCTTCCAGGGGCCATAGTTTCAGGGGTTCCTCCGGTCTCTGTGAGACCAATAAGTCTGGTCCTTTTATAGAATTTGAATTCTATTCTACATTTTTCTCCGGCTCTGCCCAGGACTGTCTGTTGTGTTCACTGTCAGGGCAGTCATTGGTGGTAGCCAGGCACCATCTAGTTCTTCTGGTCTCAGGCTGGTTGAGTCTGTGTTTCACATGGTCCTTTAATCCTTTGGCCTAATATTTTCCTGGTGTCTTTGGTTTTCTTCATTCTCTTTTGCACCATGTGGGATGGGACCAATTGATGTATCTTAGGTGGCTACTCATAAGCTTTTAACACCCCAGGGGCCACTCACCGAAGTGGGGTATAGAGCATTTTCTTAATAAAATTTGTTATGCCAATTGACCTAGATGTCCCCCAAAACTATGGTCCCCAGGCCCCAGCACCAGCTACTCTGTCCCTCAAAGTGTTTGGATGTGTCCAGGAAACTTTCTAGCTTTTGCTTTGGTCCAGTTGTGCTGACTTCCCTTGTATTGTGTGTTGTCCTCCCCTTCACCGGAGTCAATCCTTGCAACTAGACTTTTTTAAAGGACAAGAAGACTTTCCCTTCTGCCTGCTCACTCCATTAAATAAGTAAATTATCTATCTATCTAAACATGTATTATATTGATATACAATATATATTTATATAATATATTGACTTCATGTATGTCAATATATTTGTTATTTTATATTTTATATATTATGCATGCACACAGGAAAATATAATGTCTGAAGGTACTCCAACTAATTACTAACTTGCTTTCATAAGGTGATAAAATGAACTGTCAAGTCTATATCAAGCCACACAATTCCCCACCATAGATGTTTGAAATGGGGCACATATCTCATACAGACATGGCAAGAACTGATTGCAAAAATGCATACTTACAATTGGGTGACCTGGATTCTGATCTTGACTTGTATCTTAGCCTAGTACATGGGTATGAAAGCTTTTCTTTGTGTCTATTTATTTTTACTTGCAAAATATAAGCAATATATCCTATTTCCAGACATGTCTTACAAGGACGTCACTATGGTATGGTGTAGAACAATATGCTAGATACCCAAGAGAGAGGGGCTGAAATGAGGGCATACCCTTGTCAGAAACTTTATTTATTTTATTATTCTACCAATGCAGTTTCGTCATCCAACGTGCAACCTCCACACTGGACAGGAGCTCCTTGCCTTAATCTCCATTTTCTTATCCTATAGCTGTGCCTTTACTTACTCTATTTTCTTTGTTCAAAAATCCCCCCTTCTTCCTTCCCATTTACTTAAGTTGTATTCTAACCTTCACCTCTGACTCAATCACTGCCTCCCCCTAGGTCTTTTCTATTCTAATACAGAGACCTCCTTCCACTTAAATGTCCCACGGCAACATTGTCCCTCCCCTAGAGCTGGGCCTTTACATGTTACTAGTGTGTAAATATCACTACCTGGTGGGTAGGTACAAATGATGCCATAGCAAAATTCCATTTTATTTTGTCTAATTTTTATTTTTAATTTTGTATTTCTGGCACACAGCTCCCACACATTTAACTGAAGGATCCTAACACATTGCTTCCTGAAGTTCCCTGGGAAGAACCTCATATACGTGACACGGTGCTGGCTGTGAGAATTCCTCACCTCGTGAGACTAATAATTAGGGAAAATTTTGTTGCTGCATCACTGCTCTTCCATGATCCCTCAAAGAAATTACTCTTGAAAATCCCTCCCCCACACTCTGTGTCATACTTTGTCATCTGAGCCACAGAGAGCACTACCTCTGTCTTGAGTCTTCTGCTATCTCTTGTCAGTCAAATAGAACAGCCTCCAGGCAAATGAAAAGATACGGTTTCCAATGCTACACTCTAACTTGGGCCAATAATGAGACTTAACGTAGTTCTAGGCTTGAGGAACATGCTCAGTAGAATCTTTTTGATAAGACCATGATAGATACAAGGCCAGAGCCTTGACTTTCATACAAATATGGTCTGTTATTTTTACTTTTTCTTTTCTTTTTGTTTTTGGTTGTAAGGGCCATCATTTATCCCATGGGTTTCCCAAGAAGATTGTGTTAGAAAGTGGCATTCTAAGCACAAATCCATGCTTCTCGTTGCTGTCATTAGTTGCCTTCCAGTTGATTCCTACTTACGGCGACTGCATGTGTACAGAGTAGAACTGCTCCATAGGGTTTTCAAGGCTATGACCTTTAGGAAGTAAATCACCAGACCTGTCTTCTGGGACACCTCTGTGTGGGTTTGAACTGCCAACTTTGCAGCTAGTAGTCAAGCTCTTAACCATGTTCACCACCCAGGGATTCCAATCCATCCTTACTACAAGAAAAAATAAAATGTATATCACCACACATGATGGGTCAGAAACGTCCCCTTAAGTTTCCTCCAACAGCTCACTGGCCTCTTATGACTCTCTGCTGGGGAAACATTTAGAATCACTTTCTTCTGTGCCCATTATGTTTTCAGTTGATGGAATGTGGTGAGATTGGGGTTTGTTTTTTTCCTCTTATGTACTGGTGGAGAAACTGCGATGTAGGAGAATAAAGAGAGTGACCCAGCATTGCAGGATAAGATCAAGTCTGGGCTGAGATAAAAATCAAGCTGTCCTCTGATTCTGGTGCTGGCTTCACTGGGCCCCACTCTCTCTAATATTCCCCTTCGTAAAGAGTGAGTGCCAAATGCAACCTCTCAGTTTGCACGTATGCTCCAATTGGCTGCATCCTTCCTGCCCCTTCTGGCTTTTTTTGGTTGAGGATTGCTGGCAGAAATTATACTGCTGGGCTTCACCACATGGCAGTGGCTACATTTCAGTGCTAGCTGGAAGCAGTTCTTGGGACTCTGAGCTAGCAAGAATTTCCTGAGGGTCCCCTAGGGGAGGGTCAAGGTTTCCTAAGTAGAGGTGATCACTGTCTTATATTAATAGTTGGGATTTTATTTTAAGCAAACAGGGCTCCAGCATTTATCATGGATGCTTGTCAGGTACCTGAAGTGATGTTAAGATTTCTTTCACTGGTAGTCTGCTTGTCTTGTTTCAGACAGATCTGATTCACTTAGGGCTAAGTTTCAGTGTGCAGAAGACAGCTGGATTGATGTAAATGCCACTGATACACCAAGAGACACGTATCCTAATCCTTTCCCGGCTGGAAAGATGCAATGTAATTATATGCTTATACATCTATTTCTGCATGGGACAATGACTCCCTCGTGAGTGGGAACTGTGTCTTAGACAGCTTTTCTTCCTTAGTGCTAAGCATTTTTTCTAGGTTCATAAATAAAGTGTTTGATGAATTAGACTGTATTTGCTATGCTGTTGTTGTGTGCCCTCAAGTTGATTCGGACTCATAGTGATCTTACATGACAGAGCAGAACTGTTCTGTAAGGTTTCCTAGGCCGTAGTCTTTATGAGAGCAGATTGCCAGGTATTTTCTTCTGTGGAGCCACTGGGTTCAAACTACCAACCTTTCAATTCAGCAGCAGAGCACTTAACCATTGCGCCATCAGTGCGTGCCACTTAATCTCTCTAGTCCTCAAATTTAACAGCACAAAATGATGAAGATGGTACTGATTAGCCATCACACGTCCAGCGTTATCATCCAGTGAGTCTAACCATTTGATTCTCATTGGCTGCAGAGAGTTCTGGCTTTAGTTCTCAGCCAAATTAGAAGACAAACACATTCATCTCTTGGTTTATAAAGAGGAGCACATGCTCGCCATTTATTTCCTATGTTTAGGATGTAATTAGTTTGATTTTGGGTTCTCCATCCCAAGGACAGGTAAAGCAAAGAGTTTGTGTGTATGTGTGTGTGTGTGTGTGTCACAAAAGAAACTTGTGGGTGAGGTGGAAGTGTTAGTTGAGGCTCCAATTATTGATTTTCAGCCAACTGCATTGCCTCTCTCATAGGTAGGAAAGGTGCCAAGCTTCATTCCTAGAGTTTTCATCACTTCTCAAAAGGACCCTAGATCATGAAAAGCCATTGGATTTTATTGAACAGATGATCATATAACCAAACTCTGATACAAACTACCTCCATCTTTGTATAAAACCTTTTATCTAACAAACCCTAGGTGCATTATGGACCCCATTCACCACCTTTGGTTTAAAGCCATAAGTGATCACACCTTGACTCTAAGTACTTTCAATTTGTACCAGTGACCCAGAATTTGGAAGTGATCTTGTGTACTCATCTTCTTGTTCTACACGGTCATTACTACCAAATGCTGATTTCTAACTAATCTGAGAAGGAAGATGAGGTCAAAAGGAGATTTTTCATCACTTCAGCTCTGTGCATCTTTAGTTAGATGGACCCCTTTTAAATGAGAAGTAACTCTAGCTGAGTTTGGGTTTTTATTTTGGGGGCTGGGGATTTGTTTATTTGTTTTGTTTCTGGCAAATGTTAGAACTTTTTTTCTGTATAGTAATTGGGACTAGAAAAGGTAACAAAGTCACCTTGGCCATCCATGCTGGGGAAGAACGATTACTGCTTCAGAGTATATCTCTGTGGGTATTTGGACTTCCAACGTGAAGTTTATAGTCTTGAAAACAATTATGCTACAAATTGTTTTCTTTTTCCAGACACCTTTGATCCTGATGGAGATAAAATTAGCATTCATTATTCCATATAATTCATTACTTACCCTTCAAAATAGGTGAGTGGCAGCTTGCAAGTTGAAAAAGTAACTTGATTAAAAAAAAAAAAAAAAACTTTTTTTTTTTTTTATAGTGATCTAAAAACAGAAAGAAAGTTCTCTGAAATGATGATGTCTTAGCACATGGCAATCATTCCCTCTTTATAAACGCCTCTATATCATACCAGTGGACACGAAGATTTATCTACCTTTTTCTACCACCAGGACAGGAAGGGAGACAGGAACAGATGGAAGTCAGCAAAGTGTTTAGACTGTAGTCAGTTACTAGACTTGTCCATGAGGCAACTACAAAGTAATGAGTTGATGTTCAAGATTTAGAAATAAACATTTCGTTTTTGGAGTAAATGGTAATGAAAAATGTGATGTTATCTTCCAGGACCTTACATAAAGCAAGGAAAGGGGAACAAGTTACCTAAAAATGTTACTGCCGAGAGGCAGCTGCCGATGGCCTTCTGTACGTCAGGCCTGCACTGCATTGAGTCCAGGGATCTCGGCGCACTGGCATTCTCTAATGCACTGCTTTTTATTTATATTTATGCAATGCTTCACTGACTTAAGCAATTTAAATTTTTAATCTAAAAAGTCATCCTGTTAAGAACTCACGCAGTCAAGAACCAAATGAACCAGGACAAAACAAGTGCAACTATTGAACACGTGCAGACACCCTGAGCCTTGGGATGCATTAAATAATTTAGCTTCCCAATTATGTCCCAGTTACACCTTCAGTAAAACTCCACACATGCTTTTGGTCCACTGAGCCCAATACATTTCTTGATTTTTAGAGCACATTTTTAAAGGTAAATTATAGTTACAAAAAATGAAATTGGGAATGAGAAGGGGTACACCAAGCCTTGCAACAGTGTACTTTCACCCCAACAAGCATGAACACTGATAACATGAGTGCAAAAGAATATTGATGTACTAATTAAAAAAAAAAAAAAAAAGGATTTTATGGTTGAAAAACATATTGTGCACTTTGTAGTCTGTCGTTCCCATTTTATAGATTAGACAACTCAAATCCAAAGATTAAGTGAATTGCCCAAGTCTAACCATTTTTCAGATTGTGTTGGCAACCCAGCACTCGGATATAATCCAGAAATTTCTTACCTTCTAAGACTTGAATATACCATAGACTGCCAGAATATACCATAGACTGCCAGAAGAATGAACGAATCTGCCTTGGAAGAAGTACAACCGGGAAAAGAGGAAGACCCTCAGTGATATGGATTGACACAGTGGCTGCAACAATGGACTTAAGCATTACAGCACTTGTGAAGATGGCACAGGACCAGGCAGCGTTTCTTTCTGTTGTACGTAGGGTCACTATGAATTGGAACTGACCTGAAGGCACCTAGCAACTACCAAGTCTTGGCCAGGTAGTCAATGACAGCAGAAAAACCACAACTCAGGTCTCCAGGCTCCCTCTTCAGGGCTTTTTTAACTATATTGCACCATGCCTGTGATTGACTGGCGAACGTGTTAGTAAGCTTTACTTAAAGGTAGAGATGAAGGATGACTTCTCCAATCGTTTTGCTTGATCCTTTCCCACTACTGCTGAATTAACACTTATTTGCCTGGCAGCCAAGGAAGTTCCATAAATATATTGCTACTGTGTACAAGCTTCTCTCCCACTCCGTTTTCCTTTAATTTCAACTAAATATTGTGAAGGGGAGAAGCCATGAAGGGGTCAAGTGATGGGCAATTCAAGTCCAAACCACCAGGATAGGAAGATAAAGCAGGAACACCATCTGATTGCCTGCCCCAGGAGGCAGCTGGACCGGTATTGACTGTCAAACCACCTGTGTCACTGCATTACTCTGGTTCAAATACCCACTGCCTTAGAGAGGCGACCTAAAGTAGACTGAAATGAAACTGAGGGTCACCTCTCGGGCCAAGGTGGAGAAGCTGGGACTGCAATTGCACACTAGAGGAGAGATTTCACTATTGCCTGTAGGTCTTTCTTAACCACCAAATTACAGATTTGTGTTTGTGTAGCTTGGCGTTCACTGAAGCTGAGAGAACAAGGTTCTCTCCTTTTACCATCAGGAAAATATTATTTCACAGACTCGTTGGCACATGTGAGAATCAGGGTGACTTGAGCCCCTCTTCCTCATCTACATGAATGTGCTTCTAGCTGGAGGCTGGCTCCCTTCCTCCCCAGCCCACCCCCACCATTCCAACACTTCTGGAATAACTGTGTATCTCATGCTGGTATTCAGGGTTGCCTCCACTGATAGTCCCTAGGATGACAAGGACTTCCAGGATACTTCATGCACTGAGCACAGAAATTGAGCTCTCCTCTCTCAGCATTAACATGACAGAAAGGAATACACATGGGGCTAGCCCACAAGGACAGCAAAATGGACAGGAATGCTGAGGACAGCAGACAGGGGAATACAACAAAATTTTAGAAGCTGAAAAATGAGTGGATGAATAGTAATTGAATTACAGTCCTAGTAGGGGAGCAAATAGCTTCAGCGTAATGTAAGTTGGGCAGAACCCCAAGAAGGAATTGAGGTAACAGGTGCCCTTGATAATGGGGTGTAGAAGAGGACGGAGACCAAGTAGAATGTCAGAAGGGTAGTATATGGAACATTAGACCTACAGGCTTCTCCCCGATCTTCATAATTGGACCTCCCTTACTCCAGAAAAAGAGAGAATGCCAACTCTCTAGTGAGATTAAATTAGTGAGAATTAGGATTTGAGGACCACTAAAACAGGTGAGAGTGAGAGTGAAAATAAGAATTGAGAGTGGTCATATGTACTACAGTCTCCACCAGACTAGGTTCTGCACAACTAGACAGTGTCAAGCTAACACCACTGATTTCTCTGACAGAGATCACAATAGAGGGTCCTTGACAGAGCTGAAGAAAAATGTAGAACAAAATTCTAACTCACACACACACACAAAAAAAGCAGACCTACTGGTCTGACAGAGACTGGAGAAACCCCAAGAGTATGGCCCCCAGACATCCTTTTAGCTCAGTAATGAAGGCATTCCTGAGGTCCATCCTTCAGCCAAAGATTAGAGAGGTCCATAAAACAAAACAAGACTAAAGGGACACACCAGCCCAGGGGCAAGGACTAGAAGACAGGAGGGGACAGGAAAGCTGGTAATAGGGAACTCAAGTTCGAGAAGGGGAGAATGTTGACATGTTACGGGGTTGGTAACAAATGTCACAAAACAATATGTGTACTGATTGTTTAATGAGAAGGTAGTTTCTGTAAAGCTTTATCTAAGGTACAATAAAAAAAAAAAAAAATTGAAAGTGGTCACTCCTGCAGTTGTTAGGTGCTGTCTAGTCGGTTCTGACTCATAGCGACCCTATATACAACAGCATGAATCACTGCCCAGTCCTGTACCACCCTCATAATTGTTGCTATGTTTGAGACACTATGTCAATCCATCTCCTTGAGGGCCCTTCTCTTTTTCACTGACCCTCCACTTTACCAAGCATGATGTCGTTCTCCAGGAAGTTTTTCCTCCTGATAACATGTCCAAAGTATGTGAGAGGAAGCCTCTCCATCCTCATATCCAAGGAACATTCTGTCTGTATTTCTAAGACATTTGTTTGTTTTTCTGGCAGTCAGTGATATATTTAATGTTCTTCTCCAGCACCATAACTCAAAGGCACCAATTCTTCAGTCTTCCTTATTCGTTGCCCAGATTTTACATGCATATGAGGTGGTTGAACATACCATGGTATCTTAGGCTGGATTCTCTACAGAAGCAAAACCAATGAAACATTGGTTGTAGAGGTTGGAAAGTCCCATGTCCATGGGCTGGGTTGGAGGCTTCTCCTGACACATGTAGCTGCAGGGGCTGGTGAACCCAAGATTGGCAGGTCAGTCAGCAGGCCTCTGGTTCACAGGTTGTGAAGGCTGATGAGTTCTAAGATCAGTAGGTAAGATGGCAGGCCGCTGGCTCACAGGCTGTGGAGCCTGAGGAATCCCAATTTTGGCAGGTAAACTGCTAGATCAAATCCTAAGAAATGGATTTAGTGTGAGCAAAAGCCACCAAGCTTTGCCAGAAAGTCCACATATATTGGATACAGGCCACGCCCCCAAGGAAAATTCCTTTTTATTGATCGACTGCTGGTAGCAGATCTCATCATGGAGGCGATTGCATTATATTAGATTTCATTATGGAGGCGATTACACCATTACGTAGTTGCCAAACTACATCATAACTGCCAAACCACTGGGAATCATGGCCCAGTCAAGTTGACATACAGCCTTAACCGTCACATATGGCTTGAGTCAGGTGCACCTTTGCCCTCAAAGTAACATCTTTGCTTTTTAATGACTACTAGAAAGCTGAATTTTTTTAAATTAATTAATTTATTTTTAGTTGCTATCAAACTTTAGATGAACATTTACAGATTAAACTAGTTTCTCATCAAACAGTACACACATTGTTGTATGATATTGGTTAACAACCCTACAATGTTTCAACACTCTCCCTTCTCAACCCGGGGGCCATACTCTCAGGGTTTCTCCAGTCTCTGTCAGGCCAGCAAGTCTGGTCTTTCTTTTTGACTTAGAATTTTGTTCTACATTTTTCTCCAGCTCTGTCCAGGGCACTCTATTGTATCCCTGTCAGAGCAGTCAGTGGGGGTAGCCGGGCACCATCTAGTTGTACTGGACTCAGTCTGGTGGAGGCCATGGTAGATGTGGCCCATTAGTTCTTTGAACTAATCTTTCCCTTGTGTCTTTAGTTTTCTTCGTTCTTCCTTGCTCCCGAAGTGGTGAGACCAATGGAGTATCCTAGATGGCCGCTCACAGGCTTTTAATACCCCAGATGCTACTCACCAAAGTAGAATGTAAAAAATTTTCTTTATAAACTCTTTTATGACAATTGAGCTGGATGTTCCCTGAGAACATGGTCCCCACAGACCTCCGCCCAGCAGTTTGGTCCCTCAGGGAGTTTGGATCTGTCTATGGAGCTACCATGACCTTGCCTTGCACGGTTGTGCTGGCTTCCCCAGTATTGTGTACTGTCTTACCCTTCACCAAAGTTACTGCTTGTCTATTGTCTAATAAGTGTTTTTCCATCACCACCCCTCCCCTCCCTCGTAACCAGCAAATACTGTTTCTTTTTGTATGTAAACCTTTTCGTGAGTTTTTACAGTAGTGGCCTCATACAATATTTGCCCTTTTGCGATTGACTTATTTCACTCAGCATAATGTCCTGCATATGTATCCATGCTATGAGATACTTCACAGATTCATCGTTGTTCTTTAGCATTGCATAGTATTCCATTGTGTGTATGTACCACAGTTTGTTTATCCATTCATCTGTTCATGGGCATCTAGGTTGTTGCCATCTTTTTGCTATTGTGAACAATGCTGCAGTGAACAAAGGTGTACATATATCTATTCATGTGATGATACTTATTTCTCTAGGGTATATTCCTTGGAGTGGAATTGCTAGATCATATGGTATTTCTATTTCTAGGAAAGCTGAATTTTTTATCTGAGTAGGGCAGTGTCAGGAGATGGCTGTTTTATTATCATGGCCTTGAAGTTTAATTTGACATTTACTGTGGACATGAAATGCTTTGCTGGTAATAAAAATTCCTAAAGGAGAGAAATACAGGGAGTTTAGTCTTGGGTGTGAACAAGTCAGAGAAGACTGAATTATTCTGAAGGAAAAACTGGGTGGAAGAGAAATCTGGATTCCTTCCAGAGGTGGGGTTAGCCTCAGAAGATTAAGTCTAGAGAACCAGTTCAGTTAGAGATGGACTTGAGTCCTTATAGAAGAAGGAACCTATAGCTTTTGGAATTTAAGCTAATCTGAGGAGAGGTACAGGGGCTATTCATGATATTTTTGGAAATGATGTATCTTCTCCGTAAATCATTATAGTGGTCCAACTATCTCAAAGCAAAAACCCTAGTGACAACATGTACTTGCTATAATCATGGCTATGTAAAAAACCAAAACCAAACCCGTTGCCGTCAAGTCAATTCTGACTCATAGCGACCCTATAGGATACAGCAGAATTGCCCCATAGAGTTTCTAAGGAGCACCTGGTGGATTTGAACTGCTGACCTTTTGGTTAGTAGCCATAGCTCTTCACCACTACACCACCAGGTTTTCCATGTGGCCCATATTTTAAATGAGCTAGGGTCATGGAATGACTTCATGCAAATGAAGTCCCTGTTGGGTACTGTGCAAAATGCCCTTTCTTCAACACTGAGGGCAGAGCAGCCTCTCAGATGCTGAATAATCAGTTGCTATAAAAAAAAAAAAAAATTTTTTTTTAACCAGTTGATTCTAACTCATGATTACCTCGCATGTGTCAGAGTAAAACTGTGTTTCGAAGTGTTTTCAATGGTTTCTTTTTTGGAAGTAATCACCAGGCCTTTCTTCCAAGGTACCTGTGGATGGACTCAAATTTACAACCTTTTGATTAGTAGTGAGCATGTTAACCTTTTGCACCAACCAGGGACTCTTTGTAGATATTGCCCCTCCACTATCCCCTCCTCGAGTTCCTGACCCAAAGAAGCATGGCAGATGACCAGACATAGCTTTGTTGACCCTGTTGAGATGTGACTGCAGACTCTCAGGACTTCTCTTTATAAATTAGGCCCCTTTTTAACTGTGCTTTTTTTTTTTTTTAAATTATGAGAAGCGCCATCTAGTGGTTGGACCTTCTGTGTGCTTTCCAACTTCCAGCAGGCTGAAGGCAAAGCCGTTAACATTCAAGTTGATGTGTGGTTTTGGCACGCAAAGGCCCCTTGTTTCTAACATAACCAAAAGCTGGGGGCTGATAGATTAGACTGTTTGGTTTTGCGCCATGATTTATTTACTCTAACGGGGACACTACTGGAAATGACTTACTACTATGGGAAGAGCTGTGCTGTGTCTTGGAAAAGCTATTTGTTGATGAAACACTAATTGTAAAATAGTTACCTCAGCGAACCCAAATGTAATTACGTTAAGTTTAATTACATATCATTAATTATATAAAATATTTAAATTGTTATGTTGGATTGTGCCCCACTAGTTGCTGTACATTTTGCTGGTGTGTGGAGCAGATGTGCTTGAAGAGTTTGGATGCCGTCCAGAAGTTAGTGAATTGTAACTGTTCCGATAATCGGAGCCTGATTTATACCATCTATTGAAAAACAATACCTACATATTTTCACTGAGGCACCAATATCAAGTGTAGAGATGAAGTGGCTTATGCCTAGGTGATACTTTGGTAATTATAGCTTACTGCAAACTTTTGGTTTACTCAACCAGATATAAAGAAGTCAAAAGCTTAATTTCGCGTGTAAATCAACAGCAGCCAAACAAGCATTTCTTGTTTATATTGGGACAGAGCCATTCTTGTCCTTGCCTATTAAACTGCCACTTTATTTGGGATGCCTGAATCAGCAAAGGGCTCCAGCGTTAAATTATATGCCTTGTTTCTCAGAAGTTCACTTACTCAAATTGTAAACCATCAGTTTAAAATGTTTTCATACTTGACTTATATCAAGTTCTCTAACTTGATTGAAAGCATGGTAAAGTTCCCATTAAGAAGAATAGGAAATAGTCATAGAGCCTAACAATAGATTTTGCTTTTCAGGCGTGTGAATTTAACACCTATTACTTATCAGGCTTGATGCTAGAAAATGGGATGATTGATTCTTAAGTTTTGGTAAACAGACAGTAGTACTGGAATTTGCTCTTTTAGAGAGTTTGGTGTCATATTTACATCCATTTGGGGTAGCATGAAGCAGAGAAACAGTCATTTAAATAGAAATCTTACAGAAAGGAAGATATGACTCCTGTCTCTGCCAATCAAATACACAGTACAATTTAAAATTTAATTTAATTTTTGTCTATGCAGATACTATCTACTGTTAACAATACTTTTTTCTCAGTTCCATACATGTTATTTTGATGAAATTTTCACAAAATTTGGGAAACTCAGAATTAATTTGTCTAAAGAAAATAACTTGTTAGCACCTGGCCATCCATAAACCATGACATATCATTTACACCCTTTAGAGAGGATCGCTTCTGCATAAGTTACTGTTTGGGATGGCCCATACTTATGAGTCAGAATCAACTCGACAGCAGTGGGGTATCATATAAAAGAAAATAAATATATTAAAATGCTTAAGGGTTGTTGTTGCTGTTAGGTGCTGTTCCGTGGGTTCCGGCTCATAGCAACCCTGTGTACGACAGAACAAAACACTGTCTGGTCCTGCACCATCCTCACAATCCCTGTTACGCTTGAGCCCAGTGTTGCAGCCACTGTGTCAATCCATCTTGTTGAGGGTCTTCCTCTTTTTCACTGACCCTCTGCTTTACCAAGCATGATGTCCTTCTCCAGGGACTGATTCCTCCTGACAACATGTCTAAAGTATGTGAGAGGTAGTTTTGCCATCCTTGCTTCTAAGGAGCATTCTGGTTATACTTCTTCCAGGACAGGTTTGTATGTTGTTTTGGCAATCCACCGCATATTCAATATTCTTCGGCAACACCACAATCCAAAGGCTTCAATTCTTCTACGGTCTTCCTTATTCATTGCCCAGGTTTTTCATACGCGTAAGGCAATTGAAATACCATGGCATGGGTCAGGTGCACCTTAGACTTCAAGGTGACATTTTTGCTTTTTTAACACTTTAAAGAGGTCTTTTGCAGCAGATTTGCCCAATGCAATGTGTCTTTTGATTTCTTGACTGCTGCTTCCATGGGTGTTGTTTGTGGATCCAAGTATAATGAAATCCTTGACAACTTCAATCTTTTCTGTGTTTATCATGATGTTGCTCATGGGTCCGGTTGTGAGGATTTTGGTTTTCTTTATGTTGAGTCGTAATCCATACTGAAGGCAGTGGTCTTTGATCTTATCAGTAAGTGCTTCAAGTTAAGGATTATACTTAAGGGTTATATATATATATCGTATATACATATATATGTTTGTGAGTAAATAAATATATTTTAATATGTAAATATAAAACCCTTAAGTATTTAGATGGAAAATACTGAAAAGTATACCTCAGATAATTGTATATATATTTATAGGTCAGCATTTGGTTGTGTGGCATGATAATCTAATAAGAAAATAATTGATTTCTATATAAGTGATGTCGACTGTGCCAGAAGGTAAAATCTGCGTAAAAGTTTAAGGGTCAACAGTAGGGACTATAGTTTCAAGGTAGGTTATAGAATAGAACAGATAAATGCTCAGACCGCAGATAGGCCTGGGGGAGGAGAGGAACCTTCAGAAGGCCTGCATTCAGGAAGATCTGAAGCAGCTCAGCGTAGGTGTTCCAACCTAGCAACCTTGTCAGGGTTGAAGGTAACTGGTGGTTGTAGGAGTTGGTTCCAGGTACTTTGCCAATGCCAGTTCCTCCCAAATATGTCCGTCACAACGTCATCTAAGCATCTCAGCATAAACATTCTAGGTGATTCATGAAGAGATTGTTATTATCGAGAGATGTTTTCTTATCTATTTTGAACTGTAACTTGCTTTTCACCCACAAGCACCAGTTCTAGTTTCTTTCCTAAGGCTCAGTTATAAGATTAGTCTGTCGTAAGCCTGTTCTGGCTCAGACCTGGTGGGGGCCTTTAGGGTCTCTTTGTCTTCAAGGAGCAACAGGGGCGTCAGAACTCATCTTCAAGTCTCCCTCCTTTCCCATGACAGTTTCGGGAAATAACAACAATTTATCCCCCACAGCTTTAGAAACAATACCCACTAATGTATGCACCACTTCTCCTAGGATAATTGGGATGGAGACAAGCTTTGTGTAGCAGCCCCTGTTTTGGGGAGTGCTCAGGCTTCCCAACTGCTACCTCTGGTGAAGGATGAGCCATCAGGGTGAGCAGATTGTGCCTTTAAAAAAAAAAAAAAAGAAAGAAAAGAAATTAGGGGTGGTAAAGAGGTTGGAAGACAAAGGAGGAAGCTTTTGATAGGTCATCTGTCAGTAGGCCTTGATAGAGGCTGTAGGAGAACAATGGAAAACCACTTCAAAGTGAACAATGCCACGCTGAGTATGTGCCAGTTTCATGGAACAAAAAAGAAAGAAGACATGTCAGCGATTAAACACATTCATTAAGGGGTGTCTTTTTTACTTCTTTGCTTTTCCCACTATTTTTCTCTCCTGAACGGGGGAAAAAAATGAGCGAGTCTATCAAAGCAGGAGGGAGGTATGAGGGTTGCCAACTTCCCGGAAAGTGAAGCAGAGATATTTGCATCAATTAAATATTTATTATGGGGGCAGAGGTTATGTGAAGAATGGAAAACAGGTAAAGTTCTTGATGGATTCATGCAATCTCACATGTTTGAAAATTCCAAACAGACTCCCTCCTACCCCGGCTTAGTTTTCTTTTTAATTATATTTTCAATGATGGCTGCCTATGAGTTGGAATCAACTCGAGGGCAATGGGTTTGGTTTCGTTTTATGACGGTGCAGGATTAAACCCTTAATTTGAAGGTGGAGAGATTAAGAACATGAGAAGATTGGAGATTTTAAAGCTGTGATTTATGGACAGGAGGTAAAGGGAGAAAAAGGTATTTTCATATCTACACAGGCTACATTTTTGTGATAACTAGAAAAAAAATAAGTACTGCTAGTTCACTAACTGATCTCTCATCTTGAAAGTGATGCGCTAGTCTGTGCTATGAATACAGAGACAAAAGAATGCCTATCAAAACATAACAAAGGCATAAAACTCTAAGAAATATCATAGGAGTTCAGAACAATGATTTACCCGGCCACAAATCCTGTCTTTTACAGTGGAGTAGAGTATGGCTTTTACTTTTTGAGCTTCTCAAATAATGGAGGGTTTGGTTAAAATGCATATTTCTGTTGTCTGATCAGTTCCCCACAGGTTCCTGCTGAAGGTTTATGTTTGCGTAAATGATCAACTGACCTTCCTGCAGTTGTTGGTTGGTTCAGTTCAAATAAGGCATAGAGACACGGCAAGTAATTTTGTGCACAACCCTTGTCTCTTGATATTGTGAGCACGATCCATGTCTTATCTGTCTTTTGCTTCCCTCCAAACTGGCGAATGCATGATGCGTATTTTGGTTGGCAAGTTTATTTATTTATTTGGCAATATTTACTGAGTTCCTTATGAACCAGGCATGGCTCCTGATGCTAGGCAGTTAACAGATAAAACCTCACCCCCACAGGGCTTACCATTTGTTTTATTTTCCTAAGGCTACTTTAGCAAAATACCACAAAGTGAGTGGCTTTGAAGCACAGAAATGTATTCTCTCATAGCTGAAGAGGCTGGGAGTCTGAATTCAGGGTGTCGACATGGCCATGCGCTCTCTGTCCACTATAGAGGTCTTATTGCTCCCAGCTTCCGGAAACCACGGGCATCTCTTGGGGTTTCTTGGCTTTTAAATTCTACTTCACAAAACATCTTCCCCTTATGTGACTCCACCTTGGTGTCTGTTCTCCCCTTTTATAAGACACCACTCTGAAGGGATTTGGACACATCCTGTTCCTTATGGCCTTTTTCACTTAACTGATAACATCTTCAAAGAAAGAACCTATTTCCAAGCAAGGTCACACATTCACAGGACTTCAGTATACCTTTTTTTGGAGGCACAGTTCTATCCATAACATTCTAGTGAAGAAGACAGATAATACTTAGAAAATAAATTTAGACTATAATTTAGGTGGTGAGAAGTGCTTTGAAGAAAAACAAAGTGTGCTAAGGGACTAGAGAGTGCTTGTTTAGTCCCGGTGGTCAGAGAAGGCCTCTCTGAGGAAGTAACTACTAGGGAAAGACCTAAATGAGGCAAGGGAACTTCTTACCCAAATCCTTAGGTCTGGAGAAAGAGTGTTTCTAGCAGAGCAAAGAACAAGTGCCAGTATTCTAAGAGGGATACATACTTGGTTTGTTTGAAGAACATCAAGGAGACAGTATGTCTGCAGTAAAATTACCAAGGCAAGAGAGATAGGAGCAAGGTAAGAGAGGTAGCAGGAACTAGATCATCCAAGCCCTTGCAAATCCTGCAGAAGACCTTGGATTTGTTGGCTGATAAGATGACACAGGACATTTTATCCACTATCGTCTTTTAAACTTCAGAAGTGGTTTAAGAATGGCTGAGTAAAAGTCCTCAGCCCTTCACTGTTACTATCTAAAAGAAATGCAACCTATTAGATGATATGGAGTCCCTGGTGTAATACAGCCAACTGCTAACCAAAAGGTTGGAGATTCAAGTCTACCTGGAAGTGCCTCAGGAGAAAGGCCTGGTGATATACTTCTGAAAAAGCAGCCCTTGAAAACCCTACTGGAGCATAGTTCTACCCTGACATACATGGGGCCACCATGAGGCAGAACCCACTCAGTGGCAGCTGTTTTTTTTTTTTTTTTTTTTTTAGTAGAACATATGAGGATAAAGAAGAGCCCTAGTGGCACAGTGGTTAAGAACTCAGCTGCTAACCAAAAGGTTGGCAGTTCAAACCCACCAGCTGCTCTGTGAAGATTACACTTTTGGAAATGCTGTGGGGCAGCTCTACTCTGTTCTGTAGGGTCTCTGTGAGTCAGAATTGACTTGACAGTAACAAGTTATGAAGATGAAGTACCAGATCAAGGTGACCAATGCCACTACTGGACATGAAGACTGACATAAGTGACCCAGTCCTAAATGAAATCAGATTGTGTCTAAATAAAATGCTGTTTCTTCTCTTAGGTTCAAATTAGTTAAGCATAAAGCTTAAGTAGAACTACTGTTGAAAAATCATTAATTATCCATTATTAAATCTTCTATATACATATATATATATATATCTAGTTTATATAAACCCATGGCTGACAAGTTGATTCTGACTTACAGTGACCCTATAGGACAGAGTAGAACTGCCCCATAGGATTTCCAAGGCTATAACTTTTACGGAACCAGACTGCTACATTCTTCTCCCATGGAGCAGCTGGTGGGTTCAAACAGCCAACCATTCAGTTAGTAGCTGGGCTCTTGACTACTGTGACACACATGCACACACACACACACGTGTATGTATGTGTGTGTGTGTGTGTATGTATGTAATACTTAGTATTACACCAAACTTATCTATATATAATTCTAAAGATTAGTAGGCTGTAGGCTATTGCCCTCTTTGTAAACCTTAGAGTAAAATGCAACTATTGTGTTTTGACTTTTCATGTAAAATACTGTCATTATTGCTGAGAAATATTCTGTGTTTTTAACCAGAGCTTCCCCAGCAGGGTCATTGACATCACACTTTTTTTTCCCCCCCTCATGTTGTCAGTGGAAAGAGTGGTTACATATTGTAGTAACTGAGCTTCTATTTGTCATTAGCTTAGTGACCCCTGCTGGGCAGACTGAAGATACTCATCCTGGAATTCCAAGTTGGGGTTTCAAACAACAGATGCTTGGTCTTCAGACATGAGTTCTCCCTCACTCAGGACGATCAGTTATCAGGTAGTCCATCGTCCTTCGCATCACTGGAAACCTATCACTTGCTGGGAGGAAATGACCCTTGTTGACACATGACTGAGAGTGTGACCAATGCTAAACGTGACATATTTGGAATCAGTCCATTCTTCCTGGTTGTCTGCTTCTGCATTGTTAGCTCTGCTTTATGCTATTTGCCAAGTGTCACTTCTTCATCTCTTTCCAGTATGCCTTAAAAAACAACAAAATCCAGAGGCACCCATAATGCCGTTTTCCATCAGAATCTTTATTTTTTTTTAAATCACAATAGCATTATTCCGGATCTTATGCCAACCTTTTTACCACCACTTTTGTGGAACTAAACTCTTGAAAAGGAAGTGACCACCCTATGGAGCACAGGCCTTACCGTTTTATTTTCATGAATATTTAAAGAGCCAGATGCACCTTTGTTGAAGTGCAAACTTCTATCTCTTTTAGACTGTTGCAACTTTTTAGATTGGTCCCATCTCCATCACAGGCCCTTATATATTTAAAAAAAAAAAATGAGTTTAGATAAACCAATGAGATTAGTGCCCACTTCCCAACATCAGTCTGTATGTGCAAAATAAGAAAATGGTGATACTTCAGTTATCTTTATGCTTCAGGATAACAAAGGGTTAGTAGAGGACATTGATACTAGATCTGTGGTTTGTTAGAACTGACCTAAGCAGGTTTAATAATAACATTCATAGCATGCGTATTGGTTTTTGGAAACCCTGGTGGCATAGTCATTAAGAGCTGTGGTTGCTAACCAAAAGGTCAGCAGTTCGAATCCACCCAGGCACTCCTTGGAAACTCTATAGGGCAGTTCTACTCTGTCCTATAGGGTTGCTATGACTCGGAATTGCTATGACTTGACGACAACGGGTTTTTTTTTTTTTTGTATATTGTTTTTTAATATTGCTGTTTAAAAGTTTTATATATATATGTATATGTTTTTGTTATTTATTACTGAGTCGATTCTGAGTCATGGAGACCCCGTGTGTGCAGAGAACTAATCCATAGGGTTTTCAAGACTGTGACCTTTCAGAAGCAGATGCTAGGCCTGTCTTCAGAGGCATCTCTGGGTGGGTTCAAACTACCAACCCTTCAGCTAGTAGTTGAGCACTTAACCATTTGTGTCACTTGGGAGCACCTATTATATATAGAAAGAAGGAAGAAAAAAAAGGAAGGGAGGGAAGGAGGGAGGGAGGGAGGGAAAGAAGGAAAGAAGTAGAAACGAAAGTGATGTAAGGATAAGATCACTTTATTTTTTCCTTCCTTCCTTCCTTCCTTCCTTCCTTCCTTCCTTCCTTCCTTCCTTCCTTCCTTCCTTCCTTCCTTCCTTCCTTCCTTCCTTCCTTCCTTCCTTCCTTCCTTCCTTCCTCCCTCCCTCCCTCCCTCCCTCCCTCCCTCCCTCCCTCCCTTTTCATCCTTCTCCTCTTTACCATTTTACCCTAGATTTGAAAAATACCTTAGCTTTGTGGCAACAGTTCTACTTAATTTAGTGTATTCTGTGTCTAGATGCATAAAAAAAAGGCTTGCTGTTTAGGGTGGGCAATGCACAGAGTTAGTCCTGTTACTGTGGATAATGCCTTTAAAAAAGTTCATTAGGTCAGAGGACATTATATGACAACCTCCCCCCCGCCGCTTTATAAATAAAACTAAACCCCAACCTGGATTTAGATTTCATTTTTTTCCCCCCTGTTAATGTTCTTTTTCTGGTTCAAGTTGAATCCAGTATACTACAGTGCATTTTAGTTGTCTTCTCTTCTTAGTCTACCCTGGTCTGTGAGTTTCTCTGTTTTTCATGACCTTGACAGTTTTGAGGAGTAACGGCTGGATATTTTGTAGAATTCCCCTGAATTTGGGACTGTCTGATGTTTTACTCATGTTTAGACTGAAGTTATGTTGTTTGGGGATGAGTACTACAGACATGAATTGTCCTTCTCATTACTTTCTTTCAGGAGGTAGTTGACATAAATTGGTATCACTGATGTTAACTTTTTTCACTTGGTTAAAATAGTATTTACCTGGTTTCTCCACTGTAAAGTTACTAGTTTTCTCTTTCCATACTCTATTCTTGGAAGTGAATCACTATGTGTAGCTGACCTTAAAAGCATAGGGAAGATAGGGCCCTTACTGAAACATGGACATTCAATTAACTGCGGTACAAAGGAGTGGGTGAGTAAAAGCCGTGACTAGATTTGGATCACATTGCTAATCTTTCATTGAAGACTCAAGCATGGAAGAGGGAATATTGTTCTCTTAGGGAAAAATTTTCTATCTTAGGGTAATTAATCTTTAATATTCATAGCTCCATCCAGGTGCTTAAAAGTAGTAGGTTCTGGGCTCCAAAGCTGAGGACTGCGTTCAACTGCAATGACAATGACTGGGACAGCTGGGATCTTTCTCCTGTGATGTTTCAATCTCAGGGAGGCTAGATTGGACTCTTTCACATGGCTATCAGAACTTTCCCCAATGTGTAAGCCTTGTTTGTGTCACATTTGCTAATGTATTATTGGCCAAGGCAAGTCATATGACCAAGCACAGAGTCCCTGCAGGAGACACCATAAAAGGAAATGAATACCAAGAGATGTGATTTTTTTTTTTTTTTCAGGTGCATTCTATATAGTTGCATAGCACATAAAAAAAAAATTGAGAGTGGAACCCAAATAAGTACCACTTTGGTAGTATCTTTGCTGTAGCATGTTGACACCAAGAAATGTATGTTGTACTTCTACTATGTTTGCTAAAATAGGAAATCCAACTCGTATACTATAGAAAGATTTTCAGCATCAAGGATTGACATAAAAAAAGAGCTTTCTATTTAACCTTTTAGCTAGTTATCAAATTCAGTGAACTATATTCTTTCCTGAGCATTTTACTATTTTGAGGCATTGACATAGTGAAAGAGGACTGAAATAGGGATCTACAGGGTTGGGTACCATGTCTGTGACTATGTAGGTGGGTAACCTTCAGCAAATGACTTACCCGTTCTTGGCCTTAGTTTAATTAACTGTAAAATGAAGGTGTTAATGGCCCTTAAAGATTATTCAGTTCTAGAAATTCCTATGATACATGGTTTATTTTTAATTTCCACCTTTTCCTTCAAAAAGTTCAGTGTTCAGCAGAAGAATCTAGAGAGATAAGCCTAACTAGATCCAAGTATGAAATAGTTAGCAGTGGTAATCTAATTTCATGGTTAACAGTAGTGGCCTTCATAGTCAGAGGCAGAGTGGCATTCAACTCTGTCACCTACAAAGCTTGGCGTCTCAGGTTTAGCCACTTTAAAACTATTTGTGTATAAGTGGTAATACTAATAGTTACCTCATTAGGTTTTTTTTTTTTTTATAACTTTTATTAAGCTTCAAGTGAACGTTTACAAATCCAATCAGTCTGTCACATGTAAGTTTACATACATCTCACTTCCTACTCCCACTTGCTCTCCCCCTCTTGAGTCAGCCCTTTCAGTCTCTCCTTTCTTGACAATTTTGCCGGCTTCCCTCTCTCTCTATCCTCCCATCCCCCCTCCAGACAAGAGTTGCCAACACACTCTCAAGTGTCCACCTGATACAATTAGCTCACTCTTCATCAGCGTCTCTCTCCCACCCGCTGACCAGTCCCTTTCATGTCTGATGAGTTGTCTTCGGGGATGGTTCCTGTCCTGTGCCAACAGAAGGTCTGGGGAGCATGGCCGCCGGGATTCCTCTAGTCTCAGTCAGACCATTAAGTTTGGTCTTTTTATGAGAATTTGGGGTCTGTATCCCACTGATCTCCTGCTCCCTCAGGGGTCCTCTGCTGTGCTCCCTGTCAGGGCAGTCATCGATTGTGGCCGGGCACCAACTAGTTCTTCTGGTCTCAGGATGATGTAGGTCTCTGGTTCATGTGGCCCTTTCTGTCTCTTGGGCTCTTAGTTGTCGTGTGGCCTTGGTGTTCTTCATTTTCCTTTGCTCCGGGTGGGTTGAGACCAATTGCTGGATCTTAGATGGCCGCTTGTTAGCATTTAAGACCCCAGACGCCAGATTTCAAAGTGGGATGCAGAATGATTTCATAATAGAATTATTTTGCCAATTGACTTAGAAGTCCCCGCAAACCATGTTCCCCAGACCCGCGCGCTTGCTCTGCTGACCTTTGAAGCATTCATTTTATCCCGGAAACTTCTTTGCTTTTGGTCCAGTCCAATTGAGCTGACCTTCCATGTATTGAGTGTTGTCTTTCCCTTCACCTAAAGCAGTTCTTATCTACTGATTAATCAATAAAAAACCCTCTCCCACCCTCCCTCCCTCCCCTCCTCGTAACCACAAAAGTGTGTGTTCTTCTCAGGTTTACTATTACTCAAGATCTTATAATAGTGGTCTTATACAATATTTGTCCTTTTGCCTCTGACTAATTTCGCTCAGCATAATGCCTTCCAGGTTCCTCCATGTTATGAAATGTTTCAGAGATTCGTCACTGTTCTTTATCGATGCGTAGTATTCCATTGTGTGAATATACCACAATTTATTTACCCATTCATCCATTGATGGACACCTTGGTTGCTTCCAACTTTTTGCTATTGTATACAGAGCTGCAATAAACATGGGTGTGCATATATCTGTTTGTATGAGGGCTCTTGTATCTCTAGGGTATATTCCCAGGAGTGGGATTTCTGAGTTGTATGGTAGTTCTATTTCTAACTGTTTAAGATAACGCCAGATAGATTTCCAAAGCGGTTGTACCATTTTACATTCCCACCAGCAGTGTATGAGAGTTCCAATTTCTCCGCAGCCTCTCCAACATTTATTATTTTGTGTTTTTTGGATTAATGCCAGCCTTGCTGGTGTGAGATGGAATCTCATTGTAGTTTTAATCTGCATTTCTCTAATGGCTAATGATCGAGAGCATTTTCTCATGTATCTGTTGGCTGCCTGAATATCTTCTTTAGTGAAATGTGTGTTCATATCCTTTGCCCACTTCTTGATTGGGTTGTTTGTCTTTTTGTGGTTGAGTTTTGACAGAATCATGTAGATTTTAGAGATCAGGCGCTGGTCGGAGATGTCATAGCTGAAAATTCTTTCCCAGTCTGTAGGTGGTCTTTTTACTCTTTTGGAGAAGTCTTTAGATGAGCATAGGTGTTTGATTTTTAGAAGCTCCCAGTTATTGGGTTTCTCTTCATCATTTTTGGTAATGTTTTGTATTCTGTTTATGCCTTGTATTAGGGCTCCTAGGGTTGTCCCAATTTTTTCTTCCATGATCTTTATCGTTTTAGTCTTTATGTTTAGGTCTTTGATCCACTTGGAGTTAGTTTTTGTGCATGGTGTGAGGTATGGGTCCTGTTTCATTTCTTTGCAAATGGATATCCAGTTATGCCAGCATCATTTGTTAAAAAGGCTATCTTTTCCCCAATTAATTGACACTGGTCCTTTGTCAAATATCAGCTGCTCATACGTGGATGGATCTATGTCTGGGTTCTCAATTCTGTTCCATTGGTCTATGTGCCTGTTGTTGAACCAGTACCAGGCTGTTTTGACTACTGTGGCTGTATAATAGGTTCTGAAGTCAGGTAAAGTGAGGCCTCCCACTTTCTTCTTCTTTTTCAGTAGTGCTTTGCTTATCCGGGGCTTCTTTCCCTTCCATATGAAATTGGTGATTTGTTTCTCTATCCCCTTAAAATATGACATTGGAATTTGGATCAGAAGTGCGTTAAATGTATAGATGGCTTTTGGTAGAATAGACATTTTTACTATGTTAAGTCTTCCTATCCATGAGCAAGGTATGTTTTTCCACTTAAGTATGTCCTTTTGAATTTCTTGTAGTAGAGCTTTGTAGTTTTCTTTGTATAGGTCTTTTACATCCTTGGTAAGATTTATTCCTAAGTATCTTACCTTCTTGGGGGCTACTGTGAATGGTATTGATTTGCTTATTTCCTCTTCGGTGTTCTTTTTGTTGATGTAGAGGAATCCAAGTGATTTTTGTATGTTTATTTTATAACCTGAGACTCTGCCAAACTCTTCTATTAGTTTCAGTAGTTTTCTGGAGGATTCTTTAGGGTTTTCTGTGTATATAATCATGTCATCTGCAAATAGTGATAACTTTACTTCTTCCTTGCCAATCCGGATACCTTTTATTTCTTTGTCTAGCCTAATTGCCCTGGCTAGGACTTCCAGCACGATGTTGAGTAAGAGCGGTGATAAAGGGCATCCTTGTCTGGTTCCCGTTCTCAAGGGAAATGCTTTCAGGTTCTCTCCATTTAGAGTGATATTGGCTGTTGGCTTTGCATAGATGCCCTTTATTATGTTGAGGAATTTTCCTTCAATTCCTATTTTGGTAAGAGTTTTATCATAAATGGGTGTAGGACTTTGTCAAATGCCTTTTCTGCATCAATTGATAAGATCATGTGGTTTTTGTCTTTTGTTTTATTTATGTGATGGATTACATTAATGGTTTTTCTGATATTAAACCAGCCTTGCATACCTGGTATAAATCCCACTTGATCAGGGTGAATTATTTTTTTGATGTGTTGTTGGATTCTATTGGCTAGAATTTTGTTGAGGATTTTTGCATCAATGTTCATGAGGGATATAGGTCTATAATTTTCTTTTTTTGTAATGTCTTTACCTGGTTTTGGTATCAGGGAGATGGTGGCTTCATAGAATGAGTTGGGTAGTATTCCGTCATTTTCTATGCTTTGGAATACCTTCAGAAGTAGTGGTGTTAACTCTTCTCTGAAAGTTTGGTAGAACTCTGCAGTGAAGCCGTCCGGGCCAGGGCTTTTTTTTGTTGGAAGTTTTTTGATTACCGTTTCAATCTCTTTTTTTGTTATGGGTCTATTTAGTTGTTCTACTTCTGAATGTGTTAGTTTAGGTAGGTAGTGTTTTTCCAGGAATTCATCCATTTCTTCTAGGTTTTCAAATTTGTTAGAGTACAATTTTTCATAATAATCTGAAATGATTCTTTTAATTTCATTTGGTTCTGTTGTGATGTGGTCCTTCTCGTTTCTTATTCGGGTTATTTGTTTCCTTTCCTGTATTTCTTTAGTCAGTCTAGCCAATGGTTTATCAATTTTGTTAATTTTTTCAAAGAACCAGCTTTTGGCTTTGTTAATTCTTTCAATTGTTTTTCTGTTCTCTAATTCATTTAATTCAGCTCTAATTTTTATTATTTGTTTTCTTCTGGTGCCTGATGGATTCTTTTGTTGCTCACTTTCTATTTGTTCAAATTGTAGGAACAGTTCTCTGATTTTGGCTCTTTCTTCTTTTTGTATGTGTGCATTTATTGATATAAATTGGCCTCTGAGCACTGCTTTTGCTGTGTCCCAGAGGTTTTGATAGGAAGTATTTTCATTCTCGTTGCTTTCTATGAATTTCCTTATTCCCTCCTTGATGTCTTCTATAACCCAGTCTTTTTTCAGGAGGGTATTGTTCATTTTCCAAGTATTTGATTTCTTTTCCCTAGTTTTTCTGTTATTGTTCTCTAGTTTTATTGCCTTGTGGTCTGAGAAGATGCTTTGTAATATTTTGATGTTTTGGACTCTGCAAAGGTTTGTTTTATGACCTAATATGTGGTCTATTCTAGAGAATGTTCCATGTGCGCTAGAAAAAAAAGTATACTTTGCAGCAGTTGGGTGGAGAGTTCTGTATAAGTCAATGAGGTCAAGTTGGTTGATTGTTGTAATTAGGTCTTCTGTGTCTCTATTGAGCTTCTTACTGGATGTCCTGTCCTTCTCCGAAAGTGGTGTGTTGAAGTCTCCTACTATAATTGTGGAAGTATCTATCTCACTTTTCAATTCTGTTAAAATTTGATTTATGTATCTTGCGGCCCTATCATTGGGTGCATAAATATTTAATATGGTTATGTCTTCCTGATCAATTGTCCCTTTTATCATTATATAGTGTCCTTCTTTATCCTTTGTGGTGGATTTAAGTCTAAAGTCTATTTTGTCAGAAATTAATATTGCTACTCCTCTTCTTTTTTGCTTATTGTTTGCTTGATATACTTTTTTCCATCCTTTGAGTTTTAGTTTGTTTGTGTATCTAAGTCTAAGGTGTGTCTCTTGTAGGCAGCATATAGATGGATGGTGTTTCTTTATCCAGTCTGTGACTCTCTGTCTCTTTATTGGTGCATTTAGTCCATTTACATTCAGGGTAATTATAGATAAATAAGTTTTTAGTGCTGTCATTTTGATGCCTTTTTATGTGTGTTGTTGACAATTTCATTTTTCCACATACTTTTTTGTGCTGAGGCGTTTTTCTTAGTAAATTGTGAGATCCTCATTTTCATAGTGTTTGACTTTATGTTAGTTGAGTCGTTACGTTTTTCTTGGCTTTTATCTTGAGTTATAGAGTTGTTATACCTTTTTGTGGTTACCTTATTATTTACCCCTATTTTTCTAAGTAAAAACCTAACTTGTATTGTTCTGTATCGCCTTGTATCACTCTCCATATGGCAGTTCAATGCCTCCTGTATTTAGTCCCTCTTTTTGATTATTGTGATCTTTTACCTATTGACTTCCATGATTCCCTGTTATGTGTATTTTTTTTTAATTAATCTTAATTTGTTTGTTTTTGTGATTTCCCTATTTGAGTAGATATCAGGACGTTCTGTTTTGTGACCTTGTGTTGTGTTGATATCTGATATTATTGGTTCTCTGACCAAACAATATCCTTTAGTATTTCTTGTAGCTTTGGTTTGGTTTTTGCAAATTCTCTAAACTTGTGTTTGTCTGTAAATATCTTAATTTCGCCTTCATATTTCAGAGAGAGTTTTGCTGGATATATGATCCTTGGCTGGCAGTTTTTCTCCTTCAGTGTTCTGTATATGTCATCCCATTCCCTTCTTGCCTGCATGGTTTCTGCTGAGTAGTCTGAACTTATTCTTATTGATTCTCCCTTGAAGGAAACCTTTCTTTTCTCCCTGGCTGCTTTTAAAATTTTCTGTTTATCTTTGGTTTTGGTGAGTTTGATGATGATATGTCTTGGTGTTTTTCTTTTTGGATCAATCTTAAATGGGGTTCGATGAGCATCTTGGATAGATATCCTTTCGTCTTTCATGATGTCAGGGAAGTTTTCTGTCAGGAGTTCTTCAACTATTTTCTCTGTGTTTTCTGTCCCCCCTCCCTGTTCTGGGACTCCAATCACTCGCAGGTTATCCTTCTTGATAGAGTCCCACATAATTCTTAGGGTTTCTTCATTTTTTTTAATTCTTTTATCTGATTTTTTTTCAGCTATGTTGGTATTGATTCCCTGGTCCTCCAGATGTCCCAGTCTGCATTCTAATTGCTCGAGTCTGCTCCTCTGACTTCCTATTGAGTTGTCTAATTCTGTAATTTTATTCTTAATCTTTTGGATTTCTACATGTTGTCTCTCTATGGATTCTTGCAACTTATTAATTTTTCCACTATGTTCTTGAATAATCTTTTTGAGTTCTTCAACAGTTTTATCGGTGTGTTCCTTGGCTTTTTCTGCAGTTATCCTAATTTCATTTGTGATATCTTTAAGCATTCTGTGAATTAGTTTTTTATATTCTGTATCTGATAATTCCAGGATTGTATCTTCATTTGGGAAAGATTTTGATTCTTTTGTTTGGGGGGTTGGAGAAGCTGTCATGGTCTGCTTCTTTAAGTGGTTTGATATGGATTGTTGTCTCCGAGCCATCACTGGGAAACTAGTTTTTCCAGAAAATCCGCTAAAAAAAAATGCAGTCAGATCCCTATCAGAGTTCTCCCTCTGGCTCAGGCTATTCAGATGTTAATGAAGCCACCTGGGGAGGGTGGGGGAGGGAACAGAGAGATAGGAGAGTAGCACCTCAGAATATAGCCAGAGTTGCTTGTCTTGCTTGGAATGACTATTATATCTGAGATTCCCATGGGTGCGTCGCCTATGTGTGCTGGCTGTGTGGAGATTGCCCCCGGGGGGTCTGGCCCGCTGGAGTCACGGTCAGATCCTCCGCTTCCAGCCCCACGCCCAGCGTCAAGGCTCCCCTATTGGGACGGTGCACTCTCAACTCCAAAATCAGTCGCTTCCTCCCGGGGACTTCTCGTCCCTTCAGCCGCGTGGCCGTGCCGCCTCTGCGAACCAGTTGGGCCGCCTCCTGGGGTTAGTTCAGATGGGTGGAGCAGCTCCCCGTGCTTGTGCCTGTGACCGAGTGTCCCGGCTGGGACACTGATCTCCCTGCTCCAATACCAGTCGCTGCCTCCTGGGGACTTCTCCTATAGGCTGCGTCCCACGCTGCCCGCGCGACCCAACTGGGCCCCCTCCCGGGGTTAGTTCAGGGGGGTGGAGCAGCTCTCCGTGTTTATGCCGTACCTGCATCCAGTCCAAATCCCGGCGGGATGGTTGCCCGGCTGGGACGCTGCTCTTCCTGCTCCAAGACCAGTCACTGCCTCCCGGGGACTTCTCCTACCGGCTGCGTCCCACGCTGCCCGCGGAACCGGCTGGTCCCCCTCCCGGGGTTAGTTCAGGGGGGTGGAGCAGCTCTCTGTGCTTGGGCCGTACCTAACTGGTACGCTGGGTCCAGGCTCTGGAAACAATCGCTGCTTCCCCGTATTAGTTCGTTCTCCGTCTCTAAATCTGTGTTTGTTGTTCAGGGTTCGTAGATTGTTATGTATGTGATCGATTCACTTGTTTTTCCGTGTCTTTGTTGTAAGAGGGATCCGAGGTAGCGTCTGCCTAGTCCGCCATCTTGGCTTCACCCCCCTCATTAGGTTTTGAGAGGGTTAAATTAAACTAGATAAAGTACTTAGTGAGACGTGTCATAATTTGTTGTTGTTAGGTGCCATTGAGTCAGTTTCAACTCATAGTGACCCTACCTTCAGCAGAACAAACCACTGCCAGGTCCTGCGCCATCTTCACAACCATGGCTATATTTAAGCCCATTGTTGCAGCCACTGTGTCAAAACATCTCCTTGAGGGTCTTCCTCTTTTTTGCTGACCCTCTACAAAGTGTGATGTCTTTCTCTAGGTATTGTTTCCTCCTGATAATATGTCCAGAGTATGTAAGATGAAGAATTACTATCCTTCCTTCTAAGGTTCATTCTGGTTGTATTTCTTCCAAGACAGATTTGTTTGTTCTTCTGGCAATCCATGGTTTATTTAATATCCTTTGCCAATACCACAATTCAAACACATCAATTCTTCTGTCTTCCTTATTCACTGTCCAGTTTTTGCATGCATATGAGATGATTGAAAATACTATGGCTTGGGTCAGGCACAACTTAGTCCTCAAGGTGACATCTTTACTTTTTAACACTTTAAAGAGATCTATTGCAGCAGATTTGCCCAATGTAGTGCATCATTTGGTTTCTTGACTGCTGCTTCCATAGGCGTTGATTGTAGATCCTAGTAAAATGAAGTCCTTGACGGACATCAATCTTTTCTTCATTTATTGCAATGTTGCTTATTGGTCCAGATGTTAAGATTTTTGTGTTCCTTAGGTTGAGGTGTAATCCATACTGAAGGCTATAAGTGCTTCAAGTCCTCTTCACTTTTAGCAAGCAAGGTTGTGTCATCTGCATATCACAGGTTGTTAGTCTTCCTCCAATCCTGATGCCATATAGTAAGTATTTAATAAATAGTATCTACCACTATTTTAGGATGGCAAATACTATTGATAGCAATAGCAAATGAGGCAAGTAAGTGCTTCATCCCACAATATGTTAAATTGTATGTTTTACTTATCAATGTATCCACGTAAATGATTTGTACCTGAAGTTTCTGACTTGTATCTCAAATTTTTATAAGCCTGAGCTAACTCCTAGGAGATTGGTTTGGGGGATTTTTGGTCATTTTGGTCAAATGACTAAAGAGTTATACAGTCTTTCTATGGCAAGTCATGGTTCTCTGGTGGGTGGACAGAAGAAAAGCTCAAGTGAGGCCTGGCAACTGCCCCATCCTAAGTCTAGATTTGGTGGCGGAGTGTTTGTTTTTTTAAATTTTATGTTTTTTCTCTTTGGTTTGTTTTCTTTTAGGAGCTGTTGGACCTTAAGTTCCACAGTTCAGGAGGTAGAGCCAGACCTATTTACTCATCCAGTGGTCTTTCCCTAGAAGTTGCATTCCTTCTGCCTTGAATTGAAGTCATTTTTGAGTTATAAATTCTATCTTCTTAACTAGACTGAAAATGCCTGGAGGGTAGAGGCAGCATTTTGATGTCTTTGTTTTTCCCAAGCACTTATTAAAGAAACTTGAACATAATACACACTCAAATAGTTTTTTAATGTAGCCCCAAGAGCTCAGAGAAACAATGAAATTCAAAAGCAAATAAATTCCACCAATATTCTGTGTTGAAAATATATCCTGCAGTTAAGATATGGGATGGGTTTTAATTCTTGTCTAAATGTTATGGCTTTAAATTCTGCCTTTGAATGAATTCTTTAATTACAAATATTGCCCATCCTTTCATCCAGGTGGCATATATTGGTATCACTAGAGCTAATTCATTTAATGCTAAAACTATCTTTGCTCCATAATTATGAGAATGTAAATGTGCATACATTAAAAAAGAAGAAATAAAGACTTAAGAAATGTCTGTTTTTGAATCTATTCTGAAGCTCAAAGTGTTTGGAAGTATTTTTCACCATAGACCACACAACAATAAAAATCACTGTACCAGATGTTCCATTACATTGTTCTGCCATCCCTGACTCTACGACTATTCCCATTTATTATTATTATTAGAAAACTTATGAAAATATCCAACCTGCCCAGTTTTCACAAACTGGACTAATTTCTTACTGGTAAGAAAGGAGGAAATGCCTTTCTTTGGAGATGAAACCACTGACAGCTTCTCGCAAGACTTGAGGGCAGAATGACATGTCTATGACAGATTCTCTCTCTCTGTGTCTCTCTCATTCTTGTGTTTGCTTTCTAGCAAAATGGAAAAGGAAAAAACAATGCCCCCCTGAAGAAATTGCAGCACTCTGTTGCTTTGATTTTCCACATGGAAGAATTCTATTTAAGCACAGGGGAGTCTAGGAATGCTGGCTTCTTGTTGAGCAAGTACATTAATACTTTTTTCTCCTACAACTTGTAGCCTGATCAAATGCAATTATTTCAGTAGCCAGAATACCCTGAGATTTCTGAAAACAAATAAATCAAATGCTTTTTAAAGTCAAAGCTAAGGCTAAATATAGAACAAACAAGTGGAAGGTATATATATATATATATATACATATATATATATACACACACACACACATATACGTACTGCAGGCATTACCTTCCAAGTGTGTAGAAACCACATGGATATACGTAAAAGTGTGCCATTATTTGAATGGGCTGTGTGTTCTTGATTATACTGATCAGCCTTTGCCCTTTGGACTGACATCAAAAACTCCACCCTCCCTCCCCAAGCTCCCAACCTGCCCCAGGCTGCTGGTTTCTGTGTGACAGCTCAGCGAGATTAACGTTAAGAAACACACAAAAGGCAGAAAGCAAATAGTGTTGCTGCCATCTTATTGGGTGGTATCCTCCTGGGATGATCTATAATCATTTCTTCAGCTTAGAAATCAGGCTTATGGTCTTCAGAGTAGGACTGAAGCCCTGTGAGCCCTGTGGCTGTTGTACTATCTATTGTTTATAACAGTTCACATGTTTTCCCACTGATTTTAATAGGGATATAAGGTTTGCCTGTTGGTTTTAAATTTTGAAGAAAATGAAGTAGACCAAAAGAAAAGAGGACAAACTCTGGCTTTGTAAGGTTTATTTGCATGTCAGCAGCATTACATTTTTTTTTTCCTATGTGTAAACTCTATGTGTCAGAAGCTTTAAAAAATATTGTTCTTTTTAAGAATGTTCTAAAGCATTTGTGTGAAAAGGATATTAGGAAAGAATCATTATCATCTCTGTATGTTTACAAAGAACACACAGGAATATATACACTCACTCAGAAAAGTAGTTCTTTAAGAATTCCATGCCATGAAAGATTTAATTAACCTTTTCACTAGGAAACCAATTCTGCTCACTGCCTTCATTATCCCCCTTTCTCTTTCCACCCCTGGCTCTCACACTTTATCCCTTTCCTCTTCTTTTATTCTTCCTACCCTTTCCCTGCCTTCTTTCATCAATGATTCCATTGTTAAATTTGCCAGCTGGTTTTGCAGTCACTTATTTTCCTCCACTTCCAACAGCAGCCAACTTACATTCAGCTTTTGCTGTTACCTGCCCTATTCCTTCTAAATTTATAATTGAATAATCTGTATTGACCCAGAAGTCTCAGGGCAGCTGAAAAGTTTGGTAGTCTACAAGGGATAAAGCTTTGAAATATTAGTTTTTCCACAGGGCATAATGAGTTCTCTTAAATAAGTGTAATTTATGAAAATAAAAAACAACAATAACATTAGTTGCAAGATGATATGAAAGAATTTATTGTTACAACTATCAACAGAATTTTACTATTCTTATGTTTTTGTTATGAGTTTTAGATATTAAAAGAGACTTGCAAATACAAGAAGCTTGCCCTTCTGCCAGCACTGAAGAAGATGCTTAAATTGCATGCAGATCACCTTTACATTTTGTTACAGAGCGCCGATTCTTCAGCAAACTTTTAGAAGTTCTGTTTTTGTTGTTGTTGATTTATAATTTCTCTCCCCCACTGTATTTCCTCTTATCTATTGATAAAAGTGAGTGAGGGTGCGCATTCATGTAGCCCCCATCCTTGTAATGCCTAGACATGTTGGTTGCTAGGCAACAGAATACTATGGGGGAAGCAGGGCCCATCATGTGTATCTCTAATCTAGCAGAAATGCAGAAACCCCTGTAGGAGAGATCTATGAATTTCCTTGAATTTTTGCTGAACAAAGCAGAATTATTATTGCATGACAAAGTACCACTTAGCCTTATGGAACTTTCTGGCAGTTTCAGTTTAATCACTGCTGTAAAGAATCCATAAGTCTTGCTTGGTTATTACCACAAAATTGTGTGGTACGTTTACAACCCTGAATCAAAACTTTGTTGTCTGGGATTGCATTCCTTTCAGGTGTTTCTGGGTTATTAAAATTTATCTCACCAAATACTTGGAGCTCAGGTGTTAATCTCTGATGTCCTGCATTCTAATAGGCTTAAAAAAAAATCCTTATATCTTCTATAAACACAAGTTCTAGAGTATGAAGTCAACGTAAGGAGGCAAAATTGCTCAGAATTCCACCATTGTAAAAAATCTACCGTTCAAAAACCTTAATTAAAAGAAATGGGTTACCTGGAAATACCAGACATCACGACAGGGTCAAAGAGAAGTAAATTCATTCATGCAACATTTCCTGAGTGCCTACTGTGTGTCTGGGATTGAGCAGGGATGTTGCAGTGAATGAAACAGCATCCTGGCCTCACAAAACTGTGCGGAGAGAGATATAAACAGATAATTTCATTGTGGTAAACCTTTAAGCAGAGCGTAAAGAGAATGTTTTAAAGGGAAGATAGAGGAAGAGGCAACCAACTAGACTTGGGAGAGTCAAGAAAGGCTTCAAGAGGATGGGCCTTAGTGGCACACCAGCTCTGGGGCAAGGACTAGAAGGCAGGAGGGGACAGGAAAGCTGGTGATAGAGAACTCAAGTTTGAGAAGGGAGAGCGTTGACATGTCGTGGGGTTGTTAACCAATGTCATAAAACAATATGTGTACTAACGGTTTAATGAGAAACTAGTTTGTTCTGTAAACCTTCATTTAAAGTACAATTAAAAAAAGAAAAAAAGAAGAAGATGGTCCTTAAAAAAAAAGAAGATGAGGAATGTCCCAGGCAGGGAAAACGAGGGATCTTTCCTGGCTTTTCCAGTTAACTCTCACTCATCCATCAACACAAGGGACTCTTGTGTAGAGAAGCCTTCCTGAACTTTTTGATCCACTTGGGATACCGTTGTCTTATGTTCTCTCAGCTCCTTTCCTTCAGAGAACTTATTTCGGTTTTTAATTATAGATTTATAGTATTATGTAATACGCTAATACAGGTTAATGCTTTTCTCCATCATTAGACTCTTAGTTCCATCGAGAGACGGACATGTTTATAGGTTGTGCTTACATTATCCTCATGGACGAACACAGTGCTTTGCCCATAAGCAAGGACTTGTTAGTTGCTCTCAAGTCAGCTTCAACTCATTGAGATCCTATGTACAACAGAACAAAATGTTGCCCGGTCAAACAAATTGAAGCTTTGAGAGCATGGTAGCTTAATTTGCACTAAAAACATTTAGCTTTGTGAAAGCCACAAAAACTTGCCATTATTGACTGCACAAATAGAGGTGGCAATTTGCTAATGGGGTTCCATTTATGACAGTTTCTGAACTGCCTAGCTTTACCCAATTGACTCACTGATGTACTCTTAAATATGAACCTGTCAATGCAAAATGTAGAATGGATTTTAATTCAGTAAATTCATCACCTATGCTCAGCTCCTTGCTCCTTTCCTTCAGGGAACTTATTTCAGCTTCTATTTAATTCATCACCTATTTGGATACGAATAACTAGGAAGATTTCCTCAAAGTGACATCCACTCTCTAGAGCAGTTGTTGGTGACACAAAAGTGAGTGGAACAACAACAGCAAAATCCTGCTGTCATGAAAACTGTAGCCTACTGGGAGAAACAAGCATTGATTACAGTAGCATTTGGAGGCAAATACTTTCCAGGATTAGGATCAAGACGGTGGAATGGGAGGAAGGCTGGCATATACATGGAACATGAAGAAGGGTAGTGGGCTTGGCAAAAGGTAATGGCCAAGAGTGAGAGGAAATGCTGTGAGAGTTGAGGTTAAACAGGTAGGCAGGGGCTAGACCATTAAGGGCATTGTGGGGCATCTATGCATTCATTTTTCACCAAATACCAAGTATCTTCTATGAGAAGCTATTCTAAACACTGCGAAAACAGAAGTGAAAAAACACTCGATGGAGTCCTGGGAAGAGAGTTAATTAACAACTAAACAAATAAATATAGAATATGCCAAGTGGTGATAAGTATTATGAAGAAAACTAAAGCCGAGTGAGAGGTATGAAGTGTGAGTGGGTAGAAGAGATTCTATTTGATAGAAAGTAGTCAAGGAGTGTAAGGTGGCATTTGAATAGCGATCTAAAGAAAATAAGTCCATGATGAGGGTTTTTGTCTTTCTAAGAGCAATTGCTAAGTCATTGAAGGGTTTTAAGTAGATATATGGCATAGTCCATTTTGAAAGGATGACCCTGGCTGGAGGGGAGAAAGGAGATGAGACTAGGGAAGAGAAGGAGGGGCCAGCAAGGGGGTTATTGCAGTTACCGGGAAGGAGATGATGGTGGCTTAGACCGTGGAGGTATGGGGGCATGACTGACTGTGGATGGATTCTACCATTGGAAAAGATTTTTATTTCTCTGTGAGTGTAAGTGATAACATGGTTTTTGAGAAGAGTTTGGAACTAGGAATAAGAAACAGTTTCAACTTTTTATCTGTTTGACCTTGAGCCACTTTTCCATTTTAAGCCCTAATCTATAAAAAAAAAAAAAAAAAAAAAAAGGAGGTAGTAATTCCTGGATTTGCTACCTCCTAAGGTTTTTGTAAAGTTTGCATATATAAGAAAGACTTAAAATATGTAAAGTGCTCCATGATAAAAGGGGTAAGTAGTTGTTATTCTGCAGTGGATACTTTGAACATGATAAATACTGTTTTTCTGGACTATGGGATATGAAGCTTTTTATTCTCCTGAGTTCCCAGAATGAACACAGAAATAATACAAAGAAACCCATAGTGTAAATTATTTATATTGCAATTTAGGTAGAATGTGAATAATATTTAATATTAACTGATATATTATTGTACTTGACTAACAAATTTGTATTTTAGAAATATCTAAACCATGGTCCATAACCAAATGCTAAATTTAGGTACAGAACTAAGTGTTCAGATCCATACCTGAGTCTCAGGCTGCTGAGCTTCTCCATTATCCCTCCAAGAGCTCCTGTTTGAGAGTCTCCAAGGAGCCTCAGAGACTGGAAGGGAAGGAAGGTTTATCTCTAGGTGTCAAGGCTGCTATAATCTGGAATCCCAGGGCCATCTCTTCCCAGAACCTGTGGTTAGGAACTTCTCCTTAATCTTAGACAGGAGCTAGCAAGTATCTTCTATATCATACATATTTATGCTTGGAAAATTCCAAGCATAAACATAGACAAAAAAAAAAAGAAGAAAACTCATTGCTGTGGAGTCAATTCCAACTCTTAGCAACCCTACGGGACAGAGTAGAACTGTCCCATAGGGTTTCCAAGGAGTGGCTGGCGAATTCAAACTGCTGACCTTTTGATTAGCAGCTGAGCTCTTAACCACTGCACCATCAGGGCTCCCACAGTCTTTAGTGAAAAAACAACTGATGAAATAATAGTATGTAGAAGATATGGATGAATTTGAATAAAATTGAACCAATAAGTTATCTTAAGTGTTAGGAATCTTTAATCTCCTACTTGATATGAAACATACATTGTCCTCATCTCTAGCATGGTATTTTGCTTCTAAAAGGGGTTGTGCCACTGATGTGACTTTAATGGTACATAAAAAAAATAAAAGAACACTTCATTTCTTTGCTTTGTCAATAGACATTCTTCTAACTGCTGCTGCGCATTTATTAAAACAAACATTTTGGACAGGTTGGTTTATTAGCTTCCTCATAAGGTTATATTTTGTGGATATCTGACCTTTGTTAATCATTGTGTGGCCAAATGAATAAAGCAGACACATTGAAACAGTGAATAAGATTTGGGGTTAGTGAGTTTGATGGAATCACAACCAGTAATTTTAAAATGTGACTGAATTCTTCCCACAATTAAAATCTTTCATTATGCTACTTCAAAGCTAATTTCTTTCTTGTTTTTCTGAATAGTTGATTCCATTAATCTCACTCTAGGTAATGATGGTAATGATACAATTATATGTAATCATTGCTGCGTTCAATATGCAACACATCAGTCCCTTTGTGTGGTGATTGTACAGCTCTCTACAATCCTTGGATTTGGAGAGTTTCCATCATGTCATGCCAAGATCAGATTCGAAAGTCTCCAACATTTTGCATAACATTAATCAAGACTGGTGTTCTAACTGTCCCTGGTAGCACTGGATAACACATCCATCTGGTGGTGATAGTTGAAGGCAGGGATGAAGTCATGAGGTGAGCTAAGTAGGGCTGGTTTATGTAGTTTCCAAAGCAGTTAAAATATAAAGATAAGAAGAAGAAAAACAAGAACTTTGATAAAAGCCTTCAAGTAGGCAGGTGGCTAATCTGCTTAAACTACTAATGACACAAATCATAATCCAAGTAAATTAATGATGTTTTTATGCAAAGTGAATATTTATTTCAAAAATTTTAAATCTATTTTCCTAACATTTGACAGTTCATCTTATGTGATTGTCATTCAGCATTAGCCTGCTCCTCAAACTGCTTATAGATAGATACGTGCTTCCAATTTTTCTTTGCTCTTTTTTTAAATGTTATGTAGATGCAATCTTGCTTCTTATGTTCTGAAGATAGATTTTGTTCAGAACATTTGCTGAATTCAACTTGGTTCCATTAACAACTGAATTGTCTTTAAATTCTAAAACAATGGCCTTCAACTTGTCCATATCTTCCAAGAATTAAATAATAAACTAACTACACAGGGAACTTTTAGGTACTAGCTTGAAATCTTTGCCACTCAAAAATTGTTTTTCTCTCTCTCTGAAGGTAAATATCAGGACTTACTAGGCCTCTAATGAATACCTCATATTTATAATTCACGATTTTATTCTGACCTTTTAATTTGATTATTGATAACTTTTTTATAGTACTTTAGATGAGGGTTTGTAGAACAAACTAGCTTCTCATTAAACAATTAGTACACATATTATTTTCTGACATTGGTTAATAACCCCACGACATGTCAACACTCTCCCTTCTTAATCTTGGGTTCCCTATTACCAGCTTTGCTGTCACCTCCTGCCTTCTAGTCCTTGCCCTTGGGCTGGTGTGCTCCTTTAGTCTTGCTTTGTCCTATGGGCCTGTCTAATCTTTAGCTGAAGGGTGAACCTCAGGACCGACTTCATTACAGAACTAAAAGGGTGTTCGGGGGCCATACTCTTGGGTTTTCTCAAGTCTCTGTCAGCTCAGTAAGTCTGGTCTTTTTTTGTGAGTTAGAATTTTGTTCTACATTTTTCTTCATCTCTCTCCAGGACCCTCTGTGTGATCCCTATCAGAGCAGTCAGTGGTGGCAGCTGGGCACCATCTAGTTGCTCTGGACTCAGTCTGGTACAGGCCATTGTAGTTGTGATCCATTATTCCTTTGGACTAACCTTTCCCTTGTGTTTTTAGTTTTTTTTCATTCTCCGTTGTTCACAAAGGAATGAGACCAGTGAAATATCTTAGATGGCCACTCACAGGCTTTTAAGACCCAAGACGCTACTCACCAAAGTAGAATGTGGAACATTTTCTTTATAAACTATGTTATGCCAGTTAAGCTAGATGTTCCCTGACTTCATGGTCCCCACAGCCCTCGGCCCAGTAATTCCATCCTTCAGAGAGTTTGGATGTGTCTATGGAGCTTCCATGACCTTACCTTGTACAAGTTGTGCTGGCTTTCTCAGCATTGTGCGCTGTCTTACCCTTCACCAAAGTTACCACTTAACAATTGTCTATTTAGTGTTTTTCTATCCCTACCACTCCCCTCCCTAGTAACCATCAAAGATTATTTCTTTTTATGTGTAAACCTTTTCATGAGTTTTTATAGTAGTGGTCTCATATAATATTTGTCCTTTTGTGATGGACTTCTTTCACTCAACATAATGCCCTCTAGATTCATCCATGTTCTGAGATGCTTCACAGATTCATCATTGTTCTTTACTGTTGAGTAGTACTGCATTGTGTGTATGTACCATAGTTTGTCCATTCATATGTTTATAGGTATTTAGGTTGTTTCCATCTTTTTTGCTATCGTGAACAATGCTGCAATCAACCTGGGTGTGAATATGTCTATTCCTGTGATGTCTCTTATTTCTCTAGGATATATTTCTAGGAGTGGAGTTGCTGGATCATATGGTATTTTTATTTCTAGCTTTCTAATGAATCACCATATCATTTTCCAAAGTGGTTTTACCATTTTGCATTCCCACCAGCAGTGCATAAGAGTTTCGATCTTCCCACAGCCTCTCCAGCATTTATTCTTAGTATTTTTGATTCGTGCCAATAATACTGGGGTGAGATGGTATTTCAATGTGTTTTTCATTTGCATTTCTTTAATGACCACTGGTGTGTCTGTTAGCCACTTGAATGTTTTCTTTGGTGAAGTGTCTGTTCATTTTCTTTACCCATTTTTTGATTAGATTATTTGTCCTTTCGTTGTAGAGGTGTTGGATTTTCCTATAGATTTTAGAGATTAGAACTTTGTCATATTTGTAATAGCCAAAAAATTTTTCCTAGTCTCTAGGTTCTCTTTTTACTCTTCTGGTGAAGTCTTTTGATGAGCATAAGTGTTTAATTTTTAGAAGATCCCAGTTATTTAGCTTATATTGATAGTTTTTTTAAAGGACAGTATCAAATTTATCAATACAAGAGTAGAGTATGTATTGTGGTAGATGGATTGATACATTGACCTTCAAATCAGAAATGAGCTTTTTAACCCACTGAAACAGATATTTTCTCTAGTTCTCAAACAAACACTCAAACACTTTGACCTATTGGTACCAGCTACTTAATTAGCTTCAACTAGTTTTAAAACTATATCCAGTTTAACTGAATCAAATCAGAGCACTGGATTTCCCCTCCAAAGCTTGCTCTTCTTGAGTCTTACTCATTTCTGTAAATGGGCACTACTGTATATTAGTTGTTAGACTAAAAAAAAAAAAGTCTCTTGCTTCTTCTTTTCCTCATTCTCCCCATCCTAGCCATCAGAAAATCCTATTAGCTCCACGTCACAAACATATACTGTATCTGTTCCCATCTCTAATCTCTGTCAACACTTTAGTTGAAGTCATCACCATCTCTCCCTTGGACTACTGAAATAATGTTATAATAGGTTTTTCTGCTTCCATTTTCCCCCTTACATTCAATTCGTAGTGATATTTTATAAATATGAATTATATAATAGCTTTTCCAGCTGAAAACCTAAAATAAAATTCATCCTTCAAACTGTCTTTCAAATCTCTGTGTGATTGTGCTCACCTCAATTCCTTGTCTTGTTCTGCTCTCCCTTCTTTACTACTCTCCAGCCACATGGTTCTTTTTCAGTTCTTTGAACTCCGCAAACTTGATCCTACTGCAGGGCCCTTGCAATGTCTGCTCCTTCTGACTGGAATGCCCTTCTCCTAGATCCTCAGAGAGAGGTCTTTCCTGATCCCTAGTCTCCTTCTATTACACCACCTTATGTTAATTCTCTGCAGAATTTTGCTGTTTTTTCTGGTTGGTTGATTGATTTATGTTTTTTTTTTCTTTTCCACTAAAATATAAGCTCCATGAGAACAGAGAACTAATTTCTCTTCTTTATTACATATGACCAGCACCTAGAGATGTGCCTAAAATAAAGGAGGAGCCCAGTAAATATTTGTAGAATAAATGGATGAACAAATGAAGGACTAGGATCTTGGGGAAAAAAAAAGGTCGACAGATGCATGTGCAAATTGATAAAGTAGCAGACTCAAGAGCAACTTTTCTTCCAAGAGAATCAGTAGCCCACTCAGAAAGAGAAGTCAAGGGACTACAGGGAATAATATTGTTTGCATTCTTCACCCTCCCACCTCCCTTTCTTCCTTCTTGTCTCCTTCATTCCTTGATACAGTATTATATTGTTCAGGTACTATTTTCATATCACGAGACCATAAGGTAGAAGTGATTCAAAGGTGAATTAAACAAGGTCCCTGTACTCACAGAGCCCCCAGCTCCACCCTGGAAGAAATGTACATGAGTAACTATTAAAACCCGTTGCCCTCAAGTCAGTTCTGACTCATAGCTACCCCATAAGGTTTCCAAGGCTGTAAATCTCTGCAGAAGCAGACTGCCACACCTTTCTCCCTTGGGGCTGCTGGTGGTTTTGAACCACTGACTTTTTGATTAGCAATCAATTGCTTTAACCACTATGCCACTGGGGCTCCTTAACTACTAAAAAGAAGACAGTAAAAAATTTTATTAGAAGTCCGCTGATATGGAAGTAGATGTAGTCCAATTCTCCTTCCCAAGGGATGACTAGGAGTGACTGTATCATTTTTGACATTGGAGAAAATTTTATCTTCATCAGAAGGGATATAAGCCAAACAATTCTGAATATACCCAGGTATCTTTGCCCTCAGCACTTTCAATGTGATACTACAGAGTTACTTGCCAAATCTTAGGATTTTAGTCTTCAGACTTTCGCTCCTTTACAATCTGATGACATCGAGTGCTAATCTTTTCATTCCCTCCCATCATGACTGGGAGTCTGCACTTAACTCCCCTTAAACGATTTATCCAACTTGCTGCCTCTCATTGTGGCTACTTGGGCTGACACATAACAGGAAATTTTCATGTAGATCCCTTGAATCTCTTTACACTAATCTTCCTCTGTGCTAAGAGAACTGTGCACACCTACCTACCAGACATCAAGCCTGGGCTTGAAAGAATGATCGTATTTTGAGGCACTACTCAATTTCTTTTTCTTACCAAAGAAACAGAATAGTAGCTGCCTGTGTTTGGATAGTCCAAGTGGAGCCTCCAGGATGGAGTTTATATTCACCTACTTTGTCAGCCCACACATCCAAAAACAGTGTCCAGAATCTAAAAAGACCTGATTAAGGTGCTGGAGGAGAATCTTATCAGGCCTCATAAGATTCAGAGCCTCATTAGATCAACAAGTGTGCAGTAGTTTCTTGAGTAGAACAAATGAGTTCGGCATGAACCATGAAGCCCTTTGCACATCACCCTGAGGATGCCAAGAGGCTATCTGAGATGGACTTACAAGGATGAAGATAAACCGATGCGCTCCAGAGCCGAGGTATTAGCATTAATCCCCCTCACTGAGAACTTTCCTTGATCAAATTTTTACCAACCTGTCAATCCTTCCTTACAATTTCCCCTGAGAACATGGAAGTTTGGGCTAACCTGTGGAATCTGACTCAATATCATTCTTGTTACACCCACGACACAGGTCATCTTATCCCTCTTTAGTTTTCTTCTAAAAATTTTTTTTTTCTTTCTGTAGGTAGTTCTAGGCCTTAGAACTACATCATCTACATTTACCCTTCTTGGCCACAGACCATAATGACCTAGCCTCTGATTGATGCCCACCTCTCCTGACACCCAGCCCAGCAACTTTTACTCTTTAGATGAATCTACTAGTCAAACTTCTGAAAACAGATTGAAACAGAAATTTTAATTTAGTCTAATTTGCTCAAGCAACATGATGACACCTTGAATTTCTTTCTTGAAATAATAGTTAAATATGTTGTCAGATATGTGGATATTTTTACAAATAAATGTGGGTAATATACATACATACAACTTGGTAACATATCTGAAGATGATTTCTCAACACTAGCTTGTTTGTGAGAATAATAATAATAATAAAACCTATAAAACTAAAAGCCGAGTACTATTACTAAAGTATTACATAGGAATTGATACTAACCTCTAGAATTTAAATGCCTTCGAAACCAAGAGTCTACATGTATTGTGGGCTGGACACTAGGGCCAGTGTTGAAACATATGAATATTCAAGTGAAGCCTGATTGTCCAGAATAAAAACCAATTACTATACTCAAAGAAAGATGAGTAAACAAACCAAAGGTGGGGGGTGGAGGGAGATAAAAAACAATGTTTATAGTTATATGACTCTTTGCTTGTCTTTGACCATTCTTTCTCTCAGCTTTTCTTCTTTATAATTATCTTTGATTCAAGGCTGTTTCATGGTCATTTTATAGATCAGATATCATGGTCATTTTATAGATCAGAAATCAGAGGCTTAGAGTGATTGCAATTTGCCACATGGTAATGTTAGCATTTGACTTACCCAGGTCTCTGTGACTCTGAAGCAAAATTCTTTCCAAGGCCTTAGGCTGTTTCAGGCATGCTATCTACTGAATGCTGCAAAGAATAGTAATTATTTTTATGTAGTTATGAAAAACTATCACAGATTTAACATTCCTATTGCTAAACTTCCACACTAAGCAACAGTAACTTATTAATCTCCCCCAATAAATCCTGAGTACAGAAAAGATTAAGGTGCTGTGCATTTATTTTGATTAAAATAATTTATGTAAATTTGTATTCAAATTAGGATCAGCCTTAGGCACCTAGAATATTAATTCATAAACTAGTCATATTAGTTCAGATTCAAATGACAGAGTTTTGGCCAAGGACATTAAAGCAAGCACTGTATCTTTATTAGCCATCAATTGGCAAGCATTTATTGAGTACCCATTGAGGAAGGGTCTGAACCTCAGAGAAATTGCCATCTGTTGGGGCAATATGACTAATTCACGTGAAACCAACTTAAGAAGTAAGATAGTTCACTGTTAAGTGCTAATTTGCTCTAAAAATTCAAGGAAGCAGAAGGTACCAGGATTCAAGGAAAACTTCATGGAAGACATTCCATTCAAAAAAATCTGGGGAAGCTTTGGGTAATTGGAAGAGCATGAAGAAATTCATAGGCAGTACTGAGTACAATTAGGAGCCCAGGCTTACTAAGGTTCTGTGTTGGGAAATAGTGAATAAGATTGAATAAATTAATGTATCAGGTTTCAGCAAATGCTTATTAAGTGTATGCTGTCTGTCTTTCAGTGTAGACTATACTCTGATTGAGGGTAGGGACCTCATGCTTCTTCCTCTCCTTGAACCTCAAACATAGTGCTTGACACTTCGTAAATATTTAATAAATACATTGTGGCTTTACACTATGAGAAGAAGGCAGGATTTGATGTAGTAGGAAATAAATATATATATATATATAAATTAAAAAATATAAATGAATAGCCATCAATTCCAGTTTTTTATCTACTTGCTGAATTTATTGGTATCATTTGCTGAAAAGATTCTGTTAATTTAGGGTAAAAGTTCATTCAGTCACTCATGTATACTCATGTATATTAACGGAAATGAGGTTAGAATGAGCAGTGATTAAACCCATAGCCATGGAGTTGATTCCAACTCATAGCAACCCTGTAGGACATACCGACCCGTAGGACAGAGTAGAACTGCTCTGTAGGGTTTCCAAGGAGCAAATGGTGGATTCAAACTGCAAACCTTTTGGCTAGCAGTCATAGCTCTTAACCACTGCACCACCAGGGTCCCAGGCAGTGATTAAGAAAAAAAAATACAAAAGTCATTTTATTTCACTTCAGACTCCTTTATTTTATACCATCTTTTCTGAATCTAATTTAATGACGATGATTGGTTTGCATTTACATTCCCGAGCATACTTTAGCATAAGTGAAGTTGAGCCTGTGTTGATGGAAGAAGATAAAATGCCTTAAGTGGGAAGCGTATTTAAGATATGATGACATTTCATTCGGTCACTCAGTCATTGTGGTAGCAGCCTCCAAGATGGCCCCCAGTGTCTCCTGGTATTCACACCCTTGTATAATTTCCTCCTGTTGAGTGTGCCTGGACTTTATGACTCAGTTCTAATGAATAGAATAAGGCAGAAATGATGATGTGTGGCTTGGAGACTATGCCATAAAAAAGCAGTGTGGATCATTCACACTGGAGAAAGCCAGTTGCCATGTTGTGAGTTGCCATAAGAGGAGGTCCGCATGCCAAGAAACTGAGGCCCCCTGCCAACAGCCATGCCAGTAAGCTTGGAGGTGATCCTTTAGCCCAGTCAAACCTTCAGATGACTGTAGCCCTGACCAATAGCTTGTGTGAGATAATAAATGCTTGTTGGTTTTAAATTTGTCAAGATATTTAAGAACACCATGCAGAGGGCACTGAGTGCTGAGCTCTGAGGGAAGTAGGGACAAAACTTGGTTCCTGCCTTCAAGTAACTTTATAGTTGAGTACAAAAATAACATATGTACAAATACCTAGGAGTTCCTGGGTGATGCAAATGGTTAACACACTTGGCTGTTAACCGAAAGGTTGGAAATTCAAGTCCACCCAGAGGCACCATAGAAGAATGTCCTGGCAATCTACTTCCAAAAAATCAGCCATTGAGAATCCTGTGGAGCACATTTCTACTCTAACACACACGGAGTGACCATGAGTGAGAGATGACTGGGTAGCAATTGATTACAAATACCTACTGTATGAGGCAGTTGGGAGAAGATTTAGAGAACAGTAAAGGCTTCATGGCAGAGATGACAATTTGAGTTGGGGTTTGGAGGATGAGCATATTTCGAAAAGATGAAGATGTTGATAATATCTTGCATAAAATGTTCTATTTCATGATAATTTGACAAAATTGAAGAAATAAAATGCCTGAAAATCAAGTTAATAACAATTATAACCAAAAAACTCCACAAACAAACCTGTTCCCATCGAGTTGATTCTGACTCATAGCGACCTTATAGGACAGAGTACAACTACCCTATAGAGTTTTCAAGGCTGTGATCTTTACAGGAGGAGATTGCTCCATCTTTCTCCTTTGGAGTGACTGTTGGGTTCCAATTATGGACCTTTTGGTTAACGGCTAGGCACTTAACCACTGCACCACCAGGGATCCTTACAGCTATAACAACAGTAAAAACCAAAAACCAAACCCATTGCCCTCAAGTTGATTCCGATTCGTAGCGACCCTATAGGACCGAGTAGAACTTTACCCCATCAGATTTCCAAGGAGTGGCTAGTGGATTTGAACTGCTGACCTTTTGGTTAGAAGCCAACCTTTTAACCACTGTGCTGCCACGGCTCTATAACAAAAATAGTAAAGTTCATTTTTTATGCTTTTAATGTATCATTTTAATGTCTTTAATATTTGATTTTATGGCAGTATCACAGTTTACTCAACACTGTACGATAAGTTCAGGGCATTGCATTGTATAAATTGGGTCAGGGGAGAGGTAATGCCTATTTTGGAATACTTTCTTATTTTTTTAAAGTACATATTTTAAAAATAGATTTTCCATATACAATAATTTATTTGATCCCTACAAGAACCGAGTAAAATGGGCAAGGCAGTCATTATTATGCCCACTTTATTGATAGGGAAGCTAAGGCTCTGAGGAACACTGATATGCCCAAGGTCACACAAGTGGTAAGGAGCAGAGAGAATGTGTCTGCTTTTTGAAAACAAGTACAAGCTATAAATACATGTATTCAATAAAATAACTTCCAATAGATAAAAATGGTTCTAGAAGGGGTGGAGAGAAGTGAAATCACCTCTGTAGAAGTTAAAAAAAAAAAAGGATATGTACAGTGAATGGTGCATTCATTAGAAAAGCTAGAGGTTGTCTCCCAAGAGGCTTCTTGGGGAGGTGAAATTTTGATGTCAGAGTCAGGTCTTCAGCTTTGTAAGCTCTCAAACCTGATTTAGCCAGCACACAAGTAGGTCTGTCTCTCAAGGGCATACTTATATTAGCGAAGTGCATAGACAGACTTAATTTGCAATGAGAAATGTCACTGCCAGGCACCCCAGAATATTCTTTCGGCACAGATAGCACATTTATCCCTTGTAGGCAGATACTCAAGGGAAGCTCTGCTATAATAAAAAAAGCTGCTGATGTCTGTGGAATGAGACTGAGAGAGTCAGCTAGATGAACTTAAGAGGTGCTCCTTTGCTGGGGTTGGGGGTGCAGAGCACTGGAACACAATTTTCTACCTGTAGGGTTTTTAGGGATTACCTTTGCAGAAATATCAGCTCCTCCACCAAGACTTGCCCATCCCCTACAGAAGTTTACTTCTACTATCCTTTTTCCCCATACCTCCACCATTGATCAACTTCAATGCCACTATATCCAAGATGGGGTCACTTATTTTAATCTGAGAGCCTTTCTGTCTTTTTAAGGGGTCTTTCTTATAACTGCCCTCATCTTTTACATTAATTATGTTAGAAAGAAGGAGGAAAGGAGAGACTTTAGAGAGTTCATCTGCTAACTGAAGGGTTTGTGGTTTAAACACATCCAGAGGAGAAAGACCTGGCAATCTGCTCCCACAAAGAGTACAACCTGGAAAAACCTATGGCACAGTTCTACCCTGTCACGTGGAGTGGATATGAATCAAAATCGACTTGGTGGCACCTAAAAGTAACAATAACAAAGGATAGTACTCAGCAAGGGCTCTCAGGGAAATCATATTCTAGCCTTGACTGCCTATTGGCTTGTGACCTTGGGAAAGTCACCCTTCTAGGCATCGGTTTGTCTGTAAAATGAGAAATTAGATAAAAAAATATCTAAGTTTCCAATTGTGATGTTATATAATTCTGCTGACTGTATGTACAAGTGACAGAAGTCTGAGTAGAGGATGCAACTTCTGGGCCGGGTAAATGATGCTTTTTTCTCACACCACAGTGACACCTGCTGGGAGAATTAGGTGTTACCTACCTGGGTTGGGTAGCTTGGGAACTCCTATGTGAGAGGAAACCATTTAGCCTCAGTTTAGATACCAACTATAAACTTGGATAAAGCACGTTGATAGAAATGACTTTTGTAGGTCTCTTTCTTGCTTCCCCTCTTTCTTTTAGATATTGTCTAGCATAGTTCAGACACTGCCAAAAATATACTATGACATCATAATCAAGTTACCTCTGGAAGCCTCCATTTCTTCATTTATAAAACGAGGATTAAAAATAATTACTTTGCCTTGCTTCATGAGAATGAATTGAGCCAATATAATTCCAAAGCTCCAGTTTGTTATCCAGTTCTTTATTTGCATGGATAATGTTTGGGCTTTTGTGGTCTCCCAGTACTCATCAGGCATTATCTGGCAGTTGTCTGTTCATGTTGAATGGCTAAGAGGGTGAACGAGCAGAATCCTAGCTGCTTATGTCTTTGAAAAACCCTGAATTATGTCAACAGGATAGATTTACTTTTCCTAATACGAACTTAAAGGAGCCCTGGTGGCGCAGTGGTTAAACGCTTGGCCACTGACCAAGAGATCAGCAGTTTGAACCCACCAGCTGCTCCATGGGAGAAGGATGTAGCAATCTGCTTCCGTAAAGATGACAGCCCTGGAAACTCTATGAAGCAGTTCTACTCCTTCCTATAGGGTCATTATTAGTCAGAACTGACTCAACAGCGATGAGTTTGGTTTAATATGAACTTAAAATAGTTTGGGGGATAGTTTTAAAGTAGTAGTTTACTGAATATGATTTATGGTTATGTCCATAAATCAGCAATGTGCAAGCGTATCAATGACTATTGTGAGTAGAGCGGCATTTGATGGACTTAGTGAACAATTGCTAACTTGGGAATATGATAAACTTGTATGAATTTGAGTTGAAAAGGTTTTCAACAAAGTTACTTTTCAGTGGAGGTTTTACGTTGATACATGTCCTTTTTTTATTTTAAATTAGATTTTCAATTACAATCTACTCAATTTTTCTCTCTGAACGTCTACCTTCCTCTTTATTCCAAAGGGAAGAGAGGGATCAGTGGCAGGGCACCCAAGGGACCCAAATTTCTGGCAGAATAACTGGTCCCAGGATGGCTCTGTCCCTACTTGCACAATTAAAAATATGTTTTGAGTAGGAATTGAAAATAAGATTGTTATCCCAGAACTCAGAAGTCAGACATTATTCCTTGGAACACTTAGCTGTATAGGCCTTGAACCTACCTATCTGTGTAATGTTGGGTTATAAAGGCCTCATTTTAATATTTTGAATATCTTTTACTTACTTTTTTATGTGGTACTTACCATGTCACATGATCCTCACCAAGAATTATTATTGTGATCTCATATAGGAGAAAACTGAGTGGCAAAGAACTATGACTTGTACAAATTAGTGACAAAAGCCCTTCTGGGTCCCTCAATCCAGAGATAGGTTACCCATCCATATCTTAGGAGTGACCACGTCGTTGTCAGATAGGAAATGTAAAACCATTACTGTTAGAATAATCATGTAACTATTGCTGATAACATAGTAAACTTTCTGGTTGTATGTTTGTATCTGTTGCCATTTATTCAGATGCTCTCATTCCTGAGTTCTACAACTTGCTATTTAAATGTTCATGTTGATAAGAAACATAACAGAACAGTAAGTATTTCTAAGTAATTATGACTTTGAAAAATATTCTTACTAAGGTCAAAATACCATGAAATGCAGGAATCAAGAAACTTTCTTCTATCTGCAGAATAATACCCAAAGTCCCTGGAATCCCAGCACTCTGCATGAAGTGGTACATGTTACTTCATTTAACATATCCCAGTAGGGTAACTCCCAAACTTTGACAGTACAGCAGATTCCTGGCCCCAACCCACACTTAAATAATTCGTAAGTTATAGAATCTACATTCACAACTAGCTTACCAAGGAGTTCTGGTACAGGGAGCCCACGACTTGACATTTGTGGACCCTGAAGGTCCCAAAGGCTCTGCTTTACTGTGAAGAGGCCTTTAGTCCACACTCTCATAACTTGGTACTATCATTGTACCTGATATTGTCTTCTGAAACATTACATTTATTTTAAGACACAAATCAAATGCCCTGTCATTCATGAAGCTTTGGCTAGTTCTTTCCACTGGAATTAAATCCTCCTACCTCATCCTCTTAAAATATATATTTGTGTGCCTCTATTTAGTGCTAATTGCTTATCTGTGTCCTCCTTCATGTGAGGTTTGTAGAGTATTGAGTCTGAGTGTATGGGTAACTTCAGAGTATAAAGACTGATATTATTTTATTCTGGAGAACAAGACTGATCATGTCTTTCTGTTCACCATAGGCCTCAGAGTCTGGGGTTAGCTATTACTTTTAGCTCTATCACTCTTCCCCGGGTGTTCACCTAAGCTTGAGCTGCTACCTGACTGCCCAGTTTTTGGCTGAAGGGGGGAAGTGAAGGAAGAGGAACAGCTCATATTTATTAAGGAATTTTCTAGACATTTGCCTTCTTTGAATGAACGGTAGAATAAAAAGATTTCCTAGTCCTGCGTGATCTCCCTTTTTGTTCTTTATTAGATACATGTGTCTAACATTTAGGATGTTTCACACTTTGAAGACCATATTCATTAATTTATGACTGTTACTTGAAATCATGTATGTGAACATACTTTAGTATATGCATTTATCATGAAATAGCATTTTTTTGTTTGCCATTTTTCATCAAAAAATCTTTATGCTGCCACTAATATATTCCTTCAATGCACAGAATAAAGATTTTGATTACAGGATTTAAAAAATATGTAGTTATTAGTGCATTGTTAAATAGAGAGATTGCATATGCCATACTGACTACTAAACATAGTTGAATATGAAATGCAATCCTTGATCCAAGAGATTCTGTTGAAGAGCAGCTGTGTAAGCCTTCTGGAAGACATTTTTGGAAGTATGATTGAGAATCTATTTTGGATGTAACAGGCACCTTCTTATATTTTCCTTCATTATCATTAAAGGGTATCATCTGCTCTTGGTTTTGTGTTTTAATTTGAAGCCATATCCTTACAGTAAGCCCACCTACCTTACTCAGCTCTGTCAAGTTGAAGCTAATTTTGTAATAAAGAACTCGAGGTGTAGATAACACTCGTCAAGTTTAAGTGGGCCTATGTTGGATGAAGTGTCTTATGTCCTGCCTCTTCTACTACCAAAAAATGATTTCTTTAATCCAATGATATCCTATAGGGACTAGTAAAGCAATTCCAAATTAAGGGCCAGGGCCAGCTGAGAGGTAAGAGGCATCCCTGAACAGCATCAAGACCATGAGTGATGACTAGAATCATAATCCTCATATATGACTGTGTTCTTCTCAAAATGCAAAACAACGCATGATGTTTACAAAGTTTTCCCTTAAGACAGAATTTTACTAAAGCTCTTTCCAAATCCTAAAGTCAAATGGATATTTTAAAGGCACCTATTCCAAACAATGAATACATTTTTTTTGCTCTCTAAGACCAACCAGCGGCCCTGGTGGCATAGTGGTTAAGTGCTACAGCTGCTAACCAAAAGGTCAGCAGTTCAAATCTACCAGCCACTCTTGAAATCCAATGAGGCAGTTCTAGTCTGTCCTTTAGGGTTGTTATGAGCTGGAATCAACATGTCAGCAATGGGTTTGGTTTGGTTGGAAACCAACCAAATGATGCAAAGCTCTCAATGTCCAGCATTTTAATTTGGTCTAGTAATGTTGAACTTGTTGAAAATTATTTGCTGTGATTCTCTTTTCTTCTCTAACTTTGGAAAGAATATTATTATTTTTTTCTGCTTTGTTAAATAATGTGTTCATTTTGAAGCTGACCTGTTGAAGAAATACCTAATTTCTTTCAGGGAGGGAAAAGTGGTGAAATTTTTTCTTTATTCCTTGTCCTTTTCCTTCTCTTCCTCCTCTGCCTCCCCCGCTTCCTCTTCCTCCTCCTTTTTCTTGTTCTGATTCTGCTTATGCTCCTCCTCCTCCTCCTTCTCTTCTCCTTCTTCAGGTTTAATGTGGATTCATCTCTCTTCAAGCACGTCACATGATGGTTTACATGATTGGTCCTTTATTTCAATCACACTGGCAACCCTTGCACCCTACTATTCTACAGAGTTCCTTGTGGTCCTTAAAAAAAAAACAATGTTAAAGATGAGAGAGTCTGCAAAAGAGCCTTTCAAAGCATAGAGAATATAGTGGGATGACCATCCTTAGGATGTGACCAAGTCATGTGGAGTTAGCTAAATTTGTTTACATAAATGAATAATAAATGAATGAATGAATGTGTGTATTCTTCTCAATGATCAATTTTAAAGGTAAAATAAATTCCCTGAATTGTACCACGATATGAGTGACATCTTCCATGTATATAAAAAATGAGAAAATGTCAGCCCCCAAACTTGATGGGAAAGGACGTGCAATGAGTGGTGTCATTGCTGATGTCAGATGGATCTTGGCTGAAAGTAAAGAATACCAGAAAGATGTTTACCTATGTTTTATTGATATGCAAAGGCATTCAACTGTGTGTATCATGACAAATTATGGATCACACTGAGAAGAATGGGAATCCCACAGCACTTAATTATGCTCATGTGGAACCTGTACTAGACCAAGAGGCAATCGTTAGAACAAGGGATACTGAGTGGTTTAAATTCAGGAAAGGTGTGCATCACAGTTTTCACCATACTTAATTCAATCTCTATGCAGAGCAAATAATCCTAGAAGCTGGACTATATGAAGAAGAATGTGGCATCAGGATTGGAAGAAGACTCATTAACAATCTCCAATATGCAGATGACACAACCTTGCTTGCTAAAAGCGAAAAGAACTTGAAGCATTTACTGATGAAAATCAGACTACAGCTTTCAAGATGGAATTACACCTCAACATAAGAAAACAAAAATCTTTACAACTGGACCAATAAGCAACATCGTGATAAACACAGAAAAGATGGAAATTGTCAAGGGTATCATTTTACTTGGATCCACAATTAACATCCATGGAAGTAGCAGTCAAGAAATCAAACAATGTATTACCCTGGGCAAATCTGCTGCAGAAGACCTCTTTAAAGTGTTAAAAGAAAAGATGCCATTTTGAGGACTAAGGTGCACCTAATTCAAATGATGTTTTTATTTTTTATTGTGCTTTAGGTAAAAGTTTACAGCTCAAGTTAATTTCTTATATAAAAATTTGTACACATATTCTTATCTGACATTAGTCACAATCCCTATAATGTGAGAGCTCACTCCTCCTTTCCACCCCGGGTTTTTTGTGTCCATTCAACCAGTTCCTGTCCCTTCCTGCCTTCTCATCCTGCCTCCGGACAGGAGCTGCCCATTTAGTCTCGTGTACTTGATTAACCTAAGAAGCACACTCTTTACGAGTATTATTTTATGTTTTATAGTCCAGTCTAATCTTTGTCTAAAGAGTGAGCTTCAGGTATGGTTTTAGTTCTGGGTTAACAGAGTGTCCAGGGGCCATGGCTTCGGGGGTCCCTCCAGTCTCAGACCATTAAGTCTGGTCTTCTTACATGAATTTGATGTCTTCTCCACGCTTTTCTCCCACTCTATCAGGGATTCTGTGTTGTGTTTCCTGTCAAGGTGTTCATTGATGGTAGCTGGACACCATCTAGTTCTTCTGGTCTCAGGCTGATGGAGTCTGTAGTTTATGTGGCCCTTTTGTCTTTTGGGCTAATATTTTCCTTGTGTTTTTGGTGTTCTTCATTCTTCTTTGCTCGAAGTGAGTTAGGACCAACTGATGCATCTTGGATGGTTGCTCACAAGCTTTTAAGACCCTAGACATCACTCACCAAAGTGGAATGCAGAACATTTTCCTAATAAACTTTGTTATGCCAATTGACCTAGATGCCCCCGCAAACCATGGTATTTTCAGTCACCTCATATGCATGCAAAACTGGGCAGTGAATAAAGAAGACCTAAGAAGAACTGATGCATTTGAATTATAGTGTTGGTGAAGAATATTGAATATACCATGGACTGCCAGAAGAATGAACTAATCTGTCTTGGAAGAAGTACAGCCAGAATGATCCTTAGAAAGGAGTATGATGAGACTTCGTCTTACATACTTTGGACATATTATCAGAAGTGACCAGCCCCTGGAGAAGGACATCATATTTAGTGAAATAGGAGGTCAGCAAAAAAGAGGAAGACCCTCAATGGAGTGGATTGACACTGTCACTGCAGCAGTGGGCTCAAACATAGCAACCATCGCGAGGATGACACAAAATGGGGCAGTGTTTCGTTCTGTTGCACTTAGGGTTGCTATGAGTTGGAGCCCACTTGATGGCCACTAACAATAATAACAACAACATAAGTGACATCTTCCACATATATATAGAATCAGAAAATGTCAGTCCCAAAACTTGGGAAAAAGGGCAGGATGTAAGATTTACAGGCTAACTTTACATTTGTAAACCTCCAAACTATTTTAGCACCAGGTGACTGGAACCATTCACATCTTCTTAGAGGCTGCCTTAATGAGGTGACCTAAGGGGATCAGGCTAGGGGTGACATCATGCTGGAGGATCATGTTTGAATATCTCCAGTGCCTTGGATATGACCACTGCACCTAAGGGAGTCTTTTTGTAATTTCCTGAGACAGCTGAGGAAGATATCTGAATCACAGCCTCTCCTTACCCAAATGATATGACTATAATTACCCAAAGCTACTTGAGAAGAAAAACCTTTAAATAACTGTTACTCATCTTCAGGTATGTTTTTGGTCATTCATGAATCTGCTAATCAGAATGTGAGTGGTTCAGGGAAAATGAGAAATGAAATGTAGCCTTTTTGTGGATGAATTCCTCAAACTCTGACCAGCCTCAATGTCCATGGCAAAGATGGTGGCACTTGTCGGTGTCTAAAGGACAATAAGAACCCGTTGCTGTCAAGTTGATTCTGACTCATAGTGACCCTCGTGGTTTAGTGGTTAAGAGCTACAGATGCTAACCAAAAGGTCAGCAGTTTGGAGCCACCATGTGCTCGTTGGAAACTCTATGGGACAGTTCTACTGTGCCCTATAGGGTCGCTATGAGTCAGAATTGACTCGACAGCAATAGGTTTGATTTTTTTGTTTACGGGGTAATAAAGGTGATATGCTTTTATTTGAGACAATAGAAAAGTTTATCTGTTTTGAATTTTTGCAACCTGTTATCATGATTCTGCTAGGGAGTTTAAGAGGTTTTTTTTTTTCTCCCTTAATTGAATGTCTACAGACATGAATTTGAGTCTGAAATGCCCCAAATCTGCCCATTTGCTTTTTGTAATACCTTTAATAAGATAAAATTTACATATGACAAAATTCACCCATTTAAAGTGTACATTTCTATTTCTTTTTTAAGGATATTCACAGGTTGTGTTAATTCTACTCATTTATGTAACTATCTAAAATTTTTTATGTAACTATATCATTTTAGATAAGCTATGAGTGAGTTTCCCGATGTGTTAAATAAGAGTGGAGCAATATACTCTTCAGTCTCCCTTGAGTGATGAGTCTTCAATTCCAAGACTATGGAAATACGTCTATGTAAAAAGAATGCATGTCATCAAATACAGCGAATGTCTTTTAAGTTACATTCCCTCCACCCACCTTCTATCTCTTTCTGTCTTAAACACACACCAAGCTAGAATATTCTTTCCTTGGCTTTCTCCAACTCCATTTTCTCCTGTCACTCCATATCCAGTTATAAAGTCTCACCTTCTTTACTTTCTGCCTGATATTTCCTCCCACAGGTCCCTTCTCATGAATATCTGCTGTATTTTTCTGTTATATACAAAGATTGTCTCACTGATAGGGACTAATATTGTTTTATCGGTAGACTTTGTCCCTGATTAAGGTGATCAACTTGCTTCTTTCTATTCCCCACATTGCTTGACAGTTGTACTTTTATATACACAATTACCCAGAAATATATTTGGTATCTTAAAATTTAGAGACGTTCTTCCTGTGCCAACTGCCGGTCACCTTACAAAATCTCAACTATTTTGAAAATGGAGGCACTTCAGGAATTGCCAGGGCAGAGAGTAATTGTTGTGATAGCAACTTCGTACCTTAAAGTACAGGCTTTATTGCCCCGAATAGCACAGGATATTGATTGACTATCACTCCAAGTACACAATTACATATTGCTCTCCAATGTGAGTTAATAATTGAACATGTACAAAACTCTGTAAAACAAATATATTGTCATGGTGAATTTCATTGGCTGTGGTGTTGTATCTGTGATAGCATCTGATCAATGACTAATATTGTTTGGGAGATTTTCTAGTTAGGCAACACATGGTGATTTCTGATAAGGGCTTATCTCATATAATAGATGGTGGAAATCCATTTTTTAATAAATCAGGTACATCTATATTATATTAAAATTTTTTTCAAGTGTTTTCACCTTGACTTTGCTAATATAGTTACACATTTATTTTTTTATTTAACAAGATCTAGTGCTTCTTATTGATATCTTGGTTACAGTAGCCTTGATACTTGAGATGTTGTCTATCCTGAAGGAGTGTAGCCATAACAACTCAGAAAATGGCTGTGTTCTCATTAACTGAGCTAAAACGCTATGTCTTGAAGTTTCTTTGTTTGCCAGCTCAGTGGGACAACTACCATCACATAGGGAAGTACACATATAAGCTGTGAAAGTTTCATTTCTTCCTAGCCAGTGGACAATAATAATAATGTAGATACTGTAGTAAATTCTGTTGATATGATGTACTACAACAACCGTATTTGTCGCCTTCACACCATTATGTATTTTATGTTAGGAAGAGGGAGAGCAGGCTGGTTCTCATAAAATACTTCTGAGGCTAATGCCTTTCAGACCTGTCAGTATGTATATTCTGAAGCTGTGACCTTCTACATGGTTACTGCTCATTCTCCTATTCCCCTTTTTCCATGAGGCACAGCGTTACTGTTGATTTCTCCTGGATCTTTATTACCTCTTCCAGATCTCCACTTTTTCAGCACAATGTGTCATCCTCCTTCCTTTGATCTTCTGCCGTGCTGTTATACACCCTCCAACCCTACTTCTTGCAGTTGTTTACTAACCTCCTGGCCCCTCTTCTAAACCCACTGAACATCGATAATCCAGCCCATGGTCATCCTTCCAATTCTGGCTCTCGCCTTCATCATGAACCATCCAAACACTAGCCTCGAAGTTCCTTGATCTCTTCAAGGTCAACAGTTGTCTTCTATATAACTCTTGGGCATGGTTCTCATACATCTCAGATTTTCTGATTCCGTCCCAGCTCATGCTCGCTATCATGGCATGATTATTAATAACACCCTCTTTTATTCTCAGACATGTGTGTGGCTCTGTCATATCTCTGTTGGTAGACCTTTTATCACTTATAACACCTAGATTTCCCCCATTAAAAAAAAAAAATTTGTGCAATATCCTTCCCTTCCAGACTATACCTGGTATGCCCCTCTTTAGCTCCTGTCTTGCATGCGTACTAAAATCCTTGCTCTTTGGGACTTTTAGGTCATTCACACTGCATATTGTCATCCTTTAGTCAAATAATAGGTATGAAAGAGCTTTATAAATATAACAGGATATCACCACTGTGTCTCAGCCAATGTACCCATAAAATTATCAACACTTGTACATGATGAAATTCAAGTGTAATAATTGTCACCTAATAAATGAAGGCAAATATTTTATTTTTACACGGCACAGCTTATTATTTGCTCTCTGCCCTTATAGTATAGATAGTCCATTTGTAACAAAATGGCAGCTGGTAATTCATTTATTTCACAAACTGGGGTCCTGACTTAATAAATAAATATTTGAGGCTTTTAAAAGCAAGCCTAGGAATTTGTCCACACACAGTAATTTTTTAAAAAGAAACTATGTAGAGACTGCTTCCAATTAAATTGAATATACTTATGAAAGATGTCCTCCTCTTATTCTGGAAGTTCAAATTTTGCTGAACAAAGACAGTGATGGAAGACTTCCACTCAAGAACGCCACCTTTGCTTGAGGCACAGTGGTGCTGAAACCCACCTTGCAATTGAAATAAATGTCATGCCTTCTTGGTATACAAACAACCACCAGCTATCAGCCATCAAGGCAGGATTGCAGTGGTATCAAAACAGGCTGGCCTTCGACTTTCTTCTGCCACACACTTAAAGTTCTCATTCTGTTAATTTAAAATGTCCCACTGTGCACGGCCTCTGTTTTACTGATACTTTTCACTATTCATATCTGTTGATATAGGAGACTGTTAGGGCTCTTAGGAAGCTTTCTCACTTAGCCTCTGTCATGTCTTTCCTTTGTCCTGGAGGATATGTTGCAGCCTGGCCATTTAGATGCTTGACCTAATTTATGACTTATCATGCTTCTGGTACCCCGCATGATCCCAATGTAAAGCTTTGGGGCACTTGGTTCCCAGGTGGTGATGGTATCCTAGGCATTGTGTCCACAGTGGTGTTTCTGGTGTCATCTCTTGGGATCCCCTTAAGGAATTATGCTACGCAGAGTGTGATTATAAAGTAATGAGGCTGGTTTCCATGCACCACACACAAATACTAGACTCATTGCTTTCTAGTCACATTCTGTATCTGCCTGCCTCTTAGGGATAGCAGTGGGCAGTTCTCATCAGTTGCTCAGGTGGAGATGGCTATCCTACTATGAACTTTGATCCCTGCAAACTGCTGCTTTCTAGATTAGTTAATTAAAGGTGGCAGCAGCCCCGAGATGGATGTCTGGGAATACGAAGGAAGGTGGCTAGACGGCTGCAGGAGTGTTAGGACGCCTGATGCTTCCCGAATGTGGTATTTGGATTTTAGGGTTTGAAAGGAAGCCAACATGGACAGAAAGAAATGTTGCTGCTCCTGTGAACGTGCTTACTGTTCTACTCTTTTCCATCAGCAGACACAAGAGTCCATTTGATGTCCACGCTGGTGGTCTTCCCTCAAGTGGCTGAAGTTTCTGTCAAATGTAGGTAATTGGTCTGAAAGAGGAAAACTGTGCGTGGAGGAAACTCACAGGCTCTCTGGAATGTGTCCAGTGGAAGGAGTACTAGATGGGAGATCAGAGCTTGGTTCAGGCTTTATTGTATTAAGCCGTGTGTTTGTCTCCAGATCGCATAACTGAGTGTCCTCTAAGCTCCTTTCTATACCAGGCATTTCATGCCTTTATATTCAAATATACCATGATAACAAAGAGCCTAGGACAACTACGCAATCTATGAATCAGGAAGAATGACCTGTTAACCGACTGCTAAATTTTAGAAAGGAGCCCCTGGGTGGTACAAATGATTAAGTGCTCGACTACTTGTTGGAAGGTTGGTGGTTTGAACCCTCCTAGAGGTGCCTTGGAAGATAATCTTGGAGATCTGCTTCTGAAAGGTCTTAGCCTTAAAAACCCTGTGGAGAAGTTCTACTTTGCACACATGGTGTCACCATGAGTCAGAATAGATTCGATGGCAAGTAACAACAATAACAGAATTTCGGGATGCTGAAGACATTATAGAGATGTCTTGATTGTACCATGACAGTGATAGAAATTTATTCTGATCCCATCAGTGACTGAGCCTTCGAGTCGCTCAGAAACTTGCAAAGGTTATGAGGTGAGGATGACATCTCAACAACAGCAACAACGAAAATCCAAAGTGGAAATAATTCCGTATTTATAACAAAATTCATTGGAACTTTGACCTCTAGGAACAAAGGTCTGAGTCAGGTAGCCCAGCCCATTCAGAGGCTTCTGGGCTGGCCGCAGCAGTACTTCGAAAACAACCCTAGTCTGACAATGGTCCTCTAGTGTCCCTCACCAGAGGATTCCCACAGGCCAAGGTTTACAAATTAAATATGTTATAAAAACCTAGAGGATAATGATAATATTTTATAATTTTATGAAGTATTTTGAGAGTGTAATCAGGTTTCTGTTATTTCCTGTTAGCTATTTGTGAACATTGTTTCCTTTGACATTTTAAGTTTCTGGGAGAAGGCTATTTCTGTATCCTGTTCATTTCTCTTCCCCTATTGCCAAGTTCCAGTCTAATCTTTACCTTGAAGCAGAGCATTTGTTACCAAGAACAATTTGGGATGCTGTCAACCCAGTTCAAACATTACCAGAAAATACTTTGTACTTCTGTACATTTATTTATTTGTTTACTCATCCATTCTCCACCCATCACCAACAAGCATCATACCAGGTTCTCCGCTATGTACTAAGGAAGGAGAGATAAAAAAAAAAAAAAAACAAACATAGAAATTGCCCTCAGGAACTCACAGTCCTGTAGTATTTTGCCTATAGTGAGCAAACACTAGGGAGCCTTGGTGGCACAGTGGTTAAGAGCTTGACTGGTAACAGGAAGATTGGCAGTTCACACCCAGCAGCAGCTTTGTGAGAGAAAGAGATTGCAGTCTGCTTCCATGAGGATTATAGCCTTGGAAACCCTATGGAGCTGTTCTACTCTGTCCTTTAGAGTCCTTATGAGTCAGAATCGGCTTCATGGCAGTTTTTTTTTTTTTTTTTTTTTCTTTTTGAAGAACACACTAATATATGTTGATTAAAGTGTTATAATGAGAGTAAGGCTCCTTGACTATTCCCAAAGCCAACTCTCCAGACAGGGATTGGACTGCACTATAAAATAGATAATGATATTGGTGAGGAGTGAGCTTCTTGGCTCAAGTGGACACATGAGACTATATGGACAACACCTGTCTGGAGGTGAGATGAGAAGGAAGAAGGGGACAGGAGATGGCTGAATGGACACGGAGAGTATAGGGTAGAGAGGAGGACTCAGTAGGAGAGCCGCTGGAAGGACATAGCAAGGTGTGTATAACTTTTTGTATAACAGACTGACTTGATATGTAAACGTTCACTTAAAGCACAATAAATAAATACATAAATTTAAGTTAGAAAAAAAAGAGTAAGGTTCCTTAAGCTCACATTCAAAGGGCACTCATATTTCTGAGCTTGGGACGAGGGGAGGTGATCGGAGAAAGGTCTCAGAGAGTAATGCCTGAGCTGAGATATAAATGAGAAGAGTTAACCAGAAGAGGCGTGACATGGACTGAAGGAGTGAAAGGCTCTCTAGACTGAGTGAACAGCATGTACGAAGGCATGAAAGGGTGAAAGCACATGACCTTCAGTGAACTGGATATGGGTACAGTAGGAATTCATCTACCAGTGATCCATGAAAAAAGGAGGCCTGATGGTGCAGTGGTTAAGCGCTCAACTACTAACCTAAAGGTCGGCTCCATCACCAGCTCCGCAGGAGAAAGATGAGGCCATCTGCTTCTGTAAAGGCTACAGCCTTGGAACCCTATGGGGGCAGTTCTACTCCGATGTATAGGGTCACTATGAGTTGGAGTTGACTCCCTAGCAACAGGTTTGGTTTGGTTTGATTGGTGATCTAGGAAAGGAATCACAAAAGTAAGGACAAAAAGAAATGTTATTTTAATACTTACATTTCCCCATTTCTACATTGGTATTTAATTTTACACTTCTTGACTATATAATTTATTTTGAATTCTGCATATTTTGCTTAATAGCCATTGCTTGGACAGGGAGACAAGAGACCTGCATTCTGATGCTCAATTTGACAGTTTCTGAGTGATAATTAGTAAGATATATAATTTCCGGAGGTCTTTTTTATCTTCTTACCTAAGTGCCTTTTGAATTAGCCAGGAACAAATAAACAATGCCTTTTTACAGGTAAAGCTTCTGTAACTTCCAGATATTTGGAAAATCCTAGCCCAGAACCATGGCAGGCAGGATCACACTCAATAACAGAGGTCGGATGCTGAAGATGTCAATCTGCATTTGCATAGACATCCTGCAGGGCAATGGGAGGATGTTAAAAACAGATGTATCAACAGTCCTCCTCTGAAATGCCCTGACCCTCAGCTAAGAGCAGCCTACTACACATGAGGCCCTATTCCCTGAGCCTGATTCTATGGGTAGCTCAACCCTCAGAAGGTCAGAAATTTCTCCTTTAGCTCATATGAGATCCAATTAGCAATTTTCTAGAAGACTAAGAGGAAAGAAAAGTGCAAGAGCAAAAGAAAATTTCATTTGGTGTTTTTAGTAAAATGCTATGTTGCAACAAATTTGCAGCAAACGTGCAGAAAAATGGAGCTCTTGTTTAGAGGACAGAGCCCCGGTGGTTCAGCATTCAGCTGTTAACCCAGAGGTCGGCAGTTCAAACCCACCAGGTGCTCTGGGGGAGAAAGATGTGACAGTTTGCTTCCAAAGATTTACAGCCTTGGAAACCCTGTGGGGCAGTTTGGCTCCATCATCCTACAGGGTCTGTCTGAATTGGAATCAACTCAACAGCGGTGGGTTTGGTTTTTGGTTTTAAGCTAAAGGAAAAGGATCCTGAGTTAAATGGGACAAGAACTGTGGCCTGAGAGCACTGTCCTTCTGGTAGATTCAAAATCTGTGTAGTTGAGTACTAAAAACGATCCTCTTGTTTACTCGTACTTAAAATCTTGGAAAGCCAAGTAGGGAGCAAGCACACATAAGTAAGATTCATTTTCTATCTCGCCTGTTTCTGGCAGTCTGCTAGATTTCTCTTTCTCTTCTCCTCCTCTGTCTTCCCACAGCAACCCCCTGCCAGATACTTTGTTTTTGTTTTTGTTGTTAAACATGGAGGGGACAACTGGATTGCTAGATACCTGTAACGATCTCCATTTTACAGGTGAGAAAACCAATCCTATGTGAGTGTCATGGATTGAACTGTGTCCCCCAAAAGTGTCTGTCAACTTGGCTAGGTCATGAAACCCAGTATTGTATGATTATCTACCATTTTGTCATCTGATGTGATTTCCCTGTGTTGTAAATCCTATCACTATGATGTAATGAGATGGATGAGTGGCAGTTATACTGATGAGATCTACAAGATTAGATAGTGTCTTTAGCCAGTCTCTTTTGAGATATAAAAGGGAGAAGCAGCAAGCAGAGAGGCAGAGTGACCTCGTACTACCAAGAAAGCAGTGCCTGGAGCAGAGTGTATCCTTTGGAGCTAAGATTCCAGCGCTGAGATGCTCTCAGACCAAGAGAATACTGATGACAAAGACCTTCCTCCAGAGCCAACCAAGAGAGAAAGCCTTCCTCTGGAGCCAGCTTCCTGAATTTGGACTTCTAGCCCACTGGGCTGTGAGAGAATAAACTTCTTTCTGTTAAAGCCTTCCACTTCTGGTATTTCTGTTACAGCAGCACTAGATGACTAAGACAGTGAGTTTAAATAATTAGTTCAGAGTCACATATCCTGGGGCTATTAAGATGCTAGTAAACTGAGTAATCGTTATTCACTTTTAAGTTCCTGTTCTACGACATCATTGCTATTTGTCTTTCAAAAAGGACTGGCTGGTTAATCCCAAATTACCATCTGCTTTATAAAGTTTTTTTTTTTTTAATTGTTTTATTAGAATAGATTAGGAGAAAAACAGAATGATGCCAAGAAGAGGGCAGATGTAGAAAGCAAGGGCATGTCAAAGGGCACGGCTCCAAATCTGTAGATCCCAAAAGGGCCACAAGGCTCATGCCAGCCAGCAATGAGATCACCCAGGGCAGAGTGCAAGGACCTATGGGTGTTTGCAGTGTGGCCAGGCATGGTCATTTCCATGATCTCCTTTAATTTAATACCAGTGGTGACGATAGAGCGCCATTTTTGAATTGCCCATCGCCAGGTGTGTTTATGGAATGTATGCTAGAGCAGCTTTATTTTGAAACCTTTATCAGTTAGTCAAATATGTTCCAAAGTCAACACAGCCATTAAGCAACTAGGAGATTCCTCATCCCCCCAAATTATTATAAAGTAAATTAAAAAATAAGATTTTGAAACCATTAGAAAAATAGGCAAATCGTGTGAATTTAATTATTGGTGGGGAAGAAGCCATACAAACTGATAATCTATAGAAATAAACATTTCTGATTCAATGAATAAGCAAATTAATAAGATTCTTAGTAGCAGTGAGAGAATTTTTGCTGCTGAAATAAGAAAATTAAAAAGAAGGAATGCGTTTGTGCTCTTGAGAACGTGGTAGAATAGGCATTCTCCGCTCCGACACTGTTGGTAAGATGCCTCACTGGCTAAGATTTCTAGAAATCAATTTGGCAATTTCATCAAAGGCCTTAAATATGTTTCCATCTTCCCTCCTTGATCTGGTATTTCACTCTGGAATCTATTTTAAGGAAATAATTAGAGATGTGGACAAAAATCTATACACAAAGATGCTGATTGCAGCTGCATTTTGAACAACTATAAAAATTGGAAAGAGTCTACATTGCCATCAGCATGGAAATGGCTGATTAGAGTAAGGTGTAATCATAGGGCAGAATATTATGCAGCTATTAAAATGTCTTCACAGAAGTTTATTGTACACATGAATATGCTTATGATGTAATGTTAAGGAGAGAAAATGTATGATACAAAACAGAATGTGCAATGTGGACTTGTGAGTGTGTGTGATATCCACAAAAACATGAAGGGAGCACACCAAAACATGTTGTAGTTTTCCTTTTATGATAGGATTGCACTTTTAATTTTCTTCTTCATACTTCACTGTATTTTCCAAATTTACCACAATAAGCAAGTATTTCTTTGAGCATATGTAAAAAGTTGTAGACTTTATTTCAAAATATAAATCCCAAAGGAACTGGTTGGGAGAGAGGACCCATTGATTCAACTTTAGAAAGGACTCTGTTCTGTTCCCAGAAACACCTTCCCTGTTCAGCCCTCAACTCTGATGGTAGAAGAGGGGAGAGGGGGATGTTGGTTGGGAACAGACTTACGGAAGAGACTTGGTCTTGAGGAGACTTTAAGTAATTGGTTAGGAGACAATCTTTGGTATCCAATGGAATAACTTTATTCTGCCAGTGAGCACATGAAAGCCAAAGAACTGATTATGTCAGGTGGGAAATCATCCTACCCAAGGTAAAAAAAAAGGTGCCCCCAATTCCACGCCTGCCATTTTGTACTGTGATCTTATTTAATTCTTCACAGCAGTTACTGTTATACTGTATGTTGTTAATGTTTTGTTAGGTGCTGTTGAGTCGATTTTGACTCATAGTCACCCCAGGTGACAGAGTAGAACTACCCCACAGGGTTTTCTAGGCTGTAATCTTTACAGGAGCAGACCTCCAAGTCTTTTTACTGCGGAGCTGCTGGTGGGTTTGTAAGGCCAACCTTTTGGTTAGCAGCTGAATGTTTAACCCTTTTGCCACCAAGCCTTCTGTTTTTATAGTATATAAACCTATTAATTTGTTTGTTGCCTGTCTCCTCTCTTTATACTATTAGAAACATAAGGACAAATGCCTCATCTGTCTTTCTCACTGCCCTAAGCTCAATGCTTAGAATACAGCCTGACACATAGAAGCTACTCAATAAACTTTGTTTTATGAAAAACAAATTAATACTTAATTCAATACAGATCTGCCACAGGCTTTGACGTCTAATTTTTGAAGTTTAACCTTGAGTCACCAAGGCCATGCTGTCATATTTTAAGTACACAGTAGACTTAGGTGTTGGAGAAGGAAGTGAATGGCTCTAGCAATCACAGCACATTGAATTTGCTGCTTTTGTTAAGGAGATTATGCAGGTACCACTGTCCCATCAGACTTTTGCTTTTTTTGTCTGGCCCAAGAGGCAGGTGTGAGAAAAGATGCAGCTTTTGGGGCCCCTTGTGGCAATGGCCTGGTATGTCCCCCACCCACTGCCATTTGTTGATCCCTAGTTTGGGAAATCTCTGACTTTTCTGTATTTCTGACCAGAATGAACGCATTCTACGTATTTATATTTCACTGAAGCAGTAAGTCCCACACACATACACATCTAGGGGATTATGAAAGCATCAAAGTCAAGTAAAGTACCTTCCCACCTACTTAATTTTAAAAATGACCCTGTTAGGTAACAGATTAAGCTGACTTTTGTATTTGTATAACATGATATTATTATCTTGCTGTGCTTCTACTTGCTATTATTAGCAGCCATTTACAAAATATTTCCTGTGATCCCTGCTCTATATTAAATGACTTACATGAATTATCCTAGTCTTTATCATAACCTTATGAGGTATATGGTGGTCCCTGGGTGGAATAAACAGTAAACATGCCCAGTTTGCTTATACTCGAACTGCTAACCAAAAGGTTGCCAGTTTGAGTGCACCCAGAGGTACCCTGAAAGAAGGACCTGATGATCAATTTCTGAAAAATCAGCCCTTGAAAACCCTGTGGAGCACAGCTCTACTTTGACACACATGGGGTCACTGTGTTTCAGAATAGACTCAACAACAACTAGTTTGATTTTTGTTTTTATGAGGTATATGTTATTATCCCCATTTTATAGAAAAGGTAACTGACGGTATTATAGCCTAGGTCTGACTGATCCGAAAGCAGCTATTGTTATCTCCCCATTCCATGTAAGAATCCTGAAATACTAAGTATCCTATTTATCCCACATATACTCAAAACTGGAACTAGGATCAACAGTCCACAGAAAATAGGCAAGTCATGCCGAAAAGGCTGAATTTCTGGACCATTCACATTGGCATTCTTAGTTTTCATATCCAGCATTATATTGTTACCAGTGTTGCCTTTCAGCCATATTTTATTTGATATTCTAATTTAACCAAAGTGTATCACAAAGGCTGAGGGGAGATCTGTGAAGACAAATTTGCTTAGAGGAATCAGAGCATGACCAGAAACTGAGCAAAGGGGAGGTTTACCATGGCATCCCTCCCTTGCCTGTCATCCAGTGAAACCTACTTCCATTTCTGCATTTGAGTCTGCCTGACTCTCATTCATTACACTTGCCCTCTAAGGGAAACTGCGCTCACTCCATTCCATCTTTTTGATTTTTGAATTAATATTTTCTAATTAATTGGTAGAGAGAATGCATTTGGGATATACCAAAAAACCCCTTTAATGCTTTCATACCTGAAACTCTGTCAATAGAGTACCAAGGGACGATGGAAGTGGATGTCCTATTCTTTCAGCTTCTCCAGGTCAGCTCTGTTCTCTCACACTCAGTGTCTCTAATTTATCACATTCAGATAGCATTACCAACTAGCCAAAGGAAAAAGAACAACGTTTAACCTCCACTTACATGGGCTCACAATGCAAGGTGTGTAAAACAAGGCTGGAGGCCTAATACGAAAAAGCCAAAGTAGTTCAAGAAGCTCTAGAAAACCATGGAAACCAGTGACCTGTTTAAAGGTCAACTTTCAATTCTAAAAGGAAGAGAGAACAAGAAAACTTAAAGCAAAAAGGACGAAGCTTTGAGATACCACTGGTCACCTGAGCACCCCATGAGATCACCGGCACTTAATGGCCTACGAATGTTTTGAAGCACACTCTACAGCATGAGGAAGACGGGAGATACACCTCCAGGGCAGCTCCCGTGCCCTTGATGGATCCTTTAGTTTTAGCTTCCTGCAGGAAAGTGTTTAATTGCATTTATGATTGAGATGATCACTTTATTGTGTTCAGCCCAGAGCTAGGGAGAGGCGGCCCCTCCTTGAGGAAGTTTTGAATTTCAGGTTATTTGTCATCTCTTAGCCATTATCAATGGTGCTGTTACTGTCATCATCATTATCATCAGAAGGGAAATGTTAAGCCTGTAATTGCAAGTGGCACTGTGCTAAGTGCAATAAAAGGAGGCCCTTGGTTCTTGCAAGCCAGCTGTGCATAATCAAGATGCACTCTATGACAGGGCAGACCCATATTAACGTTTGTGCAGAAAGGAAGACTAAAACACTGAGTAAATGAGCAGGCCTGTGTGAGGACTGAATTACTTGGATTTTGCTTTAAGACTGCAAATGGTCATCTGGAGACTCATAGCGTCTGTTTACGTAACCACCAGTAGCCCTGTAGTCAACTCCACCCATGGAGACAGAGTAGAACTGTACTCCATAGGGGTTTCAATGGCTGATTTTTCAGAAGTGGATTGCCAGGCCTTTCTCCCAAGGAACCTCTGCATGGACTCAAACCTCCAATTCTTTGGTTAGCAGAGAGCATCTTAAACATTTGTACCACCCAATATGTACTACCTCTAAACTACTACTATGTTCCTGGCACAGTGCTACATACTTTATATGCATTGTCTTGTTTAACGATGCAATAGCCTTATGTAATAAATGCTGTTACTATGCCCAACCCACATAACAGATGGCAATGCCAAGGACAAGTTTCTAGTAAGAGGCAGAGAAAAGATGTTGGACCAGGCTCTCTGACCTCAGAATCCAAGGCAAGGATGACATTGAAACCCCTTTGGGACCAGCTGCATACTTGATAGTAAATACAACCTTGGGGCAGATCTTGATTGTGTCACGTTATTATTTGAAACTTTCAGAGGACATCATGTTTATAATGATATAAAACACAGATAAATAGACAAGGGAAGGAAGAGCATAAGCAAGAATAAAGGCACTTCATTTAGGAAAGTAGAACTTTGAAATGAGTTCTGAAACTTTTTTTGGTTTGTTTTTATTTACAATGTTAAAAAAACAAACATAGAAGTAGAAAGATTGTGAGCTGAACTTGAAGGGCTGTGCTCTTTTGGGAAAAGGAATCATGCTATCTGGAGGGTGAGTGGGTGAGTTGAGAGGTTCTGATACTTTGGATAAGGGTCTCACTCATTTGAGTCTGATTAGTGATACACACACTTACCCCTAATCCCGAAGTTTCTTTAGCTATTTAAACCTGTTCAAACCTATTCTTTAGGTCTCGCTCTCTCTCTTTCTATCTCTCTCGCTCTCTCTTCCTCTTGCTGTTATTCTCCCTCTCTCCCTTCCTTTCCCTCTCAGTAGGAAAATTTACTTTGAAATGTCATTTACTCAAAAGAGAAATGTTATGGAGAAGAAAGATGTCTTTGATAGTCAAAATGAATTTGTCTGCTCTTTTGTTGGATCTTGAACAGCTCAAACTGTGTATATTTTATCCACATTGAATTCCTTATTCCATTTAAAGTAGTAGGTCCATTACACAGGAGGAAGTTTGGGATAGTGGAAGTATCACTGAAGTAGCAGTTATGAATTCTAGATTCTATCCTTTCTTTGCTACTAAATCATCTCCAGAAATTCATTCAATCTCCTCAGGTTTATTTCTTTGTTTAAAGAATCCAGTTGGATGATATCAGCGACTCTCCACCCTCACTGTTCACTAGAATCAGTTGGAAAGCTTTTTACAATAGTCATGCCCAGACTCTGCCCCCAGACTCAGTTGCTCTGGAATGTATTGCAGGCGTCTAATTTTTAAAAAATGTTCCTCAGGTTATTCTAGTGAGCAGAGAACCACTGGATTACATGATTACAAATATTCCATCAACACCTAAGCTTCTCCCATTCCTGCACCCCTATGGAAGGAATACATTTGTTTTCTCTGGGTTAGCTGGGATGGCTAAGGATTTATGATTGCTTTCATTTTGGGGGTGGGGGAGTGGGATGTGTGAGGTGGCATGTAATTTCACCCCTTCATCCTCTATTTCCCTTTCATAAGAATAATTACTTTCAGCTTAAAATTATCTGATTCTACATTTTCCTATGGCATTTGAACACCTGTACAGGTGTTAAAGACCATTGCCATTATAGGGCAGCTTTGCTCTCAGGAATTCTACTGCATTTAAAATTACATACATGGACATGTATGCATACATACGTATATACATGTTGTTGTGTTCTGACTTATAGCAGCCCTATATAACAGCATAGAACTGCCCTATAGGGTTTCCTAGGCTATAATCTTTACAGGAGCAGAATGTCAGGTCTTTTTCCCTGCGGAGCAGCTGGTGGGTTCCAACCATTGACTTTTTGGTTAGCAGCTGAGCACTTAACCACTGTACCACGAGAGCTCCTTGTACAAATACATATATATGTCCATATGTACCATACAGATGTATATATCTTCAGACTTATTTTGGAGGGTCACTAGGAGCCCCAGCAGTCCTCTGTTGTTAGCTGCCATGGAGCTGGCCCTGGACTCATGGCAACCCCATGCACAATGGAATGAAACTGCAGATTAGACTGTTGTGATCCATAGGATTTTCAATGGCTTATTTTCAGAAATAGATTGCCACACCTTTCTTCCTAGCCCACCGTAGTCTGGAAGCTCTGCTGAAACCTGTTCAGCATCATAGCAACAAGCAAACCTCCGCTGATAGAGGGGTGGTGGCTCCCGTATGAAAGGCAAGAATTCTACCACTGAGCCACCAACGCCCTCTGCAGTCCTCATAATTAAAATAGCCCCCTGAACTCAAGCTGTTTTAGAATAGTATGTTGGCTGAATGCCCCCACCTCCCAGCCACCCCACCACCCATAGTTATCTCCTCACACTTACTACTGACTCATTCCTAAGAGAGCTGCTTTCCTTGGGTCAGGAGGACATGAATGCAGTGAATGGAGCTCCGGGTTAGAAGTCAGGCAATCTGGGTTCTCCTGTCGCTAACCAGCCACAAGACTTGAAGCACATAATTTACCCTTCAGTGCCTCTGTTTCTCATCTGTGAAAAGAAGGAGTGGAACAGACATGTTCACGTCCCTTCAGGCTCTGCAACTCATGATCCTGCTCAGGCCTTGGGAGCAGGTGCAGGGCTTAGATCTTCAGCTGCTTTCAGCTCACTGTTTATGATATACCCCCTCCCCTGCAGGGGCCCTGCCAGGCCCTGGCTTGCCTGCCGGATGCCCTCGGGCTGTGGTTGCCTGCTGCAGAGCTTGAGACCCTGTGGGGCCCTCTTTTCCTTCCTCCTTTGCATATCAATCAAGCAATCTGTCATGTTGGCAATCAATGGCACATTGTGAACCTCAGCTTCCTTGGTGCCACTGCCGTCCTTTGGTTCACTTGTCAACCTATGACGGACAGTGAGGGAAAAGGAGAGCTTTTGACTTCGCCTGTGGACAGGGGAGGAAGCTCTTAAAGACACATAATGGGATGCGACAGTGGCAGCTGCTCACTGAACCCTCTGTAGTTACACATGTGGCTTATGATTGAGGGTCAGAGTCTTGTGGTTGGCAAGGTCCTTTGTGTGATGGATGGTGAAGACAAATAAGTATGATACCCAATCAAGAACACCATACTGATGACACAGCTGTCAGGAATAGCCTTCACTTGCAAGAGGGATGAAGATAGGCTTTTGCATTGGGCTGTCATGGAAAAGATATCACCATTCCCACATGATTCCATGATCCTTATAAAGATGGACCTCCTAGCTCCCTATTGCCTTCCTTATATGTTGATGCGATTTTGCTTTCCTTTAGTCTCTGAGTATCCTACGATTTCAGTGACATGTAGCTATTTTTCTATTTTGTTACTGCTCTCGACTTTGCTGGAATCTTTCTGTTCACTCTTTAAGAAGGCTGTAGTATATTAAAAACAGAGCAGAGTGTAAACTTCGAGATGGGAATCTAAATGGGATAGCAAATTACTAAGAACCAGAGTTTTATACTATTTTTATTATTTTCCATCTGCCTCTTCATCTGGGTCAAACAATGTAGGGGGCCACATGAATGAAGTCCTCTCCTTGGTCAGCACTGACCACAAGAGGGCTCCAGGGAAGAGAAGTCAACTGAGCCTCTGGAGATTGGCCAAGAGTTGTCTAGATTTGTAAATAGGATGAGCAAGACTATTCCACAGCCTTTGGCACAGAGGGGGAAGTGATATTTAGTGGAACAAGGCCCATAAAGCTGAGTAAAAATGTTTTATTTTAGGTCATTAAACTGTATGTCACATAACCTTTAAAACAACACACATTATAAATCTGAAGCTTAGGTTTATAGGTTTAATGGGCACAATTACAGCATCCGAAGAGCAGGTCACTCCTTATCTCAGTCTGGTTTAAGGTAAGAGAAATACCACTTGTGGTTTATTCCAGAAAGGAAGAGTCTATCCACTTATGGGCTTCTGTAACCTCCAGCCCAGCGTTCAGCCATGGTGCTGCTTCTCGTGGTTGCTGAACCTAACCTTCAAAGTCTTGGAAAACACTAGCAGTGAAACTTCACCCAGAGTGCAGGCAGTCACCAAGGGAGTAATTTAGAGCCTCAAAACTATATTTATGTGTAATGGACACCAAATACCATGCATGTCTCCAGGGCTTTTTAATCCATAATAGCACGCATTTTAGTGTTTCGTTGGTGCTGTTCTTCAATAGATAAAATATCTAAATAGACATTTATTTAACTGTCTTTTCAGAAACATGAGATAATTTAAAGGGGTGATAAATGGAAGAAGCCAAACACAAAAGTACATTCTGTATTTATAAATGGAGTATGATTCCATTTATATCAAATTCAGTATATCAAATTCAGTAATAGGCACAACTAATCAGTTAAAAGTGGGAAAAGTGTTTCCCATTGGAACTATCTGTGACTAGAAGGGTATATAAGGGGAGCTTTGAGGCCATTCTACTCTGTCCTGTAGGCTTGCTATGGGTTGGAATTGACTCGATGATAATGGGTTTGGTTTTTAATCTAAGTTCTATTTCTATGGTTCCTCTATGTGTTTGTAAATGCATTTGTAAAATGACTTATGAAACTTGGGTTGCTATGTCTGTATCTGTTTCTTGTTCAGTAATTTTGTGAAAGAAAGTCATAAAGGTTACAGAAAAATACCATTGCTCTTAAGACACTTACTGAAAAAAAAAATTAAAAATCAACATTAAAAGCTTACTAGGGCTCGGCACAGCCAAAGAGGCAAAGTGAGTGATTAATGAGAATAAAGCTTTGTCTTAGCTCTCAAGAAGGATAGGGGCTCAGCAAGGGAGATGATATACTCATCCATTCACCCAACAAATCATTATTGAACCCTTAAGGTATACTAAGGAATCCCTGAGGGATACAAATGGTTAATCCTTAACTGCTAACTAAAAGTTGGAGGTTCAAGTCTGCCCAGAGGCATCTTGGAAGAAAGGCCTGGCAATCTACTTTTGAAAAATCAGCCACTGAAAACCCTATGGAGTGCAGTTCTACTGTGACACAAATGGGGTTGCCATGAGTTGGCATTGACTGAATGGCAACAGTTTTTTTTTGTGTGTGTGTGTTGTTTTGTTTTTTAAATGTACCAAACCCTCTGCTAGGCACCGAATGTAAAGTGTTGAATATAAAGACACAGATATCATCCTCATGGTGCTCATGGTCTAGTGGGGGATAACAATATTAACCTAAATTACATAAAAATAAATCTACTACCACAAATTATAAAGGCAGTCACGTAGTATTCTGTTTCTCCCAAGCAAGCGTACATGGATTCTATCTACCATGACAGAGAACCATATTGGGGAAGGCTGGCAGTTTTTATTTGGGATCTGTCAGGAAAGTCTTCTCAGAGGAAATCACATTTGAATTGAAACCAAAGGATGAGTTGTAGTGATTCAGGTACAAATTAGGGCAGAGCATCCCAGGTAGGGAGAGTAGTGAGTTCAAAGGATAAAAGGGCTGTGGCTGGAACAGGTGCGCCAGATGGAGGAGGGAACAGGACAAAGAGTGGAGTGCCAGGAGCTCGATCATGGACATGATCCACGGCAGTCCACATTCAGGGTTTGGGGTCCCTGCAATAGAAACCCCACCCCTGCAACAGGGAGCTCCAGAGAGGTTTAAGCAGAGGAATGGCATACTCGGAATTTCATTGTAATAGCCCACTGGTTGATGTGTAAGGACCCCTGTGGCACACTGGCTAAGTGCTTGGTAGCTAACCAAACGGTCAGCAGTTCAAACCTACCAGGCACTCCACAGATGAAAAATGTGGCAGTCTGCTCATGTAAAGATTACAGACTTGGAAACCCTATGGGGAAATTCTGTTCTGTAGTGTTGCTATGAGTCAGAATTGACTCATCAGCAGTGGGTTTGGTTTGGAGTTGATGTGTGGAGAAAGGATAGTAGAAGATGATGTGTGATAATAGTAGGCTGAATATGATCAGGTGACACAGGCAGGTGAAGCAGAGGCCTTGGTATCCAGTAAGCATCCCACATATATTCCTGCTGCTCCAGTTGATCAGGGGAATTCCCAATGAATTTGTTCACAGACTGAAAGGACAGCCTAGCTCAATAGGCAGTTGTATAACACTGTCATCTACATAAAACAGACTTTTTAAAGAATATAAAATGAAAATAGTTTTGGAATGGATCTTACCTGAAAATTAATGAAGAGGATTTTTGCTCATTTGCTACTAAATTTTTGAAATTTTCAAGATTGAAGTAAACTCAAAACCCATTGTGCTGAGTTGAATTCTAACTCATAGTGACCCTATAGGATAAAGTAGAATTGACCCATAGGGTTTCCAAGGCTGTAAATCTTTACAGTAGCAGACTGCCACATCTTTCTCCCATGGAGTGGCTGGTGGGTTTGAACTGTTGACCTCTCAGATAACAGCTGAATACTCAATTACTGTGCCGCCAGGGTTCCTCCTAAAAATTAATAAAGACAGTTTTACCTTGTATTCTCTACTCATTTGCTACTAAATTTTTGAAATTTTCATGATTGGGACACAGATCCAGAATTGAATTTGAAGGTGTCCTGCGATGATGTGGAGTTAGCTAATGAGGATCTGCAAGTACTATCATGCAAGGATGGGAAAGGGCCTTCTAAAGAAGGGTGAGTCTCTCAGACCTACAAATATTGGCACATGGTGCTGCCAAACCAGCATGGTACCCTACTAGAGCACTACACAGCACAGTCTTTTTAAATCTCAATTGAGGTAGCCTTTGACAACAGCCATTATTTTCTGTTTAAGTTTTGGTGAGAGGAAGGAAGAGCAAGGGTATGAGGTAGAAGGAAAGATGCTTCCTAACCATGAAAATAGTTTTTGTAACCATGCTACTTGTTATTAGGAAGCCATCATGTAACTACAACTGTATTTGAGCTGCTAAAATGTACATAGATCTCTCCCATGGGATTCTCTAACCTCACTGCTTCTTCCTTCTTGTGTCATTGGAAGAGAGAAAAAGAGCGTCTGACTATAGCAAATGAGTTCATTTTCCTGGTAGAGAACCACCTTATAGATAAACCACATGGTCCTCACAGCAAAAGTCCTCCCATCTAAAGAATAACTAATGTTATATGCACATAGTCTATTTCAACCCCAGCTACTCCCCTTAAAAGTATATAGTCTCTACAGATTATGTGAAAAGAATCTGGGTTTCAGAGGTGGGCTGGGGCAGAGATGGCTTTGGCAGAAGGCCCCAGCACCACTGCCCCATCTGCATAGTATTATCCACATGAGTAGGTTGCCTCCATCGAAATCAACAGGACCGTATGGCAATGTTCGGATCTGAAATTATTTCAAATGGGTTCCTGTGTAGTTACAACTCTGCACTTGCAATCTTTGTGATTTTGATTTGGGAAGTCGTTCAACTGAATAATTTAATATTGGGCTGTTCCTTCTGTTTTCCCTTCAAGCTCACAAAATTCTAAAAATAATGTTATGAGCAAACTTTGACTTTGCTTAGCAGGACAGTGGGATGTTACAGTTCTGTGGCTCCAAATACAAAAGATCAGGTCTGATTTGACTTTATCAGCTTGGAAACGGGCTTTATAAAGACAAGTCCTAGTTGTAAAGCCAACTTTTAACTTTCTAATCGTGTCTTATTCAGAGAGAGAGAAGCCGATTTGTCTCTGCTTAGGCAAGGCATGAGGACTTCATTAACGAACAATATCACAGTCATCAAGGTTACAGTGAGCCTTTTCATTCATGCCTCTTAATCCCTGATTCCTCTCCAAGAATGATGGTCTCCTGGTTGTAGAGATGCCTGGACTTTCTTTTTAGAATTAGGTACAATGCATTTTGTATTTGTTTCTATCAAAGTTGTACATGTATGAGGGTTAAAGATCTCTAGAGTTCTATGAGGCTTGTTATTAAAAAGCACCATACCCTTGTCCCAATCCACCTCAACTCTTCTTCCTTTTCCAGAAGTAATCACTTTGAACTCTTCTAGCTGATTCTTTTGGACTTCTTCCCCATATCTCTAAGTGACATGCTTATATTGTTCTATTATGGTATTTTTGTTTTAAGTATTATCTACTGATTCCCTGCTGTGACAAATATATAGGTGGCTTTCTTTCATACCTCTTTACCATTCAATTCCACCATATACATGTACTCTTCTCATCACGAGGCTTCCAGTAAGGTTCTAGCTTAACTTTTTTAGATCAATATTCAGTTTTTACAGTACTGAATCAGAGGATGCTATGGTTACTTTTGCTTTGCGGTATAATTTTGTTTTCCCCGGAGCAATAATTGTCTCTTGTTTTGATTTGTTTTCATAGTTTTAATATACTTATCATTAATCTAACCCTAAGCTCTTCCTTCATCACTTTCCTAAATTTCCTTCCAATTGTTCAGGCATATCTGACATTTTTGTTTGTTTTTCTTCTTGAGGAAATATCACCCAGAGACTCTTCACTTGCTCTCATCTGGATTAGACATTAACATTGGGCTTTACAGTCACCTAGGGCCTCCTTTCACCACCATTTTGAAGATTCCTAACTCTATCCTTCTGTATTGGATTACCACTTTCTTAAATACTCTGTCTTCTTTCTCTTTTTGCTCCCTTCTTTGATGGATTGTATCTTTCAGTAACTTCCTGAGAAATATTTCATGGAGGGTAAAGTTGAAACTTTACATGTCAGAAAAATGTTTTTATTCTAACCTCTTTATTAGTAGTCTGGCCAGATGAAGAATTTCTAGTATGGAGCCCTGGTGGCGTAGTGGTTAAGAGCTACAGCTGCTAACCAAAAGGTAGGCAGTTCAAATTCACAGCTACTCCTTGTAAATCCTATGAGGCAGTTCTACTCTGTCCTATAGGGTTGCTATGAGTCAGAACTGCCTTGACAAAGCATAACAACAACAACAACAGTAAGGGGATATTTTCCTCCAGAATCGAGGGTATGGCTCTATTGTCTTCTAGCTTCCAGAGTTGCCTTTGAGAAATCTGATGCATTAGGATACCTGATCTTTTTAGTTTCTCTCTCTGTCTGTCTGTCTCTCTTTCTCCCTGTCTCTGAAATTTATAAAAGGTTCCCTTTGTCTGCAGTGATCTTAACCTTCATAATATGCCTCTTGTGGATATTTTTCATAGCTTGGATATGACCTGTTTATTCTGGAAACATGTATCCTTCATTTCTGGGGGATTTGTAAAAATTATTTCATTGATCATATCTTCTCTTCCATTACCTTTTCCATAATCTGTTTATAGAGCTCCTTTTATTCAGAGATTAGAATTCTGCAACTGATTTCTTAACTTTTTAAATGTTTTTCCCTCTTTTATTTTGGATCTTTTTTTGTCTTTCTGTTGTAATTTCTAGACCGTGACTTTAAATTCAAATTAACTACTTTTGTTGGCAATAAATGATAAAAGAAAATTTTCTGAAATGTAGTCATTGCTAAAGACCCAAGGAAAGGCCGGACAAAGAATATTAATTAGGCATAGAAAATTCAACACAAATACTATTCATAGTGCCAAGCCCACTGCCATCGAATCGATTCCGACTAACCATAGGAAAAAAAAAAAAAAAAAACGTAGAAGCTACCAATAATTGTGCCGTTATGGATGGGACAAAATCTGTCTGTTGCTACCATGGGTCTGGTAATTATATGGGTCAGCGAGTAGGCAGAACATGAAGGCATTGCAGAGTCTCAACGGTGGACTGGAGTGTAAAAGAAGGAAGCCTAGACATGAACAAGGAATCCTTCGGATCTAGTTACAATTCCCAAAGGGACACAAAGACCACATTTAACGTGATCTGTCTGCACTGGGGAGGGTGGGATTGGCCACAGGAAGTTCTCAAAGTCAGCCCACTTGAGAGCAGGCAGGTCGCTCATTCTGGTTTGACATGGTCTGTCTGACTGGCGAGCCAGGCCTATAGGGCATGTCTGGGTTTTAGAGGCTTAGCCAAGTAGGCTAATGTTCAAGGGAGGCTTTATATCTCAGAGTGAGAAATTATAGCATAAATCAAGGAGGCAACACTAGAAGCCCAAATCTCACAGAGAGGAGTGAGGTCATGGAAGGTGCTAGGCCTTACCCTCAGGCACCCTAACTGCTTGATCTAGGGCAACATGATTAATTCTAGACTGTATTACCTCATGAGCCTAAGCCTATTAATAACAACCTGCCAGGTCAGCATTGTCTCAGGACCTGGAAGGGTTGATGGGCAAGGTGAAAGTCTTCAAAGCCACAGCTGAGTGGGCTGGGGAGAGACAGAGAGGGACAGTAGTGGGTGTCATATCCCTAGTGACTGCCCATCACTCTCTCCACCAAAAATCAACTTCATTTTCCCTTTAATGGCCCTGTACTCTCTGCTTTCGTAGGTCTTCCTCTCGTACTTTATGTGTAATCTGATCTCAGTGGCCATTTTTTATTCACCTGCACTCCATATATTTTCTCTTATTTCAGAAACTTTCCATAAGTTTCCTGTGGTATCTGAGAACTCTATACCCCTCCTCACCTTGAAGTCGTAACTTAAAGTTTGTTCCAGGAATCTTCCCAAGATTTACCAAAAAACAGAATGATCAGTACACCCCGCCCCTTAGCAATCATTGTTATGTTTGTTAACACTTGTCTCCCTTTTTCCTCTTGAAGCAAGGGCTTTCTTCTCCTTGTTATCTCACCCAAGCATCTCTATAACACAGGATCAGAGTAGACAAACCAGCACAGTTAGCCAACCTGATTCCATCTGGCCCTTTCTACAAACTTCTTCTTCTGGGGTGAAGCCCCACCCTTCAGCCTTATCTACTATGAAAACCTAATCTCCAGTAACGATCAGAGTGTAAACCTATATAAAACTGTTACCTCTCCCAGGAATGTTTATATTTGAAACTTCATATTCATGGCCACAGAGGGGCTTTCTCACCAACTAAAGGGATAGCAGACTACAAGGGATATTTTCATTTCCAGGTACCCTCCCCGTCTCTTTCAGAGCATCCTCCTAGGCAGCTACCCACCAGATAGATCACAGCAACAGCAGCCCTTGTGTAGCCCCTGGTTGGTTATTGAAGAAATGCTTGTGCACGGATAGCCACACTTAATCCGAGGCTGAGGCACCTTTGCAGGAGAAACAAACACTAGACTCAGGTTCAGGGCTCCTGACCGAGACGTGCGTGCTCGGGAAGGTGGTGCGCATGCCAGGGACAGAGCACTGCTGAGTGTTGCAGTGATCAGTACACAGCACCTTCCCCACTGTGCACGGCGTCACCTCTTGAAATCTCTCTTCTGTCTTTGGAATGTCAGGATGGAAAAGATTAGAGAGCAAGACCATTGCCCAAAAACATTAAGCTCTTGCAAGAATATTAGTTAGATTGGACAGTGCAATTATGTCCATATGGCAAATCCTTATGGGAAAAGTATCATGAATGTTCTCTCCTCTGGCTGCAGTCTGTGTTGTACAGGGTGCCACCCACAGAGAGAAGGTGACAGTGTGTGACATCAGTGGGAAGCAACTGAAGTTGTGACACGGTGGTGGAAAAGAGGGTGTAAAAGCCATGGGTGGGGTGGGGTGGGGTATTGAGTGTTGGGGAGCATGTGTAGCTCAAGGGAGAGGACTAGATGGTTTTATCTTCCTAAGAGTAAGGACTTAATGTGTTAAAGGAGGTAAAAGATTTTGACCGAGATGACATATACATACTATAAAACTATAAAGAGAGGAAAAGAGAGAGTGGGTTAGGCCATAGAGACAGGAAAAGTAAATTGGAGATGAAACATCTGTTTCTCAGCTTTAATCCATCCTTTCCTCAGTAGAGAGCAGCCCTCATGTGGCTCTCTGTCATTTGGATCAAATGTTCACGGTTGAGTCTAGCGTGAGATGCTCTTGACCCACTTCTCACTTCTGTATACTCTTGTAATAACACTTCTGTGCTTTTCAAAATCTTTTTTTTTTTTAACATCTAAATACAAGGCTTTATTTTCACTAAGCATTGACAGTTAAAATTGTTTTTATCAGTTGCATTCATCACAGTCCCAGGTTGTTGATTCATTCAGCCACTAGCTTCTGTGTGCCCTTACATAACACTCACTTCTGAAGGTTAAAAAGCCTTTCCCCGAGCTGGCACACAGATCTAAGGCTTTCATAACTCCTCTTGGACTTAAAGCCTGCACAATTTTTTTTCTTTCTTTTTTATTGTGCTTTAAGTGAAAGTTTACAGTTCAAGTTAGTTTCTCATACAAAAATTTATGCACACATTGTTATGTGACCCTAGTTGCTATCCCTCTAATGTGACAGCACACTCCTCCTTCCCACCCCTGACTTCCCACATCCATTCCACCAGCTCCTGTCCCTTTTTGCTTTCTCACTTACCTCCGGACATGCACTCTTTTCACGATTATCATTTTATGTTCAGTTTAATCTTTGTCTGAGTAGTTGACTTCGGGAATGGTTTCAGTTCTGGGCTAATAGAGAGTCCAGGGGCCATGTCTTTCAGGGTTGAGGGCATAATTCCTATTTTACAGAAGAAAAAAGAGAGGGTGAGTAACTCCTGAGGTCACACAAGTGGTAACTGACAGAGATTGGGTTTAAATTCAGGCATTCTCTCCTCCAGAATCTGTAATCTTAACAACTGTTCTACTATCATGTACTTTGTAATCCAAGAATTCTTCTCCTCCTGGAGTCTGGTGATCTTTGCATAGCATTGTCACTTTCCATCCTTCTCACCCACGGTGCCTTCATTATAATTGATTTCCCCATTTGTGATATAGTCTCACATCTTCTCTACTAGCCCATTTCCATCATTTCCTTCCAATATTGTCTTCCATATACCTCACCTGTCTGGCCTCACAACACACTAAATTCTGCACCATTATTTGTAGACATTTTTCATTCCCTAGGTATTTTTAATTTTTTTTTAGTTTTAAAAAATTTTTAATTAAAAATTTTATTTTATTTTTTGTACTAGAAATGAGGTTGTGCAACTCCAAAAGTAATTCTCTGATCGAAAGCACAGTCTTCAGAGTCAGAAGGATTCAAGTTCAAGTCCTGGCTCTTTCACTTACTTGACTAGATGACAACAGCCAAGTTACATGGCCTCTCTGAGTCACAGTTTCCTCATCTGTAAATGGGGATAATGGTGGTACCTAAATTATAAGTCAGATGCAAGGATATTTGACATAATGTATAATAAGTTTTTGACATAGTGAATAAACCAAAAAAACCAAACCCAGTGCCGTCCAGTCGATTCTGACTCATAACCACCCTATAGGACTGAGTAGAGCTGCCCCACAGAGTTTCCAAGGAGTGCCTGGTGGATTCGAACTGCTGACCCTTTGGTTAACAGCCGTAGCACTTAACCACTACGCCACCAGGGTTTCCAGATAGTGAATAGCATATTAATAAAAAAAAAAAAAAAACTCAACAATAAGAAATGCTATTAATGTTATCATCATTATTAATAGTAATTGCTAAAGAAAAGCTGCCAGCTTTGGGGAACTCCCTATGCTTGAAGTTTCTCTTTCTTATAAAATCCCTGGGTATATACATCTCAGGGTAACAAATAGGGGTCTCTCCCATATAGCTTGAGATGACAAGTATGTTCATTGATATTGATAGAAGCCATCCCTGAGATATGATGTTGGAGGCAATGGGTGTGTTGTTGCAACAATAATAATTTCCACAACTAAGACAGCATAGTAAGAAATGGAAATCCATTTGATTGGTTCTGGAAGCAAAAATTTCCTTTTCTCTAATTTGTGGGCAGGTGATACCTTCCAGCATATTGCTGCCATTGTATCTTGAAAATAGTGCTTTTCTTTCAAAAATAAATGTGGCTGACCAACATTTTTTAATATGGTCAATGGGAACTCCTCTTATTTTTCTGAGACTACTCTAGGCCAGCAGATGAGAAAGTTTCAGAAGGTTGGGATAAAGACTTAGAAAAGCAACAACCAATTTCGACGTGAAGTTTGACAGCGTAATGAATAGCTGAGTTCAGCACGCTGCAACTTTGATTGCTTTTTCTCCTCCTCTTTGCTTTGTTCATTTCAGGGAAGCCAATGGTCCGCATTTGTAGTATCACCTAATCCTGCAGTTGGACGTTAAGCATTTATTTTAAACTTTAAAACTGCTGGGCTTGCAAGTTTATGACCCACAGACACTTTTATTTATCTGTTTTTAAATTTTAATTTCTTTATGTTGAAATTGCCAAATTCACTGAAGTGACTAGCAAGTGTGATCTGGAAGCTGTGACTTTTCATGAAGTGTAACCAAGTACAGCTGGCTGGGAGAGCATGACGGGAGAATTTGGCTGGTGCGGCTGGCTAGAACGGCCGGGCTGCAATGTACACAGTTGTTATTGGATGCTTTATGGTTTGCTTAGGTTTGGATTATGGTTTTTAAAATATCTTTGGGTTTTGAAAACCCAGAACAATGTATTCATAACCCATGGCCCATCAGCTTTATTGTGGCTTTCATTTTATAGAGAAAGAGCGGTTTTGCATTTGCAATGAATTAGTTTATTTTCCCAACTCTCCCATTTCTTTACAGTGATGCAGTTTATTCATCTAATAGTAAACATTTTTCCAGTCTTGGAATTTTCCTGGTCAGGGCTTGGCTTAAACTAGAGGAATTTCATTTTTAGAGTGTTGGTGTGTAGTCATAAAAAAAAAAAAACATTGTTTCTACAGACGAGGATGGGATTCCTGGGATTCGTAGTAGATTCCTAATAGAAGCCCTGGTGGCATAGTAGTTAAGAGCTATGGCTACTAACCAAACTGTCAGCAGTTCAAATCCACCAGGTGCTCCTTGGAAACTCTGTGGGGGCAGTTCTACTCTGTCCTATAGGGTTGCTATGAGTCAAAATTGACTCGATGGCGTGGGTTTTTTGGGTTGGTTAAGTGCTACAGCTGCTATTCAAAGGGTTGGCAGTTTGAATCCGCCAGGCGCTCCTTGGAAACTCTATGGGGCAGTTCTACTCTGTCCTATAGGGTTGCTATGAGTTGGAATCGACTCGACGGCACTGGGTTTGGTTTTGGATGGTCTCTAATTACAACTATGTGCCCTGTCTCTCTTCCTCTTTCTTAATGAGTGAACTAGCAAGAACTATTGTGAAGAGATCATAAGCTACTAAAAAAAAAAAATTCAGTGATAGTTACTGATATAAATTATTTGGCACTCGCATCCTTAGAAATAAAGTTGTTTATCTTATCAGAAGCAGCTAAAGGGCCATGCCACACAGAAAATATCTCTTCACATGGTACAGACTAAAGATTTCTCCATATAACGTTACTACCTATATGTTCCGCCTCTTAGGGCAAGGAAGTTTACCTCTCTTCTGCCAAGATTGTTATCTATGAAAATATAAGGATCGTTGTATTTTGATGCTTCTCCCAGGAATGGGCGAAGCAATGAAAAGAGACAAGAACAATCTATATGAAAGATGATTTCCTCAACTCTTTGTTGTGATAAATGCATTGTAAATGGGAGCACACGGTGTTATATCGGAAAGCATGTCATTTCAGTCTCTGGATGTAGGGAATTATAATGTGTCTTGGTCATGTCATTTTATTTTGTACTCACAAGAGCAATTGCAGGAATGCACAAGCTAACATATCAGTTATGAAAGGACCCAAATGAGGGTTTGCAGATGGATGAGTCTCGGTAGCCAAACGCTGACAGGCCTTAGAGTTCTGAAGGATGATTTCATTGACTTGTTGCACTTTTCATGCAAACAAGGATTCGACAGCTGTCAAAAGGGCAGATTGATCTCTAGAATCTCCAGGGATCTACGTGAATTGTGTGTATTTGGTGAAGTGATTACAAATACTAATGGGCTCTGAGAACCACAAATCAGAAAGTATGTGCTTTTGAGACCTGACTCACTATAGGGCCAAATTCAGGCAAATTGGATTTTTAAAAAATGCATTTACTTAGTTGTGTGTGGACTTTTTTTTTTTTCTCCTCTGAGCGTAGTCTCTACCTTGAATAAAACTGTTAACACAGGAAAAAAGGCTTTACACAGTAGGAAGTAGGTAGGTAGGGCTTAATTTCCTGGTCTTTTTGTTTGTTTGCTTGCTTGCTTTTCGATCAGATAGTATTTCAGTCTTTTAGGAAGTCCTGATTAATTATCGCTCCCTTGATGTTTCTGTCTCTTCTTTAAAAGCACTGAAAATGGAACTACCCCACCTTTGCTGGGTTATATTTTCAGATTTTATTGCATGTAATTTTTTCTACTTGTGGGATTAAAGTTTTGGACTATGGTACATCAATGAGAGAATCATTTCCTGCTCTGGAAAGGGGAAAGGCTGAATGAAGAACTGTGGCCCACACTGGATTGGATTTTTGGAGACACGTGGGTGGTCTTGGTTACAGAGCAAATCTTCTAATGGTAGAAGCACAGGATGTTAGACCCAGAAGGGGACTTGGAAATCACCTTGTCCAAGCTCTTCATTTTAAGGACGAGGAAAACAAGGTGTAGGGAAAAGAACGGTCCAAGGCTACAGAGTTAGAATGGGATCATCAGGAGTAGAATTCAGCCTTCCTGGCTTTCAAATATTTTATAAATGCCCTGACGTAAATACTTAAAAACTGAGTAAAATTCGCTTATTTCAAGGAATTTTTTTTAATAGTAAATAATTCCTAATTAACCAAAGAATCTTTTGGAGTTTACTTTGATAAACTTTGTTTTTTTTTTTTTTTTTCCTTGTGTTAAAGGGTATAGGTTAGTGGTTCTCAACTGGGAGTGATTTTTGCTACCCCACCTTGGACATTGGGGAATGTCTGGGATCAATTTTAATTGTCACTGCTGGGAGGGGATGGCTGCTGGCATGTCTTATAATGCACCAGTTGACCTCATACAACAAAGAATTATCTGGCCCAAAATATCAATAATGTCAAGATTGAGGAACCATGGTCTAGAGGCCCGCTCTTTGAGAAATGCCATAATATCTTGTATTATTCACTTTTCCTTTCTGATTGATCTACCATGGTTCTTAGAAGAAATCCAACAAGAAATGAGCTTCTATGAACACAAGTACATATATGTCACCACAATTGCTGTTTGCAAAAAAACCTTGACAAGTATGTGAAATACTGAGGATGTGTGTAAATACTGTGTTTCAAACACAGTATAAGTATGTGCCCATTTTTAGATATTTGGCACAGTGCAGTGGCAACCAATCAGAGCCGATGGCAGCTGTAAGCTCACAGTATGTCAAACTGGTAGAATTCAGACCTTCGAAAACATATTAATGTGAGCACACAGATGTGGAGAGACTAGGAGGACAAACTGAATGTTGAAGGGTTAAGAGACCTGTCTCGATGCTCACAGAAGGGCCATCTGTGTGGTCTTGGGAGTTACCTTCTCTGGTTCAGATTCACTCTACAGTTTTGTCAGGGAAATCAGACAATGCTACAGTACTTTCCACCCCAGGAATTGAACATTTTTGGACCTCACTGGTTTTCTTGAACAGTATACTTAATCTTTATAACCTATTGCAAACAAACCCCTAGACTGACAATACCAGCCAACAAAAGAATAAAATTTGTCCATCTATCATTAAGATAATTGTTATTGATTACTCTCCTTGTTAATTTTCTGCTTTTTGTTTTCAGATGTTGGTTATAAATCACACCCACAACAGGCACCAAGCCTGTGTTTGTGTCTATTATGTGGTCCTGATAAGGCTGGGCAGCGTTTTTCACCTTCCTAATGCGAATTATTGAGATTGATTGAAGCGCTTTGCTTGTCTTAGCCTAGACACTGCGTAATGAATGTTTCATTATGTTAATACATGCAAATGTGAGAGTGTGTGTTTGATTGGGAGGTGAGAGAACAAAAGGATTAAAGAGTTCACTTCGAAGTACAAATTAATTTATTGCATTGCTAACTGGCCTCTGAAGAGTAAGTTTCAAAATGAAAGGAAAAAATGCATAAGAAGATGCGCTGTTGCGTGTCTGTGTGTTTGGGAGATGGCCTGGTTAGCAGGTACAGAAAGCACATTTGGTCACATGTGCAAGCACTTGTCTGTGCTGTGATTTCAGCTGTCCACATATCTCTCTCTTTAGTTAACGTGTTTAGAATGCAAAGTCACAGAACTCTCTCCTCTTTCCATATACATGCCTTTATATATGTACATGCTACTTTAGAACCATACTGAAACATTGCATACAATATAACATTCTACCATATGCAATAAATGATTGACTCATACAGTCAATGATATCATACATATCATTTGAGGTGTAGCAGGAAGGAACTTCACCCCCAAACCAATCATTCCCAGGTCAACAGTTGTTTGCTTATTATTGCAATGCTTCTTCCTGGTCTTCATTGTGGTCAAACGAACAACCAAAAACCTATTGCCACTGAGCTGATGCCGATTCAGGGTGAGTCCATGTTTTACAGAGCAGAACTGAACTCCCTGGGGTATTCCTGGCTGCAATCTTATAGGAGCAGATTGCCAGGCCTTTTTTCCTCAGTGCCTCTGGGTAGATTCAAGCTATCAATTTATTCATTAGTAGCCAGCACAAACTATTTTTGCTACCTTCTTCTTCATGGTGAAAATTTTATTTCCTAATGTAATGTTTGTGCTCTGATTTACTTATCTATTTCCCTAATATGAGATGTTAATATGTTTCTGTTTAGCTGGGTTTGCTGTAATAAAAGACACTGCATTGAGCATTTCTGTTTTGTATATACAGTAGTTTCAGTTCCATTGAATTATTATTTTGTGAGGTAGCTTCTTAGGAGTGGAATTACTAGAGCCTAAATCTTTTTTATGGCTTTAGATATACATTGCCTTCTTTGGAGATATTCCCACCCCAGGTATCTAGCATAAAGACTCAAGAAATGATTGCTGAATCTAATTAAGCACAGGGTTCTTCTAAACTGTAATAACTCTTGAGGTGGCCCCGTTAAGTTTTTAGATAATCATACCTTAATGTGGATAGAAATTATTCAATCTTTTCTCCACACTAAGTGATGCTGGAGCATCTGGGTGGTGTAAAAGTTTAAGGCTCCAGGCTGCTAATGGAAAAGTTAAAGGTTGGAGTCTACCCAGAAATACCTTGGAAGAAAGGCCTGTCAATCTATTTCCAAAAAGTCAGCCATTGAAAACCCTACGAAGTAGAGTTTTACTCTGACACACATGGGGTTGCCATAAATTGGGGTCAAATTGAGGCCACTGGTTTTTTAGGGAATGCTATTTTAAATAGTTTTAAAAATGGAAAGCAGGAAAAAAGTAGTTAGAACATAAGACTCAACCAGGAAGGTCAGGCTGGGTTGGTTAGTGGAGAAGAGAGCTCTGATGTTAGTAGAAAGTCACTGGATCTCTGGGAAAGGGCTTTGAAAAAGAAGGTTGTAGAGTGTCAACAGAAACAGGATATTTCCATTCAGTATTTTCTGCTGGAGTTATTACAGGGACATCAGTATAAAATAGTTCCCATTATTAGTGTGTTGTACAATTTTGTTTATTTGCTTTCATTTCTGATGATAGCTTCAGAGCAGCAGTGGGGTTGGACCTGCATGATAAAGAGCAGGGGTTGACAAACAGCAGGGTTAGCTCCAACCACACCCATTTGCTTACATATTGTCTATGGTTATTTTTCCTGTTAGAATGGCAGAATTGAGTAGTTAGTACACAAAGCCAAAAATACTTACTCTCTGGCCCTTTAGAGAAAAAAAATGTGTAGACCTTTGATATAGGGAAACAAATATAAGTCAGAAATGGCATTTATAGTCAGCCATATTTCAAATTTGAACTCATCCATTCATTGACTAACTTGGGCAACTTATAATTTTTCATAGACTTCAGCCTCAGTTTTCTCACCTCTAAAATCAATATAATCATAACAATTTCACTGAATAGTTGAAAATTCAATGACATTTAAGTTTTGGCTTTTTTTCTCCTCTAAAACTTGAAAAATGTGATTATATTATCTTGTAGTTACTTTCACCTTGTCATGATATGGTCAGTTGAAGACCTATTTCCAGCTGCCACCAAGTCAATTCTAACTCATGGTGACCCCACATGTTTCAAGGTAGAGCTGTACTCTATTGAGTATTCAATGGCTGATTTTTCAGAAGTAGGTCACCGGGCCTTTCTTCTGAGGTACCTCTAGGTATATTCTAACTCTAACCTTTCCATTAGCAGCTGGGTGCCTTAACCATTTGAACACCCCAGGAATTCTGGAGGCCCATTAGAACCATGTAATTAAATAAATAAAAATATCGTATTTGATTTAGTAATTGTTGAGAGTTACCATTAAGTTGATTCCAACTTATGGTGACCCTATATGTTACAGTGTAGAATTGTTCTATAGGGTTTTCCTGTCTATAATCTTAATGGAAGCAGATTGGCAGGACTTTTCTTCTGCAGTACTAATGGGTGGGTTTGAACTGCCAACCTTTAGGTTAGCAGTTGATCACAAACCATTTGCACCACCTAGGAACCTCGAAATAGTAATTAAGGCAGCCAAAAATACAGTATCAATCTTCTGTAAATTTCCCCTGCTTTTAGCTATGGCCAGCTAAACTGTTAGTTGCTGATGTTAGCATTGACCAGAAAGGCTTTCTGAACATATTTATCTTGGTCAAATCAGTGAACCCACCACTATTAAGCAAACAGCAAAGAGTGTGAGTTGCTGAATGTGATGGAGCAGGATTCCCCCCTATGACCCCAATTGCTATGCCTCATCCTGCCATTATTCTTCATGGTCAAAGCCAGTGGACTTAATAGTGCCTAAGTGGATGTGGTGCTTTCTACCATGACTCTTGTGTCATTTTTTGCAGTCACTCTGCAAACTGACGGGGTAGTAAATTTTTGATCCACATTCCACTTCCCTCAGACTCATCACGTTTTTTGATCATTTGGTTTTGGCTTATTACAGCTATATGCCAGGATGAATAGCCTCCAGCCAGACCTTTCTGGTTAGAGCCAAGAAGTGTTCCAATGATATGTGTTACACATGAGCCGTGGAAGTCAACACTGACCTTTTATCTCCACCCAAAGAAGTTTCTATTAATGGGTAATCAACATTTAGACGAGAAAGAGGCAATGATTCTGTTGAATTTAAACTTAACTAAAAATTCAGAAGCATGAGAGCATACTATACATTTTAGAAATGGAAATGTAGATACTATAGTTCAATATAATTACTTCTGAACCTACCGTAATGCTTATGATGCCTGACAAGATTTCTAACTATCAGATAAATATAAGCAAATTTTGGAAAAAAGTGTAATTATGTACAGCCATATCATTTTTAAGAGAGTGAGAAGTAAGGGACAATATATCCCAAGTTGCCAAGAATGATTCCAGTTTGCACATGTTGTCCTGGCATAATTATAAACTGAGTCCCGTGTCAGTCTCTAAAACATCTGATTTGTATAATAAATGATGTGATTATCCTAGCAATCATTCCAGTGATTAGCTTAAATTGAGCCAAAAGCAACATGCACGATGTCATAACTGGCCTGTCCTCATATAAATTTTGTGTTAAATTTTACTTTATATTGGTGACAAAAAATGATTGACACACTAACGTTCAACAGCAGCCCAGTCAAAAACTACTACTTTCAAAACCTTCGTTATGTTAACTGACTTTAGGTCTTGAAGACAGTGGCATCTCGTATCCATACGGGTCTCCATGAGGGCCTTCACCTGTAGAGCATGACTGGGCAGTCTGGTTATAAGCTTTTTCGGGTCCTGCATGCCCGTAAGTGAAGGAATGCAGTTGAGGCCTGCCACTAGTGAACCAAACTTTAGACCCAGCGGAAACTAATTACTACAGGAAGCTCAAAATGTTCATTCCCTTTCCTTCATTCTCCTTTGTTCATTGAGCGTGTTAAGGATGGCAAGGTATTCTCCTTCACTGAGACTTACGAAAATGGACACTTTATTGTTATTATTATTATCTGTGTTCAGTACTCTGCTAAATACAAGCAGGGCAAGGGATTTAGATAAAATTTTATGCATAGTCCCTGACTTTGGGAGTAGTAAATAGGGTGTTAATATATGTGATAGATCAATACAGATTTTCTGGGCTAAATAAAAAGTTGGCAAGTCTTGATATTTATAAATTCTGATGGTCAAATGCCTTGGTTGTTCACAGGTGCAGTTATGTGGGATAAATCCAGGCTTTTTGTGATTCAGGGACATCGCCAAGGAGAAAATAAAGTGGGCAATGGTTTTATAATTTTGGACTGCTCCTCCAGTGTCCTGGGGGCGTCCTCCACCACTCCCATCCATAGAAAGTCATTTGGGGTCCTCAGGTTTGTTGCTGGATACCCAGAAAACTTGGGAATGTCTGCATTCAGACAGGCCAGGCCCAGGCAATTCCACAGGCCCGTTCCTGCCAGTGCTCTGTGTTTACCCCAGCCTTATGCTCCCCGGGCTTACTGGTTGGTAATGTTTATAGTCCGACAAGCTATTTTATACCAAATATTTTCGAGTGTCATAGTGTCTTTGGCTTTGTCCCTCTTCCCAGATTCCGTATTTATGTAACGAAGATGTGTCAGCACCCTAAACCACATGATGGATTTTTTGGAACCACAGTAGCCAAAGTGGAGTCTGTATCAAATCTTGAATTAATATTATCTGTTTCTATCTATTCCACCTCTGAGCTGGTTTGGCCCTACTTTGATTTGTAGTCTACTTTTAATACAGTATGAGAAAAGGACGTGCCTAAGAACCCTAAAGTTAATATGGAACAAATCCTAATCCTAGAATTAAGAAAAGTCTAGATTTCATTACTGGATCCTCTTCATGTAAACTTCTAAACTGTGTGAGCTTGGTCAAACATTTCACCTCTCCGAACCTTTTTCCTTGCCTGCAGAATAACGTTAACAATCTCTCCTTGACCAAAAAGATCAAATCCTGAACCACCCTAAGCAGGTTATAAGAAATTTCAGAAAAAAAGAAACAGAGATAACCCAGTGTTTTTAAGCCACAATGCAAACATGAATCTTCAACAAATCTTAATGTAACCCTGACTCAGAAAAAAAAAAAAAACCTGACTCAGAGTCACCATTAATTAAGGTGGTGGATAACCCCACCCCTTCAGACCACCCAGTGCACAAGAGAATGGATCTGATTGCATGTAAATGACTTTGATTATTATCAGTTATTTTCATGTCTACATTATTCATTCCTTTGGCTGTGCAATAGCAGGGGCATAGTTTTTCATGTTGTTTTTATAACTGGAGAGAAAAAGGGTTGGAAGTGAGAAAGAGAGAACCTTTCCTCTCTTTGATTACATTAAGAAGACAGTAGCAAGTATGGATAATATGAATTAAAATTTTACTAATTATGGTTTTAAAAATTACAGTGCTAGTATATATTATAGAAATGAAAATGTTATGTTAGAAAGGTGGCCCCTTTCTCGTGTTCTAGTGACATCTATGGCACTGGGGTTCTGGGTAGTGACATCTCTTAAGTCCGTGGCTTCTTGGGTTTTGAAGTTGTGTGAGGTTAAAAGACCCGAAGGCATAAGGAAAGAATCCCATAAGTGAGACAGAATGTGAAAGGAACAGGTGGATTTGTCTGAGCTCATGTGTTATGGGGAGGAAAAAAATGTCTCTAGTTGGTGAATTATGGGGAGTCTTCCTTTTGAGAAGGCAACCTCTGTATTACACTCAATAAACTCAGCTACTTTCTGCTCTCGGTTTTGCTTTTCATCTGAGAATTGTGTATAAATTTACTTCTGAGTGTTTTATGATAACACTTGGACCCCTCTGTGAAATTACAGCTTCTGTCATACGAGGAGAGTTGCTGTTTATTATTTAGATAAATTTTGGCCTTTGACTGTTCCTAAATGGTGGTGCTGGAGATTATTCCTTTGCTCTGATTCTTACTGTTTTATTTTATTTTTTCAATTAGAAACAATGTGAGAGGAATTTGTTAAAAATTATAGATGCTTATCCAGGAATGGTGTACAAGTGGTGAGACAACCTCAGGAGCCCAGAAGGTATCATCGATTTAGACTTTGACAATCCCTTAGCTTTTTAGGACAGTGAGTTACACAGACATCTTTTTAAAGCCAGTGAAAAACTCCACTGAGTTGTGTCAGAAAGGGTTAAACTGTGCTGGGCTTAATTGCACTAAGAAAACAAAAGAAATAGCTTTCTCCTTTACCTTTAATTTCTTCACGTAAGATAAAGAAAAAACTTAATAAGATCTATTTTTCCTCTTCTCTGAGGCTTTTTAGTAAATGATGAGATGATAATAGCATGTGTTTTTTATATGGTCAGCAATGAGAAGAATATATCTGGCACAGAATTCTACTGTTCTGTCTGTGGGGCCTCTGGAAAAGGCACAGTAGGCAGCAAGGACATTGGATAGGGCAGGGAGTATCCAGAGATGGCGAGGGAAGGACTGGAGGGAGAGAATGGAATAAGAGGTCTGGAGTCATGGACTGGAGGACTCTTAGAGGAATCAGAGTTAGCTGGGGAGCTACGTAGGCTTGTAATGTTGTTATTGTTGTTAGCTGCCACGGACTCTGCCCTGACTCATGACAACCCCATGCACGACAGAATGAAATGCTGCCAGGTCCTGTGTAATCGCATCATTGGTTGTAGATCATCCCATTGTGATCTATAGGTTTTCATTGGCTGATTTTGGAAGTAGATTGCCAGGCCTTTCTTCCTAGTTTGTCTTGGTCTGGAAGCTCTGCCAAAACCTGTGCAGCATCATAGCAACATGAAAGCCTCCACAGACAGAGGGTAGTGGCTGCACACGAGGTACATTGTCTGGAATCAACCAGGGTCTCCCAGATTCAAGGGAAGCATTCTACCACTGAACCACCAATGCTCCCTACGCATTTAATAGCTGCTTCCTAAAAAAAAAAAAAAAAAGTTTTTTTTTTTCCCTAATATGTTTTTTGTTCCTAATATGTGTGAATGAATGAATGAATACAATGAAGAACTTTACCTGTAGGTACAGCCTATAGACCAAATATTCTGGCTAAAATTCTTATAAATGGTAAATTAATTATAAAGAGGAATAGAGAATTGATGGCGAGAACACAGCCGAGATAGCAACTCAAGCTTCACTCCCCCTCATCGTGAATCAGCAATGCCGTCTTCGTAGAACACGGGTCAGTGACTATAGCTGGAAAAAAAAAAAAAAAAAAAAATGGCCAAATGTGACCCTTTGCCTGTTTTTGTACTTGTAATGTAATAACGATCTTTACATTTTTAAACGACTACCTTTGAAATGGCTATATAAGTATCTGTAATATCTTTGATTTTACCTCTTGGCCCACAAAGCCTAAAATATTTACTTTCTGACGCTTTCCAGAAAAAAGATTGCCGACTCATTGCGAAATATGCAGGTAAACGTTATCAATAGAGTTACTGATACTCTTCATTTCCACTGGGTAACCCTGGTAATTCATGGCCAGCCTAGGGGAATTAGGTCCCAGTTTTTTAAATCTATGTTATGGTTTTCCGCCAGGCACTCCTTGGAAACTACGGGGCAGTTCTACTCTGTCCTATAGGGTCGCTATGAGTCGGAATCGACTCGACGGCACTGGGTTTTGGGTGGGATGGTTTTCTTTCACCAGTTAAGATGATTTTTTCAAATTATTCATGCTTTTGTATATATATATTTGTTTATTCACCATCTATTATGTATTAAATACCTATGAGATGGGTAAGCATTACTAAGTGCACGTGAACTAGAGAGAAAAATATGATTCAGTTCTCCTCCCTTGGAGTGTTCAGTATAATAAGGAAGAAATACTCAAAAGTATGATATGTTATAGAAAGATCAGAGCCACAAAAGGTAGAAAAAAGGGCTATCACTTCTAAGAGCTGGGCCTGTCACTGCTGTTTAGTGAGAGTTTCTATCTGTATACAGACCTGCATCTAAATTTTCCATTTTGTAAAATGGGAACCTGATGAGAATTAATGTTTATAATCTGGTGTAAGATTTATAGCTATCTCTAAGTATTATTGAATACCATGTTGGAACTCAAATGATCTGAGTGAGAGTCACTTGTAATAAATGTACCTTGAGATAAGTGAACCATTCTTGGATTCTAGGGAAGCCTTTGCCCTATGCTTTGTTTGGTACCTATAATAAGACTTGACCAGCAATAGGAAAGGGTTTATAAAGAATGAGAACTAGATAATTTTCAAGATTTCTTCCAACAGTGGCATTCTAAACATTTTGGTGTTAACTTGATTTATATTGCATTTGGGTCATGCAATTTTAAAACTACAGAAAGGCTGAGATCAGTGGTTCCATGGAAAATCCATGTTCAACTCTGAACCCTCGTGTAGGCGTAGAGTGCCTGTACCACTGGCCTGTTCCTGCCAGACCGTTGGGCACAAGGTTATAACCACTGAATTCTAGGGAAGGCTGTAATTAGAGCATTTCTAGAAACTATAGCAACTAAAGCATGTACATGATAAGCCCTTTTTAGGTGAGAAGCACATGTATTTTCCTCCATCTTTTAGTTTTGTATAGGTAAGCACTCCTGAATAGTTTCTTCATCCTTGAAGTCCTCATAGATTGTTCATATGTTGCATATTCAGGTTTCAGAAGACTCCTTATGGTACTGATCCTCTAAAGGGACTTCATTCTTGCTCCCCAAATCACGTCACATTAAACCATCTAATAAAGCAAGTTGTTTGAAAGGGTTCTTTAATCAATGCCAACTTCTTGAGCAATTTAAAGCTCATTGGCTCTCAGTCCAAAAACTGATATTTCTCTTATCATTATGGGTTTTTCCTTCTTGATGTCATCCATGGACTAAGCAGGAAAATATCACCTTCCTGCTGAGAGAAGATATACTAAATATCACAACAAAATGAATGACAGCATTTTAATGAAAACCACTGTTGGGCCTCCATTTTGGAAAACTGGGACTCATTGTAATACATATGTTTTATCATAATGGGCTCCCATATCAGACTTGATGCCATGAAGTTTGCTGAATGTTAAAGGATTTCCCTGGACCTGTCAGGCTTTATAGAATTAATCCTTCATATATGTAATAAGAGATTCCACAAGATAAGTACTTCATTCCTCATGAATCATAAAAAGCAACCCGTGTGCCGTCTTCTGCCAGCGGAGTGACCTCTGCAGTCTTTTATCTTCAAGAGAAAAGATTAAACTCTCTGTCTAGTTTGTGGATAATGAAGTGAGTTGTGGGTCTCTTGGCACCTTTGGTAGTGTTATTACAGTCTTCTGTACCTCTTTGTGGTCTTATTATAGTCTATGATAAACTAATCACAGAGTGATTATAGTCAATCCCTTAATATGACAAATTTCCTCCTAAGTTTAAGGTTATTTATTTTTACTGTAAGTGGCATAATTGATAGGGATGAACTCAGAGACTTTTAAAATGTTAGAGCTGAATAAAACTAGAGGTTATCTAGTCCAACCTCCTGGTTTAATCAATGAGTAAATTGATTCCCACCCTTGCCCGTACTCAGAGGGCTAATGAGTGACAAAATTAGACAAAAAGCTTGGGTCTCCTGACCCCTTATGTCCAGAGCTTTCTTTTGTAAGAGTGACTTTTGTTTTGCATAGAAATTTATCTATTGATCTACTTGGAGTCATCTGTGACTCTCTTCTTTTTCAAACAAGCCCCATTCAATCCCTCAGCAAACCTAACCTTTAAAATAGATACAGAGTCTGACCACTTCTCACCACCTTCGCTGCTGATACCCTTGTTCAAGTCTCATCACCTGGACTGTTGAAGTAGCCTCCTAACTAGTTTCCCTGAGTCTTCCAGTGTCTGCCTTTCTCAACAGAGCCAATGGTGATCCTTTCAAAACAGTGTATCTCAACCTCGGCTCCTTTGGTATTTTGCATCAGATAATTTGTCATAAGGGGCTGCCCTGTGTATTGTAAGATGTTTGACATTACCCTTGGTGTCTACCCACTAGATGCCAGTGGCAGCTCACCCCTAGTTATGACAACCAAAAATGTCTCCCAACCTTGCTAAATGTCCCCTAGGGGGTGAAATTGTCCCCAGTAGAGAATTACTGTTTTAAACATCAGTGGGATCATTTCACTTTCTGATCAAAATTATCCAATAGGTTTCCATCTTTATCAGAATTAAAGCAAAGTTCTTTGATTGTCCACAAGGTTCTATACAACCTGCTCTACCTCTGGGACTTCTCCAACCTGGTCTCCTCTGACAGTTCACCCTGCTCCAGCCGTTCAGCCTCCCTGCTGTTCCTGGAATAGGCCTGCTACTCTCCCACCTCCAGGCCTTAGCACAGCTGTTCCCTCTGCCTGCAGAGTCCTTCCACTGGATATCTGTTCATTTTTCCTCACAATTTTCAGAACTTTGCTCTAGTTGCACCCAAGTCTTCTACAACATCACCAACTGTTTTTTTCTTTCCTGTCTTTATTTTCACCAAGAGCACTTAGTCTTTTCTGACATATTACACATTTGCTCATTTACTTCTTGACTATCTCCTCCTATTAGAATATAAGCTCCACCAGGTTAAACCTTACTGGGTTTTTTTGTTTTTCTGCTGTATCCCCAGCCTTGAATAATACCTGGCACATAGTAGGCATTCAGTCAGTATTTGATGGATGAGTGAATGTCATTAGGATCTTTTAAAGATCTTTAACATTATTGTTAAACGTAATGGTAAAAACAAAATAGTATTACAAGGTACATTATTTAAATTGCATTTTATCTTCCCCTCCCCATTGGCTTTTCTTTAAAATAAAATTTCAGATTTAAAAGGCGACAATATGCTGTAATAAATGTGCTACTAAAAAAGCAAGCACTTTTTCCAAATGAGAGTGAAAACTGTGACTTGTAACAACAATCAACTCTCTTTTAAGAAAACCTGATGGAAAACAACCCAATTAAGAATGGGTCTAAATGGATCCTCACAGTAACTAGATTTAAATTGAAATGTTAAACATGATCACGATCATAGAAATTAATAATACAAATCTCTATTAATCAAGAAATGAATAATTTCTGGCACACAGATTTTAACTGTGCTTTTCATCAGGTGAATGAGGTTATGGGCAATTTTTATATTTGGCTTTGTGCCATATTTTCTTATTTGTGTGCAGTAAACATGGATAACTTGGTTAATACTAAGGTGCTGAAAGTTGATAGGTCCCTTTGCAATCAGTCTCATCTCCACTGCTATCTAGATAAAGATGTTCTTATCATTGGGCCCCTATTAAATAGTACTTTTTCTAAATACTCTAAAGAATGGTTCTTCGTGTTCTAGTTGACGGATCTGCATTTATAAAAAAACAATCCATCCCCCTACTTTGGGAAAGTCTGATGACAACACAAGAGAAATGAAAGCTAGCTTACTTTTGACCAAACTGAGAGAGGAGAAAAGTTCAACCTGGGACAGATTAAGCAGCTCATCAAAGTTTCTCTTATTTTAAGTGCTAATTTTGCATGAGGCCTAAAGAATGATAACCTAGATGTCAGACTGTGTTACCTGTTGAGCTGGAAAAAAATCCCATTACAATTTGCCCCGTATCACACAGCAACATCAAGCTGTGGTCTGGAGATTTGGCTCTTCAAGCAGTAAAGGAATGAGGAAATTTCTCCCCCAAAACCCAACTTGGCCCTTATCTTTTTTTTTTTTTTATCCATTGGATTTAACAGCTGCCTGGGGCACAAACTCCTTGCGCTATGAAAACCTCAGATCTCAGAAAAGCTTTCGCTGCTTTGTGGAAGATGCCTCGTGCTTAGAATGTCTGGTGTGGAGCCCCGGTGTGGGCTGGCTAAGATTTCCGCGAGAGCAGTTGCTCTTGAACTCTACGTCTTGTATTTATATTTCCAAGTTTTACTCCCTGTCTTATAAAGGGAAGAGAAAAAGAAGAATCACTGGGTCAAGAACAAATCAGGTTCAACAACCTTTCTGTGCGGATATTTGGTGGCGTTGCACTAGGTCAGCAAATGTCCTGACACTAAAATCACTTTCGTGATTCAATCATGATAGCTTCCCAAGAGTTCATTCTTTTCTGTAGATATTTGAAAACTGAGCGAGGTGTTATAAATTCATACGCTATGTGCTTACTTTTGCCATGGTCTGGTGGAAGTCATTTTATAATAAATAAGTTTGCCAGAAAGAATGCACCGTGCCTAGTTAAATTTGAATTTCAGATTAACAACAAATAATTTTTAAGTATAAGTATGCCCTGTGCAATATTTATTTAGTGTAAGTGTTCACGACATATACTAAAACATTATTTATCATCTGAAATTCAAATATAACCTATGTCCTTAATTTTTATTTGCCAAATCTGGCAACTGTAAATCAGGGAATTGAACTGTCCCTTTAAATTTTTTATTTAAAATTGATACAGAATGATCCTTAAGAAATTTCCATGGTAAAATGCAAGTGTTTTCCTCCTAGATAAGTCTTCCTTTGCATTATTTAATTTCAGGAACAGATTTTGCAAAAGCTAATTCATTTCTGATTTCTATTTGTTAGTAATAAAAATAAACTAAAAATTTTTCTTGAAGTTAGTCACTGACAAAGGCTGGGATAAGCACAGTCTTTTAAAGATATGACCAAGACTTATGACAACTGTTTTTCCTATGTCTCTTATCAATGTAGAAATAAAAGCACCAGTACTTCACAGAAACCCCAGTGGTTATTTGTCCCGGTCTTTTGGAGAGTAGACACTTTTCTCTTCTGGGCTAGCTAAAGTTCCAGTTTTGTATTAACATGAAGTAGATAAGGTACACCCTCAGGCTACAACGGAATGACTGCTATGGTGGTTTTGCACATCTAAGACCTAAACTGGAGCCCTGGCGGCACAGAGGTTAAGACCTACAGTGAGCTATGGTTGCTAACCAAAAGGCCAGCAGTCCGAATCCATCAACTGCTCCTTGGAAACCCCGTGGAGCAGTTCTACTCTGTCCCGTAGGGCCACTATGAGTCCGAATCAACTCGACAGAAATAGGTTTTAGGAGGAGCTAAAGTGGACTGAGGGGCTGGTCAACAGGTCAGCTGTCTAGAGCTTCAATATTTAAAAAGGCTAAAAGTATACTGGGGAGCTAAAATGTAAGAAAAAGTAAAAGGCAACATGGTAAAGAATACTCTTTTTCCCAGAACTCCTTTTGGGAAAGAATTATAGCTGATCACAAGAAACTCTGACAGATCTTTGTGTGAAGAACCAAGACTTCTGAGGAGCACTCTAATTGTCCAATTGATCATGGGCTTTTTTTTTTTTCTTTTGCATAGTGGAGTAAGACTATTTTGAGCCAAGAGTGCTGAGTACAATACAGAAATTGTCAACAATAGCCCTTTTTCTTGGTCCTTTTCCTACTTTCCTCAACCTTTCAAATATTAATACAATACGTATTGAAAGAGGTGCTTAATTATTTGCCTTTCTAGATCATCCACATTACTCAGCCTACTTAGGAAAAGCATACACCCACATGGCACAAATTCCCCAAATGTGGCAAATTATAACAAGACAGCGTGTGGAACACAGGGATCCTGTGCTCCAGTCCAGCTCACCACGTGATTTGGAGCAGCAACCCTCAAGCTTTAGTGCACACAGAATCCAAGGAGGCTAGTTCTGGGATGGGGCCTGAGACGGGAAATTTCTAACAAATTCCCAGGTGATGCTGCTGTTGCTAGTCTGGGGAATCATGTTTTAAGAACAACTGTTCAGAATTTTTATTCTGATATCCTAAACCAAGTAAAGTTACGTATGGTTAGGAATTCTGTTAATTTATGTTTTATTAAACCCCCCACTCCATTGCGTAGCTTTGTAAGTATTGTAGGATTTTGCCAGGGCTGAAGTTTGGAGTTACCAATTATATGATGTGTGATGGACTGAAATGACTCTATTCCGTCATCCATAGAATTGTTTTAATTTCCTGAACAGCGATTTCTTTGTCTCAACAGAAAGGGAACCAGGTGTGGTAGCATATACATCTAAGAAGAGATAATGGTGGCAAGGTTTTCTAGGTTGATTATGAGGGTTTGGGATCCCAACGTGAAAGTTTTTGCAATTTGAAAGAGATAACATTATGTGTAGCAAGTTCTATGGGGATTTGTCTGGCATTTTCTAATCTCAGAATCTTTTCTGGAGCTTCATTTTACTTCCATGCTACTTTACATAAATTTCATTTTTAACTTCTATTGCCTTAATCAGAAGCTTTTACACTTTGGACTTGGAAAGGGATTCCAGACTCCACGAGGAATTCTTTTTTACACTTAACAATGTTTGATAATGTAGATGAAATACCATACCTTAAAAACCCATTCTAAGTTAGTCTGCCTCTGCAACTGAATAGTCTTTGAAATGAACAAGAATAAGACAGGAGAGCAAGCACAAAGGGACTTACTATTTGTTTGATAATTTTGGTGAGATTCTAAAATGCATTAAAGATTTTCTCTATTTCTAGATACTCAATTAATGTAAACTTGGAAGACCCTTGGCAGCATTATCTCTGATGCATGTTTATGTCTGACAAATCTAAAACAAATAGATGTTACTATTCCTCCTTTGATCACCCCAAAGAATAGTTCCTCTCCTATTTCCTTATTAGAAGAATGCTGAAGGTTTTCCTATGTCCATATTGGCTTACAAACTACCATCTTCCACAAGAAAAAAAAAAAAAAGTATACTGTGATCATCTGATACTTTATTATTTTTTTTCCCAGACTGACACACACAGGAAAAGATAGTCATTAGTTAAAGGCATATATTGGTCTATGCATAAACACTCGTAAAAATGATATGGGGGCGATGTCTCACCTCCTCTAACTTCAGAAGGGGGAAGGAGAATCAAGATCAACCAGCTAAGGCGGATTCCTATGAGGCAGAGGTCAGATATAGTTCCTCTCTCCATCATCTTTACCAATTCTGACACCAATCATTCCTCCCACAGTACTCTCTACATCGCTGTTGGGTTCCATAATTCATTGCAACGGCCACAGAGAACTCCCAGACAATACTCACAATAATGGGTTTTATTAGGGAAGTAACAGGTTACAATTCAAGTTCAGCAATGCTCAGGATACAGTTCTTCCATCAGGACAGGTTCTTCTTAGCCTGCCCAAAGGCAGACCTCTCTCTGTCCTCTTGGCCTCAGCCCTGCTCTGGCAAGTGTTACAAAGCTCTTTTAGCTCCGCTGATAACTGCCCTGAGGCAATAAACCTCAGCCCAAAGGTACTCAGCTCTAGCTCTGTGGGTTGACAAACCTAGCTCCACCAAGGACCCAGAGGCACTCTACTCTGCTAGCAAACCTCCTGACCAAAGGCGCTCAGCTTTCCTGCTCTGTGGGCTAGGTAGCCTACCATGCCAGTTCCTGCCAGCCTCTCCTGCCATGGTTTCTCTGCCACTGCTTCTCACAGTCTTCAGTATTATACCTCTCTCTCTCATTCTCTCTCTCTCTGTTTCTTGGTTTCAGGAGCTTCTCAACACAGGGATCCCTGGTCCAAAGAATGAGCTACGCTCTTGGCTTTTCTTCCTTGGTGGTGGTGGTATCCTCCTCTGCTCTGGGACTGGCTCTCTTTTAAACCTAGTGGGATAGCAAAACTGACCAATCCCCTTGATGGGCCACAGTTACCTTATTTGCATGGGTGGTAGTTACAAGACCATGGCGAGAAAGGCCACACAAAAGTGATTTATTGCACTGCAACCCTAGGCAAGGAGAGTTTGAAATGTTACCAAGCCAACATTTGGAGGAAGAGAAGATGGGGACTTACTTATTCTCATTGTGAACTCTGCTCTCTGACTCAGTTGTGCAAGTTTCTTAGCAGATAGGATGTTGATATTCTAAAGTCTATTTCCTTAAGACGTAGTAGTCTTAAGTAATTTTGCAGCAGGCCCAAGTAAGGATGGGAAATATTAATATTTAAGAGTTCAACAGAATGGCCACCTGCATCTTAAAAATAAAACCAAAACAAACAAACTTCTCCATTTGGCTTTCTCCTGGTTGAAGTCTCTTCCATCCCTGCTATCATTGTGATGTAAAATCCTCTGCCAACTTGTGAAGTACAGCGTTTCATTTTGACACTTGCCTATATTTTACTAATGCTTTCACTTCCCAAGAACTCTAGGCCCTCACCAAACTCTGTGACTGCCCAGATTGCTGACCAAAACTCAGAGCTAAAATTTCCAAAGTGATGTCTACTTCTTCTTTGTCTTCTTTAACTTTACCATCTATCTTTCTCTCTTCCTCTCCTCATATGTTAAATCATTTCAGATTGAGTCTCAGGGTGAAGCAATTTGATAAAACTACTTTCTATTAACATTTTTTTTTTTTTTAAGGGGAGCTGGTACACGAAGAGAGCAGGAAGCTCTTTAGCCTAAATGAAATCAGTGTGATGCAGTACCAGTACCAGTTACTGCTGAGTTGATTTGGACTCACGGTGGCCCCATGTGTGTCAGAGTAGAACTGGACTCCATAGGGTTTTCAATGGCTGATTTTCTGAAAGTAGATCACCAGGCTTTTCTTCGGAGGTGCCTCTAGGTGGACTTGAACCTCAAACCTTTTGGTTAGCAACTGAGCTCTTTAACAGTTTGTACCACCCAGGGACTCTGTATTGCATTGGGGAACATTTCTTAGGTGGGTGTGAAATACCTCACGAGGGAGCATGAGGCAGCATGTGCTTAACATGGGCTGAAACTTTGAAAAGAGAAACATGGGAGGCATATCTATTATTTCTCAATGGGTTTTATTTACTTGGGTCCCTCTTTTCCAAGAGGAGAGGCAGTGGTTCATGGTAAAATTTTCACCTCCCACGTGGGAGATCCGGGTTCGTTTTTTGGCCAGTCCATCTTGTGTGCAAACACCACCTGTCTGTCAGTGGGGACTTGCATCAGCTGAGGCTTGTGTGTTGTTATGATGCTGAACAGGTTTCACTGGAACTTCCAGACTAAGGTAGACTAGGAAGACAGGCCCAATAATCTACTTCTGAAAATCAGCCAGTGAAAACTCTGTGGATTACAATGGTACCATACCTTGTATATGAGGACTGTATGAGTCAGGGGGCTGACTTGTCAACAGCTGACAACAACAACAGTAGTTGCTATAGACTGTGTAACTAATGCAGGCTACTTAAAGCAGTGAGGTACCTTTTCACAGAACCATATATTCAAACTGTAATTGTTATAAGGAGTACAAAAAGCTCAAATTGCCAGTGAACTGCAAGGGTAATTGTATTAAAAAAAAAAAAAAGTCAATCTTTATTTAACTTTCCTAAATTATGTACTCACAGCACTGAAAACTGTCAAGCCTTCCTGTTTCAGATTAAGTGCATTATTTACTTGTGATAATGGGCACATATGCTCATTAACATGCTGTCATAAACAGCTGCGTTAAATGTATTATGTGTTCTGTGATATAAATAAGGTGTTCAACATGAGGTTGTTGTTTAAAATATAGGCCTCAGGAAGAACAAAAAAGCAATAAATGCTTTTTAATGTAGTTGCACAGTCTTGAATTCTAAATTTATTTCCATCTTATTAATGCTACTTGTGTGGAAATGGTGGGTATTATTTTAGTGAAATATCCTGGCATTTAAGGACATTAGAACACCTTCTTTCTGCTTTCCCCTACTTGATGCATCTCAAGCTATGTGATCACTAGCTTTTGTTTCTCTTCTAGTAAAAGAGGAGGGCATGGAGACACCGGGGAGGGATCAGCAGCAAAATCAGCCCTCGTTTCAATCATCTTGGAGCTGGTTCATTTGATGGATAACCTCACCCTACTCTGGGACTAGAAATTTCCAAACTGGATGTTGGATTTGGAGATTATCTAGTTCAAATCGTCATTTTACAGATACGGGCATGTAGGTTGTAAGGACTTAGGGGACTTGAGTCACAGATTTTCAGTAATAAAGGCACAGCCATGAGGTACATTTCCAGACTCCCAATTTGACCTACTTTCCACTAAAGACCAGGACATACTATAATTTAGTTGGCCACACAAAGAGGATCTGTGGTGAGGAGGAACTTGTTTGAAAATGAGGGCCCAGACTAGGGTCATTTGGGATGTATGCCACTCTCAGTTATAGTAGGCTTGAATGTTTATTGTTATTTTTACATTTGATATTAATTTGAACCAAGTCCCTGATGCTTTCTTTGGGGAAGTAGTAAGAAGAAAGGGCGAAAGGGCTTGTTTGATGGAATGAGTGAATGACAATGAATGATACTATTCACTGGGCACAATTCAACAAAAGGAGCATAGTAACAAAATTCAAATATAAAGTTGAGAAAAATTGGGTGTGCAGGAGTATGACAGAACTCCGTTAAGAAACGATAAGAAGCTATTCAACTTTCTCGCTCCTGAAAAAATGATATATACTAGAGATAATTAGGAAAACCCTGGTGGTGTAGTAGTTAAGTGCTACGGCTGCTAACCAAAGGGTCGGCAGTTCGAATCCACCAGGCACTCTTTGGAAACTCTACGGAGCAGTTTTACTCTGTCCTATAGGGTCACTATGAGTCAGAATTGACTCGACGGCACTGGGTTTGGTTTTGATTTATAGATAATTATGTCCATAGGAGGTAGTGTGGGTCAATCTCTTATAAGAATATTAATTATGTACAGTTTAGCCATTTGCAAAGTTTCCACAAAGTACAACCCAAACTATTGCCATTATGGAAGTACTGGGAAAACTAACGAGGTTGGGGTTTGTTATCCTGTGCAAAATGAAGGCTAAGCATAATTTAGGGATGTATTTTTGAAAAAATTAAATGCTGTTTCAAAATAACAAGGGCTTTTAGGAAATTTGTCTCCTCTGCTTTTTCACACGAGGTAGATCAGGAGAAAATGGGATTAAATGGTGGCAAGAAAATTTAGTTAGTTTCTAAGAATGATTAAATATTGAAAACAAGATGCCAAGGGACATGGTAGAATCTCTAGACCAGAGACTGTTCAAGTGAAATTAAAAGTAATTTGACTTGAACGATTTAGGTGTACACCTGTCTGAGGAAAGGGTGGGTACATGGGCTCCTAAGACTTCTTCAAGGCCTCTGATTAAACAGCCAAGACTTCTGCCAAATGTTATACTGCCAGCCCTGAAAAGAATATACATACTTTACCTAATTAAACTTGCTTCATCCCCTTAGGACTCCTCAGTGATTTTCTCTTCCTCCTCTTGATTTCCTATGTTCCCTTATATTTAAGGAAAAACAATCCAAGTATGATATTCACTTAGGTTTCCCGGCCCAAGAACAATATTTGAGTGGAAATTAAGACACTTCAGGGATTTGTGATTTTTAGGTAGTAGCTTTATTGACTTGCTTCTGCAAATGGGATTTCTTACCTATTTTAAAATCCATCTGAGTTTTGTTCTAAATAACTTTTACCACACTGTTCAGATTTTTTTTTTTTTTTTTTTTAATGAAACAGTATGTCTTAGGAGATTTTTAAAAAATTGAATGGATTCTACAGTCAGAACAAGGAGCCCTGGTGGCAGAATGGTTAAATGCTTGGCTTCTAACTGAAAGGTTGACAAAACCCACCAGCTGCTGCACCAGAGAAAGGACCTGGTGATCTGCTCCCATAAAGATTGCAGCCTGGGGGCAGTTCTGCTCTGTTCTGAATGTTTGCTATGATTTGGAATTGACTCCACAGCATGCGACAGTAACAACATAGTCAGAACAAAAGAGATAGAAATAGTTCCCATGTCTTAGCTACTATACTACTAACCCTGCTTCTGTAAAATATCTAATTTTATTTTAGAAATGCTAGGTTTTTTTTTTTTTTTCTATTTATACTTCCACGTACTAATTGATATGTGATGAAGGGAATGACTGGACTTGTATGAATTCTTTACTTCTCATTGATTATTTTTGAGACCAATTGCTTTATTAATTATGGTCACCTCAACTAGGCATTTTTCTCTTCTTTAATGGAATATCTCTGATTTTAACTTTCATTTATTCCCCGACACTTTCCAAATCCCTCTGGTTGTTTGAAAAGTTTTATAAAGAAAAGGCAGAGGATTTAACCCTGATACCTGTTTGAACAAGTGGATATACCTCCTGTGCTTTCTTGTTTCAGGTTTCCAGATTAAAGCTTTCACATCCCTGCGCTTCCTGACAGAACCTTCTGATGCTGTCACTATGCGGGGAGGTAATGTCCTCCTGAACTGCTCTGCAGAGTCTGACCAAGGAGTCCCAGTTATCAAGTGGAAGAAAGATGGCATCCACCTAGCCTTGGGAATGGATGAAAGGAAGCAGCAACTTCCAAACGGGTCTCTGTTGATACAAAACATACTTCACTCCAGGCACCACAAGCCAGATGATGGACTCTACCAATGTGAAGCTTCTTTAGGAGAGTCTGGGTCCATAATTAGCCGGACAGCAAAAGTTGCCGTAGCAGGTAGGTGGTTTCTTCTCCTCCTCCTCCTTCTTCATCATTCCTCCCTTTTTCTTTTAGCCATAAGAAAATATTTTGTTGTTGTTGTTGTTGAGAATATATACAGCAAAACATACGCCAATTAAATAGTTTCTACATGAACAATTCAGTGACATTTTTGATTATTCTTTGAGTTGTGCAACATTCTCACCTTTCTTTTCTGAGTTGTTCCTCCCTCATTAACATAAACTCACTGCCCCCTAAGGTTCCTATCTTTCAAGTTGTTGTTGTCACTTTGATTCCACATAGATAGTTCTTAAAAGAGCATAATGCTCAAGGCAGACTTTTTTACTAGATTAGCTAAACTATTCTTTGTTTTTAAGAAGATATCAGAGGTTATTTTCAGTTTAAGGTTTAAAAATTATCTCAGAGCAATAGTTTTAGGGGTTCATCCAGCCCCCATGGCTCCAGAAACTCTTGAGTCCATGAGAATTTGAAATTCTGTTCTGCATTTTCCATTTTTGGTCAGGATTCTTACATAGAATCTTTGATCAAAATGTTCAGTAATGGTAGCCAGGCACCATCCACTTCTTCTGATCTCATGACAGAGGAGGCAGTTGTTCATGGAAACGATTAGCCTTGAATTTCATATCCTCCTCCTATTCCTGACTCTCCTTCCTCTGTTGCTCCAGGCTAATAGAGACCATTTGTCATGACCTGGATGGCCTCTTGTAAGCTTTTAAGATCCCAGGCATAAGTAGGAGGTAGAACAAAAGACTTTCTCCCGGTCAGTAGTTCATCTTTTCACTTTTTTGGTAAAGTCTTTTAATGAAGAAAAGTTTTTATGTTTTATGAGATCTCATTTTTTATCTTTTTCTGTTTGTGCTTTTGTTATTCTATCAGATAATCTGTTGTTAAAAGCTAGGCCCAACAGCGTTGCCCTTGCATTTTCTTCTAAGAATTTCTTGGTTTTAGTTTGCACATGTAGGTCCTTATTCCATTTTGAATTTGTTTTTGTGTATGGTGTGTAGCATGAATCCTGTTTCAATTTTCTGTCTGCGTGTGGAAATCCCATTTTCCCAGCACCATTTAAAGAAGAGATTATTCTTTCCCCATCAAATGGACTTAGCCCCCTTGTTAAAAATTAGTTGACCATAGATGTGTGGGTTTGTTTCTGGACTCTGAATTCTATTCCACTGGTCTATTTCTGTTGTTATACCAGTACCAGGCTATTTTCGTCACTGTAGCTGTATAATATGTTTTAAAAGCAGGAAATATGAGTCCCCCTACTTTGTTCTCCTCTTTCCACATTGCCTTAACTATTCGGGGCCTCTTTCCATTCCCCATAAAGTTGAGGATTGTTTTTTTCCATTTCTGTAAAGAAGGCTATTGGAATTTTGTGTCGGGATTGCACTGGATCTATAGATCATTTTGAGTAACAATGACATCTTAGCAATATTAAGCCTTCTGCCCAAGAATACAGAACATCTTCTCATTTAAGTTTTCTTTAATCTCTTTCAGAGTGTTTTATAATTTTCATTGTATAAGTCCTTCATGTCCCTGGTTAGATTTATTCCTAGGTATTTCATTCTCTTAGATGATATTGTGAATGGAAATGTTTCCCTAATTTCCATTTCACATTTCTCATTGCTACTGTTTACCTGATTTTTGTTAATTGACCTTGTACCTTGCAACTTTGCTAAATTCCTCTATCAGCTCTAGAAGTTTTCTTGTAGACTCTTTGGGATTTTCTATACATAGGATCATATCATTGGCAAATACAGATAATTTTACTTCTTCTTTTCCAACCTGGATACCTTTTATTTCTTTTTATTTTCTTATTTCTCTGGCTAGGACTTCTAATACAATAATGAATAGATGTGATGAGAGTGGGCACCCTTGCCTTGTTCCCGATTTAAGGGGATTCAAGGGGAAAACTCTAAGTCCTTCTCTATTAAGTGTAATGTTGGCTGTTGGCTTTTCATATATGCCCTAAATCATATTGAGGAATTTCCCTCTATTCCAATCTTCTTTAGGGTTTTCATCAAGAAAAGGTATTGGGCTTTGTCAAATTCTGTTTTCTGCATCTATATAGATGATCACGTGGTTCTTTTCCTTTATTTTATTGATGCAGTGTATTATGTTGATTGATTTTCTAATATTGAAGAAAATAATTCTTGCAGAAACAATGAACATTTTTAAGAAACACAAAAGTTCTAAATACCTAAATTTTTCTTTTTTAAAATTAACTGGAAAACAGCAGAAGAATTTCAACAATCAGCGCCACATTGTATGACTTTTAAAATCAAAACCTGCTTAAGTTGGTCCATGCTTATGTTTTAGGGTGGGCTTTTCATTCATAGAAAAGTATTAGAGAAATAATTTCTTAATTAATTCAACTTACAGCTCTCTGCAGGTCTAATACTGTGTAGCCAAATAATAATAATTATCATTGTTATTATTATGAGCTTCCCTCTAACAAGAATAAGAAGGGCAGAAATAATATCCATGGATTCCAGAAAATTCAGTACTATTTTATTAGGGTTCACCACTTCAAAATATCCAGATGAAAAGAAAAATCTTCATCTTATTAATCAGCTGTTGAATCAACATGTTACCAGGCATCAAGATATTTGTAAGCATTGGTGGAATTTTTTATTTCTCAGGTGGAGATCTGTATTTGTAGGGCCAGCCATTATAGTTACAATAAAATTTGCTGATCTGAAGAAAAAAAAAAGAAATATTGCAAAGGTTTTACATTAGTGAAGCTGTAAAATGGTGAGAAGGAGAACTAATTTTCAGCAATATTAGTAACTAGAATAATCGGGCAGGACTGCAGCTCCCCAGTGCATTCTTTTAGTGCGGGTGCAAGGAAGTTAAAATATGAAAGAGTTGATTTTGTCCGGTGGCACAGTGAAGAGAATTGGGTCTCGTAGATATGCAATCAGTCCACAAATCCAGCTTCATGCCGTTTGTGTGTGTGTGGGCGGGGGGGGCTCTTTTTTTTTTTCTACTAGCTGTGCTATTTCATTTTCATTTAAACCAGATTTTGCCTAAGCAATAATTTCCTGGTGGGGAGGATCCTCACCTACAGGTAGAGTGACCAACCAGATTGGCTTTATGGACTAACCTGGCTTTAGCACTTGAAAATCTGTGTCCTGGAAAAAAAAAAAAAAAAAAAAAACCTCAGTCCTGGGAAAACTAGGATGTTGATCAGCCTACCTAGAGTTATCTCTGCAATTTGCCATGGCAGACTGCCGCTGGAATCCAGAAAACCCGTCTGCTCAGGAGGTGGGTGAGGTGGATTCCTGATGATGAAAGCCACGGCTGTATGCCACCTGGGATTTTAAGTGATGGATGTCCGAGATTTGATTGATGAGCATAAAGTGTAGAGAGGACTGAAAGTCAATGTTAATTATGATTGATTAAAAGGGTCACATGCTGAGGATTAGGCAAAAGCTGTTTCCCCAGAATGAATGAAGTAGAAAGAGGGCAACTTTATTTTCTCTCGCTTGAGAATTCCTGACTCTCGGATCCCACCCATCAGTCATCCACAATACCAGGTAGCTCTGCTGAATTGAATGAATTGGGCTGGCATTTTGATGCCCTGTTCCAAAAGGCAGATGCATGTGCTGTGTTACACGAAAGTGGCCTGATAGGCTGTAGTTTCAGGTTTTCTGAAATCTAGATTCACTTTTATGTGTTCTCTGTTTCAATGGAGAGATGAAGAATGATTGCTTCTCAGTGAGATATTAAAACAAAGTGGCTTTGGTGTTAGTATTCTGTACAGGGATAGGCTTACAGAATCAGTCACTGAGTTACAATCTAATATTTGATTGTATCATTTCAAGGTAATCAGGCTGTTCACAGCATTTTAAACACTTACCATGCCGTTTGGCAACACAGCATACATCAATGTTATGTCTGCTGAGGTTAAGATTGCCAAACCACTGGAATGCACAAGGGGCATATATCTTCCTTGTAATAAAGATCATAGACCTGATTTAATTTCATTTTTAAAGCATTAACACTCAATAAACCAGTCACCACTAAAAGGTAACAGCTTTGCTGGGGTGGAAAAAAAGAAAAAACAAAAAAGTTCTGTGTCCTCAGGTGCAGTGTAGATCCCATTTAATATCATGCCCCACTTCCATTTTTACTTTCTCAACATGTTTCTTGATAAAAAAAAAAAAATGTGGCAAATGAAATCTGCCTTTAATCAGCACATTTTATGCAATGATCTTGCTAGGTACCATTCATCCTATTTTCTAGAAACATCTCAAGTACTCTTAAATCCTGCATACACACTTGGCTGGAGAGGACAAGAGTAGGAAAGATAAACTAAAGGCTGCTGTCCTCTGGGAGCCCTAGTGGTGCCGTGGTTAAGAGGTCAGCTGCTAACCAAAAGGTCAGCAGTTCAAATCCACCAGCTGCTCCTTGGAAACCCTAAGGGGTACTTCTACTCTGTCCTGTCAGAATTGACTTGAAGGCAATGGGTTTGGTTTTTTGGTTCTAACTTCTTGTTAAAAGTTGCAATTATTATGGGTTACTGACTGTATTTTCTCATCTCTTCCATAACTGATGGCATCAAGATGAGTTTCAGTCTAGCCAGACATATCTTCCTTATCCCAGATGTTGCCAGATTTCTGAGCCTCTGTATTCTCTTCTGTAAAACAGATGTAATAATAAGCTACCTCCTAAGGTGGTGATGGCATTTAAATAAAATCTTGGGTGTAAAGCACTAGTACAGAGTACATTCCTGATCAGTGGCAGCTGTAGTATAAATAAACCTAATAAATGGTTATTACTGCATGTTTGCAATTATTAGGAGATGACACCTTTCAGTATTCCCATACCAAAAAAAAAGAAAATTGGAGGGAGGGGAGATATATAGGCTTCAAATCCTGATCTATAAAAACTATAAACTTGGATTAGATATATGCCTTTGAAATCTACAAACATACACAGGCAAGCCTGAAATGAGTTTTCAAAAAATTGAATCCATGTACAAGATAATGAATACCACCCGTGAGCACTGTGCTCCTTTAGAAGATCACCTATTTGAGACCAGTCAATGATTACTTCAAAGCAAAGATGAAAATGGAAGGGGTCAGGGAAACTAGATGAGTGTAAATGGAGCAACCAAAATGGAACTAATGAGAATGTTTATGTATTGTGAAGAATGTAACTGATATCACTGAACAATTTGTAGAGAAATTGTTGAAGGGAGCCTAAACTGCTGTGTAAACCTTCACTGAAAACACAATCTTTTTTTTTTAATTGAATCTATGCAGTCTTGTGGCAAGCAGTATGAAAACTAATTTGATTAAAGATTTATTTTTCACAAATTTATCCACTATTGTGTTGATTAAATTTAATTTCTACCGGCCATGTAGGAGTTCTAGACGCGCAACTGGTGCAACCATTTTAGAAAAAGATCCAGGGCAGTCTCATCAGCCCAAGTCTCTTAATGTCCTTCAGCTGAAAAGGGTTCGCCCAACCTGGGTCCTCAGGATTTAGTTGGTCTAGATTGAAAGTTTACATGCACCACCATCCCACTTCTCCCTACCCCTGGGGGAAAAATCCAAGCCAATTTGTAAGAAAGAGATAAAAATAGAGCTTCTCTGAATGATCGTGGGAATCTCACTTTGTTTTGCCTGATAACACTGCCACCACCTCCCCCCAGTCACCCACACGCACACCCCCACACCCACATAGCTACTTGTCTGTCCTCATTCTCTGCAGGCTTCTGAGAAGCACAGTTTGAATAAAACCCAAACCAAACCTACTGCTGTCAAGTCAATTCTGACTCATTGCGACCCTATAGGACAGAGTAGAACAGCCCTATAGGGTTTCCAGGGCTGTAAATTTTTATGGGAGCAGATTGCCACATCTTTCTCCGGCAACACAGTGGTTAAGAGTTTGGCAGCCAACCAAAAGGTTGGCAGTTCAAATCCACCAGCCTCAACTTGGAAACACTATGGAGCAAGTCCACACTGTCCTACAGGGTTGCTATCAGTCAGATTTGACTCAGTGGCAATGGGTTTGATTTTTTGCTTTTATGTATCTTGTATTTAACTTCTTGGGGTGGGGCGGGACAAGCCCTCCTCCTCCACTGACTGCAGAATCCATCAAAGAGCACTGGTGTTCAGGCAGATTTTTCTTTTGTTGCTTTTTGGACATTTAAGTCTTGAGTATTAAAACCACAGACATCACTAAGTGTATTTATATATGTTATCTCCTAAAAAAGCCCTCAAAAAAACCCTGTGACATAGGTACCCAGTTTGACGGATAAAGAACAGACGGAAAGAAGGTAAGTGATTTCCTGTGGTCACGTGCAGAGACTGGAACTCAGATGACCTAACTATGGCTACACACCTGTTCCGTTAGGGGAAAACAAATGAAAACTTATTCCCTTGGGGAATACGTGTGTGACCAGAGTTAAAAGATCTGAGTTCCAGTCTCTGCACGTGACCACAGGAAATCACTAAGTACTAGATATAAATATAAACCTAAGGACTAGATAAAAGTAGACATAAATTTAAGGACTAAATATAAGAACACTCTGAGTAGTTTCACTTTCATCCAGTTATTTATATTTTCATCAATGAAACACTCTGAAATATAAACTAAGGGAAATAATCATTTCAAAAAAGAAAATTGATTTTATTCATTTAGTCCCTTGAAAATATAAAATCCTTATGAGAAACTACTATGATTTGGGTGTTTTTTTCTAAGATAAGAAAACCATGCTATTGCAGCAAGGCACTAAAGATGATACACAATAAATTTCCCCTGGAAAATGGAGTGCATATAATTTTAAAAATAAGGTTATAAGTAGGCTTTCTAGAAGCAAGATTTCAGTTATCTTCATAAGCAGTTTTATAATTCAGGCCAAGTTTACTTTTTTTTTCTGTTTCTTGAAAATCAAGAAAATAAAAGACCAACTAAATTGAATTTACTTGAGTTGTTATTTCATTCAGGGGCATTTTTTTTTTTTTCTTCCCTACTGCAATGTTTCAAGATGCAAATTGTCACACGCTGCTTTTAAATAACACAGGCATTATAATTAAAATTCCCCTGTGCATAATAAAAATAATTAGTTACTTGAAGAGTTGTTTCAATGAATTCCCTTCCAGAATGCCTCTCATTTAAATGAGTTATGAAATAATTAGTGAAAGCATATTATGGTCTCAAATGGCCTCAGCAGAATGGGGCATTTTGTGAAATGATAAGCTGATCTTTACATTTTTACTTAAAAGGCAGCAGAAGAGGGAGCTTGTTTTAGGAGAAGGGGGAATAAACTACATTGCCTCGGGTCACTCAAATGTTATATCAAGGAAACAGCAAGAAAAATGCTCCTATTCCTTCTCTCTGCAGGAGCAAATCTAAGAATCTTGCCTAGAAGGTCAAGTTCATCCAGTGAAGCAGTTTGGAAAATGTATCCCCGGCCCTTGAATACTCTCAAAATCCTGTTTGGAGGAAGGTTCCGTTATAGAGCAAAGCTTTTTATTTTAAACTAACTGGGATGGTGTTTATTTTCAAACGAGGAGCAGGTAAAGAAATTGTCCTGACTCCGTAATTCTTCATGGCCTTAATTATCTGCATTTAGCTAAATGTTCCTCTAGTTTTATGGTTAAAACACGAGAGAGAAAGGAAATATAAGGAAGAAGTGTGGTGTTATAAGTAACCGTGATATGTGTGCTAATCTTATAAATTTCCTTTGATTTTATTACCAAATTAAACCGGCGTAATCACCAGTATTGCCCCAATGACTACTCATGCCCAAGCTCTCACATGCTCAACTTAAATAATTTCGTTTTAAAAAGTGGTGTTTAGTTACCTCCTCTCTAAGTCAGTTGGCTGTGCAGTAAAAATTAAAATAGAAATATATTCCTGAAAAATATGCAGAGTGGAAAGACATCTTCTACATTATAAAGTTACAATAGAGACCTTGACAGGGCTTTTTATAGTAGAAACATCAACAAAATAACTTTAACAAAACCTTCCCAACCTTTCATTTCCTTTTCTTTGTTATAAATTCTAATTCATGTGACAATGGAAATACCTCATTATTCATTCTAAGTTGAATCAGTATCTTAAAAGCGTTTTTCTTTTGTGCCATCTTTAAGCTAACCGCAGTGTTAGCTTTGCTGGTACTGTAATGAGAATGAAGGAGCAATATCCAAACTAAGTTAGTGATAGTAACCAAAAGTGTTTTGAATTCTGGAAGTCCCCTTCAGAATATGAAAACTTGATTTTCTTGATAAATGTCAGGTTAACAAATACTTTAAATCAGAGGAAGTGGATAGATTAAGTAACATGATTGTAAATCTCTGATGAAATTATGACCCATAATAAATTTAATAATGTAGTTTTACTTTTATGCACGTATCTCTGGTATTGACTTTTCCCTATGATGTTTTTTATATTTATGGTAAAATTTATTTAAATTTAATATTATATAAAGACATTTGGATTATGATATATATATATTATATATATATATATTTTTCTTCTGCAAGGTAGAGGACACAAAAACCTAGGCAATGTTGTAAAATCTGAGTAAACTCTATCCTATAGGGTCACTAGGAGTGGGAATTGACTTGACGGCGATGGAGTTTTACATATATTGCCATCGAGTTAATTCTGACTCATAGCATCCCTGTAGGACAGAATAGAACTGCCTCATAGCGTTTCCAAGGCTGTTATCTTTATAGGACCAGACTGTCACATCTTTCTCTCATGGAGCGGCTGGTAGGTTCGAACAGCAGCCGAATGCTTAACCACTGTGTCACAAGGGCTCCATACATATATATATGTGTGTGTGTGCACGTATGTATGTATGTATGTAAATATATATATATATCATTGTCATCAAATTGACTCCAACACACAGCGACCCTACAGAACAAAGTAGAACTGTCCCACAGTGTTTCCAAGACTGTAATATTTACAGAAGCAGACAGCAACTTCTTTCTCTCTCAGAAAGGGTGGCGGGTTTGAACTGCTGACCTTTCATTTAGCAGCCAAGTGCTTAATCACTGCACCTCCTTTTGTAGATATAGACATGTAGATATTTTCCAAAAAAACTGTCACTCTCCGTACTACCACTGAAGCTCTTCGGAGACTCCCTATTAAAAAAGCAAAGCCTATTGTCTTAGCCCCAAAGGTAAGAGTGTTCTCCACTGAAAAGCCAGGGTTGAAAAACTTCCACAGCATCTGAGGAGCAGCCCTCAGTGCACACAGTTCATCAGAAGTCTTTAACTGGGGCTTGTCTCTAAATGCCACTCAGGTGATGGGGGAGAGGGCGCTGCTCTGACTAGACCTATGGCTCTGATTTCTATAGGGCAGTTAAGCCCAAGGGTTTCTTTCTCAGTATAGCGTGCCTAACTCAGAATCCCAGTGGTAATGGGTCAGAGGGCATTTGCATTTAAATATTTTTGTAGATATTTGTATCCATGACTTCTTAGTTTCCTAATACTGCTGTAACACAAATACTATAAGTGGGTGGCTTTAAAGAACAGATTTTATTTTCTCACAGTTTTATAGACTGAAGGTGCAAATCAGTGTAGCAGCCTTGTTGATTTCTTCCTAGTTCAAGGCATTCCTTAGTTCCTTGGTGTACCTTGGTTTGTAGATAATCCTCACGTAGCACATTTCCATATCTATTCTGCTTTCGTTTTTATAACTCAGAAGTGATTAGGTTTAGAATCCACCTTACACTGGTATGGCCTTATTAACATAAGCAGAGAAATCCTATTTCCAAACAGGATCACATCCACAGTACAAGGGCCAGGAATTCAATACATATTTTAAGGGGACACGATTCAATAGATAACATCTCCTTTGTTTATGTGTTTGTGAGAGGGAGAGAGAGATGTAGAGAAAGGAAGGGAGCAGGGGAGGGGAAGGTCTATATGCTGTTCTCGTCTCATGTTTCCCATTATGATCTTTAAACAATTGGATTTACACTATTGTGAATATTTATATTCTAACCTAGGTCACCTGAAGATGTTTAGACACAAATACAGAAAACGCACACACACACATATCAACACACACATAGTAGATACCTCTCTTATTTAGATGGCTAAAAAAAAAAAAAAAAAATTTTTTTCTCCTGTGTGTCTGTTTTAAATCTATTGGTGAAAGTCGCAGTCATGAAATCTACCTTTTGATTTCTAGCCCCTGTACTATTGTTCTATTGTGTACATTTAAAAAAAAATGTATTTTACAAAAAAAAAAAAAAAATCAGTTTTATTGTAACCCTGAGGCTTTATCACCCTTAAAAAAGAGCTGCTCATCAGGTTTCCTGTGATGAAATTTTACCTGGAGCATTTCACCAACTAGAAGCCTATTTAAGAAAGTGTGTTAAAGATTAATAAAGCCTATATAGCTTCAACATTAAATTTCAGTGCTGGTTGATTTTATTGGATTGGATTTTTGTGGCCCATCTTGCAAGGGAATTCATCTCCAAAGGTAGGAACATGACATAAAAAAAATAATTAGTATGTCTTTGGCCCACACATTGGTTCCAGGAGCACCCTTTGGTTTCCATGGGGCATTGGGCACTTCCAGAGCTAATATTGCGGCCTTGTCACTAAGGTTATTTCCAACTGGGTCCCAACCCAGGAGGTTCCTAGGTTTGGAAGATGTAGTTGCAGATAAAATAAAAATCCCCTTTGCTCTCCCCAATCTCCATGTACATTACATATATCAGGAATGTGTTTGTTTTTATTGATATATAATTCACATACTATAACATTCACCCTTTGAAAGTTACAATAGTGGTTTTAATATATTCACAAACTTGTGCAACCATTAAAAAAAAAAATAAAAATTACTGCTACCTAATTCCAGAACGTTTTTATTACCCCAGAAAGAACCCACAATAATTAACAGTCACTACCCACTCCCCACCTTCCAGCCTCAGACAGCCACTAATTTACTTTCTGAATCTCTTATTTGTTTTTATCGTAAATGAGATTATCTGATTATCCTGTAAATATTATTCTGTAGCTTGTTTTTTCAATTAGTGATATGTTTTGGACATCTTTCCATATTTGTTCTTAGAGATCAGTCTTATCTTTCTTAATTCCTGCATAATATTTCATGTTTTACCATTTGTTTATTGATAAGTATTTGATTTGTTTCTAATTTTTCACTTTTGCTAATAATGCTTTAATGGATATTGTTGTATTTAATGGATGTCCTTTTAGACATACGCATTGCCATTGAGTCAATTCTGACTCATAGTGACCCTATAGAGCAGAGTAGAACTGTCTCATAGGGTTTCCAATGTTCTGTAATCTTTACGGAATCAAACTCCCACATCTTTCTATAGCGGAGCGTCTGGTGGGCTGGAATCTCTGAACTTTTGGTTAGCAGCCGAGTGTTTTAACCACTGTGCCACCAGAGCTCCTCTTTTGGGCATATCTTTGACAATTCTCTAAGACAGATACCTAGAAATGTAATTGCTGAGTCAAAGAAGACGAGCATTTTAATAGATCGAAGAACATTTTGTTAGCCTGGACTTAAACATCAGAAGGCAGGATTTGTTTCACTCCCATTGACTGAGCCAAGAGCTGGCCTTCCTTAATTACAAATATTGCAGAAGTCTTTTACTTACTCCAATAAGAATAATGATGAGATGACACAGTTAATAAATAGCCACAAGCATTTGTCTAACTTAAAAAAAAAAATTAGGGAACATCTCAGAGCAACCTAGAGGAGTGTATCTCTTCTGTGTCCTTGGATTCTCCTGCATTGATATGTGTCTTCCTGCACTCTGAGAAGTGTCTTCTTTCTACGAAAGGAAACTTCTAGTAGAGTCACTCCACAAAGTGACTTGGGATGAGTTACTCTCAGGTCCAAATTAGAATTTCTCAGGCTCTACATGTACTGCCAACAACGGCATTTACTCTCATTAGCAAAAGTAGAAGAGTGCTTACACTTTTAGTGGTCTAAAAACCCTGTAGATTTTGGGCCCTGCATGTACCTCGTCTATAGCCATATCCACTTTACACCTTCAGTTTTTGCAGCAGTTTCTGAAATATGTCATATCTGGTGCCCATGGCTTTGTCCATATCTTACCTTGTCATCCATATGTCTAACTCTTACAAATTTTGTTCAAGACTCAGTTCATCAGCTCATCTTCAGGATTCCTTAACTGGTCCCCTAGGCAAAGAGAGGGGCCATCCTCTTTGTGTTTATAGTAACCTGTGATTCTCCTTGTCATAGCATGGAGCACACTATGCTGTATCAATATAAATAGCACCCCCACAACATGCCTGTGTGCACACACACATCACATACACAGCTCCTCAACAGAACAATGACTTCATGAAGACACGGTCATGTTCTATCTGACTTACTTTCCCTAGGCTGGTAGGCTCTCTGGAACCTAGTTAGTTGTATGGCACACTATGGTGATTAAGAGCATGGGCTTCAGAGTTAGACAGATAGGACTTTAGATTGTAGTTCTAGCCATTGTCTAGCTCTGTGAACGTGGGCCATCTATAAAAACCCTGAGCCTAGTTTTCTCATTTATAAAATGGGGCTGGGGGATAATGTTTACCTTATAAGGTTATTATAAAAATAATCAAGTAATGTACTTAGCAGAAGGACATAGTAAGGGCTCAGTAAAAGATGCTTTATGAAAAGCAGGGAATTGACATTATTCATAATGCTCCCTAAGTGACTGCGGCAAATGGGAAGACAGCAACTCTGTGGAAAAAACTTCAATGTAGGACACGCGTCTGCCTGCCCTCCATGCCCTGTGTCCTGGTGGCTGGCTCCTATGGAGAAGCTCTGTCCTTCCCCAGCCAGATGGGCACTGTGTATGCATCTTCGTTTTTAAAACTCTTAACCCCAATATCTGAGGATCAGTACCTCTGCCTGAAGTTATCAGAATTAATAAAACAATGACTGCCCTAGAAAGTACTTGGATACCATTCAGGGTTTTTATTTTTTTTATTGTTGTTGAAAAGATACACAGCAAAACATACACCAATGCAACAACTTCTATGTATAAAATTGATTACATTCTTCAAGGTGTGCAGCCATTCTCACCCTCCTTTTCCTAAGTGTTTCTCCCCCATTAATGTTTTAATTTTATTCTTCCATGATATTAAAACACAACATCACTTAATTTCACTGAGCAAAAGTCAGAAATAAAGTTTCTCATGCTTTGAAGAACTTCCTCTGGTCCAGCAAACCTTGTTGGGAATCTTTCTCCTCCTTCAAGGAAGGTGTGTCACCTGCAAATTTGCCAAGTTCCCCAGTTGGACTTTAATAGTCATTAAAGATACAAAAATTTTACTAGGTTAAGAATTTCATATTAATGATACAACTAGGATTAAAATTGCTATATTTTCATATAAATCTTGATTATTAATAGCACACTTAGAAAATTATCTCTCATTTTATGCTTGTTATTGTTTTCTGCAGTGCAAGCAGACATGCTTTTTTGCCGGAAGGTCTAAATTTGTTTCCTCCAACATTAAGCTATCTTTTCTCAGTCTTATTTTTCCCCCATACTTGTGTAAATATCTACCCAACAAATGTTTCTATTTAAAAAAGGCTTTTTAAAATGCTCTTCCTGTAAAAATATTTTAATGATCAGCATTATTTATGTTGCCTGTGTAGTTATGTAAATAATTTCAGGCCTTTTGCCAACAGAACTCTTACAACTTAACATGCCTTCAGAAATTGTGAATAAGATTACAAGATAACGCTGCCCCAGTAAGCATTTTCATGCTTTGGAAAGAAAATGTGAGCGTAGAGCTGGAGTGTGTGTGTTAGGCCCGGTGACAATAACAAGGATGTTTATAAATGAACTAGCACTACAAATGGCACCACGGTTTGAAGGAAGAAAGCAATTTGGTGAAGTAAAAGATGTTAAATGTTTTAATTTTCTTCCATGCCAGTAAAATCTTGTAAAACAAGGTGACATATTAAATTTTCCATACTACAATGGCTCCAAGAGCCTGTCAAAATTTCCATTATAAACTCTATTTTCAGAGCTTCGTAACTCAGCTTTAAGAATTCACTCTGGCCTGACATTTGAAGTGCGAGGGCTTACCTTACATTTGGAGTGCAAGGGAACATGTGTTCCACGCATTTTAAAAATTAAGAGTATCCACTTCTCAGTTTATAATGAGTAACCTTTGCGTACTTCCTCGCTTGGCTGCTAGACCTCAGAAATTGGAGACAGAGGACTTTCCTGTGGTAGGTCGCTGATGCGGGGGAAATCTACAGATGTGGTCAACAGAGTTCAGGGCTTCCGATGATCATTACTAAGACAGGGTCATTCTTATTCACCTCGTCATATAGAAAGCCAAGAGCCCTAATGCCCTAATTTCCTCAACATTTTAGACTAGACTGTGTGCCATCCAAGGAGCATACAACGCCACATCTACAGATAAGACCCTGTTTGGAGGACTCATAATCGTCAGTCTCTGTAATTCAACGTTTGTGATAGCTTGTGGATGGTGTAAGATGATTTTCTAAAGCTTTACGACATTCAGTCTAATCTTGCTGGTTTGTCATTAAGTCTTCTTTGTGGTTTCTTATATTTAGCACACAGTAGGTATGCAGGCAATATTACTTAATAATACACCCATTCTCTTCACTTTTGGGAACGTCTGCAGCTGAAGAATTACTTTTTTGGAAAGTAATGAGAGAAGAGTGAGGGAGAAAAAAACAAGGGAACAACAGAAGAGAAATGTGTGTATCACCATTTGGTATTGGGTCTTGAAGTGTCATGAGGACCAGTGTCCTAGTATGGCTTCTCAAAAGAGTCAAATGTGGGCTGTCTTGGAGGAAAAAAAATTGGAGACTCCACAATAAAATGTGTGGTACCAGGTTTTCAGCTTTACGTTGTTTTAGGAAAAGTGTAGGAAGTCACCACTTCCTGGTATTTATTCAGCATTATTTCACTCCGACCTAATTGCATTATATTTATAAGTCTGTTAAGTGCGTGTTGATGTGTGAGAAGTACCCACTGTATGTATAAACCTAACATTGGTTTCCACTGTGTGAGGGCCAACTTTGTGCCTGATACCTAGAAATCATATATATTCCTCACGAGGACCCTGACAGAATGCAGTTGTTGTGTGCCAAGTCAATTTTAACTCATAGTGACCAGACAGGGCAGAGAAGAACTGTCCCATAGGATTTCCTAGGCTGTAATCTTTATGGGGGCAGATCACCAGCTCTTTTCTCCCTCGAACCAGCTGCTAGGTTCAAACTTCTGACTTTTTGGATACCAGCCAAGTGGTTAATCATTGTGCCATTGGGGCTCCTAACAATGCAGTACTGCTCCCATTTTGAAGAGGAGGAGACTAAGGGGTAGACAGTTTAAATAATTTGTTCCACACCTAACTAATGCCCAAGGCAGGTTTTGAACCAAACTCTTTCAGACTCTGTGAGGTTAATGTTATGTATCAACTTCTCTAATGCCCTTTTCTTTATACCTGTTTTGAAGGACTACCAGAAGCAGTTTGCCTTCAGCTGGCAAGGCCAGCAATACACCTCTACTGTCCTATATCAGGGATTTGTCAACTCTCCAGCCCTATATCATAATTTAGTCTGCATGAATCTTCATCACCTTTCCCTCCCACAGGATGTCACGTTGGTCCCTTACATTGATGACATTATGCTGATTGGACTAGTAAGGAAGAAGTATCAATGACTCTACACTTATTGATAAGACATTTGTATGCTAAAAAAAAAAAAAAAAACCCGTTGCCCTGGAGTCGATTCCGATTCATAGCGAACTGCCTCATAGTGCTTCCAAGGAGCGCCTGGTGGATTTGAACTGCTGACATTTTGGTTAGCAGCCATAGCTCTTAACTGTTATACCACCAGGGTTTCCATTTGTGTGCTAGAGGGTGGAAAATTAACCTGACAAAAATTCAGGCACCTTCCATCTCAGTGTAATTTTTAGGGGTTCAGTGGCGTGGGTCATGTTAAGATGTTCCTTCTAAAGTAAAGGATAAGTTGTTGCATCTGGCCCCTCCTACAACTAAAAAGGAGGCACAACATCTGGTGGGCCTCTTTGGATTTTGGAGGCAACATATCCCTCATTTAGGTGTGCTACTCTGGCCTATTTACCAAATGACTCAAAAAGCTTCTAGTTTTGAGTGGGGCCCAGAACAGGAGAAGGCTCTGGAACAAGTTCAGACTGCTATGCAAGCCGCTTTTCCACTTGGGCCATAAAATCCCACTGATCCAATGGTATTCGAACTGTCAGTAACAGATAGAGTTGCTGTTTGGAGTCTTTGTCAGACCCCCACTGATGAATCACAGTGCAGACCCTTAAGTTTTTATAGCCAAGTCCTGCCTGCTGTCCTCTGTAGATAAATATTTTTCCTTTTGAGAAACAGCTTTTGGCTTGTTACTGGCCTTAGTGGAGACTGAACTCTTAAGCATAGGCCATCAAGTCACCATGTGGCCTGAGCTGCCCAGCATGAACTGGGTGTTGTCTGACCCACAGAGCCATAAAGTCAAACGTGCACAGCAGCACTCCATCATTTAGTGGAAGTGGTATATCTGAGATCAGGCTCAAACAGGACATTAAGGCCCAAGTAAATTGCATGAAGAAGTGGTCTAAATGCCATGGTAAACACTCTTGTTACTTTCCCTCTCCCAGTCTGCACCTAAGGCCTCATGGGGAGTTCCTTATGATCAGTTGACTGAAGAAGAGAAAACTCATGCCTGGTTTACAGATGGTTCTGCAGAATATGCAGGCATCAATCAAAAGTGGACAATGGCAGCACTGTAGTCCTATTCTGGGACCTCCATGAAGGACAGTGGTGAAGGTAAATCCTCCCAATGGGCAAAAATTCAAACAGTCCACCTGGTTGTTCACTTTGCTCGAAAGAAGAAATGGCCAGATGTGCAATGGTATACTGATTCATGAGCTGTGGCCAATGGCTTGGCTGGATGGTCAGGAATTTGGGAAGAACATGACTGGAAATTGGTGAAGAGGAAATATGAGGAAGAGGCATTTGGGTACACCTCTCTGAATGGGCCAAAGAACTGAAGAATTTTGTGTCTCATGTGAATGCTCACCAAAGGGTGACCTTGGCAGAGAAAGATTTTAACAATCATGGGATTAGATGCCGTGTTCTGTGGATACTGGTCAGCCTCTTTCCCCAGCCATTCCTGTAATTGTTCAGTGGGCTCCTGAACAAAGTGGTCATGGTGGAAGGGATGGAGACTATGCATGGGTTCACCAACATGGGTTCCACACACCAAGACCAGCCTGACCATAGCTACTGCTAAGTGTCTAATCTGCCAGCCACAGAGGTCAACACTGAGTCCCTGATATGGCACCATTCCTAGTGGCAATCAGCCAGCAACTTGGTGACAAGTTGATTACATTGGACCACTTCCATCATCAAAAGGGCAGCATTTTGTTCTTACTTGGATAGAAACTTACTCTGAATACAGATTTTCCTTCCCTGCATGCAATGCTTCTGCCAAAACCACCATCTGTGGACTTATAGAGTGCCTTATCCATCATCATGATATTCCACACGCCATTGCCTCAGTTCAAGGAACTCCACAATAAATGAGGTGCAGCAATGGGGCCATGCTCATGGAATTCACTGGCCTTACCATATTCCCCCATCATCCTGGAATAGCTGGCTTGAAAGAATGGCCTTCTAAAGACACAATTATGGTGTCAGCTAGGTGGCAGTACCTTGCAGGGTTGGGGCAGTGTTCTACAGGAGGCTGTATATTCTCTAAAGCAGTGTCTGATATAGTGCTGTTTTTCCCATAACCGAGATTCAAGGGTCCAGGAATCAAGGAGTGGAAATGGGAGTGGTACCACTCACTATTAACCCTAGTAACCCACTCACAAAATTTTTTCCCACAAGCTTATGTTCTGCAGATCTAGAGGTCTTAATTTCAAGGGGAAGAATGCTCCTATGTGGAGACAAAAATACTGATACCATTGACCTGGAAGTTAAGAATGCTATCTAGCTACTTTGCACTCCTAATGCCCTGGGTCAGCACACAAAGTAGGGAGTTACCATATTGGTTAGTGTGATTGATCCTGATTACCAAGGGGAAATCAGATTGGTATTACATAATGAGGTAAAGAAGAATATGTCTGGGATTCAGGAGATCCCTTAGGGCATCTCTTAGTACTACCATGCCCCGTGATTAAAACCAATGAAAAACTACAGCAACTCCATTCTGACATGACTACTAATGGCACAAACACTTCCCGAATGAGGGGTTTGGTCACCCCACCAGGCAAAGAGCCACGACTAGCTAAGGTGCTTGCTGAGGGCAAGGGGAATATGGAATAAGTGATGGAAGAAGGTACATCTAAATACCAGCTACTACCATGTGGCCAGTTGCAGAATCAAGGACTATAACTGTTTTTAGTATTTCTTCCTTGCTTTGTTATAGATGTATGTGTGTGTACATATATATAGAAAATATCTTTGTTTTCTTCCCTCCCTTATTCCTTTACTTATTATAAAATATAAGATGTAAATGGGGCTAGTGAGTTTTTGGTTGTATATGTGTTAGTTTTATCATGTTAGGCATAAGTATGACTTTATAATTATCTATATTTAGAGATTATTTATGGTTTAAGGAGATGTGTACAGGTGCCAAGTTGACAAGGGATGGGCTGTGATGGTTAAGGTTATGTGTCAACTTGGCTAGGCCATGATTCTCAGTGGTTCACCAGATATGACCTAATCACCATCCATGATGTAATCTATTGTGAGCAGCCAATCAGTTGAAAGGAGAGTTTCCTTGGGGGTGTGGCCTACATCCAATATATATGAATGTTCTGGCAAAGCTCACCCTCTCTTCATCCTAGATCCAGCTCATCATTCTCTGACCTTGGGTTCTTGCAATGTGAGCTAGCAGCCTGCCATCTGACCTGCCGATTTTGGGTTTGTCAGCCCCTGCGATATGTGAGTCAGGAGAAGCTTCTAGCCTGATGCCTGACACACAGATCTGGGACTTGCTAGCCTACACAGCTGCATGAGCCATTTTCTTGAAATAATCTCTATATATATTTCACTGATTTTGTTCCTCTAGAGAACCCAGCCTAAGATAGAACCCCAAAGTCTATATTCTTTTCTCTGCAATCTTATTTTTCTTTATGTGTACATGGAGATCTCTTTCTACATTTCACTTTCCTGTCAGGATCATGCTGTAGCTAACCTGTAAGTGGCTTATATTTTCCAATCAAAATGTTAGGATAGTAGTGCCCTACCTCCAAATTAAAAAGCAAAAGAAAAAAATAAAAGGGGGGGGTGGGACTCAGAGTAGTATAAATTTAAGCCATGAATCTAATTTCCTTTTCAATTTCTTTCTCACTTCATTGTCATCTCTTTCTTCATAAACCTGTCCGTCTTTCTGTTTGCCTCATCATACCTTCCCACCCCATTGAGTTGTCCAAGCCAAAAACCTGGGCAATATAACTTTTCTCTCTTTCTCTCACCCATCATATTCTAATCAAATAACAAGCCTTACCCAGTCTCTCTACAAACATTTTTAGTACATTTATTTCTTTCCATGTCTACTGGTACCATCCAAATAGAACCTACCATCATAACTTACCTGCTTTTCCTAAAACAGTCTGTTAATTAGCTTGTTCTCTACTTCACATGGAGGCAATGGTTGTTTAGTGGTAGAATTCTCACCTTCCTTGTGGGATACCTGAGTTTGATTCCTAGCCAATGAACCTCATGAGCAGCCACCACCCATCTGTCAGTGGAAGTTTGCATGTCACTACGATGCAGAATAGGTTTCAGTGGAGCTTCCAGACTAAGATTAGGAACAAAGGCCTGGCAATCTACTTCTGAAAATCACTCAGTGAAACCCTATGCATCACAACTGGTCTGATCTGACACCAGTCATGAGTATGGAGTGGGACCAGGAAATTTTCATTCTGTTGTGCACGGAGTTGTAATGAGTCGGGAACCAATTCAACAGCAGCTAACAATAACAGCAATCTGTTTCACAAACAGGAGCCATAGTTATCTTTTAAAAATATTGAAATCATTCAGTGGTTTCCTACTGTTTAGAATTAAGTCTAAACTCATTCATATGAACTAAAAGCCCTGCATAATCCAGCTTCCTGCTTCCATCCCTTTCCCCCTTTCCCTCTTCTTCCTCAGAGCCAAATTCATTCCCTGTCTATTTCTTCATGATGCTGCAGCCATGATGACCTTTTTCACGTCCTTGTATATGGAATATGTAGTAATCTCTGGAGACCCTTCCCCTACCCCAGTTTCCCAATATCTGTTGATTTCTTTTGGTCTCACTGCTAACTTCTGACACAGCACCATGTCCTAAATATACATAAAAATTACTAATGATTATTTTATTGTTATTTGTTTAGCATCTGTCCCCCCCCACTACACTGGAAATTTTCTGAAGCCAAGAGGGCCAGTGTCAGTGATCTTTACTCTGTATTCACATGGACAGTTTTACAGTGTCTGACCATACTACCAGGGTCCTGGGCAATAACTGAACTTAAATCAAGTGGGAACAGAACTGCAGGACAGAGGAGTTGAGGGTTAAGTGTAGGATTACTGGAGTGTAGGGCTTCTCTCTTAAATGTGGGAGCCAAGTTTTGAAGTCCTCAGTCAGAAGACTTTAGTTACAAGTGTATAGCAACAACCTAGGAAGCGGGGATTCAGAGAATAACAGAATCTTGGATTTGGAGAGAGATAAAAGCCTGTGTGTAGGAGTCAATCCTTTTATAATGACATTAAAGGACTCAAGGTTCATCTTCCTTCCCATCCTTCAAGCTCACATAGCCCAGAGATGGTTATGTGTCCTGTAGAAGCTTTCTGACATGCCAGGGGGAAGTGGACAATCACTTGTCTTGACCTCTCCTTCCCACAGAGGCTCCACGGGGGGAAAAGTTTGGTGGCTTTCATCTTAAGTTCTTAAAGAATAATCTGCTTTCTGTTCCAGAAATTTTCAAAGGTTTCTAAGTTTCCTTTCAAGCCTCAGTGAGCTGAATTCACTCAGGGTCATTGGGAAGAGCTGAGTCTTACAGTGGTCCAGCATCAGAGCTGGTGCATAATCACAGAGTGCCCCCTGCCCCATGCACCATGCAGCCCTTGAAGCAGGCATGATGAAAAGACCATAACCCATTGCCGTCGGGTCAATTCCAATTCATAGGGACCCTATAGGACAGAGTAGAACGGCCACATAGGTCCAAGGAGCACCTCTTGGATTCGAACTGTGGACCTATTTAAATGCTGTAAGGAAAATTTTTATTCATATAAAATGAATTTAATGTGTAAATAAAATGGATACATTGATAATGTATTATTGTTCAGGTCTACTAAATTAAAAAAAAATGGTTTATTCAAAGTAAGGGACTATTCCTGACCCCCTCATTAGCTAACATTGGTGTATTCTCCAGCAGTTTTTCCCTTAGATAGCCACGACTCTCCTCCTAGAGGCTGAAGATGGACCCGCTTTTCTTCCTGGTACTCCAGGGGTGGACAGATAGGCTGGAAAAGTCCCCTACAATAGAAGCATAGTGTGTCAATGTCCAGAACCCAAAGACCTTTTGGAACATAACGCTCTCACTATCCTGGTTACTGAAAAGGGTTAAGCACTTGACTACTAGCTGAATGGCTGGCTGTTCAAACATACCCAGAGGTGTCTCAGGAGAAAGACCTGTTGATCTGCTCCTGAAAGTCACAGCCTCGAAAACCCTGTGGAGTACAGTTCTACTCTGGACACATGGGGTCTCCATGAGTCGGAATCAACAGGACAGCAACTGGTTTCGTTTATTTTCTTTTTACATTCTCATTAACATGGGTATTTACACGGACATGTTGTTATCAGAGAGGCCTCTAACGATGCTCTCTGTGTGGTACACTTATCTGTTTGAAGGGAATGGGAATTTCTTCAATATCAAAATCTCCTGTAATATTGAACTTTCTTTTTTCCCTCTCGTTCTTTCTCTGACAATCTCTCTCATATTTTAATTACTCCTAAGTGCAGTGCTTCTCAAATTTGGTGTGTATCAGAATCTTCTGGGGGACTTGGTAAAAATACAAGGTCCAGGCCCCATCCTACCTCAATGGGACTGGGCCCCCATCTTCTTAAAAGATACTATAATGACAAACAGGAGCCATGGTGACATAGTGTTTAAAGTGCTTGGCTATTAACTGAAAGATTAACGCTTCAAACCCACTAGCTGCTCCGTGGGAAAAAGATGGTTCAGTAAAGATTTACAGTTTTGGAAACCCTATGGGGCAGTTTTACTTTCTCCTATGGGTTACTAGGAGTTGGAATTAACTCAGCAGCAGTGGGTAGGTGTAATGACAAACACTTAGGTACATGACATTTTGTCAATTCATGCTGAAAATTTCTTAGTTCAGGAACTTCATGTTAACAGTTATTCTTTCAAGAATTCTCCACTGCACCATGATTAAAACAGCCAGTAAACCATGAATATCAAGAGAATACTAGAGCAAGGTTTCTAAGCATACATTGTGGGGCACCAGGAATTTATTTTTGAGAGAGCCTGATTAAATGCATCTCCATGTATTGCTATGATTTATGGCTAAAGTGGTGTGATAATTTGTGTTAGAGTTTTAATAAGTTTAGAGTTGAAAATGTATTCTGGTTTCAAGTCCTCCTCTTTGAATAGTTAATGCCTAAAGTACTTAATCAGAGAAACTACCATGGGTGTTCCTAATAAGAATACTATAAAGCAAAGGGAAAAAAAAAATCTCTATGGTCAATATCAGACCTGGCCATGTTCTCTACTTAAAGGCAGAATAGGCAGAATAGCTCAGGTTAAATAAGCCCCTGCCCTCAAGGAGGTTTCAGTCCAGCAACGCACAAGATTCTTAGTGACGTTCTTTTTTGCTTCATAGCAAAGATAAGACTGATTAGATAGAAGCTGAAATTTCCCAGGGAATGTTTTAACATCTCATCTTTAATGTTTACATCGTAGCAGTACAGTACACATCTATCTCCTCCTTGCTTCTTCTAGAGATTGCCTCCTTCAATTCATGTCCAAGTACATGAGGGTATTTTTATTGCCAAGGAAATGAAAGGTTGAGTAAGTTAGTGGCCTGGTATTCAGAGTGCCATGCGTATAGATTCTCTGAGGTAGATCCACTGAATGGCTATGGATGTCATGTCCTGAAGCCTCAGACCCTTTATGCTTTTAATGGGTAATAGTATCTCCAGCTCATTCTCTAGGAGCTGCTAGAAGGACTAACAGTGGCTGGGAAGAACTTTGCAAAAAGAAATCGTAGTTGAAGTGGGGAGACGTGGAATTAAGATCATTGGATCCCACAAATGTATGTGTTAACATGTAATTTTTACCTAAACATCTGAAACTAGGTTCCTGAGATTTCAGCTCCTATTACTGAAGCTTTTTCATCTTACCTAATGAACATATTACATCCTTTTTGTGATCACAGTGTCAGTCACGTTGGACTTAAATATGAGTTGGGAGAGACTGGTAGCCAAAGGGAGGGAATCATTCTCATATTTTATATTTCTAACTGTGTGGTCCATTTTAAGATGACTTTTTCACCAAATTTGTTTATTTGTCTCTCAACAACACTTTGGGTACTTATAGAGAAGTATCATAAGACTTGAAAAGATAAATCCCAAAATAATAAAGTAAAAAATGTGGGGGTATATATAGACAACTTAAGGAGACTTGGGAGTGCAATGATTAAGCACTCGGGTACTAACAGAAAGATTGGCAGTTGAACCTAGCAGTTGCTCTGCAGGTGAAAGATGTAGTGACTTGCTTCCATAAAGACTACAGCCTTGAAAATTCTACAGGGCAGTTCTGCTCTGTCATATAGTTGGAATCAACTTGAGGGCAATAGGTATATAGACAACAAACTGCAATAATGTATGGAAAGCAGAAGTCAAATGCAGGGGGGTAGAGACAAATCAAGGCTAAGAAAGTTGCAGCCAACCAAATTTCGCTGATGATAATCTCCTGAGATGCTTATTAAATGTACCAATCTGCAATAATTGTGAAACTGATGTAGGGCCTGGGAACTGCTCTGTGACAGGAGCCCCAGATATTTGTAATATCCAGGCAAGTTAGGGAAACTGGCTTAGAGCAGCGGTTCTCTTAGAGTGGTCCCTGATCCACTGTACCAACATCACCTGGGAGCTTGTTAGGACTACAGTTTCTCAAGCCCCATCCATCCCAGGCCTATGGAATCAGACTTTAGGGATGGGCCAGCAATCTGCTGTAACAAGCCCTGCAGGTGACTCAGATACATACTCGAGTTTGAGAACCAGTGCCTAAAGAGTATCCTTCACAGCAGATGCCAGTGTTATACCCAGACCAATTAAATCATAACCTCTGGTGGTGAGGCCCAGAGATCCGTGTTTTAACAAGCCCTCTCCTCCAGGTAATTCTGATGCTCACTAACATTTAACAACCACTGGCCTAGAGCATGCTTGGATGGATTGCAGCAAAGGATGGTGCTGATCTGCTGGGCAAAATCTCTGAAGCTTGAGTACCAAGGAAAACCCCAAGGTGGGAGAGAGGGAAAGAAGGAGGAGGAGGAGGGGAGATATTAGTTAAATATATACACAAAAATTGACCCTCTGCAGCCTATCTTCCCTACCCATGTGTTCAGAATACCCAGCAAACAGCCGTCACTTCCCAGGTAAAAAATGGAAGGTTCCTCTCTAAAAACATGAGTGAACTGTTTAGAAAGACCTACCCACCAAAAAACCCAGTGCCGTTGAGTCGATTCCGACTTATAGCGACCCTATAGGACAGAGTAGAACTGCCCCACAGAGTTTCCAAGGAGAGTAGAACTGCCCCACAGAGTTTCTAAGGAAAGACCTAGAACAGCAAAATCTCTACATTCTGGGACTGAAGGGTTCCCAAGATAATAGTGTTGCCCTGTACTCACACTAAAACAAAATCTAACAGTGACACTCCCACTGACCTACAGAGAAACACAGATAAATACATCGTTTGGCTCATACTTAAATATTAATTGACAGCAATGGATTATTAGACATTTTATGAATTCTTGCAATTTGACAGAGAAAGGCAAACAAGGAGAAAAATTAAATAATTCCAAGATAATTTGGGGAAGCCAAGAGAGTTTTAAAATAAATTTTAATTAGTACTTTTACATCAATTTCAGAAAATATTGAATCCGTAAATTAATAACAAGAAGCTCTAAAAAAGAAACAATTGGAGAACAAAAAGAAGCTCTTGAAAGTTAAAAATATATATATATTTTATCAGATTTTCTTTTTAATCAGTAGAAGGGTTGGAAAACAGAAAAGAAGAAATCGCTAAGATTTGTCATATTAAAAAAAAAAACAGATGGGGGTAGGGGGAGAAAAGATCAGGTCCAGAGTTCTAGTATCTAGCTAACAGGGATACCAGAAAAGAGAAACAATGAAATGTAGGAGAAGGACACTTAAAAAATACAAAATAATTTCTCTGCCATGTCTTCTAACTAAAAAGGTCTGCCAAGTGCTGAGCCAGATAAAAGAAAAAAAGATTCCACTAAATCTATTACAAGGTTTAAGAAAGTTGAGGATAAATAAGTTTCCAGAGAGAAAGACACACATACAAACACACACACACAGAGACACAGTAGACCCAGTTCTCCAGACTACTCTTCAGCAAACTGGATTTTAAAAGACAATAAAACAATGCTTTTACTTCTTTGGGAAAATTATTTTCAATCTAGAATCATTTAAGCAGTTACACTATGAGTCAACTGTGAGGATAAAATAAAGACATTATCAGATACAGAAGGGTTTAGAAATTTTATATCCTGTGACTTGTTATAACCAAGAAGCCAAGAAAGCGAACATCACTGAGTAGCAATAGGGCTGGGGCTAGGTGAGGTATGAGATGAGATGCAAGTACAGGGTTGAATCCTGTCTTTATTTAACATTTTGGTATTTGTTCATCATGGATTAACTTTGAATTAAAAAAAAAAAAAAGATTTATTATAAATTGAGTTTTTCTGTTGCCTCCTTAAATGTTGTGCCTGAGGGATCTGCCTCGCCAGCCTCCTCCCAGTCCTGGCCTTGACTCCTGTATTAGTCTCCTGTACCTGCTTTAACAAATTATCACACACTGCATGGATGGCTAAAAACAACAGAAATTTAACCTCTCATAGTACTGGAGGCCAGAAATGTGAAATCAAGTTTCAGCAAGGCCACACTTCCTCTGGAGGCTCTAGGGGAGAATCAGTTCCTTGCTTCTTCCATCTTTTCGTGGCTCCCGGTGTTCCTTGGCTTGTGGCAACATCACTTTAATCTCTGCCTCTGTGGTTACATTACCATTTATCTTTGTGTGTCTTTTCCTCTGTATGTCTATCTCAAAACTCCACCTCTCTCTTACAAGGACACTTGTTTTTGGATTTAGGGCTCTCCCAGATAATCCAGGATGACCCCCTCATCTCAAGATCCTTACCTTAATTACATCTACAAAGACCCTTTTTCCAAATATGGTCACATGCACAGGTTCTGAGGATTAGGATGTGGACATATCTGTGGAGAGGTCACCATCCAGCTCAGCACAAGTTGCCAATAGCAGATGCAAATGAAGGGAGTAGGAGGCAGGTATCCAAGAAGAGGGAGACCAAAGTTAGATGGAATGTTTGAGGGAGAAAATGAGGAGACTATAGATGCAAATATTTTTAAAAAGAATAAAGAAATGTAAATGCCTAGAAAAATTTAAAGCTAGAGCCAAAGCAATTATTGTACACTACTTGAGCCATAAGCAAGCAATGTTTACGTAGTCTTGAAAATATAAAGTGTTTATTAATTTTGGCCTTTTTGAATCAAGCTATAGACAGTGCCCAAGACCTTATTAAAGCTATCTGAAGGGGTAATAGTATTTGTGGCAGAGGGTAGATGGTAAACAGGAAGAGCTAAAAAAAAAAAAAAATGGGTAAGGAAAGTAATAGTCTCTTCTGGCTAAATCTGAAGCAAAGAAGTATCTATCATTGACAGAACAAGAAATAAAGAGCAAAGAGTATGATATTACTTAAAAGTTTCAGTAGTAACCAATATAGGTCATTCAAATAGCAATATACTGAGAGGAGAGAGTAGTGGTGTATATAACCTACGTTCTATCTATCATAGCAAGAAGTTAACAAATGATGTCAAAAATTAAAAGATTAAGAAACATATAATTTAGAGACGTGAAAGAAGCCACTAGTAGAAGAGTTTTTAAAAGTTCCCTATGGGGAGGGAGACTATTGTGTTTAGTGTTAATAATAAAAAGAACCTATAAGAACATTCCTAGAAGGTAGACCAGGATTGACACACTCTCTAAGTAGGTATATAGATAGGTAGAGAGAGAGAGAGGAGAGAGAGGGAAAAAGAGAAAGGAAGGGAGGGAGGGAGGGAGAAAAGAAAAGAAAAGGAAGGAAGGAAGGAAGAAAAGAAGAAAGATATAGTAGATAATATTTATTGGATCCAAAATAGATTTGGAAACTAGACGAAGAATTTAGGAATTTGGGAAAAGGAAGAATAGTGGAAAAGGTAAGATTTTGTTTCTCTCACCTAAATGAGACAAGCAGAAGGCAAGTAAGAGCTATGGACTGTATGTACACAATGACAGACTTTTTTTGGGCAGCCAAACTGTACCAGAATCATCACCATGATTTACGGCCAGGGATTATGAGGAAGCAATTTTGAAGAAGAGCTTCTGGAAGTGAAGAGGCTACATTCTAAGAACTAATGTAATACCAGCGACTGAATATCCACCAGTCTTGGGTCCTAATCCTTAAAGGATTATAGAAAAAGTAATTTGTGAGTGCTTTTCTGAATTCTGGAGCCCTGATGATGCTGTGGTTAAGAGCTACAGCTGCTAACCAAAAGGCCGGCAGTTCAAATCCACTAGCTGCTCCTTGGAAACCCTATGGGGCAGTGCTACTCCGTCCTAGAGGATCGCCATGAATTGGAATGGACTCAGTGGCAACGGGTTTTTTTTTTTTTCTGAATTCTAAAAGGCCTAATGGAAACCATACATGCCAAGTTTTTTTTTTTTTTTCTTTAACTGGGGCTATATAACTTCATCTAGGTAACTCTGTTACATAACGCTGATTAGGTTGTTCACTAACAGTTACACACATAATTTGATTTATAAAATCAGGGATTAACATCCTATTATTTGCTCCTGGGTGGGGGGGAGTGGGGGAGCAGGAGTGAGGGTACAACAACCTTAGGATTTCTTGGGCTGGAGGAGGGTGTGCCAGGAGCGCATGGTCTATTGCATGGAATAGCAGTAGGAGCTGGAGAAACACATTGAAAAGAGCAGGTATCCAGGCTCCCAGGATTGGGAAGGAGAATCATGTGTTGACGCAGCTCAAGAACTGCAGCAACAACCACCATGATCAGTAAGGGCACGAGGCTGGCTGCAGGGAGCCCCAGGGCCAGCCAGGCAAATGCCCCAAGCCTCTGTGCATCTCATTTTCCCTGTCCAAGTTTTCTGCAGTCTCCTCTTCACAGCCCAGTGGGAATTTTCCCAGGAGCAGAACTCACTGTCTCAAGACACAGCCAGGCCAGGAATATCTTTTTTTTTTTTTTTTAAATAATATTTTATTATAATTTTCATGAAAGTTTACACCAGAAGTTTAAGTTCCCATTCAATAGTATCTACTATACAAGTTACATTCTTCACAATGCATGAGCATTCTCATTATTTCCATTCTGATTATCCAGGGTATATTTTAATGAGATAATTTTTTTTAATGTTTAATTGTTAAGTTACATTATCTATTTCACTCTCTGTGGACTACTAAAATGTTTTCCAATCATTGACTGATGGATACTTTAACAAAATAAAATAAAATGAATTAATATAAAAATATATAAAAAATAAAGGTACTCCAAATATAAACACAAACCTTTAATTAGATTCAAAAACAAAAATTACACTGTCAAATTATTAGAAACATTTTGAAAAGCTTCTATTCAGTGTCTACTCGCCATATTGCATACTGTAATAGACTGTGACAATTGCAATAGGCAAAATTTGAGCAATGGTCAATTTCTCTCTTTTTTAAAATAATTAGGGTTGCTGCTTTCTCCTGTTTTGCTCCAGAAATTCTTCCCTAATATTGTCAAGATATTAATTTTTAAATTATGTTTTAGAAGCTTTATTGTTTTACTTTCTATGTTCAGGCAGTTAATGCTTCTGATTTTTGTATATGGTATGAGGTAGGGGTTCAGTTTTACTTTATTTTTTCCTTATGAATATCCAGTTGTATTCTGATCAAGAACTGGCAGGATCGCCCTTTTGCAGTGTCATGTAACATATATCGTATCATAAATCAATGGTCCATTAATGATGCGTGGTTTTTTTTTTTTTTGGTCTCTATATTCTATATCAGTTCTCGTTGTCTACACTTGCATCAATATCATGCCAATTTGATTACTGTAATGCTAAAATAAGTCTTGATGTTTGAGGAAGTATATCTTCCCACCTTGTTATTTTTCATGTATTTCTTTTCTTTTCTTATCCCTTTGCATTTCCATAAAATTTTAACTGAGTTTGTAGGTTTCCCCAAGAACCCTGTTGGGATTTTGATTATCATTACACTAAATCTAGAAATGTGTTTGGATGGATTTGGCAACTTTGTAGTGCTGGACTTTCCAGTCTATGAATTTGATTTATTTATTAGTTTGTTCTTTTAAAATGTCTTTCATGAAATGTTATTATTGAATTACAGAGGTATTTCATACCTTTCTCTAGATTTACCTCTAGTACTTCATATTTATTATTGCTTAATATTTTAAATAGTATTTTTAATTTCATATTTTATCTGTCTTCTATATAGGGTTCTAGATGGATGCATAGGAAGGATAAATGAACGAATCCAGGAACCTAGCTCAATTATTTTAATTCTAATAGCCTGACATTCTTTTGGACTTTACCATTTGGAAGTTAATAAAATTTATGGTTATCTTGTAAAAAAAATCATTAGCAGTACAGGTTGTTTGTCAGACAACATCTCTAATATATGGGATACGAAGGGCAATATAAGGAAGTAAGTCCTAGTTAATATAAAATTTGGGACCCACCAAACTAGGGTATCTGATCTTGGTGAAGGCAAGTCATCACAGAGAATTGAATTTTATAGTCAATATTTATTGAATACCTCTTCTGTGTCATAGTAATCACTATGGGGGGAGAGGTTCCCTTCCGTGGAGGAGCTCATAGTATAGCAGGAGCGATGGAAGGAGTGTCTCTAATCCTGGATTTATGCAGAAGATACCAATTTCATATTCTACCATTCATTTGGTCCCCAGGCTCCAGGGTTTTTCCCTCCATTATTGTTCATTTTCTCAAAACAGCATGGACATTTTATTTTTTTGGCTCATTATGAAGTTTAATGAATAGCTGTAGAGACAAGAGTAAAGAAAGCTTCCTTTACTTGTCTTTAATAATACCAGGACTCACTTAAAGCCTTTGAATGTTTAAAGAGAGTGAGTCAGTTGAGAATGACTTCCTTCATTACTGATTGAATATATAGGAGAAACTTCAGCAAAAAGAAATAATGTATGATTTTTTTTTTTTTTAAGAAAAAAATTTCCAAATGATGAAAATGACCACTTTCCCATAAAGACAGTCAAGGTAAAATACAATTGCGTAGAGTTAGAAAAGGAAGCAACCTCTTTAATTAACAAATGCCCAGAGCTAAGCACAAAGGTGTTCCCTAAACAAAACGACCTTTACAACCGAGGGCCCCCTTCGAGAGGAAATCTTTTCAAAGGACTCCTATTTAGTTCAACAGGCTCCTTCAAATGCAATGCATTTTAAAGTCTCAGAAAGGAATGATAACTGTCCAGAATGCCAGGGAGGAGGATATTTAGTTTTATTGTGAAAGCTTTGGTAACACGTTGGTTAAAAGCATTTATTTTGAATCAATTTTTCATGGCACTGAGGGAAGCACTTATAATATTTAGAAGTCAGGTTAGGAAATTCAAGCTTCTATTTCTTGTTTTCTGCCTTCTTGTCTCCTTCATTTTTCATCGGCTCTAACCTAAGACCATGTCTGACCCTGGACAGTCCAGTGATGCAAGCAAGCCTATTTCTCAGCTCTCTGCTTTGATCGTAACTTCTCGTAGTACACCTTCACCCTTTTGTAGACAAGCACTTTCATTTTACCCCAAATATACAGAGCCCTGGATTCTTGGCTTCCCCACATCTGTATTTCCTGCTGAATTTCACTGCCTTGCTGACCTTTCTGGAACTGGCCTCTCACGCGTGTGACTTAGGGGATTTGGACCAATCGTTCCCTCCTGCTTGGCTTCATTTGAGTCTCCTTGCTCCCTTCCAAGTTACCATTAAGCCAAACCAAACCCATTGCTGTTAAATCACTTGTGACACAGGGCAATCCAGTGTGTTACAGAGTAGAACTGAGCTTTATAGGGTTTCCTCAGCTGTAATTTTTATGAAAGCAGGTCACCAGGCCTTTCTTCTGAGGCATCTCTCAGTGGGTTTGAACCACCAACCTTTTGGTTAATAGTCTAATGGTTAAGCATTTGCACCACCTTGGGACACCTCTAAGTTACCATACGAGAAAGAAAAAGAATTTTTTTTTTTTTGCAAAGTTTTAATTTTATCCCCAATACTCTGTGAAGGGAGAAATAAATTTCAAAACCATTTAGGAGAATTTATTCTGCATTTTGCTCCTCCTATAAACATTTTAATTTTAAGACCTGACACTCTACCTAGAAGAATGGGTGACAGATTTGCCTAGGAAGGTAAATCCTCACTGTTTTATGATATCACACAACGTTGCTGAAAGGCCTAAATGTCTTTGGACAGATGGTGCTCTGTTAGAATCAAGGAAGTTAAAAAACAAGAGACCATACTGATTCCCAATGTGTCAGATGTTTCTAAAAATATGTTGCATGCCACAATAAAAAACAAACCTACCCTTTCAGAGTCTCAGATGTCAGAAAGAAGGTATAGGTGTAGACTCTGGCTTACACTGAAGTGGAGAATTAAATAATTACACTGGAAATTCCATTTATATAAGCTGTCAATTTGAAGGAATTGGACATTCCCACTTGTTTCTCTTACAACTGCTCCAGAAAGTAGTTTTACATCATTTTACACTCTTCAAGTACAGGAAGCATATGTTTTTCCAGAATCCCAAGTCATTTATTTTTACTCTGCCTCTACTTTTAAAATGCAAAGAAAAATTGAGTGCATAAAAATGTTATTACTTCTTAAAGGGCAGCATAGCTTAATCTCTTTATCCACAGACATATATGATAAAGTTTGGTATTAATAATGTAACTTGAGGCCTGGCAAGATCCTGTAATTCTTTCTAAATTCTTCTAATTTTTAAGTTTTGTGCATTATACTGTTAATTGTATTGTATTGTATTTTCTGTAAAAGATGCTGTAAAGTCTAAAAAGATACAATCCTTGATACAATTTTTGTTCTCAGGCATTTGGTAAATAGTCACTTAACCAAAATTCTCATCTCCAACTCCAGGGACTGATCATCCAATAAGCAAAGTAAGCAAGGGCTTATTTGTGCTTACTTCCTAATATGTAGTGAATAATTTCACATCGGTACCCATTAGAATTTCACTACAGATTAGAAAGTAAGCACAAGTAAGCCATGCTTACCTTGCTCACTGAGTAATCCATCCCTGTCAGTGACTATAAATTTGAGGAAAGTCTGATTCTGTAGGAAGGTGCTGTGGGGTTGGCAGAGAGACAGATGCCAGCCATACCTAGAAGCAGAATCTTTGATGTGGTAAAAACAAAAGGTGAAATTTTTCACTACAGGTGATCTAATAAGCAAGGTAAGCACAATGCTTACCTTGCCTATTGGATTACCCACTCCTGCTCAACCCTTCTAAATACAGGTCTTCACCATGATTTCAAGAGTCTCTGGTGGCGCCAACAGTTTGCACTTGAGTTCTAATCAAAAGGTTGGTGGTGTGACACACCCAGCGGTGCCACAGAAGCGAGTCCCAATGATCTGCTTCTGTGAAGATGACAGCCAGGAAGGTCCTGTGGAGCTCAGTTCTATTTTGTAATACATGAGGTCTCCGTGGGTTGAAACTGGCTCAACAGCAACGTGTTTGGCTTGGTTTTACTCTGATTCCTTGAAGGTTCTTCTTCTCTTTGCCTTATAGGTCAACATACAATTTTTTAAGTGACTTAATAGGCTGTGTCTCAAGACTGACACTGGAGCACACAAAACAAAGACTTGGCAAGCATTTCCATCCTGGCTGGAGGAAGTAGCAGACTATGCTTTGGCTGATCCAGAGAAGCTTCCGAAGTAAAGTTAGTGGTGGTGTCCTTTGCAAAACCCCCAAACAACTTCTGAGTTGAGAGGAAGCTACTCTAATTGGCCAATACTTTTTGTGTGTGTCCTTGAGGCTTTGTAGGTTGGAGAAAAAATGAAGGGTGGAGTGAGTAGGTTGGAGGAAAGGATAAAAGAAGTAGGTAGTGAAGAAGAAAAGCTATAGAGAGAGTTCAATACTGTTGGTATTGAGTGTTTTTGTTTTTCAATATTTGAAATAAAACAGAAATTGCTATTACAGACGAACATGCAATGTCCTTGTGTATGAAGCGTGATAGATATGGACATGTTTCTAAAACTCTTGAAATCAGAAAGCAGCTGTTCCATGACTATTTGGTACTTTAATTTTTAACCATTCAGCAGAGCACAGTCCCTCATTCTTCTTGTGATCTGTGTAATTATGAGTTATTGTGCCTGTATTAAAGTGTGTCAGTTGGCAGAAATTTGAGATTTTTGAAACCTTTGGAGTGATAAATATCTCAAAATTTTTTTTTTTTTTTAAGAATATCAGACATTGATCAAAGGTAAAATAAGTACTTTTTATGGCATGGTGCATTTTTTCTCTTGGGTATACATGTAACAAGAAGACATGAAGATGGGAAGGCAAAGAAAAGGGAGGTTATGTGATTGGCTTAATATGGAATATCTACTAATTGGACAAAGTCAGAATTTGAACCCAGGTCACTCTCCTGTCAAGGCCCAGACTCATAACGGTGATCTGCTATATCCAGTGATTTCAGCAATTTTTCTCTCTAAAGTTAATCCTACTTCAAAATATTCCTATGGAACTCAGCTGGCACCCACTGATCAACATCTGAGAATTCATTTCAAATGCCCTTTTGCCCAAGTGCTAGGATGGCTATTACAAGAAGTTCAGTATAGTGTTCATGTCTTAGCAAGTGGCAGAAAAAAATCCAAGTCATTGATACAGCTTGCTTCCTGGTACTGTTTTATCTCTGTTAGTAATTATATCTATAAAACAAATAATAAGAATACTATAATAAATAAGGCCAATTTTTATATAATAATGAAAAAATCAATAGAATCAATGGCTAGTTTAATTAATTACAGGGTTAGAATTGCTGTGGGATAGAAACATAATTTTTTTTTTTTTTTCTGCTTGACTGGAGCTCGTTGAGGGCAGGATGGAATTCTTCATTTTGAATCTATAACAGCTATCAAAGTTCCAAGACACAGTAATTGTCAATCAACATTTGTTGAATTAAAGATTGGCTTAAAGGATATTTCTAGATGGCACTTTAATTGTGATAATTCATAATAGTATTCCCTTCCCTGTGGTGTTCATTGTATTAATAAAATTAGCATTGCAGAGCTCTTAAGAAAAGACATCCATGAATTCTACTCAATATCTACCTTTAGCAAAATTTGTTATGAAAGTCTAAGTGTTCCCCAGCTAATATAGTCATCCTAATGCCTGCAAAATCAAATGCAGTATGGCATGCAATGTTTTAAATGAGTCATTAAACTAAAATATATTCCAATATTTTGACTTTTTTGTGCAGTCTTTAAGGACAAAGATGGAGTAAAAAAGATAGCGATCCATTCTTCTAATGAGAAATACTAGGAATATACTACAGAATGACATTCCCAGTGGGGTTTGAGCAGCTTATCATCTTTGCAATGTGTCCTTTATTCATTGACTCAACAAATCATTCCTGTGGCATATAGGTGATTATGAAAATGATAATGCTTGGCATTGTATAGATTGCTGTCCTCTATTGAAAATGGTGCTGATTGTATGATTAGACACAGATGTAAATATGTTTGAAAAAAAATCTTTGGGTGATAACATTTTCATCTCTGAACAGATGTTACATACTTTTTATGGATCCGTGACTGCTCAAAAATAGTAAAATATACATTATGTTAGCATATCATATTGTATTCAGAAGTACATTTTGTTCCTGAGAGACAGCAAGTGCAGTAAACTAGAGCAACAGCACCAGAATTTCCTTCTTAATGTATCAGCTGGCTTTTGCTGCATTGCAAACCATCTAAAAACTCAATGCCTTAGAGCAACAGCTATTTATTTAACTCATGATTTGGTGAGTCAGCTGGTCTGGGCCAGCTCAACAGATTTCACTCAGGCACTGCCATCAGCTGGTGTGTTGCTGTGGGTGGCTTATTTAGGATGGCTGTGGCTAAAGTGACTGAGGCTTCTCTCCAGGTAGTCTCATTCTCCAGCAGGAGGTCGAGGTTGCATGGAGGCTGCAAGATAACAAGAGTCAAAATTAAAGTGTGCAAGGTCTGTCTCTTGGTGCCTCGACTGGAACTCACACACTGTAGCTTCTGCTACATTCTGTTGGTCAAAATTCATCACAAAGCCAGCCCCGATTCAAAGCATAAAGAAAGACACTTCACCCTTTGATGAGAGGAGAAGAGGTTTTGCAATTTACCACAGCTAATATTGTAATATTTAAACCAGCCTCCTTAAGAAGTAGGGCCTTTTAAAGATAATCATAACCAAAAGCCAATAACAGCTAGAAGTATGCAGCACAGGCCAGGCACTGTGCTAAATTCTTCACATACAAAAAACAAAAAAACACTGCTGTCAAGTCAAGTCTGACTCATAGCAACACTATAGGACAGAGTAGAACTGCCCCAATAAGGTTCCCAAGGAATGGCTGGTAGATTTGAACTGCCGATCTTTTGGTTAGCAGCTAAGCTCTTAACCACTGTGCTACCAGGGCTGCAATTCTTTACACAAACAGCTCAGTTTTCATAGTAACAATATAAGGTAGATATTATTTTTCTTCATTTTTTTAGACAAGGAAACTGTGCCCCACTCTTTATAGCTATGTCATGGGGTTGGGGGGTTCACTGTTTTACAAGATGCACAAATATTACAAAATGAGAGCGCCCTTGTCAAATAAATTTGGAAAATGCAAGGTTAAACAATGATGAAACATTTATTTATCTACCTATTTATTTTTACCCGTAGGATTTCTTAGGGCTTTGAATTGTGAATCTCACAGATGGGAAGATTGCAAGTCACATTTCCCAAATTTGAAACCTAAGAGCCTTTTAGTGGAATATCTTTGAATACCTTACATGACAGTAGTATTCTGTGGAACCCAGTTCGGAAAATGCCGTAATTTTATACTAAGGCTTCCAACCAGAAGCCAAATCACCCTGATTTTACAACCAATGTAGCTTTGTTACTGAGAATATAAAGATGTATGCAAACTACTTCATTCTTTTAAACAACAAAATATTGACCCTATAGATATGTTGCTCAATTAAAGCAAATTATATCTCTGAATCACCTCAAGTGTTTTGCATCTAGTTAATTTTTGTTTCAATAGTTTGTTCTTCTTTTTCTAAGTCTCCTTTTCCTCTCTTCTCATAATTTTGTGTCAACATTTCCCTGAGAAGTAATACAGTGGTAACAGTGCAGACCATTGGCAAATAGTACTGTAACATGGCAATAAGATACCAAGAAAAATTATACCTGTGTCAAATAGCTTCTGAATCATTTACTTTAAGATCATCAAATTAGAAAGACCACCCAGAGCCATATAGATGAGGCAGTACCTCAGGGAAAGTTATCTTTAGTTTTTTAATGCTTAGCATCTAGTATTTAATCTTGCTATGGCCAGAGTAACAGCCTGGAGAAGGGGGATTCTAGAATTAAGATTAGGCTATATATGGGAATTTAAATATTCATGCAGAGGGGGTAAGATCTTCATATGCAAACTTCATTATATAGATTAGAGAGAGCTGGCAAAATAGATGTATATTTCTGATTTACCTTAGAGAGACAGCACACTATTCAACTCACGTACTCATTTGCCTCTTGGGGCATTATTAAAGAATGTTAACTGGATAAATGTCAGCATTTTATTTAATCTTCAAAACAACCCAGTGAAGTAGATATTTTGGTCCCCATTTTTATAGAGGAAGACTATGAGACCCAAAAGGCCAAATAATTAGTTATAATCACCCAGGGACTGACAGATGGAATTTGAAGTCTGCCCATCCAGAGAACCTAGAACTTAAGGAAGGGGTGGGGTAATAAACTGATAGATGCTGTGTTTATTAGGCACAGTAGACAGCTACATCAGTATATTGTATGTTTGGGATGGAATGGCCAGGCTCCCAGGTGGCATGAGCTGAGCTGTGGCCTTATGTGTTACTTCTCTTCAAGTATGTTTGTATACATTGTTTCTCTGTGTGAGGAGCCTCTTGAAAGAAGGGATGAGCTATGGATGAATGGAGGAGGATGGGTAGTCAGCTTACTGAGTAGAATGGAGGGGAATCCTGGCACTTGAACCCAACTATCCACAGGTAAAAAGGCTGGGCACGTAGTCAGAAGGAACTCTCACAAAACTGAAAGGTTAGAACTCAGCTGGGGCATGCTACCAGCTGAGTGTAACCCTAAGGGAAAAAGCTTATACCTCTCACCTCTCAGGAAAATGCTCATATCTCTATACATCCACTTGGAGGTGGGATGGGGCTGAAAATCAGAAGATTTTGAATAAAGCTGGAGCTCCGCTGGAATATAGCAGAGTCAAAGCCATCCAGTCCAGGCTGATTATTGCGGCTGCCAGAAATAACCGAGAAGCAGCCTGAGAGCACATTGCAAGGCACCTGGATCCTAATACAAGAAGGACCAATTCACACACAAGTAACCACAACTGTAGCCTTGGGTGGTTAGAACTAGGATCATTCAGGTTACATTAATGTTTAACACTGATCCTCAACCATACATAGATATTTGTGTGTATCATTCTTTCTGTTCTGTCACTGTTAAACCTAACAATATAATTATTATTGTTTTTTAACTTTCCATCTGTCCTATTTGAGCTCAGAGGTGGTACTTCATCCATCTCAGTATTCCTTCTTAGCGTATAGTCAGCATCAGTAAGTTTCACTGAGTGAGTGAATGGATGGATGGAATAGACCTATCTATTTATATAAATTTACATACATCAATTTGCAAGAGGTGCTAGGTCAATTTCTAAGCAGTCATTGATAAAATTAGATTTTAAAGACTGTTAATACTTTTCAGCACCTGCAGGGACTCAGCAAATCCTTTATAGCTTGAAGACAGAAAATTCTGCTTCTCTAAATATTCTGTTATGTCTTAGAATATAATCTAAGGCACATACCTCTCTAGTCCCCATAACTGAGCTTTTCTTAGAGACCTAGGAGGAAATATTTCTTACTGTTTATTGTAAGGTGGGAAGGACGATAAATATAGGGATCTGGTAAGCCTACTAGCCTAATAAAGGAGGTCTGGGTTTGCTTCCTAAAGATCCAGAGTACATTAATTCAGACCGACATCCTTCCCAGCAATATAATTATATATATCGTCCTAAACTTGTTTCTAAATTGTTCATCTTTAACACACAGATCCAGAGCTTTATGTGATGTCCTGCTTTTCTAAGCATTGGCAGAAATGAGGACAGAAGTGTATTTGGTCATTTAAATTTGTTTTGTATTTCCATAAACAATAAATAATTCTAAAGTCTTAGAATATTGGTTAGGAGAACACCTGCGTGTGGCCCAGGTAAAAACTGATGACAAGTGCTGTTAAGACATCTTTCTGGGAGGCCATTGTGGTTCATGGAGAAGTACAGACAAGGAGACTCAAAATGATCTACTGGGGCAGACCAATGTGGTGTTAGGACTCAGGTCTGCAAAGCAATACACATTAGGATATAGGAGTTAAGCCTATGAATGCCATGAACAATGATAGCACTAAATGCACTTATATTTAGACAATGCTGTAAAGATAATCAAAGTAGGAATGGCACTGTTCATCTTTCTACATTATAGAAGAAAAAAATTAAGCTTCACTTTCCGGGAAAGTGAGATATTGAAGCAAACTCCTCCCAACCAAAGCAGAATAACTAATTGAATTGGTGAAAGCCCCAGTTCCACCAGGTAGTAGGGCCATAACAACCAAAGGCCATATAAATGCTTCTCTCACTCTATGTTTGCCAGTACCTGGGATCCTAGGATAGCACTATATGTCTTTACACGGCTGGATTTAAGTTTACCCCAAATCTACTATCTAAACTAAGCTTCCATTGGGAGAATGTCAAGGTTTAGACCCAGGATGGTGGTTTTCACAGCTACTGATGCTATGAAATAATGCTCCAGTAATGCTTTACCATTTCCATTTGTTGTTTTAATTTGTGATTAGAAAAGATTCTGGTGAAGACTGAGCCACCATATTGTACAAGTCCAGGTGACACAATTCACATCGAGGGCTATGCAAATGACCCATAGGTACACCTGTATAATCATCCATGGTGGCTTTGGAGAAAAGGCATGAATGATGGGAAGCCCCAAAACTTTCAAAACATAATGTCTAAAAACAATAATAATGATCATTAGAATTTATTGATGTCTCACCATGTGTCAGACTCTGTTAAACACTTTTAATCCTTATCACATTTAGTATATACAACCTTAGGAGTTAGTACTTATTATGTTTAACATATGAGGAAACTGAGGCTTACAGAGGTGAATAACTTAGCCGAGGTCATGCCATTGGTAAGTAACAGAGGGTCTGAAATTTAAACCTAAGCAGCCCATCTTCTTTGAGCTGAACTGTTTCCCATTTACAAAATATTTTCATATAAATTATGTCATTGAATTGTTACAACAGCCCAGTTGGATCAGAAGGGTCAGGAGTTTATAGGCAAGAAAAATCAGAATCAGAGAAGTTTGGTAATTTCCCTAGGTACATAGCTACAAGTTTTATAGCCAGAGCTTAAAACCATTCTTTTAAATTAAAGTCATATTCTTTCCAGTCATCCATATTTCTTTCTTATAATAGGCAAAATACACATAAACTTTATTTATTTTTTATAAAATGTAGGATTTTTTAAATCTAGCCTCTGCTACGAAATGGACATGCGATTTTAAGCAAGTTACTTAACCTCTGCTTGTCCATTCCTAAAGTAGGTATAATACCAGCTGGTTTACATTACTGCAAGGTTTACATTAAAATGTAACAGAAAAGTGTCTTGCCAAGTGTCCAGCATATTATACATACTCATTATATATTCTCTTCCTTTCCTTCTATCCTACCTTTACAACTTGAATGGGGCAGTTTTAGGACAAATAAAGCACAACTTATGTAACCAAGTAAAAGATGTATTTTCTTAACAGCTGTCACCGAGACTCTTTTTTGAAAAGGAGCTTTGTTTGTCAAAATATCTTAATAATCCACTGTGAATGGTATAACTCTGAGGGCATAGATGTCAGCAGTGAATTCATCTATAAAAAGAGAAGGTTAGATTGTACTGGATAAGAAAATTGTAGGAAGTTATATTTTGCTCCTAAGAAGGGAGGAGAGAAGAGAAGGGGGGACCAGGTGGGGAGAGGAGAACTGGAGAACAAGGGTGAGCTGAGGACACAGGAGCTGAGCGGCTAGGAAAATTCTCCCCAGGAAGATCCTAGAGGGACATT